>NC_138885.1:40426695-41026695 GCF_965194825.1 Balaenoptera physalus
ATTAGAAGCCCTTACTATTCAAAATATGCACACAAGCCTAGAGGACATCAAGGATGAATTATTTTACTTAAACCTTTTGCTTTAAAAGCAGCTGCCCTTTGATGCATATTTTTGTTAAAACCATGCTCAGTGAATATCTATTGTGTTTTGATTAATATTGCAGTTCAAACTCTTTTGAAGGCAGGGCATTCTCATGCGAGAGCCTCCTCATTCTGATACCCACTTAACTGTCCTCACTTGTGGTTTATACTAAAAGCCTCAGCCCTGCGTAGAACGTAGGGGTTTTGTTGGAACACGGGATTTTGAAAGTTAGGAGGAACCATGATCCCTCACGTATGTGAAGGTACACACATGGATGTGCCTCCTGACACCATCACTCACACACACACACACACACACACTCACAAAGACACCTGACACACATCACACACATCACCACACACACCCTCCATGCTAAATCTGCCTCCAATTAACCAAAAGCACAATTTTGGCCTGACAGGGAAGATTTCATTTGGTCCACATATGACTAGGGAGCCGATTTCATTTCCTGTAAAAACCCCCTCAAACGCTGCAAAGTTACCTGACTCAGCTGCTTGTAGAAATCAAATTCAGTCAGAGATAACAGCTAATCATTTGTCACAGTAAGAAGCAATTCCCTGAAATCGGAAGGGAAAACCTGCCGCTTCAATCCGCAGGTCTGTCAGATTGCTAGAAATTACATTCTGCTCTGACTAACCTCTGCACTTGGATTGCTAACGACAAGAAGTCTGCTCTATCAAAAGAGAATATCATACAACCAGGAACCGCTTTTGATTCGTTCTGTTCCAATAACCTGAGAAAAGTTTATGGACATGCCTTGCTGCCTGGACCTCAATTTCCACCAACCTGCACACTGTTTCGAATTTATAGCACTGCAGCTCCATAGTAATATAGGTAAAATTTACAGGCTGACTATCTGCTACTTCACTGAAAGAAAATTAAGAGTTGATTTTATAACCGCACAACTGATATTTGCTTTCTGATACTTTGAGGAAGTATACAGTTTGGAGGCCTCAATTAAACTGCCAAAAGAGAAAAAGCAAATTGATTAACTCTTAAAATACAACTTATATTTTTTAGAAGGCTTTCCAGGAGGGAATTAACTTTATACTCTTCTATGTAAACATTATTTATGCAGCATATTATAAGTTTAATAGAAATGATATATCACCTCTCTGTTAGATTTATAATTTGTACAACAGTAGTGAATATTAGATTTTGGTCAAAATGTTTCTTTCTCTCTCTCTCTCTCTCTCACTTTCTCCCTCTCTGTGCAACAGAGTTTTTACAGGATTGCTGGAAAGAGGTTGTCTAGCATCCAATCTTACCTGAATCCTAGGAAGCCATTATCATTAAAGTATATTTCAAGGTAGCTATTGACTCCCACGAAGTTACTGCTTTGAGTTAGAATCACAGGATCTTTTTTAAAAAAATAGGAGACATATTTTGCAAACAGTACTCAGTCAAATACTTTAACTCTGACCAGATTTATGATGAATGCATATATTGCAGTTCTTTTACAACAACTCAAAGATAGACAAGTCAGACATTTGGTATTTAAGAAGCCCGTCTCTTAAGACTCAGACTATCCCAGGTTTGTTCCATGGTGTGTTTTGGGTTTTTTCAAAGCATTTTATTTTCCACAGTGGAATCAGCTGAGGATAGAGTGTGAGCAGTGACTCTGAATTTCCTTTGCTTTGTCAAACTGTGTCACAACCGTAAAGTTATTTTAACAGAGTTTATTTGCCTAGGCATTTCCTCTCTCTTGTACTAGTGTAAGAGAAAGGGAAACAACATTTTAAACTGTAAGTACAGCTGAGTGGACTTGAGTGATTCTTCCAGCTCCTATCATAAGCAGACAGTTCAGTGGTAAGTATGTGGGCTTTTTTAAAGCCTTTTAAAAGTATTCATAAATCTCTTATTGGTTCTTTCATTTCAATTTTCCTCAAGCAACTGCAGTGAGAGTTAGACAAGTTTGAAAATTCTAATGTCTTTTTTTCTTGGACCAGTCCTCATTACTTCTATCATGGTTAACAGTGACTCAAATGGGGAAACTTACAAATTCTTCAATATATTGTGTATCTGGTATAAAAAATCATTACCCAAAATACAGTAGTTGATGCCATTAATATGTTCGGTGGGATTATCCAATAAACTTCCTTCAAGTAACTCTAATGAATCCTCCTTCCTTGGTCAACCCTGCCCCCCTCCCCCCTTGGTCTTAGATCCTCCTCTTGCATAGCCATTCACACAGTGGCCAGGGCTTAAGCTCCAGTACTGTATGAGAATGCAAACAAGCAGATTTCACAATCAGATGACATTGAGACTTACACTCACTGTGCCAGACTCTCTGCTGACTGCTCTCTCATCTTGGGCCAGCCTAGGGATCTGAGAACCTGCTGCAGTTAGAAAGAAGTCACCTGATTGCAAGGTTTCCCTCCTGTTTATTCTCAGTAACAGAATAAACTCTGGGTCTCCACCTGCTCTCTCGGTCACCACCAGCCAGGGTTCCCTATTACTGTCCTGGTCAGAGAAGCATCCCCCAAAGGGGTATATTTGCCTCTTCCAGGAGAAATGCTTGTAGAAGAAAATGGACTATCGTCCTCTGCAGGCTTTCTATGACATCTCCATTTCCAGAGTCTCACACATGCCTTAAACACTCTTCCTCTCCTACGTTTAGGGGGATAAATTGATTATATAATATTACCTGGCATTTATGCATTAATCTCCTGACAGCAGAGCGTGTTCATAGACATTTTTCACTTGATCCTCATAACAAACCTCTGAAGGGAGAGGGAGTAATTATTATTATTATCATGATTTTAAAGATGAGTAAACTGAGACTCAGAAATTTTAAATGACTTTTGACCAAATCACCTGTTGTCGGAAGCTGGGTCTGGTTCCTGTCTCCTGATTCTCTCTGTGCTCTTTTCACCCCCTCTAGGGTACAAATCTAAGTGAGCACACAAAAGCCAAAGTAGGATTTCTAACTATTCGGCAGAGTATGGTAGTGTAAGTGTAACACCCTGTTCCTCCGATTCAGTGGATACATCTGTGCCTGGGCAGGAAAGGGGAGAGGAGGAGAGGCGAGAACTAAGGTAAGGTCAAGAACAACTGAACTAAAAGCTGTGGGAAAAGCAAGTTAGATCTAAGGAAGAACACCTGGTGTGCAATATTTTAAACGTATTCATTGGATAAGTGATGTCCATCACTTTGGGATGGAATAGGTTTAATCTTGCTTGGAGAGTTTAAAATTTTTTTTTGCTTTTTCATAATAGCTCACCAAAGTTGTATGCTGATCTTCTAGCCTATTCACTCTCATCTCCCAATTTATTTGAACATGAAATTCAAAGAGATGCCACAAATGAACAGACAGCTGTATACTAAACAAAGGTACCTTTTTGGTTCACTTTTTTTTCCTTCCCCAATGAATGCTTCTTTTAGAATTTGAAGTTAGGTACTCAGTTAAAAATACTATTCTTCCCTTGGTCATGAGAATGTCACTGGAGTACTAATGCTAAGACTAATTTAGAGAACTGATACATAATGTCACAGATTCTGTAACATACATGGGAAACTGAGTCCCTTACTCTCCAGGAACTTGAAACTGGCCACCTACTGCCCATACTCATCGGCCATTTTCATTGCTTCTTTCATGTTATCTATGTTACACACACACACACACACACACACACACACACACACACACACACCCGGCCCATCACCACCACATACCACCACACACTATTTCACACTTTTCAGGCATTTTTATTTACTAGAGTTAAAGTAATGAACAAAAAGCAAATTAAAAATGTCAACCAAGTTTTGATAACATTTTAAAATTACTTTGCTTTATATTTTTTTCCATTTTGTAATATGTTTTATTTATCTAAATAATAAAATTAGAACATCTTTCCTTCCTTGTCTTATATTTTTATAACTGAGATACAAACTCTGGATGAATAGAAATTGAATTGAAAATGTTCACCAGTACTTGCATTAGCATCAAGGAGAGCCTTGCAACAAGGTACCTGACTTTCATAAGAATACATTCAGAAGGGTCTTGCCAGCTGATGGGTCTTACTGGTATTGATTCAGACCACACTAGTCACCTTGGGCATGATATAGATATCCTAGACATTATGAGGCTTGGACTTAAAAAAAATCATCATTTTGTAATTTTGTTCACATTTCTGATAGAAAACACAGCCAATACTTAAATTTTCTAAGAGAAAAAAAAATCCTGCCCATTCTTCTGAAATTTAAGTAGGCAGCCCTTGAAAGATCACTGGGAAAAGTCTGTATTTTCTCAGGTTTAACTAAATAATTTATGCATACTTTCACTTGGGCATGATGAAGCAATTTTAGCCTTTAAAACCCACAACTACTCAGGAGGGAAAAGGTCTGGTTCCTGCAACTTAAATAATTTAAACATCCAGGTGGAAATGCTTTCAGCATTTTCCCTTTTTGAGACAAAGGAAGAAGACTTCAGAATTCTGAGATACTAAGAATAAAGAATTGATAAAAGACCTAACCTCGGATGTGTTTAACTTAGAATGGAAATCCTGCAATATTTTTTGAATGATGTGGACCAGAGTGAGGGGTGAGGTGAAATGTCTGCCTACCTGCTGTTTATAATAAATGAACACATAGAAAATAACATGTCGGCATAGCCCAAAGTCACACATATATGTACATACATATATAAATACCCACATATACAAATAAAAATATCTATAAAAGCTAACATAACCCCATAGCCCACATCAATCCAAGCCTAAGCATTTGGCAGCAATTAGAGTTTTAGAAGAAGCTGTGTTAAAATACATTATGCTTTAATCCCTGGCTTCCTGGGTTATATAAAATGTGTATATCTTTTGATATCTAACTAAGTAAATTAGGATGAATGAGAACAGAACAAAATGTCACTTCTGTAGGACATAGGACTGCAAAAAAGGATAGATGCAACTACTAAAATACTAGAGGAGATTTTGAAATGCAGGTGTCGGGTATGATCAGCGCTCTGAGTCCCCGGCATCTCTGCCTTATGTCAGATATCAGAACTGCCATGGGGAAGTCGGCCTTCTCACCTGCAGGTCTGCAAGTGATATATTTGTAAAAGAACATGCGACTTGGAACACAACCCCTGTAGATTCAGAGCACAGTTCATAATCAGAAAGTTTTGAGGGTTAAAATATTTCCTGCTGTCTTATAAACATACCCCCAAATGTATGTGGTACTTAGTGTTGTAATTTCTTGTGGGAGAGAAAAACACCTAACAATTCACACATATAGCACCGTGGGTTTTTCGTTTGTTTGTTTGTTTGTTTAATCTTTGTCATATCCAGATTTGATGGCTCATGTAAAGATGAAAGTCAGCTAAGGTACAAAATAAGGTAACAGACAGAGCTAAAGAGTTGGTTTCCTTTAGAGGTGAGTATGACAAAAATTATACAGGAAGGATAAAAAGAAATCTTGCTGGGTATGTATTCTTTAAAATGAGTAGGGATTTCATTCCATTTTAGAAGAAAATAGGTCTTCCATGTTCATGAATTTCAACTCTCCAAAACTCTGGCCCTGTGCGTTCTGGGCAGCAACACACTGGGTCTCCTAAAGAGAGATCCTGAAGAAAATATGAAGAAAGGTTACCCTCTGAGCCAACAGGAAATGTTAAGCTTGGCTAGGGCTGCATAAAAGAGGGTTGCTGAAACCAAACATCACGTCCAGAACAAGGTCGCTATGTTATGATGATTTCATTCTGAATGCGATGCTGGATTTGTTTTTGTTGCGGTGGTACGGGTGAGGGCCACCTAAGTGACGTAGATTAGGGCTGTGGAATGGGGAAGAGTGATATTATTACACCATGGACACATCAGTGCTGTTAAGGGATTCAAGAAACATTATTCTTGCTAGATTTAAAGAGCTTGAACATCAACAGCTAAGGTATGGAATGTGAAGGGTGGCCCAAAAAGAGATTGAAGTGGGGTGCGTAGTGGTTTTTCCTTTCATTTTCTTTTCTTTTTTTTTTTCCCCTCTTTTTGGTCATCCATTGACTTTAATTAAGCCCAGCCAGCCTCTTAAGCATGGGAAACTTGGAGAACTTTTTTGTTTAAAGCGACCTTGTTCCCAGGGTTTTCCCTACAACTTCTCTCAGCTCTGTTGCAAGGATGAATACCCACATTCCTGCTCTGAATCTCGGAACAGGGCACCTGGCATAAACAGATAAAATTTAATCTCATCCGCGTATAATACTGAGAGCGCTTTTTTCTTTTAAAGAGAAAGAAACCTTTCTCCATAATCCTGCTAGTTATACTTCTTAACTGTATTATTTTAAGTCAATTAATTCAAATTTTAAAATAATGAAATTACTAGCAGAGACTCTAAACTTCTTTTAGTATATTAAATTGGGCAGATTGCTTCTCTCCTTCTAATTATGAATGTTGCAGTTACAAAAGAAACTGTCATTTTGATAGAGCAAAAGACAATCTGTCTGCCAAAAATGTCCAACCATAATTCTAAAAAAAAAGTCATCGGCATCAAGAACATGCTACTTTGTTTGATGTACTGTCTTATTGGAAACCTAATTTGCTTTCAACCTCTGAGACAACACATAACATAAGTTTGTGTGACTAATTTTTCTTGGAAATATGAGTAATTAGAATTAGGGGCCATTTTCATAGCAGGAGTGGACAGGTTTTTAAAAAATTCAAAGTAAGTGCTAGAGTTATTTTCTTTGCTTTTTTTTTTTTTTTTTTTATAGCACTCCTAAAACCAAATAGAGTGGGGATGCTGAGCTTTGTACTGGATAATGTGAGACCCCATGTAAATTGTGAGTGATTGCAAAGTACGAAAAGGTTTATTACCTAAGGTGAGCCCTCCCAGAGCTCCAGGAGTATAAAAGCATTAAGCGTATGTTCTAACAAAGTCATAAAAATCAATAAACAGGAACCCCCCACCTGTGCAATGGCCCCAGTGCTAAGTTTTATACATGTAGTAATAGTGCATATCAATTTTCACCACCCTTCCTACTCTAGCTATCACAGGGCCTACCACCACTGGAGGGACGGCAAAAGCTGCACCATTCATCCATCCCACGGAGTTGTCTACATGCCAGGCCCATTGCATCATTGTCAGTTTTATTCTATCTGCAACTGGACAAGGCTGCAGCCCTAGCTTCTATACACCCACTCAGTACCGCAACAATCGCAAACTGTGTGCCTCTGTTTAAAGAGTTTACAAGTCCTCCTGAAAGAGAAACAGAATCGTTGCATATGAATGCCCCGGACCCCGGAGGATCACACAATGGAAAGGGGAAAGACACGTCGCTGCCACCGATATGTGACCTTGTCCAACTGCTGCAGTCTCGGGCTTACCCACCAAGGTTTACAAAATCATCACGCATTCTCAAGAAGCATCCAGATGACCAGGTTTCTACAGCAACTAGTTGTAATCTGCGCGCCCCTTCATAGCCAAAAGATTCCGAAAGCACGGGTCACCATTTTAGTAGATGCACGGTAACATACGCTAAAAATGAGGCCCTAAATATGCAGCATTTTCACCAGGTTACAGAAATAACTACTAACATCACACTTACTTCATAATTAAAGGAAATCCTCCCACCCCACCTCCCCATTTTTACCAACAAGGCAGAAAATATGACTGAACCTGTAACCTTTGTACCACATCCACTCTTCCCCATCCATTACTCTGTGTGATATGGGGTGGGAGGCACAGGCTTATTAAAATCCCAGCCACTCGTTGGTAAAGAGGTCCAATAACGCTAGGGGAAATACTTCATTTGGGGCTTTCTGGGAAAAAAAGAAAGAATAAAAGGGAAAAAAAGCTTCGTTTTAATTATAATCCAAAGGTAACTCCTCTGTAGTAACGAGGAACATTTGAGAAGAGAGCCTTCATTCAGATCCAGGACTTGGGTGAATTTTTTCTTTCTTGCAGATGGCTCTATTGGCCATAGTTTTAATAGGCCTGACAAACAAAAGGCGACCCTTGGTGATGACTCCTCTTCTCCCCTCCCCAGCAAAACACAAAACCAAACCAAAAAAACCAGGAGTTTTATCTGTCTGAGGTTGCCTTTGATAGTTAGTGCTCACAGCACGGAAGTGCCACTCACGGGTACTTAAAGCTGCGTCATTTAGGAGCATAAAAATAGAATACAGTTGTGCAGCAAATGAGAAATTATGACATAACTCAAGTTCTGTGGCATGAAACAGGCAAAATGAGCCATCTAACTGTTTTTCCAGAACCCAAAAAATAAAGAAAATGGAAAATGCAACCCTAGCGTGATTTCCATGAAGGTGTGTGCTAACTTCAATGCCATCCGCAAGAAGAGTTGTTATGGATATTATGAGAAAATTAAACATTTCTAGCAATGCAAAGAAAGTGAAGTGCTGCAGCTGTGAACATCTGGCATACAATAGATAATTTAAGGGAAAGTGACCCTCATGTATAATTTTTAACTGAAGAACTGTCAGGCCCCATTAGTTCCAACAGGGCCTGCCAGGACCAAGATCGGTTTTTTGGAGTATTGTATTAGCATAGTTTCTGAAAGAGCAGCGTGAAAACATAATATGGGGATTCAGTCAATTTCGTGTTTTTAAAAATTGTACACATTATTTGTTATACTGACATCAATGCTCTCCACCTCTGTGTTCAGAATGAAAGGCCCAATAGGGTAGCAACTGCCATGGTAAACAATTCGTGAAAAAGCCCTTCTGAGCAGTTGTACTATGTTCAAAAGTAACCCCCAAAAGTTAAATGGGAAAACCAAATGGTGGCTATCGTACTGATTATTCACTGTGGTACTGAATGCTTATGACTCAAAGGCCTTGAAGGAAATAGGGCAAGGAGCAGAAAAACCATATTACACCAATTCAACTGAAGTTCTTGTTAGGAAGTATGGAAATTCCCAGACAGCATGTGAAGGAGGTGACACAATCTTCTTGGGAAACAGAACATGTATGCTTCAAAAGTAATGGCCAAAGTAAATCATAGGGAAGAAAAAGAGGTCACCTCTTCTCCTTCAAGTTGGCCATTCAACTAAGCAAATACATATTAAAGCTTTCTTCTCACCAGGGTTATCTAAATTAAACACATGGTAAAACGACAACAATATACAAGTGGCATGTGATGGCTGCAAGGGGTGCCATCTTTCTTGAAGGCAAGGATTCATGGCAGAGTAAAGGAAAGAGTGAATAGTCCGGGAGCTCATGGAGAAAGGGGTAATGGAGCTGGTAGGTATACGAAATACTTAGCTCAGTTCATGGGGGCTTACGTTTAACATCTGGTGAACGCACCATACTTAATTTTGTTGTGTGAAGTTTTACAGTTTAAAATCATGTTTGCCTTACCTCTCTATCCTTAGGGGGATCAGCTTGATACTGTGTCGTTGGTATTCTTTGGTATAAATGTTTCGAGGAAATTTCAGGCACTTCCATCCCAAATTAATGGGATTCTTGGCATCCTCTCTCCCTTTTAATGTTGCACTGATGTGGAATTAATCTCTCTATTTAGGTGGTTTGTCTTTGATACAAATATTAAATAATCAAGTCAACATCTTTATATATTTAAATCTACCATTTTGTTATTTAGAGAGGCAACTATTCACTTCCATAATTATAGCCACTTAAAGTCTACTAATTAGATAACGTAACTGGGCTTTACAGGTATTATAGAATATTCTTTACTAGACACTATAGTACAAACAATCATTAGCTCAGCTATAAAAGGATTTAAATACTAATGTATTTTTTTAATTTGCTTTATGACCTAAACAAGCAATCCATGTACATTAATAGGCATAATTGTTTTGTTGGCATCTGTCCATTCATTTGATCCACCTTGACAGCTCCGGCCAACACATCAGCAAAACTCAGTAACCACAACACACTAGGAGGAACCGTCGGTGACATCCTCTCAGATATGTATCATGAGTTCAATTATTCTGATACTGGGAGATGGAAGTCTCTGTAGCTTGCCACAGTACCCCTTACAGATGTTCCAGACAAGGAGTTTGACAGATAGTTCCACCTCAAACACCACTTTCAAGTGGCCATAAAACAAGCCTTAATGAGGTGATAAATGTGTTTACCTTTGATTAGGTGAGCCACTCGATAAGATAACATGGAGGACCACTTTCCAAGAGTCAATATGGAGAGAAATTGCTGGCCACTACCATTCTATTGGGATTCCAGAGGTGGGCACAGCCGCAACAGGGATACCTCGCTCCTCCAACACACCTTCCCGTTGGAGAGTTTGGCTTTGCCAGTGGAAAGAGCAACATGTGTAAGAAATTTTTGCTTCACCTGTGGACTCCAACAGTTCTTAGAAAACCCATTCTTGGATTCTAAGACTCTGTGTTATTATTCAACTCGACCACAGCTCTCCCCGTGGTATAGTACCACTGCGTTCTTGTGCGTCTGTTTCTGTGGGTGGGGGCTGAGAGTTTGTTTCCATCATCTTTGTATCCTCTGAGGTGAGGACTGTGCCTGGGCCCATGGGTGACCGTAACTGGTATCTTGTGGATGCATGAATTTCGTTGTTGCTGTTGTTTTTTAGAGACACTAGAGCCATGTTTCCTAATTCCAGAGATCTTGCTTACGTGGTAGGAATCTTACATCCAGTCTCAGGTATATAAATGTTGATATCATACTGCCTTTTTTGCCAGGTAGGGCAGTAAGCACCCACTGAGAGCACGGTCCAGTAACACACTCTTTCCTCGTTTCAGTTGCCCTTCCCGCACGGTGACTTTGGCATAATCTCCGCAAAGGGACTGTGGTCTGATTTCACAGGAGGAAACTGCTATCATTTGGTCCTTGACAACTTCTGCAAACAGTTACTCTTAGCCTAACAAGCAAACACTTAACTGATAAAATTGGAAGGGAAAAGAAGGCCAAAATGGCAGCCTCACCACGCAACTTGCATGCGTTCTAAAATAAAGGAAATATGAATAAAAGGTAACTTACTCAGTGGCACTCGTACATATTTATAGTTTACAATTTAGTCAAAGTTTATGTCCTGAGGTTGCACCTACAGGAAGCCAGATGTGCCTTCTGCCTGTGACCTAAGACAAGCCTAGAGCAACAACTAGATAATTTCTCGCTCACCCTCTACACCGTCGATTGCGGCGGCTTTCTGAGGTGAGAGAAACTGACAGCACTAACTCTCCAGGGCAGAACTTTCCAGTCAAGTGGATCAACGGACTGAAAATCTCTTATGAATAGTCATTAGGCCTTCATTACAAACCCCTCAAAACCCTGTTCTCTTTCGCAACCAAATGCCTTTTGTCATCTTCACAAGGTGCATCATTTAATTACCAATTGATTTCTTTATATATGACAACATGTCAGATAGCAAAATACAGTGTATCTCCCTTAGGGGGAGAAGTCTGTTAACTATCAGTATGCCAGATTACGGAATTATCTGAAAAACAAGCACCCTGCATACTGTTTCTTCAATTTAGCTACTTTTCCTAACATCTGAGTTTCTCTCTTTTTGCTGTAAAAAGCCAATAAAAGGAAAAAAAAAAAAAAAAAAAGAGGAACGCTAATGAGAATCCTGATGGAGTCCTCCCATACCCTGAAACACTTTCAAATGAGTGAGAATACATTTTAAGCTTTCTCTGTGTGAAAAATGAATACTCCACAACATATAGAGAATGTAGAGTGAATTCCAAAATACAACTATATACAGAACCACCACAGACCATCTTTCTACATAAAAAAAAAATGTCAAACAATTGTTCTCGTTATACCAAGAATTCCCTCAGCTTCTGACTTAGTTAATGCACTGAACCTTCTGCTGCGCAACTGCTGCCTGATAATCAAGTCAGTACTGTATTAATAAGCTGAATAATAAGAGAATTTCAAAAATGTACAGGACTATTATACGGTAACAATAAAACCTCAAACGGAGTAAACCAGGGCAGTGCTGAAGGTAGGCGTCAGAAAATAATGAAAGCAGTGTTGAGCAATGCCCTCCATTGTGTGGTGGTGTAAATGCCTGCTTCTTTCATACACAGAAGCCACATTACATGAGTCCGAAATGTTCTCAGAGCGTCACTGTGCCTGGTTGTGCTAGAACCTGGCACCGACGGGTACTGAAAGCTGACATTATACTGTAGGATGTGCTGCAGGTGTGCAGGCCTGGGAACGTGCTCTAATTACATATTTTCCTGCCGCGCAACAATTAAGGTCGCCAAAATAATTGCCAGTTTCTTAATCCCTCTCTAACAAGACTGACATAAGGAATGGTTTATTTTTCTCTGGTTGTTTTGAAAGTGTTCTTCAAGATTTTGGTTTTCTATGGAACTGCATAAAACTAATTCTTACGTTCAGATGTGTGATTATACCCATTGTTAAAAAAAAAAAAAAGCCTGTCTTTGAATTGTAGTAAAACTAAAATAATAAAAAAAAAGTGAATTGTATAACTTGGTAGGTGGTTTAAACAATTTTCCTCTTAAAGAAGGTAAATTTTTCTTCTAAGACCCTACGTTTCTACTCTCTGAACTTTTCAAATCACACGGGATGTTAAAATAGCTGACCGCAAGAAAACGCAGACAAAATTGGTGTCTTCACTCATTTAGTGCTGGTTCTTAACCTTTTGGGAGGTGATAGAGCCTTTTAAAAATCTGATTAAATGTATGGACCCACTGACCCCAAAATGCATCAATGTACAAAATGTTGCATGCAATTTCTGCTAGTCTACAGACCCCTTAAAAATCCTTAAAAATCACAGAGAAAGAACCCCAGTCAACTAACGATTACTGCACTTATTTATACACTTCCCTTCATTCACCCATCCTTGCATCCTCTAAGCTATCTGACCACCACATGAAGGATATAGTATCTACCACGGGCATCAGGAACCAAGTTTGTGGGATTTATACTCTTAGCTAAAACCCATTTATTTCATTATCATTAGTTGTTAATTTCCCATTTTAGTTGGGCTAATTGGGCAGAGCTGAATCATGTAGTGAATTTTGAGCCAGCTCACTCACTCTTGCCTCCTTTGCTACAAATCAGAAGATGGCAGTGCGAGCTGATTGAGTACTTAGCAGACAAACTGAAGTTATGTCAAGCGCATTACGATTTCACACAGGCTGAATGGTAGGGGCAGCAGATGTAACTAATGGGGTTAGGGAGAGGAGAAGCTCGAGTGGAGAGAGAGGGGATGGAAGGGAAACAAAAGTGATTGTATCGGTAATAGAGACTTCAAAGGGGAGCAGTTGGGAAGATTTGGGGGGGGTTAGATCTGGCAAATGGAAAAAAGAGGCACATCTGCCTATAGAGTGGCTGATACAGGAGAGAGGCAAGGCCTGCGAGGAGAAAAAGCAAAGGAGGAGAATCAAAGGCAAGGAAATGTACAGCTGCACAAGAAAGGAAGCCTGATTCTATTTGTGGAGGCCACACAATGCCTCATGTGGTTGGAACTGTCCCAAATTGTCCTGCTTTGAGTGTCCCGTCCATGAGACATCTTGCTAAGTTGGAGACCAAAAGTAACTGTAATGATTTCATCTGGATGTTTGAAAATAAAACAAATTCATCCTGATGTTTGAAAAATCCTTTCATTACAAGACTGGTGTGTGGTTTAAATATTAACTGCTCCTCCCGCCCCCTGCCCCCGCAACTTTCTTTCTTATGTGTTGGATGTTTCAAAACAGTGTTTGGTCAAAAAGGAGCTCTTTTAGTGGGCAAATAAAATGGGAGTTCTATGGATAAAAGTGAGGAACAGGCATGCTGTTTCTCTTCTTTCATGAGACAAATTAGATACTTTGGTTCTTACTTGGAGGTGGATGCTTGAATCCCAGTGGTAGAGTGTGTGTGTGTGTGTGTGTGTGTGTGTGTGTGTGTGTGTGTGTGTGTGTGTTACTGATGGTACAACAGGGAGTAAGGAGAGAAGGAGAAGGACCAAATCCTTAAAGCAACATCAAGAAGGAGTGCAGGGGCCAGACCTGGGCTGTGCCATTAAAAATTACATCATATAATTGGGGTGCTATTTCCACCAGCAGTGGACAACTCCTGTCCTTACTCACATGGTGAATGCCACTCATTCTTTTTTAAGGCCAGCTCGAGAAGGAAAGCGTATCCTCTTTACAGCTGTGCCGACCTGTTTAAGGAGAGGGCAGCTCAGTTCCTCCTTGTGCATAAAGGGCATCAAGGACTTACCTTGATCAACACTCGATTCATTCTATCAGTCACTCAACAAACATGGCTTTCTTGAATATGTATTGAATATTAAATATTTACAGAATATTGAATTTCTGAATAGTTACAATGTGTCAGGCTCTGACCCTGCCAAGCTGTTCTTTCTGACAATGATTCCTGAGGCTCAGTGAGGGCTCACCTTTGGACCCTCGATGCTAAAGCAGTACCTGGCACCTGGTAAAGTAGCTACTATTTGTTAAGTACAATAATGAATTCACTGAATATAAAATAACTTCCCTGTCGGCAGGTTTATACTAAAATGCTTCAAATAGGTGTAAGCTTTAAAAACATGGTTTTCTCATATAGAAGTGTACTCATTGTCGAAATAAGTTTTTAAAGTGTGGCAGTTCAGCTCCTGGTCTTAAAATCACAATCGTAGTATTGGTAGCTTTTTCCTGGGCACGACCCATACACCAACTAACACACAGCCTTGCACAGGGCATGCTAAGTAGATGTTTGTGGATTCATTTTTGATGGATATAAATGCCATCGGTCAGTCCTGAGCATTTCACAAACACTAGCGAGACTCTCTAGTCTGCTGACCTCGTGTGTGAGTGCCTACAGACTCCCTATCAGACATTATTCAGGCAATTCTACATCTACCCCAATAACAGGCCTTTTTTCTAACCCAATTTCCTTGACCTGTGTTTTCCTTCTAACCAGACTTCAGAGACAAAGGCAGAGCAGTAAATCATTTTCTTAGAAAAACACCATAGGGCTATTTCGGTCATTTGGGCTGTTATTTATATGCTATACCTGAAAAGTTATTCTGAGATGGTGTAGCTCACTAAATTCTTTTTTCCTCATTATCATTATTGCTTCAAAATGATCACTAATTTGCTCTTTGGCTTTCTAAGTGGGAAACATCAAAGGAAGGAAAGTTCTCCCTAATTTAACTTTTCTTGAAAGGTAACTGATTTACAAACAAATTACTTGTGCCTTGTAAGGAAGAGCCAAACCTGTCTGCTCATTTGTTACATTTTCAGGGGCTACAGTGTGGAAATGAAGCCCTAAGAAGGTCCTGTGTGATCCACAAACAACTTCACGGTATATTACACGTGCATCAGATACAGAGACCAAACCCTCTGAGTAGCAAGCAACCTGCCACGCAGAAGCCTTGCTTGGCAATGCCTTAAACAGCTTATTTAAATTGCAAACTTTCCAGCTGCCGCTTACAGGTGATTTTGAAAGTTCACTGTATAAACTAAACAGCTTCATCTCCAGTCTTTGTTTCTTAAATCATACATACATCTTCTTTGAAAGGTACTATTTCATCTCTCTCTTAAATGCTTATCACCTTTGCTAAGAAATGGCCTTACAGAGTAAAAATGTATCTAAAACATGCATGAAGCTTAAACAAATATTCCAGCTTGAGGGCAAATAACGTTAGAGACATGGCTAGGAATTTCCAGGATGAAGTTTTGCCTTGAATAGAAATCACATGAGAAGCATTTGTGAAGTCATAACTTTATAGTGTAAGATGATCAAAGCCAAGTATTAATACTTTTTTTTATCAGCTCACCTTCTAAACAATATTTCAGTAGATTTCCTTTCACACAGTGATATTTGTAATAAATGTTCTGCCTTTGTTTTAAAGTCAGTCTGTAGAAAGATGACATCAGCTTAGCAAACAATAAAGTGCCTGTAATATTGTCTCCAGAGGGCTGTTACATTTACTTTGTAGCAGTAAAATTCAATTTTCAAAAAACACTACATGAATGATGTTAGGTTATTAACCCTATCACCGCCGTAAAAATATCATCATTGTGTGCAGAATGTAGGTCACTTTCTAGAAGCCCTAAGTTGCTTTTTTTGGTTAAATAATCCATTTAAGCTTCTTTTCTCTTCTATAGCCTGGGTTGTGTCCCTTCCTTTGGGGAAAAAATATTCCAGAATTTAGTCAGCAGGCTGGAACAAGACCCCTACACTTTTTCATTCTGGGGCTCTTTTCCTTTGTTGCCACAATGTTACACCTCTCAGTTGGAAGTAACCCTCTGCATTAACTTTTTACCAAAACCTGTCGTTCTCGAATTTAAAATCAGTATATCTTGCCAGGCTTTCCAACTGGCAGAGTCGTAACTCTCACACGTTTCAGTTCTAGAACAAAAAGAAAACGAGGATGGGTCCCATTGCAAAGCCTGCAACACTCGCATTTCAAGACCTTGAACACAAACACTTTAAAAACGTGGACCTGAAAGTGTCTCCCCTGCTATGTGCGAGTGAAAACTATATGTATCTGATGAAAGCAATGAAATCTTTCATGTTTAGAAAGAATCTTTATCGACAGCACATCGGCATGCAAAGAGTTAACCAGTTAAACTTCTACAAACGCCCACAGTAACTTTCCAAAAGCTGACAATAAGTAAAAGAAGTGCTGGTTATCCATTTTTTAAAGGGATGAGATTGGTTTTAGAAGAAAGGGAAAGAGGATCAAACACCTCAATGCAACAAAAGGTTGTGTCAGAAGGCCCTCAATCACAAACCTCCTTCAACAACAGATATTCCAACCTTCCAGAGCAGTTACCCAGGCAGCACGGCTAAAAAGTTCCCTGACATGAAAAGAACAAAAACCAAAGGGACAGAGGTAGTTATTGTCATGCACACTCCTCTCCCTCTCTTTCTCTCTCTTTTTCTCTCTCTCTTTTTTTTTTTTTGGCTTGGGCTTTTCCCTCCCCCACGAAACTTTTGCATAAGCTGTTAGAGAAAAGTGCTGGTGTGGCTCACAGAAAAGAAATCCCCTATTTGTAAGCTACCTCCTAGGTGGTGAGGTAGACATCGTTTTTCTGTAAAAAACACCTGATGAATGGAGAGATCATCTACATGAATACTTCAAAAGAGTTATCTGAAATTATAAGCATAATTAGAGCCCTGTAAATATGGTCAATTTTCCCTTAAAAGCTCTTGGGTGGTTGTTTTTTTTTTTTTTTTAATTGATGATGTTTTCTTCCCAGACAAATTCTGTCTTCAGTGCACAGTGGATGGAAGTTATTTGCATTTTCTGTGTTGGGTCTTAGAGGTATCTTAACAGCATGTATGAATTTTCCACTAAAATGTAAATTATTAACAAGTCAGAGTTTTCATTTGTTTTATCTCCTGATGTGAGATCTAAATAAGTATGTAGAACACTTAAAATTCTTACCATTTCTCTGCTTTCTGAGAAATAAATCTCATGCATACTGCACAATATATTTTCTTACGCATATCATGCCTCCACATAATGGGAAAAAAAACTAATTTGAGGGGAAATACTATACGTTTCCTGGAGACTTAGCTGTATAAGCAAAGAGTATTAACCCAAAGGAGCATCTGGTCATATTTTTGTCATCATCATCATCATCATCTTCATAATCATCCTCAAAAAGCATCATTTAAGTCTTCATCATGACCTGGATTGATACCAGCCATGTTCAATTAACTTTGTCCTTGATTTCTGACATAAGCTACCGTTAGAACCAGATTAAAGAAACTCAGTTTAAGGGCACAGCGCAAGGGTGGCTGAAGGGGGTGTGTTGGGTAGTTGTCCTTTAAGATACTGTAGTAAAGGATACTGTAGTAACAACAACAACAACCACCACCATTCAAATGGTGCTTACTATGTGCCAGCAGTGGTCTACATAAATTACTTCTTTTTTTCCTTCTCAATAGTCCATTTTACAGATGAGGAAACTGAGGCTCGGCGATGTTAGGTGACTTGCCCGGTGTCACGGGTAGCAAGTGGTAGAGCTAGAAGTTTTGAACCTGGGCATTCTCTCAACAACCATAATTTGCTACAGCAGAATGGAGGAAAGGAAAGGAAGGACTAATGAAAAATGCAAAGTTTCAGGATCTCCCATGTAAGGGTGCATATCAGGAATTTGTCTAGCATAAAAGAGTTCCTGAAGCAATGAGAGAAGGATTGCATAAACAATAGATGGGCTTACTCTGGAAAAGAAAGAAAAAAGATTGGAGCAATTAGGAGATAGCTGGATGAAGAGGTGAGACATAGAAAGGGAACATTAGAACACAGTCCGGAGAGCAGCTGGCAGTCTCAATGGAACCCAGAGAAAAGGATGGACTGGTTAAAGAGACAGACAGAAAAGGGACAGTTCATCAGTGGTGTTAAATTAAGCTGGGGCTTGATATGCTCGTGTGGAGGGAGAGAGGGAAGAAGGCCACAAATTCCCAGTGGGCCAAGGCCAAAGCTCAGAGTAAGACCACAACTACGAGAATGAAAAGGAAGGGGGTGGATCCAGGAAATGTTGACCCCAAAAAAGTGGCAACGGTTGGTAAAACACTGGATGTGGGGAGTGAGAAAGACAGTGGTGAGACAAAAATAACTCTGGGGTTCCTGGTTGGGAGGTCCACGATAGGGTGTTATTTCCCACTGCAGTGGAAAACTGGGCAGATAGGGAAGATGAGTAGCTTTCTGTCATGATATGTAATTGGCCGATGCCAATGCCAGTAAGTTTTGAGGTCTCTTGTGGGAACAGTACCCTGAGGTTCTAAAGCATGGCTGGTTTCATCGGTGAATACCTTGACCCTTTTAATAGAGGTCAGGATTTTAGTAGCTGGAATATCAAGAGAGAGGCTGTCAGGTGTGTAGGAATCTGATGGGGGAGGCATGGATGCCGGACTGCTAAAGAGCAGAGTGTGCACATGAGGAATGCCAGAAAAATGCTCTAGAAGCAGAGGTGTAGAGTTGGTTACACAGGTGTTGGGAAATGGAACATCACTTCTAGTGTGGAACAGAGCAAAATGGCCTAAAAATTACTTCAGGCTAAGTCATGGCCAACATCTCAGACCCTGGCTTTCTCTCTCTAGGTATAAGAGCACAAAAATTCATGGTTTAAACTCAGGTAAAGAAAGTTTCATTAAACACAAAAGTAGGATGTATGTATACAAAATTGCATAGGATCATTCTTTCAACTTCTGGGGTCAAATATTTCTCTAATGATTCATCCAGTTTTCCCAAGTACTGTTTCTAGGAGAGCAGAGTTTATCCATAAAATATCCACGTTAAAAAAAAAAAAAAATTTCTCCCCATGCCTCCTCCTGGGCTCACCAATGTTTACAAACATGCAGCCTTGTGAACAGTCTTGCCTAGGCAGTCGTGAACAGTGACCCTCCTTAACACGGAGCACTGGGAAAGGAGGGTATTATTTCAGCTGGGAGAGGAGCAGAGCTCTGGGATGAGACTGACTGATTCAGACCAGATGGGTGGCCACACGTAGGTGCGACAAAAATAGAAACACATTGCAGACATTCCAGGCACTGTCCTCCTCCCCTGGCCAGGAGGGGGTCGCCTGAGCTGCTCTCTTATCTACCTCCTAATGTGCTCTCCAATCAAAGAATGTTGATACCGCTAACTCTTCTCCTTCACGTTAGCGGCCTGGTCACATGGCATCAGACTGGAAGTTCCATTTAAAAAGTTAAATGACCATTGTCCAGGTTTCCCCATAAATAAAGCCAAAGCAAAGCATTTCATCTAGTACCTAAATGTGCTATTATTTTAATTTCCTCTACCACGTGTAAACTAGCACACTGGAAACTTTCTCTGACTCTTAACCTCCCAGGAAAGAAGAGCATATTTATAAATGACACCAGTATTGTAATTATTGATCAGAATCTAATTCATAGGGCCTAAAAAGACTGCATATAATGATTGAGAATTCTAACCCAGTTTACAGGCACTTTAACCATACGTTTCTTGAGCCCAAGGACTCTCTTAGTAGAAAAAGGTAGGACCTTGTATTAGAGAACCACAACCCACTCATTTTTCTCTAGTCACCATGTGATGTTTAAGGTTTTTCTTGGACTATTTTGGTTCTCGTTTCAATAAACTGGTGAACTTTGAATTTATAAACAAAGGTAAGGGTTTATTATCTTGACAATATCCCGAAAAAGAAACACAGCATTTTAATTTATTGTAAGAATTACTTTCTTACTTGAAAGGAAACTCAACAAGCATGGGAAATTTTCTATCATTCAAAACTGAAGTGTAGAAATTATGCACAAATTTGAATATTTATTGAAATTAAAGGAAACTCCCAAAGCTTTTTTGTAAAATAATATAAAACCTAGAGAAATGGTGAGCATTCAATAACACACCCGTGGCATTTAAACAAGCACAGGAGAGGCTTTGTCATAATAAGAGGAAGGTTTTCTCACCCACTACCTCAAATGTCCTGCCCTGTTCTGTCGCAGCATGAAGTTGGAGTTTATGTCTTCTCACAGAGGACTGAAACTATTACCTACTTGTTATAAACCTCTTCAGATTTCACTGCTGTGGGGTAATCTGTAGGTTCTGATTGACATCCCTGGCTGTCTCTCACACTCCCTATGAAGTTCACATGTACCTACCACCTGAAAGGCAAGGCAGGACATTGTTTTCACCTTGCCCTCTATTTTCAACTAAAAAAGTCATTCCTCAGGTATAATTCTGAACCAATTGCACAGGAAGGGAGATATTCTTTTAGTTTAAGAGCTACACATATGGGTCTTTTTTCTTTCCACAAAGTGCTGGCCCATAGCTGTCATGACACCCATCTGGAATTGAGATTCTATGGAAGACCTTTCTCATAAAAGTATTTACTCATTTTTTTTTTTGCATCATAACAATTCCTAGATGTAATGTACCAGTGATAGACAGCTCTTGAATTTACTCTGCCAGTAGGCTGCCTCCTTAAAAAAAAAATTATTCCTGAGCAGGTGGAGATTAGCCTATGAAAAATGCTTTTAATTTTGTCCACTCTCAGACTTACCTATCTGTCAAACCCATACATGTGACAGCAGTTGGATTCAGCTTATCTCTACTTTACCACCTAATAGCAGGTTTTAAATAGTCCATGGGCTCTTAGTTATTTGTAAGCTGAGTTCATTTGACTCCCTTCCGCAAAACAAACCCAATAAAATACAAAGACACTGAACTGCCAGTTCAGTTTCTGAATATTAAAAATAAACACGACTGTGTCCAGGAATCTGTGAAAATGACTTCCTTTTGACATCAGGAAATAAAATAGCCAATGCAAACCATATCTTGACGGCTACTTCACGAGACCTTGTGGTTCTTTCTACGTGGAACTTAGTTTACACAGTGCTCCTCTGTAGTAATATTTTACATTGACAATTTTTTCTACTCATCTTTTTCCTCGCGAAATTGAACTTGCCTAATTTTGCAGCTCTCAATTGCACCATTTGATTTGTGCAAACCACAGCTTCACAGAATTAAGTGAGATGAGATGCCCCAGTGTTGGTGTGGCTGTGGATCTATTATGGCTTCATGCTTCACTAAATGGCAGGATTTCCACAGGGCAGTACCTATAGTAAAGTGGGCCTCAAAGGGTTAACGTGGGCTGAATCTCAAAATAGACACGCAGCTCAGCACACCTACTCACTTATAAAGAATGAGCAATAAATATGTGCATGCAAATTCTATTTCTATTAAAAGTTACCGTGGAAAAGTAGAATGCTCTTTCTCACCATTCAAACTAGAAGAAGATCAAGGGCATGGACCACCTTGCTCTCTTCAAAGGGACTGAGCTTAGGGCAGCACCTGAAACAACTTTGCCCTACCACCTACAGGCCTGAGACTGGAACAGGAAGAAAGTTCTTATATGAAAATAAACTAGCTCAGTCTTCTCTCAATTAGCTTACTTCTCGATATTTTACTGGTTTTATTGTTTTACTGGGTATTCAGCTGTCACAAGTCAGACGATGCTCCCGAAATGATCCCATGTATTGAAAATAAAAATTCTTCACCGTGTTATTAATCCGATGTCTTAATGAACGGGCAGACATCGGTGGGTTCAGCATTTCGTGTGTTGGCTCCTCATTCCACACTGCCTTGACATCATCAAAATTCTCCTGATTTGGACAGTAAGAGGTGAGTGGACAACAGCCAAATGCAACTTTCAGACTTAATCTACTTCAGTCATTTAAAAACGTTCACAGGACAATGAAACAAAACATATATTATCTACTCTCTCGGGTAAATACTGGTCTCAATAACAAGCTGTCTGGGAGATGCATGAAACCTGTTCCCTCTCTTATCAATGTTTTCCTGGCCATCAGAACTAAGGCCCCCTACTCTATTTTAAATTTAACTCTATGAAAATGGGCAGTACCCAAGAAAACGCTAGCACAATTTCAGATAAAATATACTGTTGTGAAGCTGAAAAGTGCACGCAAAGCAAGCTGCATTATTAGAATGTTTAAATATTAATTATACCGCTGTGTAGTAAAGATGATCAAGTATGAGTGTCAACTAATTTTCTAAAAGCTGCAACATTTACTTTCATCTAAACTTCCTTTGTTAAACTAAAACTAAAAGCCCAGCAAGTTTAGTCTACTTGAGTGTGTTTATTTTTATTGGTTTCTGCATAATTTTTTTCTACCATAAACCAACTTTAACCCCTTTTCTGTAATCTCTGCCAGTATAACTCCAATAGCACATCATAAAATTCCTATAATTCTTCAAAGCCACGGAGTTGGAAAGGAAAGGCTTGGGCATTTTGTAACAAACGCCAGCTACAATCTTCAGCCAATTATGTTTAACTCTTGCAAACCTACTTTTTTGGTGCATGTGGAGAAACTTAGAGGCTTATGCTGTGTGGCCACTCTCATTTCCATCGTAAGCATTCTTCAGTTGCTTTTGAGTTGGAAGCCACTTCCATTTGGTGAAGAATATTGTGGTGGAGGTAGACAGAACCTAGCTCTGATAGCTGTGGAGTTCAGGCTGACAGATGGGGAGACGGATGTACACAGCCACGTACAATCAGAGAGACTTCTTACCTATGCAGAAGCCTTTCCTGATAGAGATGAGGTGGCCTGGAAAGTGGACATTAAAATGAACTCTAGTGATGGAGGAGTTAGGCAGGATCACTGCCACTTACCCCCTTGTTGCTTTTCCTAGCACCTACTGCTCTCGTAGATTGTAAAACAGCTACTAGAATCAGGCAGGAGAATCACTTAAGATTCTTTAAGAAGAGACAAAGGAAGAGCATGTGTGTAGAGAGAGATGCTCGGGTTTCATCCCGTCACCCATGGATGCCCAGCCAGGGTTTCCCACCTGAGACAGATTGCGGCTCGTGTTCGACTCACTCATGCACAAGCAGCAATACACAAGTTCAGTGTAAGCCACTTTAAAAGCTCATCGGGCGCATGCTTTACTTGTACAAAATACCTTATTCATGACGGAGCAGTGAGGGCCTAGGTAATTACTTGAATCAAGGTGGCCTCAGAAGTGTTTAAATCTGTAAGGACACTTAGAGCATGAATAATGCAAAATAATTTGCATCTAAATTTTTTAAGTGTTCTTTATTCAAAAACTAAAATGCAGTTCCGATTAAAGTTTGATGAGTGAAAGCTGAGCATTTCGCGTACCCACTGCGAAACGTCTCCTGTATGTGGAAATTATTTCAGACAGTGGTGAAGGGACAAAAGAGTTTTATTTTTGTTGGGTTTTTTTAAAATTTAAGTTGTGACTAAGTCATCCTTCTTTTAAGTCTACCTTTCTTTAGGTTTTGTACTGGCTCCCAAGGTAATTCCTGAGTTTGTTTACCAGATACAAATACAAATTTCAATCCAACCCCTTAGGAAACACAATGAAAACACTTACTTTCTCAGACCCAGTAATTTGCCAAACAAAATAACATTTGCATTCCAAGCTAAGGCAATGCAACTCTCTTTCTCTTCCTCTCACCTAAAAGTTTTTATTCAAATTATTCTTCTTTTGGAATCACTAGACACTCTGTTCTCGCAAAAGCTTAGAATACCCTATTTCATTTCCTTGTTATTATATCTATACTACTGTACGAATACACATTATTTAATATGTCACTGGCAAATTTTCAGTGAAAAGCTAAGCATTGTCAGTATGTTAACTCATACTTTTTTAAGGAAACAAGATTGAACAGTTGAAAGTCAATTAAGAACCCAAAGGCAACTTTGTCACAATAACATATCAAAATGTTTATTACTACCCTAAAATAGCCTTTCTTCATCTAGTTTCCTAAAACTGAACATTTTGAAGATTATTTCAAAGGAGTACTATAGTAAGATTGAATTACCACCTTTCCAATTTATAAATATTTTTGTCAGGGGTTTAAAAAAGGAAGTAAATCATAATTTAAAAATAAATTTTCCTTTTATTTTGCTAAATTTCTACCATCTGTTATCATTTGGGCTGCATAACCTGTCCTGGAACATCACCACATTTGCGTTTCACTTAAGTTTGTGAACATTTGAGACACCCACAATTCAAGAAATTGCCATTGTTCCCTGGATTCTTCTGCCATGTGATAGGGAGCTCTCCTGGCCCTTCTTTTCTACCTGAGATCAAAGTAAAGTTCAGTTAGAAAATAGGTCTTTCTCGTCTGGTTCATGGGCCTCCTCTGCGGCTGTGTGGAGGTAGACAGCTGGAATCAGGCAGAAAAGGCGGTGCATGTCTGACCAGGTTAGCAGCAGACCCAACCTTCTAAGTGAATTTTCAAGGTAGTTCACTCTGTAATCCAGAGCAAAGGGAAATTTCCTGCTGTAGCCCTTATAAAGTATAAAGACTCAGAATTTAGTGCATGCTCCAAAGCAGGCTTCTGCATTATCGGAATTTTAGACGAGCATGTCTGCCCCGCTCTTGGTGAGTGGGTACGCTTTTTTCTCTTTTTTTTTGGATTTTGAACAATGAAAACATTTTTAAACTCATTGAACAAAGATTTCCCCAGCAACAGACCCCCGGCTCAGCAGGTCACCTATCTTTGCGACAGTTTTTCTTTTCCCACGCTAACCCCAGGGCTCATTTGCATAAGGTCTCTGTTGTGACAATTAGTTTCAGGTGAGCTGATTTCTATGCAACTAGCCCAAGACGATGCACAAGCCCTGGGCCTCCCTGATCCTGGTCCTAATTGCGACTGACTGGCACCAGACACAATCATCCTCTTGATTCAGCAAATTGTCCTGCTAGTAGCTTGTTGTGACCCCGCAAGCACAAATCATATCATGTCAGTCCAGCCTAGTAAACAACCACTAAAATACACTCTCAATGAGCATAATAATGTCTTTTCCATATTTTAGGAAAAATATTAATTTCCATATTAATTTTTGTCTCTGTGTGTGTGTGCGGGTGTTTTTTTTGTTTTGTTTTTTTTTTTTGGTTGGGAGTGATATTCTGACTCCCCAGAAAAACTTTTTAGAAAATGAGACTGCCCCTGTATTTAAATTCCATGGCTCTATATAGCCCTGTCACCTGGGAGAAAGTCCCCAGGTAAAATAACTGGCTGCTTTCAAATTTCTTTTAGCTTTGTTGTTGTGGAAATAAGTAATATGCTCTTTCATCATCTCTGAAGCTACAGGGTACATCAGTATGCACATTAGCAGGGTTCCCAGTAGTCCCTACTAGACAGAAAAGCATTTGGAGCCAATGAAATTTCACATCTCTGCATAGCAACCCAAGTTAAGGAAGAACTTTTCTTAATTCTAGGAAGCAAGGGAGAAAAAAAAAAAGATAAATGACTTGGCATTAACAGAATGTTTAAGGACAATAATTATTCTTGAAACATTGCCTCTCCCCCAACTCTGTCTGAAATTCTGAACTTAACTGTACTATGCTACATGTCTCATAAATTCTTCTGCCCTGATAGTCAGGAATTCTGTCTGCCATCCTGTCATCTTACTTAGCTACTTACCTGTCACGTCTATATGCTAAAGTTAAAAAATAAATGAATAATTTAAAAAAACAAGTCCAATAAATGTTCCGAAAGCCACTTGGCTATTTTTTCTACTCTTGAAAAATAGGTATTGCCACTACTATGGCATTACTTTTCTTTTCTCCAGGTGGTTGTATATAAGCATTTGCTTCCTTGATATGAACGATATGTCCATTCATATCCTTTGATATGAACGATATGTCCATTCATATCCTGTCTAGAACTAAAAAAGTTTTTCACACAGATAGTGACTTTTGAGAGTTTGTATCTTATTTCAAACTGGTTTCTGACACATAAAATTACTTGTTAGTGTTGCAACACATTGGTTTTGTTTTTCGTTTCAGGTACATATGTTTGAGGTGAGGATCTTAGAAGGGGGTCAGGGGTGATGGAGAGAAACTGAAGAAAAAAGAGAAAGGAAGAGGGAAGAAGGAAAGGAAGGAGGGAAAAGAGATTAGATTAAATTTTGTATTGAAGAGAATTGCTTTAGGTCCTTTTGAAAAGATTTTTGCATTTATGGTGGAGGGACTGTCTACCCACCCTCAGATAAACTAATCCTCTACGTGGGCCTTACCTCTTGTATCTGCACGGTCCCCCGCTCCCCGACTACACAGCCCACTCTTGAGGGGCACACACTGCACGTGACCTGAGCACATGGTCCAGGGTGTGACTGGAAGAACACAGTATTAATTTTCTGCTATTTCTTACGTCTGTTATGATTTTTAACCCCGTTTTTATAGAGACATGGAAACTGTATTGCCAAAGGCTTTACATTAATTCAATTAAAGGAGACTAGCAATAGCTGGGGGACAGGAGGTTCTAAATTCTAGAGCCCCGTGGGGTATGCGTTTAGACCATCCTGAGCAAGAAAGTATTTGAATCCAGATAAATAAGTATATAGCATCAAGGTAAAGGATTGTTGAGGGATCTACATAATTTGATAATAAAATACAATCTACATAAAGACCTTTGATATGAAAAATCTGTACATCAAACTAAAAAGTCAGGACACATTTAGTGTAAGCAATGTAAATGAATATCTAACATATGTTTTTCCATGTTTGGACATAACTCCCATTTTATATGAATTATGAATTTATTGAAAGAACAGTTTCAAAAATGATCATGACCTCTAGCCCCACTCTCACACTCCCTTCCTGTGCTTGTAACCTTCAGATAGAGAGAATCATCAGGGTTACCTCACCTTTTGGGAAACTTTAAAAAGTAAAAAATTGCTCGTTCTTGTAAAGTTCTTTTCCATGTGAATTGAGATAATAGTGTAATCTTGTCATACGAATATGTGAAATAAGGTAAGGTACCCAGTTATGGAAAAGAGAAACCAATCCACATATGCCTAAGTGAATAACTTAAACACAATGGCTCGTTCCTACTTTCAATGCTTTTAACTTCATAATTTGCAGTCACTGTTTTCTCTTTCCCCCCTGTTTCCCACTTTCTCCTTGTTCACTTCTTTTTCTTCGAGCTGAACCTCTTCCTCTGCCACCTTGGGGGCTCGGTCCCCTCCCAGCACAGCTTGAGATTTCTTTTTCTTTGCAGCTTCCTTCACAAATGGCTTCCTTTTCTGCAGCCCGGCAGTCTTCTCTGGTCCCTGGCATGCCTTTCCTGACTCATTTCACTTTCCACCTCCGCCTACCATGGCTTCTCACCTCATTCTACTTTCCACACGTGCCATCTTGCCCTTTTATATCATTTCTCTTCCTACCTCTTGAAATCTAAAGATTTCTCTAATTTCTATTCTTTCCTCTTAACCGTGTTAATTGCCTTTCTTGTAATTCAAATTTGTTGAACTTCACAGAGTTTTCTGATTAGAATTTATTTTCCTTTCAGCTTGTGAATTCCTAAAAACATCCCTTTCTATGTTTCCATATTTATCACCTTCCCCTCTCCTCCAGTCTGCTCAGATTTCTGGCCTAGAGGTTTTTCTTCCACACTTCCTAATTGTTGCTTCCTCTTTAGTATTTCCCATTGGTCTCCCACCTCTGTCCTAAAGGGATTCACTTCTTAAATTACTAGGCAGTCTTCTTTTATTTATGCTATATTTCTTCTCATCTCTCTATAATCTATTTTTTCAATTGTTCTATCTTCTACTTCTTTACGGTTAAACTCTCCTTAGCACCTTATTTTTCCATGAACTTCTACCTGCCTAGTTCATGATTTTTTTTTGCCCCTTCCCCATCTCTCTGTATTATTATTTCATTGTAAAACTTTAATCTTAAATTATTTCCTACACTATCCATACATTGTGTTTTTATATATGTGTTAGCTTTCCTTAATACAAATCCAGCACTCACTTAAGAATACCGGACTTCCCTGGTGGTTGAGAATCCACCTGCCAATGCAGGGGATACGGGTTCGATCCCTGGTCTGGGAAGATCCCACATGCCGCGGAGCAGCTGGGCCCGTGTGCCACAACTACTGAGCCCGCCAGCCACAACTACTGAAGCCCGCATGCCCTAGAGCCCGCATGCCGCAACAAGAGAAGCCACCGCAATGAGAAGCCTGCGCACCGCAACGAAGAGTGGCCCCCACTAGCTGCATCTAGAAAAAGCCCGTGTGCAGCAACGAAGACCCAACTCAGCCAAAAATAAATAAATAAATAAATAAATAAATAAATAAATAAATAAAAAGAAGGAACCACCATTATAAAACAAAAAAAAAAAACCTACCAAAAAAGATTCTTCATTTAACTTGGACAGTATTGAGAGAATTCTGCTTATTTATGAGAGAGAAAAAAAAAATCATTGTTCAGGTAAGATAACTACCTATCTATCTATCTTCTAAGACACTGGAAACCAGAAGCTGTAGGTTTGACTCCTGGCTCTTTTACATATTAAGTAGGCTAATATTAGCCAATAGCTTTCTAATTTTTCTGAGTCTTGGACTCTTTGTTTGCCTTAAGTACCTTCTCTATCTATCTCCTAGAATTATTGTGAAGATCAAATGAGATACTTCTGTCAAGGCATTTGTACAATGTTAAACACTTGAAAATCATTAGTTTTAAATGTTATCCTTTGTGTTCAAACTGGATATATCTGGAAATAGGGTTTATAAAAGTATGACGTTCTAAACTGATGTAATTTCATTACTTTAGAAGAAGACTGAATGTAGGCCAACATAATTTGCTTGCAATCACATGAACAGAAAAAGTTCATAAATCTAATATTAGAGTAGAAGTAGAAGTAGAGTAGAGTAGAAGATTGGAGATGCTAGTTTAGTGGGAGATATGAAAAAATGCTATGTTAACTGAAGGAAGGTCTATATTATTTGCTTTGGGTTAATTTATAAAATACTCATAGTTTTCTGGGTAGACAGTAGTCAGATGCCAAACCCTTCCTGTGTCTACCTTAAAGGCCACCTTTTCTGAGCTATACCTTCCTCCCATCATCAGATTTCAAAGTAAGTGTTTGTCCCAAATGGGGCTGATTTGTTTGACCTAAAACATTTCCAACCTTTATGTGATACTTATTGTATAGACAAATACCTTAGCATTCTGCTGTGGGTACAGAAACCACTAAGGATTCAGTATTTTTTGTATAGTGAAGCGAATCTGATGTGGAATAATAGAATTCAAGGTGGTATGGAGTTTTAGAGAGGATCGGGGTCACACACCAAATATCTACACAGACCAAGCAGGTGAGGGAGGGGGGCTGGTTCTTCCAAAGGGGATCCAGAGTAATTCCCTCATGGTCTTTCCATGCATCCGTGTGAGCCAGAGATGTCACATCTCTTGAGTTCTCCAGAGGTGCTGGAAATCTGACTCTTTGAGTGACGTTGCCCAATTTTAAAATATTGGCAACCAATTCAAATGTGTTTAAAATACTTTGTGAGCCAAACCAAACACATCTGTCAGCCACCAGTTTGCAACCTCCATCCAATCCCTACATTTTACAACCAGAGACATGAGGCCCGGAGAGGTTAAGGGATGTGCCATGGCCAGGCTGTGACTGGATGGCAGGGCTGGGGGGCCAGAAACCCGAGTTTCCTGAACCAAGTCCAGGACTCTTCTCGTTATACCGGGTTGTGATCCCAGAACTCCAAAGAGCAAGCAGCTTGCTGGAATGGAAACTAATGGAAGACATGTGGCCTCATCAGGAATGGCTCCTTCTTTACTTTTCCCCACCCCAAACTCCTCCTGATTGCCATTGCTGCTGCTTGTGAAGGTAAATGTGCTGAAGGTAGATGTTGACAAAGGGGCCAGGAGGATAGACTTTTTTTTTTTTTCAACATCTTTATTGGGGTATAATTGCTCTCCAATGGTGCGTTAGCTTCTAGGATAGACTTTTCAATTCCTTCCTGGCAATTCTCCTGCCATCTCCTCCACAGACCCTCTACCACCAACTCTTTCTTCTCACCACCCCCTCGACTGGGCGAGGACGGCTTACTTCTCAATGGGACTGCAGTGGGAACCCACTTCCTGACAAGCTCATGTCAATACCAGGTGAAACATCTTCTGAGCTCTCTGTAGAGGAATTATGAAAATACCTCACCTGAAAAGCAACTCTCCAATCTTTCTAAAAACACGTAGAAGCAGTAAAACCAAAGAGTCTTGAGTTTAGAACATATGGCTCCATCGTCCAATAACTCACCGTGTAGGCACACTGAATTTTCTGATTCTAGCCCATTTCACTCTTGGCATATACAACCACTGTAACTTTACACTTCAGAGGAGAGAATCATTTAACCTAAAAATAAGACATCATCTCAGATTGGATCTTGGGAGAAAACTGTCAACAACAACAACAGCATTTACATTCAAAACAGCATCCTGTCCCTGATTTGGAGTCAGAAGACTAGGGTTCAAATCCTGTTCTGCCAGCTCTGTTTCCATTTCTACCCAATGAAGAAAGCCTATGGGTGAGGATAGTTGATTCTCTGGTTTCTTCCAAGTTCGAAAAATATATGAATGCTCTCTAGGGAAAATACTTTGGAAAATTAAACACAAATGTCAGATTATACAATGATTTTAAAACAGAAAAGGATGTATATACATATATGCTAATTAGTATTATCATTTAATTCCAAATATTGGAACACTGGGTTTGGCAATTTCGGAACCAAAAAATCTGGTAGGATCCTTTTTTAAAAAAAATTGATAGATTTGGACCATATGACTATGTATCCTCACTTACCTATGCCAGTGTTTGGATAAATAGAAAAAATTTAAATACTTAGAGAACTAATCAATTGGGGTATTCCTTTATGATGTAAATTGTTTCAAGAAACCATAAAATCAGTTATCTAGCATTGCCTTCTCTCTTATTTTCCTTTTCTTCTCAGCTTAAGAAAGTAAAAATGAAATCAATAATTTAAGCTGTCGCCCTCCCAAAGAGGAGAAAAATATTTTTGAGTCAGTGTTATTTTCCAAAACCTCTGAGTTTTTTAGGCTTTAATTTGCCCCTCACTGACATCTATCTTTACCTTACGATGTAAGGGGTACTTCAGATGAACCTAGAGTCTCATTGAGGTACCCCTTCTGAGTTTACAAAACTTTTACAGTTGGCTCAACTGGCTCAAAAGGACTCGAAAAAAACCCACAAACAATTAAAAGACCTATTCTTGAAAGGATTCCTTTCTTGTATTCATACCTCTCCTCTGACTAAACCTTTCATATTGATCACAAAAGTGTAGATTTTTTACCTCTTTTTGGTCTACAGGAAAAATAGGTATTTCAATAAGCATGGAGAAAGAACACGTCAAATAAGATACTAAAAGATTTTTTTGAAAGAAAGACTGTATTTTTCTCAATTACATTTTTATAAGAGAATGGCCATTCAAGTGGAACTTGGCAATTCACTTTACCCACTCATTTCCACGTGTATTCTTTTTAAAACTAAATCTACCTTGATCATGGTTTTGATTACGAATCCCGAAAACAATTATGGAAATGATCTTTAATATAATAATATATTTTACTGAATGTCTCAGCTTTTTCATTCCAACAACTGAAACAGAGACAATTCCTTGCCATGTTGAAATGTGTAATTATCATGTATCCAAAAGGGAGGGTGTAATTTTCACATCTGATTACAAGGGAAGGGTGTAAGTGAAGCTGCCTGGGTAAACTTAACACTTGTTTACAAAGAGCACTACCTTTGATATTAAAAACTCAAAACACTGAGAAAAATCAAGGGTAACATGCACAAAACTAAACAAAAACCTAAGTATTTTTCTTGGCCCTGCTACACAAATAAAGTCATTTTCACTGACCCTGTACTGGTTGACTTATTTCTGATGATTTTTGAGACTCTAGTATCACTTTGCAGGCTTCTTGGTGACTGTACTGTTAAGGGTTAGGAAGCTCAAGCATTAGATTTAATCCAAAAGGAAACTTCAAATTCATATTATTCTTTTAAAACTACATGGTCAAGCCTACTAAAACATATTTAGTTATCTATTTAGCTTTTAAACTAGAGGATGATTTCCATCTCAACAGTTCACACTTTCCTAAACACAATCATTGCTTGCAAGATATGTATTTTTGATGTTTTTATCTCCTTGCTTTTTTTTTTTAACTTCTGATTTACCTTTGATAAGATCAACTTCTGCTCATGTGAACTTATGCTTTGGACATGTAGGAAGAGATAATATCAAAGAAAGCCAGAGCTGTGATGGTAGCTATCACTTAGCAAGAAGATTGAAGATAGATGCAAGATCACACAACAGGTAGGAAAAAAACTGTCCTAATAGCCAACACATATTAGGAACAATTTTGAATGATATGTAATTATGATTGCTAAGTAATTGTGCTTGTTTTTGAAAAGCTTAAAAAGATTGAATATTAAGGATACTTAATATTCCTATTGCATTTCAAAAAACAGGCAAGAAAGGGAAATACAGAGAAGGAAAAAAAGAAAGGTTAAGAAACTGATTTAGGAATAGACGATAAAAAACATTTTCACGCTAAAAGAAGCCTACTAAAGCATATTTAGTTATCTATTTAGCTTTATGATTACACAGAAAGCAATGAATTTGTTAGAAAGCTACTAAGTTATATAGGTTTTGCAAATGCAGTGCTAATGGGAAGGCTGATTTTTGGTATATTTTAGAAGTTAGGGGTTTTTTTTGATAACTTGCCAAATGAAACCTGACAAGCAAGAAGTTTGAAAAAGGATACAAGCTACCAAATGATTAAGATTTCTGAATAATTAAAACTAAATAAAAAGTTACTCTGTGAAAAAGAATCAGGCTCCCCATTCCTAAACTGACATTGCCTAAAGCATTTCGGCAATAGTCGGAGCTTAACTTTTATATGATCTTAGCTTTTTTCTCTTTATAAAGGATTTCACTGTGAGTCTTACATTCTGCTTTCCATTAAATCAAAAAGCAAAACACCTGACATGCATCTCCTTTCTCCCCTACTTCAGTGGACGTGCCTGAGCCCTTGCTTGACCATAGGGCTGCGTGGAAGGGGCGGAGGTTGTAGTTTCCAGGTAGCTTAGAGGCCTATCCACCACAACACATCCATGTCCGCAGCACCAATCAATGCTTAGCGCACAGCACATTTTTCACTGTGTTGTTAGAGTACATTTGCTTATATTTTGCACAATTTTAATTTAACCATATTGATCAAACCGAACACTCAAAAAGACCCTAGGCACCTGAGGCTTATTAAAATGAGTCAACATGAAGCAAGTAAGCAAGGAAGTAATGGAAACTGTTTGGAGATTTAAATACAGTGGAACCCACTTAAATAAATACCTGTTAATGAAATAAATCTATTAAATGAATTTATTTTCTCTGAACCAAATCAAAACACATAGAGTAATACTCAAGGGAACCTTTAAATGAATACGGCTTAAATGAATAAGCATCTTAAATGGATGTGCCTTTCTGGAAAGGCAAATAGGATTTTCATGTTCTCTAAGGTTCATTAAAGCAAGAAGATCCATGTTGACTTTTTTTGGGACATATTGTCATTTTTTGGAATTAAGCACAAAAAATTGCTTAAATAACATTATTTAAATAATATAAATATTTTTCTCAAGGCTAATTGCTCGTGTGTATGTGTGTGTGTGTGTGTGTGTGTGTGTGTCTGTCTGTCTGCTTGTCTCTGTCTGTTGTGGGCATTGGGCTCACATGGGACAGACCCTTGAAACAACTGACTGTGTTCATTTCTCCAGCAGCTTATCTATGGCAAGTAAAGACAGAAAAATATGTTAAATTTCTAACCGCCTCCCACAGTCCTATGTCACAGAGAAATGGACCAGCTACTTTTAACAGATAATTTATTTGCCTCTTTGGAAAGTTCTATTATCTCTCCAGCATGGTTGAAACGCATGATTAAAAGAATCAACCCCCTTACCCTAATGGTGATTTGTAATAAGAGGCTCATTGGCACATTCAGGGTGCTCAAAATAATGTTTTAAAAGACATAAAGGCATTCTTTTGTGGTAAAAAAACATGTAACATGTCATCTACCCTATTAACAAATTTTTTGTTGTACAGTACAGGATTGTTCACTCTGTGTGTATTGTTGTACTTACACAAATGCTTTCTAACATAAAATTTATGTAGGACCACATCTTTAACTGATCAGGTCTCTCTTTTCTCAGAGGGGTTGACCTACAGTGGTATGTTATTATAATAAAAGAAAAAATGCAGCACACAATGAAGTCTTAAAGTAATAATACCTTTTTAAAATACGGTGGGCACACAATCCGCAGCGATGTTTTTCAGGCCCCCTTTATCTAGTATTGCCTTTAGAGGGCCTTGTTTATTCATTTTTTCCCCCCTGGCCTAATAAAAGATATTAGCTCCTTTCCCTAAGCAAAAACACTCCTATCATGAATCAGGCAACTAGTGGGAGACTGCTGGCCAGGTTTCACCCCACTAAAATTCTAATCTATACTTTGTCTTTTAGAATTAAGGAGAAAATGCGTATCAGCAGAATCTCCTCTCTACTTTATTTCATTTATAAATTACGAGAATGATGCTATTATATATTATTAATTTCTGCTGTTCTCCAACTCTGCTGCAGCAGTGAGCTGCGGATGTTGGAACGGTGTAATTATGTTCTAGTAGGGTAGCCATCCGTTTCCTTTCAAAAATTTACAGGATTCTTAATCACGCTGCTCATTTGGGTGCGCAGCAGCGAGGATGGCGAAACACAAACAGGGCACGTTCGTTTACATAGGAACACCTGCTTAGCATGATAGCAGATGTCAGTCGGTAAGCAGAACACAAAAGGAAAAAATATCAACAAGAGCAAACTTGCACCATTTTGACTTGGTGTGGGGAAATCTTTTCAGGAGTGATGGCAGCAGTGGACATTCCTTCTAAAACACAAACAGAGTCTCTGAAATTCCCAAGTCTTGTCTGTGGTTAACATGTGGTCAGAGAGAAAGGGCATTTGCTCTCTTGTTGCGTTCCGGTACTGACTCTGACTCTCTTTATTATTTGGGGGAATTACTAAAACTACCCTGCCTCAGTTTCCTGATCAATAAGCATACAAGGGGTTGGATAGTCTATATAAAAACCTAGTTCCTTGAAGGTGTTTGTCGTTAGAAGCAATATAATGGTGACAGCATGGCTCTCACCAGACCCAGTTCAAATCCCACCGCTGTCACTCAGCAGTGGTGTGACATCAGTCAAGTTATTTAACCTTGCTACGGTTTCCTGATTTGTAACGTCTGTTGAGAAAACTAAATGAGATAATGTATACAAAATGCCTGCCACATAGTGAGGATATACTAAATGGTGGCTATATTATTATTATTACTCAAATCTTCATTATCATTATTTTATTTTGATCCTTGCAGAACCTTTCCTACCCAACATGTTATTTATTAAAAGTCTGGACTGACAGCCAACTGAAATCTCTTGCAGAGATCATCATAAACTATATTTTTGATGTGTACAGTTCTGTAAGATTATTATAATGATACCTACTACCGTTATTTTATAGTTAGATAGCCTGTCATCATTTCCACAACATTTTCTGGGATTTACTTCTGAACCATAAGAAAGGTTTTCTGGGCTGTACCCTGCCTGAAAAGAGCCTCCGTGAAAGCGAAGTGCTTTCTAGAACTTCGACACAATAAAATGAAGCTATGGAAAGGAAAAACTTAGATGCTTATCATGTTCACGTGCTCAGCCCACCCTGACAACTTTTGCATCCGTCTTTGAAGGACTTTTCAGATGACCCTGGTATTTTTTCCCTTCTCACCTTTTCCCCAAAATGGTTAAAATTCAAAATGGAAAACAGCGATCACACATGGGCAATGACTAATTTTCCTAAGGAATTTTAGTATTCGGCATGTGTCTGCTCGTGCAGGCCTGTGCGTTAAAGGCTCCCTGAGTATGCATTGACTTGATACCCAATAATGGCTGCTAAGGAGCCGTTATGTAATGCCGTGTCAATGATCCGTGCATTGAGGACTCCCTGAGTACGCATCGACACCACAGACCGGAACGGCTCAGAAGAAGCTGTTATGGTCTATCGTGCCAACGATGTGCAGATATTGGCAGGGCCTCTGGCCCTTCCGTGGAAATGATGAAGTCTCTGAAGGAACCGGTGTGGGCACCATGTGGGCGACATCGGCGAGCTCATGACAGCTCCATTTTCCCTCCCTCTGGGGTTTACTGCCAAAAAGTCAGCTTGGAAAAATTGTCCAATAACTTCTGTGGTCCCATGTTACATCACCAAAACAGAAACAAGAGTTAAAGATATTCTTGCCATTTAGCCTTAAGTTTCTTTCCAGAGGAAGAAACTGATAACTGTTAACAGCAAAAGGAGGGGTAAAAGTTAAGGTAAAATGTTTTCATAGTTTCCTTAGTTTTCGATTATAAATCTCACTTTTCTGCTTTATGAATTTCATGTCATACATGGACATGGTACTGGGCAGACTTTTTGTGGTGGTGGTGATTTTCTGAGATTGAAATATTTAATCCACGCAAAGAAAAATACCTTTTTTATATGTCCTCAGCAGTTGAATAGGTACTCAGAACTCGGCATATAGGAAATGGTTCAAAAAACCTTGGGAAGAGAAGTGCAAGTTCAAGAATAAAGTTTGGATTCACACATGCTTTACCAACTTAAGGCAGTAATTAATTCACTTATGGTATTTACATGCCCCTCTTCAGATACTTATGGAGAACATGGGAATTTTAAATTCACAATTCAGTGCAAAATTTAAAATGATCTTCATTAGAATTTGAAGCTATACTCTAAACTGCTTTATATACTACCAACAGGGAGCCTCATTATGTAGTACTATATTTGGACTACCTTCTTTACATTTTGTAGCTGTAGATTTGAATGTATTTCTGGTATGCTTAAGCAGAATCAAACAAAGTGTTTTAATCTGTTCTATTAACTAACCAATCCCCATAGTTGCATGGCAAACATATAAAGTCAAGAGACCTTAGCCCATCTTTTTTTCTGCTGTCTTCAAAGGACCATAGAAGAAGAGAGATCTGAGATACTCAAGCACAGAATGGTGGCCAAGCCTTGCAGAAATACCAAAGTGGTTCACTAAAAAGGATGGTGGAAACAAAGAATCAGTCAGATTAGGCAGAAAATAGTTAGAATGATTGTGATTCTAAGTACAGAAGGTACTTCTACATGCTCATTTCCTTGAATAGAAAACAGTCCAATTCTCATAATGATTTTTGGAAGTGAGGTAAGATGTCCACCATTGGTGTGTATTAAATGTTGACTGACTTAATGCCTGACAGAAGAGCAAGGGGGGAAACTCACTAAATGCTAACCCAAAGTAGATACTCAAGAAACACACTGAAGAGTGGAGGGTGAGGACAGATCATCAAATACCTATTATGTGTTTGATACTTCTACCTATTACCAATAATTCTTCACAACAATCCTGTAACATAAGTATTATGAGAAACGGAGACACAGTTAGGTTGAGCGACTTGCTTCTGGCTGCATGGCTGGTATGAAGTAGAAACCAATTTGAGGCCAGATGTTCAAAGCCTCGCCTCTACCGGGCACCCACACTGCCTCTCTGTCTGCCTCCCTGACTCACTCTTAAAGGTGTCATTGCAAAAGGCGGAAAGCCAGTTGATTTAAATATAAACTAAATGAAAAGAAAAGAAAAAAATCCCAAGTATTCAAAATGGCATAGCTGTCACTAAGTGAAGTTCAAGACATTGTTAACTGGGTGGTAGGGAGTCTAATGTAAGTTATCAAAAGCTTTTTTCTAGATATTATGATATACACTAAATGTTTAATGTACCTGCCGTATTCATTATCAGAAGATAGTTGAGTAGAATGGATTCGTCTTCGTATTAAGTACAGCCTCCCTTTAACAAAATGATTTTTGCGTTCCATGAGCTGAGCTAGTCACTGGTGACAGAGAGATGAACAAGACTGTCCTCAAGGCATTTATACATTTGTGAGAAGACAAACAGGAATCAGATATTGTAAGTGCTGTGATAAAGGTCAGATCAGAATATATTCTTTGAGAAAATTTTTAAAGAGGGCATTGTTCCTATAAAGAAAAAGTACCATGTCTATTTCCTGGAAATGCAGAGGTATAAGGCCATGCCAACCACTGCGACTATTTCTTTTCCTTTTTTGTTTTTGAACACTCCCTAAAGAATTGAAGAGGAATGAATAACTCAGCTTAAGGTTATTGTTTCCTCTTTTCAAGAATGTTTTGGCATGACCCAGTAACTGAGGTACCTCTATCATAGAATTCCTGGCAGCCTGATTAAGTCACACCTTGAAATAGTCATAAGCAGAATGTATTGAGTGTCTTCTAGGCTTCAGATACTGCCCTTCAATTTTTGTTCAAGACTCCAATGATCCTATAAAATAAATATTGGACCCCATTTTAAACATTATGAATTGAAGCTCAGAGAGGTTAAGAAATATACTCAGGGCCACATGAGAGTAAGTGGCAGAATTCGGACACAGATTTGTTTGTGTCTGAATGCTCCATTCTTTTCATGGTATTGAATTCCTCATTCCCTAGGGAGAGAGGAGAGCTGGACCCCATTCCTTGTAAGTGAATGGATCTAAGAATGTTCTTGGAGCAGGAGTCTGGGCAGGGGAGATGTGAGTATGAAACAGCAGAGCAGTTCACTCTCGAGGTAGGAGTAGGCAGCACACAGTAGGTATGTGAAAGCAAGTATTGCTTCACCTACAAGTGGACCAGTTGATAGCTTCTAAATTTCATCCTTAGATGTGTAAGCTCTTTGGGACCTTAAAAAAATATCTTGAATTCACATCCCATGCACGTCTCTTATGGCTGTTGTCCAAATCCTATTATCTGGGAACTTAATTTAAAATAGCTTGGTCTTTTTGAATTGTCAAAAACTCTAATAAAACAGGAATATTTCATACTTGCACAGACCAAATTCTGTGGGACATCCAAAGCTTAGCTCTTAAATTATGTTCTTAGATCAGTGAAGAGGTAAAATCTAGACTTTATTGAAAAGCACAATGCAGGCATGAATTCTAATGAATCCTTGACTGTATGCAAGCAATGTGAGAGTCACTATTCTGCTTATTAACTATATCTATTATTATACTTTAATTGTAATAATAAGTCAGACATTTTAATGGACTGGTTAGGTTGAAAGCTGAGAAAAAGCTAAATTACTGTTTTTTTGACAACATAAATTAATTTCTGGAAAGGTAGAAATCTTTAAGTTCATGTCCTTAAATTCTAAGCCCTTTAAGAAAGGTAGACAATGTGGGAATACCACAGCTGCAATTTTTTTTAAAAGGCTACTGTTCCTTTAATGCCCAGCTGGTTCTGAGATGTAATAAAATTGACATATTGATTCCTTTGAATTTACAAATGCCTGTTTCATAAACTCCATCTCCAAAGCCTAGGCATCTTTAGAGCACTGTCATTTTTTTTCTCCAAATGGATCAATTATGTGCCCACGTAATCCTGTTACCTGTGAAATCCATGCATACTTCTCCCATTTGCTGCAGTTCCCAGGCGGACAAACTTGCATTATGTACGCATAAACAAACAGCGCATTTTCCTGATATTAGAGATTGTTTTCAAAGTGAAAGGCAATCTCTTGGGTCCTTTACTCACAAAAAAAAAAAAAAAGAGAGAGAGAGAAAGAAAAAGAAAAACTGGGTGCCTGTTTCTTCGAGCAACCTCAGTATATATGTGTATATATATATATATATATGTATATATATATATATACACACACACACACATACACAAACATGTATGTATATATATTTATGTATATATACATTTATATTAACTACTTACAATCCCAACAATTCATTTAAATCGTATGGTTTTGCTATGCTCAGTCCTTTCACTGATCCAAGGAAGTAAATTTTTCTTTTTAGTTAAACTAGTTCATGAAGGTTTATCACATTTTTTTTATTGCTATCGTTTCTCCTTTGCTGATAATTAGTTATTTAAGGGCAAATCATCCCCAAGACACCTTGAAGAAATTGAGAAATGAAAACCTAAAGTGAATTCGGTTATAAAGTTTGCAGTCATTTTATAGTGAGGAAAGTCCTCAGTATCTTTCACTGTAGCACTTGACACTCACCGGCTCTGAGTCTTCCTTAAACACACACAGAGTCCTTTATTGAAACAACCGTAGAAAACACAAAGATTCTGCTTCTACTACATTAGGAGAGAAACGCCTCAGTGAACTAGGTCTTTCCCATGTCTTAAATCTGTAACAGCAAATTGTCTTCCCCCACCAGCCCATTTCCATGTTCACGTGTGGACGCCCTCACCAGTACAAACACATAAAGAAGGCTTATGTGCCAATATACGCACAGACTGTGCCTATAGAATCGCCTGCAAATAACCACCAAGCAAACATGCTTTTGTCTATGTGTGAACTCTCTGTGTGAGCAAAGTACTGTGCACAGAGATATGCATTCTCGCTTCATTCTTTCAGCCTGTGCTGTCTCTGATTTTCCTCACTTCGCTGGGCACCCAGCAGTCCAGCGACACTGCACTTGCACTCTACAATTTGTCTTTAAGAGATTCCCCAAATCACAAAACATCTTGTCTGCTGTCCAATGGGCTCCCCCCTTGCAGAAAAGATGGTCTGAAAAATCAGGTTGTGCTGGGAGCCCTGTGGCCTGGCCCACCGCTGCCATTGTGCGGGAGTGGTTTTAAAGATAAATGGCTGCATGTTAACCAGATTTGACATGCTGTACAAAGGCAGCCACCTTTGGTCCCATGACACAGCCAAACAGAAAACACAACAAGCAAGCCTGGCAAAGATGTCCAACATGAATAAAAGCACAACAATTTGTCACATAGTTGTTACAAAATGTTAGCAGCTTTAGGGCCTGCCATGGGATGGCGGAGATAAGGCAGTGTGGAGAATTCGGAAGTTTAAGGATTGGTAAGTCTTAGGCAATGGAAGAGTTAATTCAGAAAAGGGGGGAAAGAGTCATCGCAAAGGGATTATTTTCATTTGCTTCCTCATAAGGCCTTAATGTCATGAATTAAATCAGCAAGGCCAGTGTTCCCGGGTTTACTAAACTCTACTGTTCTGAAGGGCTGTCTGTTAACCATCTCTTTCCAAACTCCCAGAGATGTAACACATTCTAGGATCAGTTTCTTGAGGATTAAGAATCATTTTTCATTTCATTTTTTTCAAACTGGCCTAGCGATAAATGAAAGGAAGTATTTTGAGGATGAAAAAATCCATACACCCAACTTAGCCTCATTATTCACCTAGAGAAAAGGAAATCAAATTGCCTCACTTTAACTCTTTTTCGAGCGCTAGGTTTCTTTTTCCAAATGTTTTTCCAGAATTACTTGTAATTCTGGAAATTCTATGATTCCAGTAACATTTAACCATAAACTTTCTTCCTGACTCTGGACTCATGCCCTTTCTAAGCCTTCATTTCCTCATCGGTAAAAAATGTATTGAAATAATAGCATCTCTTTGATAGAATGGTTGTCAGGGCAACATCAGATGACACAGGCAAAATTCTTAGCACAGGTCTCAGCACATTATAAGTACTCAATAAATGTTAGATAATATTAGCTTTCTTACAGTTGCCAGGGACATTTCACTGAAATACAAATATGATTATGGCATTCTTCTTTAAAAAACGTTTCACGAGCTCACCATCACCTATTTATTGGATAAGAGCCAGAAATATGTGACAGGAGATACTTCTGCTCACAAGCCACCTTTGCAGACTCAATTCAAGCTTATCCCTTTGCACTGGTGCTCTGTTCCAGACACGTCAGTTGCCTGACAGCACCTGAGCTGGTCTCCCTTTCCCTCCTCCAAGGCCTGTACTTGCCCTCCTCTCAGCCCAGGATGCCCTTCCCCGACTCCACCGGGGAAATCCGAGTCATGTGACCATCCTCCCTTCAAAAAGCTGCCTCCCCCAGGAAGCCTGCCCTCACCACCTGCTCTCAGATCTAGTTAAGCCATCATCTGCGCTCTCTACTCACTGGATACAAAGTTCCTTATGGCACTCATCACATTCTCCTCACTTCTGGAGGACCCCCTTTCTCACTAGACAGTGAGCTCCTCAGGGGTCCAGGCGCCATCATTCATTTTTTGATTTGCAGCCTCAAGTTCAGTGCCTATACATAGTAGATGCTCAATTAATGCAGGATGAATAAATGCTGCCATTTTTTACTGAAATACCAGAAGCCTAAAAAAGGACCCAGTGGCACACATTTCAATTATTTTTGCAACAAGAAAAAAATTTTTTTCTTATAATGCAAAGCTCAGATCACCCTTAGGAATGAAGGCGGAAAGAAGCCCTGAGTGGAAAAAGAAAATGTGCGTTTTTCTTCCATGAGCCTGACATCAGCTTCGAAGAGGTACTGCTTCTGGCAATGGCAGAATGAAGCACGTAAGCTCATATGGCAAACTTTGAAAAGAAAAAGGACTTAAAAAAAACAAATTTCTGGCCAATCTAGTGCCGGCATAGCCCTATAGTTCAGACCTTTTCTGAGGATCCCGATGACTCTGTAAGAGAATGGAGACGATACTTGGGAGATGAGCTATAAAAGACATTGTCCTTGTCAATGGTCTGATGTAACACAGGTGAAAATTCCCATGTAAAGAACTCCACGCTGCCCTGCGAGCTTACAGAGGACTACGAACTAAACGTAACGAGGTAAGAAGATTTCTACTGCAAATTTTTCAAGGGGTAGGGCCTGAAGCTCTCTTGACATCTGTGATTCCCTAACCTGTGTGACCCCTTGTAAACTCAGAACCAGCACAGCCCCGGAGCACCTCATATTCCCTCCCCTGTCCCACCACTCTCCTGAAACTTGAGCCAAGTCCCATGTGGCTGCAGATCTTATGTTCACAGGTCCTGAAGGGAATCCAGGAAGCCATTCTTTGACGAAATATGCACTCTTCCTCACTGAAGGTGAACTGACGGCGGGAAGATGAAATTGCCCTAATCACAGTTAGTGGGAGGTAGAAGCTGGTGAAAAGAGAGGGATCTTGAAGTTAACTGGTAACCTTTCAGTTTCCTCCATTTATAGGTCTCATTTTATTTCTACTTGTAATATTAAATGGGAAACTAAATATTAAATGATTTAAATACGGGAGAAATGACAGCATGCCATTCACTCAGTCTAAACTGCACAGTTCATCTGTATCCTAAAACTGATGGGGGGTAGACCTGATAACAGGCCTAAAATCAGAGGATGGTAAGATACCGTCAGAGAAACAGACTGGTCCTTAGTTTTTGTCTCTCTCCCAAAAATGTCAGGATTACCCAAAGAATATCTTCAGAGTGAAATCACTGATTTCTGCCTCGAACAGCAAAGAACCAGGCAGAATATTTTACATGAGAGAATCTGATTATCAGATTGATCTATAACAGTTAACCAAGCATATTCTTAGGATAAGCTTTATATGGAGAGATCATTTTGCAGAGTGCTAAATACAGGAAGAGAACGCTTAAAAAGTCCCAAGAAGTCTCTTTAAGAAGCCAGATACTATAACCCCATATCCTTTTCGATGAATGATTAAAATATCTTAAATTCATATTGCTCGGCTGATGAGGATAAGCACATGAAAGTTAAATTTCTTCCATTAAAAGCAGATTTTTATAACTCTCCAGTTAAAAAACTTCCTTAAACTTAAGAAATAGAACCTCAAGTATTTATCAGATTGGTTAAGAGTCCTTAAGTCTGTACTACCTGTTCCGTGAAAAAATTTCTTTCCAGGTCTCCATCTCACCGACGGGAGTAACATGCAGCAAACCCAATCCACGTTAGTCAGAACTTCAGGTGGACGATTCAGACCCTTGTAACACTTTTAGACTTGCAATTGGTGTTGTGACGTTTCTTAATCTAGGTCTAAAATATGTGCAGCATTGCTTTTAGAAAGTAAAAAAACTGGTGGATCGTGCCATCTATGGCAGCATTTGTTCAGCATTTGGTACAAATGGGAGGAAAAAGATACAGAATGCATGGATTGATTTTCAAATTACCTCAATATTTTGAAAACATTTTCACCTGCATGCTGAGAATGCTAAGAATGGCAAGGAAGGCAATGTGCATTTGCACAGCCTCCACTGCATTCATTTATAAATTACCTCATCACTGACTGAAATTAACACTGATTCTTACAGGCAATTTCTCAATTTCCAATGCTAATTACATTTTTTTTACTTTTAAATTCTGTACCACCTGTTTTGGGCAAGACATCTTAGGCAGCGCGACCGCATTTAATCACAATTTTAATTAACCGCCCTGTAGATGTGAAAAAGAAGCAATTATAATGTAGATGAATGATGATTTTTCTGCATTAAATTGTTTTGTTTCCCTGGTATGTTGATTGTAACACAGCACACAAATACAGTAACTGTACAATTTTTTTCTATTGTAATTTAGTAATTGTTTTTGGAAAACCAGTTTGGGAATGAGTGACTTCATCTGTTTACAAATTGATTGATACTGTTCACTCACTGATTGCTGCAGCGTATATTTTGGTATTGCACAGCCTAGCATAAAATATAATTAGAGATGCACAGGCTTTGCAGCACCATTTTGGAATCTGAAAATCAACTGTAACTGAAGTATGTTTTCCTTGAGCATACTAGTATCAGTTGGGGCTGATGAAATGATAATCAAAACAATGGGCTTTCCAATTCCACCACTAGTAGAAACCCTTGGTTTCAATCTGATAGTCTAATATGGTAAATTTATGAATTACTCTGTACTAGGCCTGGGAGCTGAGGGCTGGCAAGTCTGAAGCTTGCACAACTCACTCAGATCTGTATCAGAAGAAGCATACAAGTGAGGTAAGGAAACAATGATGAAAGAGAAAGAGTCGCTGCTTTGGAAATGGGAGAATTGTTCCCGACACCCGGGCACAATGCACTGGTGTGCTGTAGCTCTAGACTATCTCATCTCTACACTGTGATACAGTGAGATCACATTCATGCTCCTGGCTTGCAGATACTGATCATTAAAGCCCTACCTCACTGCAGATAAATTCACAGATCTTATTTACATGAAGCAGAACTTCCTCACTCAGCTAGGAATGGGGTGGGAGAAAAAAAGCAGCCATCAATCTCTGTTTATTTGAAACCTGATGCCGACCAATGGGTAGAAGATCTATGCTTCCTGTTTTCACACGAATCACAAATTCCTTCAGCAACTCCTTATACTAACGTCACACCTACTCTCGATCCCAGGACTAAGTTCTCGGTCAGTGCCCTTCATTGGTATCACAGGGCTGGTGTCTCTTTCAAATCATCCAATGAATAGTTCTAAAATGTGCTTGCTTGCATGAGCCCTGGGCATGCCATTTCTGCTAGCCTGGAAAAAAGGGGAAAAGGCCATGTAAGCAGTTGTGGACGTTCAAAGGAAACTATTTACGAGATCTCTTCATCTTCTACTTTGCTTCTTTTTACACTCCATTCCTTAGAAGATCCTAAACTAGGACAGTTCATTAAAAGGTGAGAAGTCATGTTGGTCCTAGCCATGCATTTGTTACAAAACATAGCTAGGATTATGGCTTCATTTAGAGCAATTTACAGATAGAATGTTATGAGTTAGCACGACACAGCAGATCATGTTGAGCTGGGGGTTGGGGCAGGAGGACTATGCGGATCAACTTCTATTTGTCTGTCTCCTTTATGAACAGTTGCTAACAAAGTTTTCATAGGAAGCACCAAACCAATGCCAGAATTTACTTCATATATGAAGTGAGACTCTGCCCCATTAATATATTAAGAGGTCTATTCTTTTGCCAGGTGGGAGATTTGCATGTCTAACTCTTGTTCACACCAATGGCGATGGACACAAAAATCTCTCATGAAATTAAAAGAAGAGGCCAGAGTGTCTTGTCTGTGTTGCTAGCAGGGTGTCTTTTTCATGTATAATATTACACAAAACTAACAATAAAACGTTTTCTTGCCTAGTTACCCCTACCTGTATCACTGTTTTTGGCTGTGAAAATTATTTGGTATAAATGATATTGAGTAAACTACTACTACTACTGGAAGAAAAGGCAATTTATTTCAGTTCGTGAAACTGTCGTTGCTAAGAAAGCATGCTTAGGGCAGGTGGAAATGTGTATGTGTTTTACTCTAGAGATTCAATTTCAGATTTTTAGTGCAGTCTCACTGGTTATTAGCAGCAATACTTTCATGCTGCTGCATAGTTTTCTCTCCTTTGCCACCTTCCTCAGAACACAGAAGATGCTGTCTTATGAATGGAGGTGAAAATAACCTTGAATATCTCAAATTATAACCTCTTTACATAATGAAAAGGGAGTGTTCTGGCAATAGACTTAAATTTTTTTTTTTCATGAAGTTGTTCCAGCCATCATGCTTGTTTAGAAGTTTCTAAAAGTGGTAACATCTGTGCTCCTGTTGGGATGAGAAGTCACCCCACAAACCTTTCTACGAGTGGGTGTGTCTTTAAGAGAAAATAAAGTACCTGATCAGGGCCTTAGTCAGTCTTAGCTCCCTGTATCTTCGCACTCTGACCCACTGCGCGTTCCTTGGAACAGAGAGCTGCTTCCCATGGCTACCTCCTCAATATAAACTTGCTAACTAATCTCTTAGCAAACACTTGAAGCCAACCTGAAGGGAGGAAAAGAGGCAGAGAGGAAACAAAAAACCCGGCAGAGATAAAGCTCAAGGCACATTCAACCGGACACGGGAATCTAAATTTAGTACTAAACTTCAGTTTTCTTTTGAAGAGCTAGCTGTTGTCTGTAGAACAGGGACTTTTATAACAACTATTTTATTTTTAAGACTCAATCCTAATTCTGTTGCTGTCTCCGAAATAGGGCTCACTTTAACAAAATCTCCCTTGATTTCTCTTTTTCCTGCCGGTAGCCATGTGCCTACCCTGACAGGTATTTGTAAATGGTTTCTTTTATAACTGAATATCTTTTAAGTAGTATATCTTTTAAAAAGTCTACCCAGACCGTGTGCACACAAGGTAACTTTTCCTCAGGAATTTATGCGAGGATCCACTGTTGGAAATAAATGATGACTTTCAACCAATGATCAAAGAAAAATAAATCTTTCCCCCTAATAAGACTTTTTAAGACTGGAATCCCATTTTTAAATGGATAACAGCTAAGAGGCTACTGGCAATCTATTTATTTCCAAAGCTGTGTTTTAATGTTGGCTACATAGAAATTGGAGGAGCAAATGAACCCTGGGATCTTTGAAGCTGAAGCTTTTAAAAGAAAGTTGGTATGTAATATTTGAAAACATACTGTTCGGAATTTAAGTTTTAATATCTAGGAATAAACTGTGCATTAAATCAAGCAAAACTGTGACAAGGTCAATATGCACATGGACGATGCCAGGAAGGCATCTTCAGCTCTTTGTTCACAGCTTAACAAAACTGTGCCGTCACACCACTTTAGTTCAACAGTGCCTGTCGAATGGGCATCAGCAGATCAGCCAATGCCTGTCATACACAGAGCCTGAAGACGCTTTGAAAGCAAGGGCTTATTCGACCCCCAAGTCTAGTTGGAAAGTGGTGAGGATTTTAAATCATCTAGTAAAGACACCAACCTCCCCCCCTCCAAAGTTAGAAGAAGTAAGGAAGAATGACAAAAAAATATTGGTTTTATAAAAAAAGGACGTAAAGGAGAAAAAAAATGCCCTCGGGCAAAGGGAGCGCTTTTCATATTTGTTTTCTTTGTCAAAGCAATTATAAAAGTTTTGCAATCATAGAATTTTTCTCAAAGTGATGTTCCCGATAGTGAAATAAAAGTTTAATGTCATTGCTATCTTAAGGTTTTGCCACGGTTTTTTAGCCTTTAAACAACTGAATAAATGTTCTTCTGTTATCAGGATAGGAGGGCGTTATTTGACAAAAGAGAACTTGCAACCCCGTGTTATTCAAAGGAGTATCTCTTTAAGTGTAATTTTTGCTACGTGGCTGTATTTGTTGACAAAAATGCACTAACTTTTGATCTGACAGTCTCCTGAGCTCTGGTCTCTGGGAACATTTAATCTGCTTCAGAGTAGAGACCTGGGGAAACAAACCTGGTAAAGAGAAGGATTGTTAACTTTCTTACAAGTTAACAATTAGGGAAAAACCCCAAACCGCCTTATTTCCCTCCTATAACACTGATCATGAGATTTGGCTTTCAAGCTTTAATAAGTGCTAAGGAAGTGCCTCAGAACTTTCCTCCGGTTTAATTAAGTGTGCCCACTCCTCTTCAGGCATCCAATCAGATTAAATGAGAGTGAACCCCGGGAGCAGGGCTGGTGAGCCCTAGTGGTAAGAATTAGCTGAAGGTGTTCTGAATCTCTCGACCTTTCAAGTTCCTCCAGGATACGTTGCTACTGACATCCATACAGGAGTTGAGATTTCCCTTACACTAAAGTTGAAAAGCTCTCGCTCTCAACCCCTCTCCCCCTCTCTCGCTCTCTCTCTCTGTCTTTCACTCTGCTACTGTCAGTTTGCTGCCTGTACTTTAGCTGTCTCTTTTCCAGTCTCTACCCTGTCAGTTTCTGGCCTGCCAATTTCAACTTGAAGCTTGACTGGGCTGATTTGATGCAAATACCTCCAGGGAAAACCCTGAAACTGATGAACAGTTATGTCAAGTCGATTTTGCACCATCGGGAAAAGGTAACCTCTGCGAGAAAAAAAACAACAAGGTTAAAGAGACAAGGGCTTTTCACGTGTAATACCTCTGCTGCACATCTCGTTCACTGTTTACCATCCCTCAGAAATTGTAACTGTCAGAATTAGTCCTAATTGCAGATGCGAAAGCTGCCATTATAATAAAAACAGAGGCAGTGCAGGCATTAAATGTAGCAGCCTAATTTGTGAGACTACAGAAAAGGTAGAGTAAATGAATATTTCATTACTTTAATTACCAGGGACTACTCTTTTCTTGCTGTCTTATGATAAGTGTTGCTGTAACTAGCAACAGCAAACATCCACTAAAACATAAAGTGCAATAATCGTCCTGCTGTCAGGATCACTGCTTTAAAATACAAGCTGGGAAAAAATATAATGGTTTACCTATTTCTTAGAGATTGCAGAAGCAGAAGATGGAAATTCATTTAATGTCAGGGGGAAAAAAACGCACACACAAAGGCACCAGTAAACAGGTTTTAGTCAGAGAATAATGGCTCCAAGAGAGAGGAGGAAAAAAATCAGTTGGCTATATATTTGAAGTGTTAGCCCGAAAAGAATGCTGGAAGGTGAAAAGTAGGAAGTAATAGTGTTTGGACTTTTTTAAGGCAAAATTTTGTTTTCTGTTGCACAACATAATTGCTCGAACATTAGAAAATAAAACGCCGGTGACTGGGGGAAAGACAAGAGGAAAGCAAGTGGTTTTCAAGTGATTAAGCAAAAGTGGAAAAAGTTCAAGTTGGCAAAAGTTGAGAAGCTCAGTCCATTTCCATTTAAAAAAAGACTAGATAAAGCCTGCCAGAAAAAGGACTTTGCCTGCAGTTTCGGAGAACTGATTCATAAGATTTGGGGAGTATCAATAATTACTCACCACTGACACCTTGAAAAGCCCTGGGCATCTCTCTCTAAATGTCAATTTCAGGTAAAGGGGCAAAGCAGGGTGGAGGGGTGGCCGGCCTATGGGAGGTGGGCCAGGGGGTGGGGACATGGTGGAGGAGGTCGCTGAGGCTGGTTGAAGCCAGCCTGTCTCTGCATTTATCACTTTGTCCCAGAGGAGGTGTTTGTACAACATAGCAGTTTGACAGCACAAAAACACTGTGGCCAGAAGCCCTATCAAAGAACCTACTGACACATATCATTTGTGGTCTTGGTTTCACAGGGCAAGGCTACCTCACATTTTATCTGCACAAGTATAAAACTCTACACGTTTCTAAGTGTTCACTATAGTTTAATCCCCTTCTCTTTTCTTTCTTTTAAATACTGTAAACACTACTTCAAAATACCATCTTTATTCAGAACTCCTGAATGCTGTTTTAAAAGCCATAATAATTTGCCATCAATTTAGCATAATCTGTGTTAAGGTTGATAATATTAAAGGAAAATGAAGGAAAACAGTTTAAAAGCACAAAGCTTGTAATTTATCCTAAATAATACACTTAAAACTTAGATTAATAGGGGCAAGTAAGTTTTGTAAGAGTCATGTGGCGTAGGGAACACTTTTCTTACAATAAATCCTACTAAACAGGAGTCTGCATTAATTCTTCACCTCTACTATTTTTGCTTAAATGTATCTCACTCACAAGCTATAAAATTGTAGTTAAAGAGAAAAAGTCCCGGAGTTGGGGCCCTAGGGTGCATCTGTGTGTGTGTGCACATAGGCTGTACTTAGTTTTCAAATTCCCATCAGCAGAGCAAAGGTGATGGAAAATCTTTAGAGGACAACCATTTTGCTTAGAGATTTTCCCCTTTTAATGGGCTTATTTATTATGAAAACACGGTTTACTGAGTTCTTTATATATAAACCTCACCTCTTAAAACTGAGAAATCTCATGATGTGAAACACTTCCACTGATGTGCTTTGTGTCTAAAATAGAAACTTAGGTACCTCCAAGAATAGGCAAAATGCAAGGTTTCCTTGATTACAGTTACTTAGATATATAACACAATTTAAAATTAAAAACAGTGAAAGCTATCTACTACATTTGTAGATCACTTGGACACTAGATCCCTTTAAACTTACTCATTCATTTAAGAGAGCGAAAAAAATCTCAGATCTTAAATAGCATGATATCTTAATCTGTCGATCTGTTATTGATTACTTATTTTGGGGAGGGGGTGTCTATTACCTTGTCAGGAGTACCTTTCTTTCCCAGAGTTGATTATAAAAGGAAATACTTAACAGTATATAAAGAACAAAAATCACTATATTGCTATATTAGCAATGTTAAGGAGGAATCCATTATACTTTTTTATGTTAGGATATGTTTTGCCTTTTTGTCACAGGAAATCATTAATGTCAATTACCTGTTCCCAAAAGAATGCAGTTATTCACCTCCATCATCTGAGATTATTTAAAAATGCTTCTCCTTTATCATCATGATTTAAAAACACACCTTCATGTATTTGCTCTTGTGATAAAGTTTGCTAAACTGACCAGTTCTATGTTTACTGTTTGCTTGAAAGAATATCTTCATTTAAGTGGGACTTAAAAATGTTAACTTCAAAATACTGAAGTTCAGAATTAGGTCTCCTCCAGTTTAGACTGTGTGTGGGTTTAAGCTGAAATAACACACGGCAACCAAGAAAAATGAAGAACAACTAAAAATGGATTACATATAATAGAACATGGCATTTAATCCCATGGATTATAAGGAAAATTATCTGGAGTTTTAATTTTATAGTAATGTTCAAAAAAATAAAAAAGAATGAAAAGCACCTTAAATATGTACGCCAACATTTGTGTACTGTCTTTTAATTCTAACGACTACTTCAAATCTCATCCTCTCGACTCAGCTCAGTAATAAAACTAAATTTGTTTGAAAAAAATCAGGAATCACTATGATGATTACATTCCTCAATTGAAAAAAGAAAGCAAAGTTCAATCAGATCTTTCTCAAATGTTTGCTCCCCTCCCATGCCTTTATGTGCTGCTTGCTCTTCCGAAGTCTGGTTTTCAGAAGCCCCAAATAACTTCTAACCCAGACTGCAGCCTCCACGGTAATGTACATGGCTTTATTAGCTCTCATACTTTCTTGGGTCACAAACACACAATATCTGATGAGACGTTGATCATCTTCCTTCTCATTTCTCTTTTCAGCCTCTCTAACTTTCCTGTCAGGAGCCTGAAAATATATGCGCAGTTACCATTGTGGAGGGGAGACAAAGTTTAACTTCTGGGTTGGCAATTGGAGAATAATTCATGAGCAGATTTCTAGCAAATGATATGATTTGCTAAATTTTGGTCTTTGATTTATATTTATGTACTCCTGCTACTGCTAAGGTTTTGCCAACCTCAATTAGATCATGAATGAGATCATTTTAATTCAGCCCCCAAACTGTGACCTGACCATGGTCTGAAAGTGTTCAAAAAGTAATTTTAAGCCTCCCTTTGATTTGAAAAGGAATACTGCATGCTTGGTCATTCATACAAAAAACATAAAACTTAATTATTGAATGATTTGGCAAAAGACCTTCCTGCCAAACAACAGTCAATGCCAGCTACTGTGATGCTGGCGATGCCCGGCCCCCGAGCGCACAGCCCCCTGTATACAGCACTTGTTCATTGTGTCTCAGGGCAAGATGCTTTCCAATAGGATTCACGGATCTGGGAGACTGGGTGCAAAGCGAAGGGGGTACCATATTTATAACTCCAGTTGAAAAATGCTGTCTCACCTAGAAGGGAAGTAGATCTGCGCTGTCAAATCACCAGGAGGCTGTGACAAAGGGAGCTTGCAGCCTGACACACGGTGTAACAACATAGCAAACACCTTTAATTCTGTCATGTCTCATACCCTTTACTTTCTCACACATTCGTGGCTGCTCGAACATTGACACCTCCACTCTTTTTCGAAACTAAATAAGGCAATCTTATTTAAGCCCAAATGCAACACCTGAAAAGTTATTCTTATGCCCAGCAAAAAATAACCATTAACTCCTTCCTCTTGGAAATGTCTCTCTGCTTGCTCTGAAAAGTCTCAAGTTGGTAACAGCCTCCCTGAGGCCCTGAATCTTGAGGTTCACATGACCTCCCAAGCTCCTAAAGATAGGCAACACTCCTCCCTTGAAGAGATGCGAGGGTTGCGATAATGTCACTGTCCGAGCTGGTCTCTACACCTTTTCCAGCTGAAACCCCTTTCTTCATCACAAACTTCTGGTGTCTTTTATAGTAAGGAGAGAGGCCCCAGCTGCTTCATTCCCTCTAGCTACCGTAGTCTAATATCTTAAAAGCTGGAAATGAAAATAACTTTTCTAAAGTATTTCCTGGAATTTTTAATGTGTTGCCTCGATTCCTTTCTTTTTTTCTTTTCCCTTGCCAATTATAAACCACCATTTGGAGGGCTTATGAGCAATGTAAGTCCACCTCATCTAATTAAACCACATTGTCTTAAAAGCTTGAACAGTTTTCATGTCTACAAGACTTGTCTGAATAACAAACTGCTAGAGCCAGAATTCTGAGTGTCTTTGGAAAGCCAGGATTTTATCTGCTGAGTGCAAAGGGCCAGGCACTCAAAGGGTTAAAGAGTGTTCCTGCATTGCTGGGTAGGTTCATATCCCAGCTGCCTGGTGAAGCATTATCCCGGTACCTCACTTAACAAAAGCCTCCTTTTGCAAACAGACTCCCACTTTTCCCCCAAGTGTCCAAAGGTGTTTACTGAAGTAAATCTGCCTAAATCCTTCATTGCTTGGGTCATGGGGGTGGATAGGAGGGGTGGAAGGTGTAGGGATAATCTCTTTTTGTAAATTCTGTAAATCTTCAGGGAAAAAGAAAAAAAAAAAAACCAGGAATCTGTGTCACATGCTCATGTACAACTTCTAATATCTCTGCTAGTTTTGCTCTTATAAGTGAAATCTGTCACAATGACTATCCCAAAAGCCCCCCCCTTTCCAGTTATTCACTCTGCTGTTTGAAGCGACTGCACATCCAAAGTTGCGTGTGTGTGCGTGTGTGCCCATATTATATGCTTAATCTAATTGTTGAAGAAAAAACTGTTGGTATCTTAAAAGTGGTTTCAGAAAGGGAAAAAAAAAAAAAAAAAGACAAGACAGTTTAGGAGCAAGATAATGTAGCTGAAAAGTTGTCACGAGAGGTTTCTGCTCTTGCTGTGGTCTCATTCAAATACCATTAACTGCATGTTACTTTTGCATGTTGAAAATGGAGGCAAATAACAGAGTAAAACCTGACAGGTTCGCCTGCAAGGGTTTAAACAGTTCCCAGTAAGAAGGAGCCCTTTAGGCATAAACTTTCTCTCTCAAGAGAACGTGAATACCACCAACCCCTCCCTACAAATCTTGAAGCATCCAGTTTGAGATACAAAAAGGCTGTCATCTCACAAATGTTAAACATACTAAAAAAATCTGAAAAAAAAGTATGAAGAAGGTGTGAAAAACGTGGCACTTTACAGCCCTCAAAGCTTTTTAAAATAGACCAACTTTTCCCCCTAAAATTCTTTTCAGAGAATTTTTTTTTTTCCTTTTTGGCTCATTTGAGAGTTTCTTTCTTGGCTTTTTTCCCCTTTCATTTGAAAATATGAATTATCATAAAAAGTCAGGGGGAAAAATGGGAAAGTCTTTTCCAGTTTTCCTGAAGATGTATCAGTGCGTTCAGGCTGGGTGTAAGCAACTTCTCCCTTTTTCTCCGGGCCAGACACCCATCATTGAAAGCAGACCAGGGCCTCTGGAGACTCTCCCCCTTCTCCCCTCCTGAGCTCTCCAGCTCGCCCCCCAGCTCCCCTCCACCCCCAGGGCCCGCGCCTCCCTGGCCTTAAGGTAAACAATAAGAGCCAAATACTAGGCAGCACTCCAGAGTGGGAAGTCCACACACCTGACCCAAGTCTAACAGGCTTCTGGGGGAGAATCTGATCCTTCTCTGACACTTTTTACCTCAAGTGTTGAGCGGGTGGCCATGAATAGTACAGACATGCCATCTTGTAACACTATATGCCTGTCAGGAGGGACAGGGCCTGGTTAAGCATCAACTATATAAGGCTGGTAACTAGGGAAAGCCCAACAAACAGCCACAAACACCTCACTTATTTTACTCAGCTACTACCCTCTCTCTCTCTCTCTCTCTCTCTCTCTCTCTCTCTCTTTCTTTTCATCTTGGCTTTCTGTGGCAGAATGCAAATGGAGCCTGCCGGCGGTGAAAGGGCTGAATTGTGATTAAGAAGAAGAAGAGCTCCTTTCTTTGTTCTCCCCTCAGGGGATGTTTACTGGGAGAGACACAGCGGATCAGATATGAAAGGCATTCAGGTCAGCATTGATGTGAGCGAAAGTGAAATCATACCTAAGGCATTCAAAAGACCGCCGTGTCAGGGGTTCAGCTAACGGTGCAGCTACTGTGTGTGTCTTCCCGGAGAGGCAAAAATCTTTTCACAGACTGGCGATTTTTTTTTCCTCCCCAATTTCCTTCAAAATTATAAAAGTCCTCCGGCCCCCCACCCCGTGTTTACCTCCCACCAGATGCCACAAGAGTTAGTATTTTCTCTCCTTATGGACCACACGCGAAATCAGACCAACTTCTAATAGCTGTATTACCTAAATGAACCAGCCAGGCACCATCTGAACTGTGAAATCTTTTTTTTTTTTAAAAGCAGGTGTATTCCTGTGTGCTACATACGTGCATAATATGTAGGGGAGAACTGCGTGAAGAGAAAAGCCAAAACACACACGCGTGGATGGTTTTTCCTCTCACCTCCCTCAGAGGAAACATGAGACACACACACACACACACACACACACACACACACACAGTATAAAAACAGTACAGAACACCTTAAAACGAAATTCTTTATTTACTTTGTGACTAGGAGTTACACTTTTCCTGAGAGCTCTCACTCTGACACGACTGTCACGATGAAAGTATTCGGCACGTAGCTATTAAGGCAAAGACTTCCACAGAGTCTGCTGATTATTAGTGCTTGCCTTTTTAAAAAGGCTTGATGAAGAAATACTTGGATCTTACTTTTTAAAAGTTTACACTCCCCACAGCCCAAATAGTCATTCAATAGATTTTTTCCAACTGGTAAGCTGATGCTATTGGCATAAACAGAGCTATGTAAATGTATACAAATTCACAAATCACAGCAAACATACAAGTCATGAAGAGGTGCCTAGATGTTTCAAGGCTTAAAAGTGAAAAGGAAAATCACATTTCATCTTCTGATTGCTAAAGAAAGAAAAGAAATAGGGAGGGGGAATAGGGCTATATTTATTGGTTTTAAATCATCCTTCCCTCTGCTCTGAATTATTTTTCTCAACCTTCACATCTTGCCTAAAAAGCATATTTGGGCTTACGTTAACATCTGCTTTTGTGGTGACATTTAATTCTGTATATTTTCAACTAGTGTTTCTGCATCACAGATTTTCCCCCTTTATCTCTTTGCTCTAAAAAGACAACCAAAGAGCAATCAAAAAGGTGTCTGACTTGGCCATTCAGACAATTGCCCCCTTGTGGGAATGCGGGAATGAATGGTACAGTGGACACCCCAGCACCATTGACGTTATAAACATGTAAATGAAACACATTAGGGCAGACAATCAATTGTCTGTGAGCATTGCAAACCTGCACTCCCTCTCTCTGTGACAGGCACAAAATAGTGTGTCTACCTTGGGAAGCCACGGTGCTGGAGAGGAAAAGGACAAAGAGTTCTCTTTCACACGGAAGAAAATGCACCTTTAAAAGCCTTGGAAGAATGCAGATGACAAAAACTGCTGTAAGGAAGAGAATCTCCCACATCTTGGAATAAACGCGGCACTGCTTAGAGAGCTAGCAACACCCTCCTTTCCTACCTTCAGGGTAGACACACATTTTTCCCAGGAAAGATTCTTAATATGGCATTAGGGTCTTTGATAACCTCTTGGAATTTTCTTTACCTTGAGTAAATTAAGCAAGCAAGAGAGGAAGCACCTGAAACATATGACATGGCAGTTTACTGGGGAACATTCATCTTGGCTTTATTCGTATTTGGAAATAAATGCTTGAAGACGTGAATTTATCTTTATGTGGCAACAGAGAAATAACGTAAAGTTTAAAATCCTTAGCCCACCCTTACCCCGGGTGGAGAATCACGCTTTGGATGCCAGCAGGCTGCTGGCTCTGTTACGAAGGAAGGCATGTTTCTACCCCAATTGCCTGAATTTTTACAAACCAAAATAAAACAAATAGATCAGTCTAGATACATAGCCCCCAGCCTAGTGTGTGTGCAGCATGACAAAACTTGCAGAAGCTCTTCACAGAGAGAAAAGGATGGAGACCGATATCTTTGGAGCGCCCTCAGAGCTGGTACCTGCCACATAAACTGCCTTTGAGTGCTTTGAGAGTCAGCAAAACAGCCTCCTTATAACCTCATCAACTTTATAAGAAAGCTACTTGCAAAAGATTTCCACACTTGCAAGGATCACCAAGTCTGAACCGACTGCAATCCGAAGGAAACTTCCCTGCCTCAGAGTGTACTGAGGGGCTCTGACTCACGGCCGCCCCATGCCAACTTCACCTCTCAGAAAGGAGAGACAGGAGCCACATCCTGAAGAAGGGGCTGCTTGCATTTCTTTTCCTTTTCCTTTAAGCATCTCTGAAAAGGGAACAACTTTTCGGTCCTCCACCGCCTCTAAGCACCACCACCAGCGCTTCCACTCCCTTTCAGGAAGTGGTTAAGGGAGTGAGGGCTTATCTTAAACTGGGATAATCATTTCTGCTCATCTGATTGTTTCTCCTCTAGGATCTAAAGCCCTGAAAACATCCAACTTTATCCCTTTTCTTTCCCACTGAAAATCAGAGACCAAAGGCGTTGGTTAAAAACCTCCCCCACTCTACCATACAATGCCTAACCCTTTAGCTGAAACTTTGAAGAAAAATCAAATTTAACTTTTCTTTCTTTCTGCCATTTCCTCTTCCTAATTCAGTGTTCATTTAAAAGACAACTTCATTCCCTTTTCTGAAACAAGCAGTTTCCGGGTTTGATTTCTGTGAAAACGTGCAATGTGTCTGTGTGATTTTTTTTTCAGAGGCTGATGCTGGGAGGTGATGGGCTGGGGAGGAAGGCCCATCTTCCCAGGCTCCACAGGAGGCAGGAGGGTAGCCGGAGCATCCCCAGGAGCCCAAGCCCGAATCAGGGGCTAAAGCAACAAACTTTGCAAGTTACAACCGGGCCGCCCCAGTGGCAGGCAGCCGCCGGGCTTCTCCCGCTCCTAAGTGCTCATTTCTGCCTCGAAGGCTGTGTGGAGATAGTGGGGTATAATCAGGGGAATGAAAAGGGGGGCTGGGTTTTCCCCCTCCTCTCCAGCTTCAGTGAAAGTATTACAAAGTGAGTCAGGCGACCGAAGATCATCTGACTGAACTTTCTTGAAACCGACACACATTCTTGTCTTCGGGCAACTTGCTTTTTGCCTCCTTCCCCCTCACCCCTCTCCCCCTTCCCTCCTGCACATCTTATTTTCTGGGAAGAGATTTCATCCCTTCCATGTGGGGGAAAGGAGACTGTCCGCTATGGATTAACTTGGCGCTGGCACTGTCTTTGCCAGGCATCTTGCTAGCCTGAGAATCTTGAAGGCTGGATTTTAGATTCTTGTTTCTCTCTTTGTATATTTGTTTTCCTTGAACTGCTTCCTTCTCCTTTGCTTTTTAATAATCGCATACAGCATCGTCTTCTAACCCACGTTCTTGACCAGCCTTTCAAACACACACATACTGCTTTACACGTTTTATCTCCTTGTCGCCTTAGTCTATATATACACTGTTGACTTCATTAAAATTATATAAAGTGCCATTCTAGTTTCCTGGATGACCATCTCTCTCTCTCTCTTTTTTCCCCACGCAGCTTCTACTTCTATGATTAGTAGTACCATTATTCCTTTCCAGGAATTTCTATATGATTTTGATAAGCATCATCATATTTAGTGTTATCAGCAAAGACACAAGCTCAAAAGTGACATCTTTTCCATGAATCCAGGAAAGAAGAAAAATCCACTCAGTTCAGATAAATCCTAGCAATTCCCAAAGGGAAAGGCATTGGATATGTGCTTGATGAGAAAGAAAATGAAAAAAGAGGGGAAAAAACTCTTCTACCTGCTTCTCAAAGCCAGGACATTGCTCAGTCAGATTAAACCCAAAGCAAAATACTGACAAGTAACCAATACACAGCATGTTTTCCCACAGACTATTGGGAAATAATTATTGCTGTTAAATGTGCAGGGTCTGGGCTAAATGCCTTTAAAATGTGCAATTCAACTTTCCACTTCGGAGTGTTGAGGCTTCTCCCAAGTTAGTGGCTGGGCGGAGGGGAAATGGTGTCCATTTCTGAGCACCAAGCAGTGTCCACGGCTGAGCACCTCCCTGGCACTCTGTTCCACCTGCGAAGCCCCCAGTAGGCCTCCCCCTCTGCCAGCCCCCGCCCCAGGGCTCCCAGGAAGCCTGGAGCATTCTGTTTTTCCAGACCTGGGCTCTGGCCCGACTTCACTGCCGAGGCCAGGCTGGTCAACAGTGGCAAAATCCCGAAGGGGGTTGGAGGAGGCAGACAAGAAGAAACAAATATTCTAAATAGTCTCTCCTGCAAAAGAACACTTCTGGGAACCTTGCTTTAAATCTTATTTTCCTTTCTCTCAAAAAATGACTGTTTAACATAAGAAAAAGAAAAAAGCCTCCTTGACACGAAGCTTTTGTTATCCAGTTGATCAGCAATGTGCTTTAGATACTTGTAAGGGGGGAAAAAAGCCCCACAATAGACATTGATTTTAGAAAATCAATAACCAACATTTAATAAAAGGAACAGAGGAAACACAAGAGAGGAGAGGGGGGCACTAGGTGTAATTTTAGTGTCTACTAAATTACCCAGAGATGGGGAAGGGAAGGTCTCCAGTGTAAGGACCACCTTAAATAATGCCAGACACTAGAGTGAAGAAAAAATTAAATTAAGAGAGAGAGGGAGAGAGAGAAAGAGAGAGGGAGAAAGAGACTTAAAAAGAGGCAGCCTGAACTGGATCTTGGGGAAGCAGCTCGGAATATATTATTGTACTTGTTTTTTTGTAATACTAAGCCAAGCAAATAGATCAAAGGCAGCACAAAGGGAAAAGGCAGGATAACATAACGAACAGTTTCTGACTAAAATTCCTCTATCACTCCCCCATATGGCTCGACACCTCTACCACAACAAGCAAAAGACACACACACGCGCACACGTACACGCGCGCACACACACACACACACGAAACCTAGAGAGAGACAGAGAGACAGAGACAGAGAGAAGCATCATTTGTCTCTAATCAAAATTCCCTCGTCTTTGTGTTTTCTCCTTCCAGCGCCCCTCACTGCGCCCCCAGCAGCCCCCTACCGCGCCGCGCAGCTCAGGGGCAGGCCGGGGGCGCACACAATTGTCTTCCCTAGAGGAAAGTTGCTCCAAGGGGACCCCGGTGGTCCCCGCGAGGCGCGGGCTGGGCTTGCGGGAGGCCGGAGGCCGGGCCGGCGCCGCGTCCCCGCGTCCAGTTCGGGAGCGTCAACGCGGCCCCGCGCCGGGTGATCGGGCTGAGAGCGAGGGGAGTGAGAAGTTTCCTTTCCCAGTCTGAGCTGGCGCTAGTTCTCTTGTTTGTTTTGGGGGGTTGGTTTTTTTTTTTTTTTTTTAAACTCAGTATCCTCCGTCAGCTATCCCCGGCACCCTCTCCGGTCCCCAGCTCTCTCCCCTCCCCCAGGCGCCTTCTGCGCTCTTGCCAATCACTTTTCTCTTTTATTCCCACGATTTTGTTTGGGGGTAATACCTAGGGGGTCTCTCTCTCTCTCTCTGTCTGTCTCCCTCTCTCACTCTGTTCTTTCTCTGACTCTTTCTAAGGTGGACCTACTAAGCTGTCACGCCTTTGATCTCCCATCTCTGCTCTGCGTGTCCCCCTCGCACCCGCACCTTCTTCCTCCTTCTTGACTCAGCCTGGATAACGGACTCCTGACCATGTCGAAACTGCCCAGAAAAGTCTCCCTGCGCTCCGCGACTCCGCCAGCCCCCGGCGCGGGGCCAGCGCCCGCTGGAGAGGAACCACCCGCCCCTGAGCCCGCGTGGACCTCGCCGGACCCCGCGCGGGACCGGCCGAGTCCCTCCCACCCCGGGGTCCCGGCGCGCCCGGCCGGGCCCCGCTGCCCGCGGACCGTTACTTGGCGTACTGAGAGGCGGCCGGGCGACTCCGGCAAAGAAACTTTAAGCCTTGCCGGAGGCACAGCCCCGGGGCCCCTCTCCCGCTCTCGCAGTCCCTCTGCCACCCCCGCCCCGCCCCCGCCCCGGGGATCCCGCGCGACCCGTCGCCCGGGCCCCCGCCCTGCCCTCGCCGGACGCTCACGCAGCCCGGCCGGAGAGCCGGCGGGCCGGGCGCTGGTGGAGCTGGAGGCGGAGGCGGAGGGAGGGCGGGCGGGGGCGCAGAGGGCGGCGAGGGTGGGGGCGCTGGGCCCCGGCCGGACCCCAGCGCTCGCAGCCCCCCGGCGCCCGACGCTCACTTTGCCCGGCACTTCCCCAACTCCCCCCCCCCGCCCCCCGTCCAGTCGCCGCGCGCGCCGGGCTCCGGCGCCGGCCGCGGAGAGAGGCTCGCCCGCGAGCCCTGGGCGCCCGCCGCCGCCGCCGCCACGGTTGCTTTTCCCTTTCCCCCTCCTTCTCCCCAGGTCTGGAGCCGCGGAGCGGCCCAGAAAAGTTTGGTTCGGACCGCTTCTTACCGTTTTTCCTCCTGGGATTGGCTTGTTTGCGCCTCTTGCACCGGGGGCCATCCGCCATGATCGGCTGCTTCATTGATAAGAGCGGATCAGATGGCAGTTCGCATGGACTCGGCGCCCTGCTTCGGCAGCACGCAGGCTCGATCTAGCAACCAAACACAGCGACAATGTGGGCATCGCCCGCGCCCATTGAGACGCGCGCGGGCCGCCCAGGGGAGCCGGGCCAGGGCCCCGGCGAGCACCCGTCCGCGGCCCCCCCAACGCCAAAGCGAAACTCCGGCGGCCCCCCTCCCCGCCTCCCACCCCCAGCCTTGCCCCGAGGCGCTTTGTGTTTGTTACTGTTTGGTGTGTTGCACCCGCGAGGGGATCAGAGAGACAAGAATTACATCTTCAAAATGAGTCATAACTCCTGACCGTATGAGGGAATGCACACGGCGGTACAGTAAGGCTGCTTGGCTCAGGGCTAGGCGGACCTTTTCCTCCGAAAAGTCCTCAGCCCGGCTCGGGAACTTGGGGTGAGGCGAGGCTCTCTGTAGCTCTCATCTTGTCTCCCCCCCCCCACTCACCCCCCCCTCCCCATTCCCCCGAGGAAGCAAACAAACAAACAAACAAACAACGCGAAACAACTCCCGGATGAAGCACACTCGGTCAAATTGATAATAGTAATTATAGGAAGCCCACTCGCCCCGCGTCCCCTCCCCTCCCCTGTCGGAGTTGATCGAGGCACTGTCTCTTCCTCCCCCTCACACCCCCGCCCCCAAATTAGGATTTCCCGTTTCACGCCGCAATAAGAAATATAATTATAAGCCTCTTCGGACACTGTCCCTCCCCCCAGCACCCCCCCCCCCCGCCGCCGCCGCCGCCGCCACCTTCGCCGCTTTGACAATATTTACTTATTTCCCCCCACCTCACTCACACCCATGCTCCCCCGCCCTAGTTCCCTTAAAGAGTTCCAGGAGAAAATTGTTTTCTCCCCTCAAGAAAGGAAAGAGAAAGTCCAATCGCTATACGGCAATACTTTTAAGCTCGACTAAATGATCGTATCCTTTTCTGGCTTCGAAACTTTTGTACCTAAAAATCGAGAGAGGCGCTGCATTTTTTCAGCTGAAACTGTCAAAACTTGGAGAAGGGGAACCTCGGAGGCAGGCAGGAGAGGAGGAGAATCCTGCAACTCGGTGGAGGTTGGGAAGATGCTGTGCCTCGAGGATTAGTTTAAACAGGGGGCTATAAAAGATGTAACAGATGCAAACTGTAACACAAGGGCCATTAACCCTTTCTCTGCCGAACACACTCAGTCCCCACGCCCCGCACCTATTGTCTCCTGTGCTAGAAGCTTTGCGGAAAACCTGGAAAGTGAGTATCAGTTTCCACACATTTGCTGAGAGGGGTGGGGCTGGGGGGCGGCAGAGAGAAGGGGAAGTGGATGATTTAGAAAGCACCTTGAATTTAACCTAGGCATAGTGGGAGACTTTTAATTTAAGTTTGACACATTTTGTTATTTCTTGGCTCTCCTATGGATTTGAAATTGTTGGGGAAAATCCTGAAATAAAGCAGTGGTCACACAAGTGTCTGGGAGGAAGCAGCTGGCCTGTCTGTATTCATGCTGAGACACACGATTGCATATAAATACATGTTTAATAAAGTAAGCTGCTAGTTTTATGAGCATGTGTGTGTGTGAGGGACAGACAGGGCATTTGTGCTGTAAACTTTAGCTTTGCCTGTTATTTCTAACTCTGGAGTTAGTAAGCTTGCCTTCATCATTATAGGGGGAGCATGTAAAATATAGAAGAAGGTGGGAGATAAACACATTCATGTTAGCGGGGCTCACCACTGCTCCTGGGAACTCCTGCTCTCTTTCTCGACTTTTCAGTGCCAAAGTGTGGAATGGGATATTTTCGTGTGTCTATGTCTCCTGTGAAATCCATGTCTATATCATTAATACTTTGCCATTTGAAATACAATTTCAAAAGTTATCCTTCATTTACAACCCTAATATCCGGACGGCAGTTTTCTTCCCAGCTGTAGTGACTCCCCCCCTCCCCACTTTGGTAAACGACTCAAGTTCCATGAGGACTTTCACTTCTTTATTTATCATCACAGAAGTGAGGTGTTACTTCACATACATACACACACAAAGAATGAAATAAAGAAATGAAACTCGCTAAGCAGACAAAAACAGGCAACTTTCTACTTAGAAAACAGCCTTCTTCAGTGGGAAAGGTTGGACTGCCATATCTAAGAGAAAGACTTGCTCCCGAATTTGGTAGGTTTGTATCCATCAAGTTTTGTAATTATTAACAGGTATTTGCCAAGTTCTAATTGCTGAATACAATGAATTGGAATTAGACGTGAAAATAGAGCAGAATCTCTCCCCTTGAAGAGTTTTTATTCCAACCACATAGTTCTCAATAAAACTTTTCCCAGGCTGGGTAGTAAAAGGCACCTTTGGTTACCTGAATGGGCAGGTACAGGGCAAATTATTTGGGGGAGGAAAAAAGAGAAAAGGAAGGAGAGAGAGAGAGGGAGTGCAAGAGAAATCGAAGAAGTCACTCTTGGGAAAAGCTTGCCATAAAGGAGCTAAACCCACCTGAAATTCCTACCCACAGACACTCCTCCTCACTTCAGACTCACATCCCCACTTAAAAGGAGAAAATCGTAAAAGGAGGGTGGGGGATGACCATGCCGAAAAGGAATAAAAAGAGAGAAAAGGGGGAAAAAAAAAACCTACCTGCGAAGTCTTGTTTGTAGTTTTGGCCAGAAATGGTGAGAAGAAAAAGCATGAAGAAGCCGCGAAGTGTGGGGGAGAAAAAGGTGGAAGCGAAGAAACAGCTCCCGGAGCAAACTGTACAAAACCTCGCCAAGAGTGTCGGGAGGCAGGACCGTTATTCCTGCGGAGCAGGTTAGAACTGATCTCTTTCGGCCACTCCAGGAAACACAAACCTGGGGACGGACTGACGTGTTACGCCTCTTCTAATGACATTTTTTTCTTTTTCTTTTCTGTAGGAGAGAGAGAGACCCTGAAACACGCGCCACCTATCTTTGTGGGGAGGGATAATTGAAGCGCCCTGAGCGTGAGCATCATGTGAAAACGTGATCGCCAAGTTTCTCTCTGGGAAAGGATCTGGGATAGATTATACCTTGAAGTCTCCGCAAACGCTTTAGTGGAAGAAATGAAATTCCACCTCCCTCCCTTCCTCTCTCCCTCCCTCTCGCCTCCCTCCCTCCCTCCCTTCTCCACGCCCCCCCCCCCCCCCCCCCCGTCAAGCCTTTGGCATCATTATCCTCATCACTAAATCCTACAGAGTACAGGGAGGAAAACGGTGCACACCATTCACAGAACTGGAGAACTCTACGGGGCGAAAGTTAAAGGGAAAGATCCCGGTTCCTCAATCCAGATCGCCTCTTCTTATACAGATGTCTCTAATGACCAGATTTGAGATGCACATTAAATTGTGTGGATTTCTCAGCACGGCTTCTGGAACTAAATTTTTTGCCCTTTCTCTTAATTTTTTTTTTTCTTTTAAGATGCCAGAGCCAGAAAAAAAAAAAAAATGCTGCATGTGAACTGCATTTTAGGGCGTGTGTGTTGCGGTGTGTGTGTGTGATGAATTTCTGGATTGGATCCCAATACTAAAAAGTGGTTTGGCATTTTTAAAAAGGGTCTCTAAGTAAATTAACATAGAGCGCTGAGTTGCTGAGTTGACCGATCTCTGAATCTCTCCACATCTCACGGAGACCTCACTACAAAGTGAGGGAGTGGGTGTAGGGAGGCAGGAGGAAAAGGAGAAAGGCCATAGAGGAACTTAGCAGCGAAGGAAGATCACCATATTAAACGGCATAGGGTCTAAGTTTTGGAGTATATATTTTTTGATATTGCAATTAAAGTAAAATTAAAAAGAAAAGACTCCACCTTTGCTCTGAAGGGATTGGTTATGTAAATATGGAAGGGATTTCCTGGAGAATACAGCTTTCTACTGTATGGTTAATTAAATAATCACTCAAAAGCTTCCAACGTGACGCTTCTGTCGTAATCCAATCAGGTTACATAGGTCCTAAACAAGAAAGATATTTTCCACATCTGGAAGTCAGCAATTTAGCAAGTACTGCACATTATTAACCAATTCAGAGCCCACTTCCCAGGGGAATTTTTTTTGAAGTTTAAGTGTTCTTAACCAATGCTCTGCTGTTTTGTTAATCAAAAAGCTGGTTTACACTGCACATAATTGGAACTAATATAGAAGTAAATAAAGACAGCCAAATTTGAGGATGCTGAGCACAGGCATTTATCGGAAAAGGAAGAAATCCCTTAGCCTCCAATGGTTCAGGCTCAATTTCTTAGAGAACTGTGAGGCTTTTTCTTCTTCTTCTTCTTTTTTTTCTTTAAGAGTGAAAGTACTTGAGAACCTCAGAGCACAAATAAACTTTCAGTCCCACAGCCTTTGGGCTTCCTTGCAAAGGTAAAGGTGGAGGTGTCAAGAGGACTAAAGAACAGCCTCATGCCATTTTTTTCTGCTTTAATATTGTTAATATGTTACAGCCCCCTGTTTTCAGTCTGATGAAATCTGAAACAAATAAAACCCTGATCCAACACTAGACTTTTACTTATATGAAGATAAACTGCTTTGAACTGTGCTTTGAATGTGTGCCTAAAGCAAGACTTTGAATGCAAGAGTCATTGGCAATTGCACTCAGAGGAGGGAAAAGCCACCCATGGGTTACCACATCCACACTCCCAGAGGTGCACGGCTTTGTGTTTTGTATGTTTATTGGGGGGGGGGGGAGCAGTAGCCACCCAGCATGCCCACAACCAATTCTTCCTTTAGGATGCAAGGAAGTAAATTTTCACTCTTGGTACAGACTCACCTCTTTCCTACCTTAAGTATTTATTACAGTGAGAATCTTCTCCCCCACCCCATTCAGATAAATTACCTATAGAGGAGCATTCAAGACCATCAGTCTAAAATTTAATAATAAAAAAAGAAAATTAAAGATTTCCACCATGGGTCAGGCACATTCTCAGTTTTATGCTTTACATTGCTTTAATATTTCTATCTCTATAAATATATGACTTATCAAGTTCCTTCTCTGAGATTCATTTCTATTATTAATATCCTTTTTTTTTTTTCTCTTCCCACTTTTCCCCACTTTTTTATTTTAAAAAAATCGAGTCCAGCTTTCTCTAGAAGTTTGCTTTTCAGCGTTTCCTCTCCCATTTCCAGGACAAAAGTGTCCCTTGCATGGAGTAATTCCAGGCAAGATCCCACCTCAGGACCCCAGGTAACCACTGGAGCTTACAGTCCAGACACACACTCACTGGCAAAACCTCAGGTCAAAGGATCCAATCAAACGGCTGACAAATCACCTCTCTTTATTATGTATATTAATGTCTGGTTACTTAGGATCTGACTTAAAAAAAAAAAAAAAGACAAGTATTTCCATGAAAAACACCTAATCATCTGATTACTCTGGGCTCAGTAATTGTTCAAGTGTCAGGAGACAGCCTCAACACTTAGCACTGGGAGTGCCGACGTGCAAGTATTTGAATTGGGGTAAAAAGCAATCTTCCAGGTTCGCATCAAGGTGGATATTTGGAGGGTGGCACGCGAAGCGTCCCCGCGAGGGGTGAGCGCGCCGGTGCGTTGCCCTCCGCCCCTGCCTGGCACGCCCCTGGCACTCCCCTCCCCATTTGACCGAGAGAGTTCACACCAAAGCAGAGGCGGTGGGATCGGAGGAAGCCGGAATATAAATTTGTACCGAACACTCTCTTAGTCCGAAGGCCAGGTCGGGGACAATGGGGATCGTGGGATCAGCGGGATGCAGGAGCGCAGGACGCAGGGAAAAGTCGAGAGAGGACTAAGAGCTGCTAGCTTTCGGCTCCTCACACAGCAAAGCAAGTCCTTGCAAATGAATCGCTCCTTCCCGGTCTTTCTTCCCCATTAGTAATCCATTTCGAGATTAGCGCAGACCAAGGGGATTAAAACAACAGATACATGCAAATGTGAAATAATATTGCAATCGACATTGAAGGGAGAAAAATAATTCTTTAAGGTTTCTTTGAGTAAAACAAACTGCCTCCCTCAGTATTCCCTCCACCCCAGGCAGCGTATGAAGATGCACTTTTGTTTTCCAGTTCCCTCCAGCCAGGACCTGGTGCCTGTCCCCCCATTCACCTCTCAGTCTGTCAATTTCCTTAACTTTCACAGCCGCTCCCCCTTTCTCCCCTGCCCCCAGCTCCGCTTGCTGGCCCAGATGCCAGAAGAGATACAATGTTTCTGCCCTGAACACACAGCCTGTAGAAGGAATTCGAATTTGGCCACAGCTAATTTTTTTTTTAAAGCAAATTCTGTTTATTCTGTACCATGTGGAGAAAATAAAAAAAAGGAACCTATTCTCTTTTTGAAACGGAATTGATCTTTCATCTAGAGGAATTATTTCTACCCTGTGTTGTTACACAGAAGGTGGGAAACTTCTTTTAGAGTTGCAAGCAAAGGGTGATAAGGGGGACCCCTGCACTGGGGTGGGGGTGTGGACGGGGTGGGGGGCGGCAGGGGTCCAAGTCAAGCCAAACGGTTTTCTCACGTGCAAACTCGCAATCCAATCCATTCGGAGTTGAGCCTAGGATAGGAGGGGAAAGTCTATTAAAAAAAAAAAAAAATCAGGAGCATCTCTCTGAGAAGCCCTTTCAAACAAAATCAAAACAGGACCAGAGAATCTCAGACCGTCTCTAATATCCCTGCTGCGAGGCCCGCGGGCTGTGGAATCTCGCACGTCACCTGGCCCCAGCAGGGCAGCCAGCTGAGAGTTCATTTTATTTTATTTTTATTTTATTTTTTGAAGTTAAGGCTGAATCTCGGCTTCAGTGCTTTTTGGCAACGTCTCCACTGACAGGAACCAGCAAACTTCAGGACTCAAATGAGCGTCTTAATTTATTGATGCAAAACAGGTCTGCTTGTCGCCCCCAGTTCTCGGCGCGCTCTGTCCCCCACGCCCCCAGCTTCGGTCCCTTCATTTGATCTCAGGGTAAGGCCCCCGCAGCACAGGCGGAGGAACACGTTGTGGGGGGGAGGGGTTCGGCCCCCGCACACCCCCCCTCCCCCAGACGTATACCCGCCCGGGAACCCCGCGACCCCCGCCCCGCGGCCGGGTCAGCTGACCTGGCTCGCTCGCCGGCTCCCCGCCCGCCGCCTTGTTTCCGGTCCCCGGGGTCCGCGAGCTGCGCACGGAGCGGGAGCGGCCGCGGCCGCGAGGTGATGCTGGGGGCTGATTACCATGAGAAAGGCTGTGCCTGGAAAAGCCTCCTCCACGCGACTGTCAATCTCACTAAGGGGTGGGATGGGGGGGACGGAAAGGGGCCCTGTAGGAGTCACCAGAAAACTTGGAGTAAGTTGGATGCGACGCAGGCCCGAGGAGGTGGCTTTCGCCTCAACTTGGAAGGCTGTGGCGTTAAGGGCGCGGACGCCAGCAGTCTCGCCAGGGAATTGAAAACCCCAAATCCTTCTTTCCCTCCTTTCCTCCCTCTTGCCCTCCTTTCAGCCCTCCCTGACCTTTATCCTTATTTTCTTGAAATTCTTTCCCAATTGCCTTTCCTACATTATCCTTTCTTTCTATCTGATATCTCCCTTTTGCAAGCCCTTATTTTGTTTCCTAACATCTCCTCTTCTCTCTCGCTCTGATTCTTTTCTGCCTCCTTTATGTGTCCAGATTTATCATTTCGTTTTGAAAACACAATGTTTCATATGTAATTAATCTACCAGCAGGAGGTCAGGGACACCCTGACTAAAGTAACTCCCTTGGGTCATCAGAGAACAAGTTCGCCAGGTGTCAGTGAAAAGTAAAATAATAATAATAATAGTAATAAAATAAATATAAATCTGTATCTCAGTGATCATAGTGGCTCCCTATTCTGAATTATCATATCAGCTCAAATTGACTTCCTTTTTTCTTAAAAGATATAATCTTCCTGGAAGAAAAATGAATAATACTTGTTCTAGGGAAATTCTATAGAATTAAAGCAATGTGAAAAATTTTCTCATTTATGGTGATATTTTAGCAGGGCTTAACAGACTTTAGAAATTACCATAGGTAATTTAAAGAAACTTAAACTGTGCTTTTTCTTTTAATGACTATTTGGAAAGTGTAAAAAATTCCTAAAGCACCCCTGCCCCACACGAATCAATTCAGAGAGAAACATCATGCCCTGTGTTCTGTACATGCTAAGCAAATTCACAGCTTGAGTTGCTGGGTTGTTTTCTTCGCCAGGTTGCCCTGTTGCCTAGCAGGTGAGTGAACACGGAGCTGCATATGTCATGAATGTGGCTATGGTTTTAGTTTTCCTTATTTTTTTTTCTGTCTTTCATTCATTTTGAGCATGTTGTTCTCCTATTAAAATTCAGAGTTTGCACTTGTTTGCAATTTGTTTACTTTGTTGGATTTTTAAAACTTGTTAGAAGTCAATTGAACATGTATATTAAGCCCTTTTTAGGCCAAGAAAAATAAAGATACATTAGAAAGATGCTTTTTATGCTTCATAATTATTAATTGACATTTTATGATGAATAATTAATCATTTGAATAATTTTGGTATCTCTGATCTGAACACATATTTGCATATCTAATGCTTGATTTTAACTGTGTTTTTTTTTTTTAATTCATTCTCTCAGGATGAAGAAACAAAGTAACATTTTAATGTAAAATTTCTCTCTGACACTTGCAAAAGTTTATTTATTGAGTAGTAGTATTCTTTCCAGATATCCATAAAACTTCTTAACAATTGTGAATCATTTATGTAGCAGTCATATGCAAATATGTGACAGAACTACAATTAATGAGGAAAAACAATACCCTATGTAAAATCAAGTCACTCTCTTCCCCAAATGCAGAGATGTGCACTAATTATGCACCATTTTTTCTTATTGGAATTTGATCATTGAACTTTTTGGTTATGTCTATTTACACATGTCAAAAAGTGAAAATTGAGGTAATTGACAAATAATTCATACCTGAATTTAAGATAATTTTTTACTTTTACTTATTAATGTATGGGCTGATTTAAAGTTATTTTAAAATGATCAAGCAAGCCTATCCCTGATATTTTTATACCCCTGTGTCAGTTGACGTCCAAAGAATCTATTTTGAATACTAACCCTGCAGGTTGCTACCTGTGTGATTACCGACAATCTACTCTAAATTTGTTTCCTTAGCTATGTTGTGGGTACACTAATAGTGCCCATTCTTTCGAGTTTTCTTGAGAACTAAATAAAGTAGTGCCTGAAACTTCACTATAGTGTAGCTTTATTATTGTAATGAAAGGTTGAAAAAATAACATGGAATATACGGATCAATTGAGGACAATTTAATTAATTTTGACTAGTTAAAAACAGCTATTTACCTTTTAGTATCATTCGTCATTTTTCTATTGAGAAGTGAGTGCTGTGTTATTAAAGTGAAGAAATAAAATGGAAAGCATCATAGGATTTTTGGCTGGTTTACAGTTCTTTAGACCTCTTCAAAGAATTCGTAGCCACAGACATGAAAATAGTGTTTTTTTATTCTGTTAGTTAAGGAGTTAATTTATCGTATTCAATATGGTCATAATTTGGTTATAAATATCAGATTTCTTTTAGTCCAAATGTATGAACTTGAAGTTTCTCATGTTCTTTAGTAACATATTGTCTTTGACTGTAAGGGTTAAATGTGCAGAAGCTCAGAAGCGGTCTTGAGTAAGACTTGTGAGAAAAAAAAAGGGCAAACTTACAAATTTGGAGACCAGGAATTTGGCTGTCAGAACAGTATTTGTTGTAAGACCATTCATAATGAGCTGAGTGAGCATTTCCTTTTGGAATTGTAGTTATCCTGGGGTTTGCACTAATTCTAAGTACCTATAGTGGGGGAGAAAATCAGTTTACTAATGGAAAATGAAATTCCTTAGTCTCTTAAACATCCAGAAGGCCAGATTTTCTTTTTGATGCAAAAGCTGAAAAGTCAATGCAAATGCTTATGGGAAAAAACTATTGCGATATTTAGTCCCAATACTGACTTCTTTTTCTTGTTGTTTTCCTTAAGACTCCTCAAAACACTTAAAGGGTCCCTTAATTGTTTCCTTTCTCAAAGGATCCATTCCATGCTTCTTTTCACGTTGAAACTACCAAAAGGGCCATTTGGACATCAGCCTAGGGGCTCAGAGTGACCTGTACCTTTTTCTTTTTGTCCTTTGTAAAGGGCAATGGGACCAAAAACTGTTTGCACCTATAGATTGTTTAGTGACCTGGAAATAACTTCATGCTGCTTTGTGGTCTTCTTTAACAGTCCTTATTCTGTTAAAAGGTCAAATTATAAATCTTGGATGTTACTCAGTTCTAATTTTGCACCGTTCTAAAAGTGATTTTTTTTTTTTTTTTTTGCAGTCATGTTTCAGGTACTTAAATATAAAAACCTTACTCTCAAAAATTATTCTCTTCATGATAATCACAACTATGAAATAATAATAGCTAAGAAAAAAACCTGCTTTTCTAGGCCTGGCAGTGTAGATGTGACCTAGAGAGAATCAATGACTTTCTCCAGAATTCAAGTGTCTGGTTCTTCACGGGCCTTTGAATCTGCCAGATCCATCCTCCTGGCAGACGCCACATACAGGTGACATCCAATGTCTTCTCACCTTTCGCAGACATCTTTCTGAACCACTTGTGCCCACCCACTCTGCACACTGCATTGTGACCCACTTCCAGACCTCCTGGATGACTTGGTTAGTACTTGTTTTTCCATGTTTGGCTTATTTTGCCTTTTGGATCTAGCACTTAGGCTCATTTTTCCAGTTACAGCATTGGCTCAGGTAGAATGGTTTCTCTGGCTTTGTTGCCTCTGGCTTCCCAGATAAAGTGTCTTTCCTAGTTCAGTCTTCTCACCAGGACCCTTGACTTAGGGACACTCCCATGGGCAAGTTCCTGCTCGCTCACATTGGCCCCAGTACTGGGCCTAAGCACAGGACAAGTTAGTGATGAAGGAGAGATCATGATACAGGCATATCTGGAAATTGTTTTTTTTCTTGTATAATTTTTAAATTGCTTGTTGACTGGGAACTGGACCTCAATGTGTTTGACACCAGATTCTTTACATTCTCCTCAATTACAGCATATTATAGTGGCAAAGATATAGGCTTTGAAATTAGATGAACTGGATTTGACTCCCTGCTTTGTGAGTGCTAATTGTGTATTGAGGACAAGATATTAAGCCCCTGAGAACTTCATTTTTAAAATGAGCAAAAGAGGACTTAAATTTAAGCTGGCTGTGGTGAAAAAATATGACAATATATGTAAAATGTCTGCTACAGGGTAGGCATATCAATAAATAGGAATTCCTTCTCGTGAATTACCTGGAAAATACATGAAGTTAAATTACAGAAAACCAGAGTGAATGTAGCATGTATCTTAGATGATACTTATTTCATCATTTTTAATTATTTTAGTGCCATTTATTTAATTATTTTAATTACTTTATGATTTTATTAGGAATTGTTTAACTGGTTCTTGCATTTTACAGAAATCAATGCTTACTGAGAACAAAGTTGGAGAAGTAACATGGAATTTCTTAACTTGTAGTAGAAAAGGTGGAGTGCCCATGATTATAAGCATCACGATTCTAACCTCTGAGGTAAATAAATTTACTTTACAATTTCATTATGTATTTCACACTTCTGTTTACAATTGTAAGAAAAAATATTTTCCCACCTAATTCTCCCTATGTGACCTGGCATAAGAGGAAGCACTCTGGCAGCCAGTTTGGTGTGGCCAAGAAGTGTCAAAGATCACTCATTCAAGGTAAAAAGAAGAGGCCCTTAATACTGTCCAAAGCTCTATACCTACTCTTAACTCAAACTTATGAAGTTTGAAGGAACTGGGAAGGGGGTAGAAGGGAAGGAATAGCACTGAGAAAGTTTGCCTGCAGTATCTTCTCCCCCCCCCCCCCACCCCAGGTTGAGTGCTGAAACATCTGCTTGAAAAAAAAAAAAGGTAAGAATATGTGTATACTAAAGACATTGCTACACTCTGCCGCCTGCAAATTCAGGAGTAGGGTTGTGTCAGCAGGCCCTGGCATGATCTACTGTGTATGTGACTTTTCTACCCTATGCCCTAGAAAGGAGGGTGTCAGGGGAGGACTGGCTTTTGGACACAGGGAGCACATTGTTCCAATGGTTCTGCTACAGTGCAAACCAGGCTTCTTTTTCTCTCTCTGGAAGTAACTTTGCTACACGCAAAAAAAAAAAAAATCGATTCCTATTAAGTTTTTCCTTGGCCACTGTGGAACCATAGGTATGGCTCCTGTGCAACGGGGTAATTTTTCTGGGTTGAGGGAGGCTGGCTTGCCTATTGTTCTTGGCTCATGGCTAGCACCCTTCTAGACAAGAGAGACAGAACAAAGCTGAAAGTTCACAGACAATACGTGGCCTTTTAAAACAGGAATGAAAAACTAAAACCTTGTTCTTCTAAAGCTTAGTTTATCTATCTACTGTGTATTTGGAATTTCGTTTTAGAGAAATCAGCATGATCCTGAGCTATAGTATTACCTACCATCATTTAGCATTTATCTGGGATATTGAAAGCTTATTTACAATAATTTGCTGTAGTAGTTCTGTAGAGATGATCTCTATTGAGGTTTTGCTTCCGTTGGTGAGGATTCTTGTGTAGTTGTGGAGTTCAAGGCTAGGTGAAATATGCTTGCGAAGGTCATTTGAAATCACATTGGACTTTGAATTGGGGGCAAAGTAATGCTTTTTATGATATTAAAGCAAAGTAACATCATTTGGAAATTTTTAAACCATTGCTTCATTTAGGATCTCTAAATAGTAATTTATTTGACGAAGGAAGGTGACCTCTCACCAATGTCTCTTTCCCAGTCCCCTGGACTAGTGCCTATTATATAGGAAATATTTGTTGTTGTGTGTGGAGTCTGCCATTCATTAAGAAGCTTTAAAGGGATGTAAACTGATCTCCTATTTCTCACTTGTAAAGGACTGAGATAAGAATGAGGATAGTGGGAATTCCCTGGCGGTCCAGTGGTGCTTTCACTGTGGAGGGTGTGGGTTCAATCCCTGGTCGGGGAACTAAGACCCTGAAAGTCAAGCTGCCCGACTGAAAAGAATGTGAGGATAGATGAGCCTAGCAGGCAGGGACCATAGAACACTTAGACTGGCACAACCTCCTTTTCATCAAGTTATGTACCAGATTACATTATTAACACAAACTGTTTTATTCCCTTTCTTGTGTGTCAATTTTACACATGTTCTGAAAAAAAAATGAAGGAGCAAATGCAGAACTGTGTGTATATATTTGTCTTTCTCTTTAAATGGCTCTGATGAGTCTTTTCATGGTTTATTTTTAAGTAAATATATTAAAATTTAATAAGAGGTTTTCTCTGAAAAAGGAAAGAAATCATAGAGAAAAAATGGAGTAGATTAATAAAAGTATGGTTTGCTTAAGAAGGCAGGTGTGTAGTTGTAATTTAAGATAAATGATACCCTCACCCTGTAATACCACACAATAGGTAAATAAAGAAAACAGAGACGATGGGGAATTTTGTTTTGTTTTTCCGTTGTTTTGGGCCATGCCTCGTGGCTTGTGGGATCTTAGTTCCTCGACCAGGTATTGAACCTGGGCCCTCGGTAGTAAAAGCGCTGAGTCCTAACCACCGGACCGCCAGGGAATTCCATCTCCTTCTTCAAATGGACAGGCTCCATCAGCCAGTGGGCTGGGTGTTTTTCCTGCCAGCAACTTCATTTTCACGTAGACCAGTAACTGGTTGCCCAAAGATACTGAGGCAAAAAGTATTAAGTCCTGATTATAATACTTTCCCCTTCCCCTCTCTCTTCTTCCCTCTGCTTCAAGTCCTATTTCTCACTCAGGGCCCTTACCTCTTCTTATCTTTTCTTTCCATGCTTTCTATTCAGAGGAAAAACTACCTTTTAAAGATAGCCTTGTTCGTAACCTTCACAAGGCTTAGCTTTTAAATAATAAGATATGACCCTAGGATTTGAGATTTCCACTGTGCTTCAGAAAATTACCTGGAGGAAACAGAATGTTTACGTGAAATTCGTTATGAGGAAGGACAGTTCAATACTATTACTGTCTGCCCACTGCCTAGCATAGAGCTTGGAACATGAGAGGCACTGAATAATGTCTTTTGGATGAATGAATGCATGCATGCATGAATGCCATGTAAAAAAGCCAGACTTAAAACAACAGATGCCGTTTGTTCTACATGGCAAATAAGAGTTAAAAGGCATTAATGTAGGTGCAAAAATCACTGTGGTCACAAACAGGATTTTGATATTATTTTTGAATTCTGAGTATAATATTTAACTTCCAAAATGAAATACCTAAATCATTTACCAAGCAATAGAGATATAACAGTCCCTCAGTCACTCACTTGCAAAGGAAATTTTCAATACAAATAAAATCATACATATTTATACTAGGGTAATTCAAAATAACTTCCTCACATAAGCACTGCTACGTTCAAATAAAATCTTGCCAACACTTCTGAGTACATTGCTTTAAAAAAAAATGCTCCCTGTAGCGTCCGAACTATTTAAAAATTTTGCCAGCTTCTTCAACATACATCAGTTATCTCTCTTCAAATCACTGACAAGAATTTAAAAACTGCTTCATCAGAACAACTGTTACCCTTTCTCATACTCTAGTGAGAACCTGATCTTCTAAAAAGGACCATATTTACAGCTTCTTCTGAAATTTTGAAACCATTTGGCTGATATGTTTTTGCTACATTTTCTTTTCCTGATTTAATTACTGGGGACATTTGCATGAAAACAGGGGGATAGGGACATAACATTTGTGTCTTATGAGTTCATCTGTTTCCGATGCTTATTCCCCACCTGAGATCAGTATCTATTTTATTACAATTGGGAGGCCAGGAACTAGATTGGAAAAGATGAAGAAGTTGTTGGAGATGAACTAAAGTTCAGAAATAGGGACTTAGGAGCTAAAGGATTGGTGGGTGATATGATAATGGATTTTCTTCTAGTTTACTTATTTACCCGCAGTCATCATGTCAGTCACACATGCTGTTCCACTGAAAAGATCAGAAAACTGGGGAACTGCACAGAACTGGTGGGTTGATTGATGCTTCTCTAAGAAAATGCCCAGGCAGTTACTACTCTGTCGTAGGGGTCGAGAGGCGTCAAAGAAAACAGTTTACGAGCTGAGACGAGGTCATGTATGAACTCTAGAGACGGCCACTGAAAGTTGTGAAGGAGACAAAGCAAAATGTCCCACTAATTTTGACCGCCTTCACGAGGAGAATCAGAGAAGACTATCGGCGTGAATTCTGCGCATCTTCACCAGGAGATCCGTGGGTATGTAGAACTGTACATGTTCAAAACTGAAGCTGTAATCTTCTCCTAACTTCACTTTCTCCCATGTTCACCAGCTTGCTAAAGGGCATCAATGTCCATCCAGTCTCCTGAGCCCAAACCCTGGGTTGACCTTTGACTCCTGTCTTTCTCTTAACTTCCATAGTGAATCACTAAGTGCTAACGACCTTACTTCCACAAGTTCCTCAAATGTGCTCAAATCCTCCCCACTTACAACCCTACCCTGTTTCAGCTACTCAGCATCTCTTTCCTGAAAGAGGAAATGCCCAGCTCCTAACAGACTTTCCCATTTGTAGTCTTTCTTCCCTCATATCTATTCTTCATACCATCACCAGAGTGAGTGATTGATCTAGAACATAAATCTGACTGTGTCACTGCTGAGCATAAAAGCCATCAGCGATTCCCCATTACATACCAGCTGTGCATCTCCAACTCAGGTAACCCTAAGGATGGGTGTTTTAATATTTACAAAGAGTGTTTTGAAATAATACTACTTCAGCTTCAAGTTTGTTTCTTTCCCATAGTTTTGGGTAAAACTGAGGATCCAAGAAGCTGGGCCATGTTAATCTTGCCTGTCCCCAGGGTTTGAGTACCCTAGTGTGAGAAGCACGGTGCCAATGCGATAAACCACAAGTTCTTTAGAAAAGCACATGAGGTCCTCTTAGATGGAATGTTTTCTTTTCTTCATCCTCTTCTCCCACCACTCTTCAAATGGCACATTACACTTTTATAATATTGTTTGCATTTTCCCCTGAACAAACCATGCTGTTTCCAATGTTAGGGCCTTTACCTATACCGTTTACTCTACCAGGAATACTCCTTCCTGCTCCCTTTATTTGGCTGACTTCTCTGTTCATCCTTTAACTCAGCACACATGTCATCTCCTCCTGGCCCTTCTGTGTCCTCATAGCATTTAACACTCTGCACTGAGGTCCTTCCTTTATGTCTTCTTTCAACTGGAATAAGGCCTCCCTGAGGTCAGGGACACTGTCATCTTTGACTTTATACCCTATGATGGACTGAATGTTGTGTCCCCCAAATTTAATTTATTAAAGCCCTAACCCCCAATGTGATGGTAATTGGAGGTGGGGCCTTTGGGAGGAAATTAGGTTTAGATGAGGTCATGAGGGTGGGGTACCCATGATGGGATTAGTGGTCTTACAAGAAGAGCAACACAGAGATCATGCTCTCTCCTTGGGCATGCAACTGAAGAAAGGTTATGTGAGCACACAGCAAGAAGGTGGCTGTCCACGAGCCAGGAAGCCAGTTCTCACTAGGAACTGAATCTGCTGGCACCTTGATCTTAGACTTCCCAGCTTTCAAACCCGTGAGAAATAAGTGTCTATTGTTTAAGTCACCCAGTCTATGGTATTTTGTTATAGCAGCCTTAGGTAAGTGTCCCCAACTCTTAGTAAGTATCTGGCAGATAGTGAACACTTAAGAATACTTTTTAAACTGAATATGAATGTCATGGTACAAACTAATTTTTATTACTGGACGAAGAACTCCAAGCACATGCTTCTTTTTTGTTTTTTTGTTTTCACATGCATGTTTTATTGATAATGCGTTTAGCCACCAGAAGACCTTCCATGCTTCATGTTAAGAGGAGACCCAAAAGATGGAAATTTCTCACTGCATTTTTGAATAACTTGCATTAGTTTAAACATGCATTTGCAAAAGTATTAAAATAACAAGACCTTTCACATGTAAACATTTTCAAATTTCAAAGCTTTTACATATGCATTATTTTACTTGATTCTTATAATAAACTTTCAAGGTTGGCAAATATTTTTATCCCTAATTTGGAAAAGCAGGAAATTAAGATTTTGATGGAGTAAGACAAAATAATCAAACCTATTTTGGGAGTCCCAAGTATGTTTCAGATATGGAAACATCTTTGGAAACTGGTAAAGGGCAAATCTTATTATTCTTATGTGACAGATGAGGAAATACGGTGTTGAAAGGACTGACTCAGAGTCACATGGCACTACTGTCAAAGTAAAAATTGAACCCAGTGTCCTGTGACTCTGTTTGGTCCTGATACATACATATATATATGTATTAGAAAGGAAGCCATGGTCTTAAGAGAACACTGGAAGGAATTTTTTTCTCTTCTTTTCCATAACTGGTCTGTTACTTGTCTTTAGCACACAAAGACACCAAATCATAAACACAGTCATTCAAGAGAGTAGTTTGGAAGTGAAATTGGAAAATTAATTTGGCTTATTTGAGATAGGAGAGTAGGGGCAGCAGGGATCATATAGAGACTGAACATTTAAAAAATAATTTGTTCCCTTTGCCTTAAAGTCATAAACTTCTTAGTTTTAAGTAAACATAATGAAACTATCTGAATATATGTTACCTGCAATTTTCCGGAATTTTTTTCTGATAAATGTGAGTTCTAAGAAAATGTATATTTCTTAGAGTTCTGTTGTTGAATGAAGGGCTGCTTCCAGTGAGAGGCTGTCTTTCACTTCTCTTCACTCAGGATTTTATAAAGCAAATTTAGCAGATATTCTTTTGAAGGGAAAAAAATTTCTCAGAAGTTAAAATGGTAGATAAAAACATATTATTTGATATATTTGTGCTTTACAATATAAGTATGAAATAATGTAAATGTTCTGTCTAATGCATCAGTATTATTAGCCAATTAATAAATTCAAATATGTGATGAATCACGTCATTTCCTAAGCTAATGGATTGCTTGACAGTTGCATACATGTATCATATATGTGTTCATTGCAAATGCTTATTAATTTCTACTATGTGCTGGGCACCGTGCTAGGAATAAGGGTACAACAGTGATCAAGACAGACCTAATCCGGGACTTCCTTGGTGGTCCAGTGGTTAAGACTCTGCACTCCCAATGCAGGGGGCATGGGTTCCATCCCTGGTCGGGGAACTAAGATCCCACATGCCACACAGCATGGCCAAAAATAATAATAATAATAATAGTAGTAATAATAATAATAATAAAGAAAAAAAAGACAGACCTAATCCTTGCAGGCTGGCGGGGAGGACAGACTCTGTGTGATGAATGCCACTGGGAGTATAGAAGTCAGACCCATCTAGCCAAACGATGGCTACAAAATAAAGTGAAGGCGAGAGTAGATCTTCCTAATGCACAAAAGGTCAGGTCTTTAAAATCCATCAGCTACCACTGAAATTAGTTTAAATCACCTGTGACGTGTTTTAACTCTTCCAGGCTGGGCTAAAGGTATCTTGGGAACTTGGAGCAGGCTGGGAGGAAGAAGGGAGAAAGCCTAGTGTCAGAGCTTCAAGGAAGGAGACCGACGTTCCAATGACAATAGTTAGAGCGCTTTGGTGCCCAAAGCTCTCAGGAGACTGACCTCAGCATCCGGGGTTAATTCTGGTGGGGTGGTACTCTTCTTGCCAAGTATGAGGCAGTGTCTCTTCCTTTCTGGGGGTTCTGCTTCAGTTGTAATTGGACCCCAATCAGACCCATGTTGGGTCTCATGGACCAGCTCTGGCCCCTGACAGGAGGACATTATAGCAAGGGCTAGACAGGTTATCAGGGGAGTGGCCTCAAACTGGCGATCAGACCAGGGCACTTGTTTCAGGAGAGAACCAAATACAGGGACCACATCAGAAGGAACTGGGTGTTTGGAGGCTGCTCCTTAGGGGGCTTTCGGGTTCCTGGATCCTCCCTAGGGGTCAGGCCCTGTGCAGCAGTCTCCCTCTCTCTTTCCTCAATACTCTCTTCCTGCCCCCACTGCCCCTCTCTTCGTCATGTGTTTGTTTATATTCCAGTACTATATCTGTTATGCTCAAATGTTGACTAAGGCTTCTGTTTGCAACAACAGTTAATAGCTTTTGAATGTGGATTTGGCTTTCATTAGGAGAATATTATTTCCAGTAATTGTCAGTTCACTAGAATATAGGTAAGGCTTTGGGTTTTTGCTTTGAAAAGTATGATGCTTGAAGTTAAAACAAGTATAAACAAATAACATTAATATTTTGATTTATGTATTGATTTTCGTGGTTGTACATTTTTTAACCTAAAACAGAAAAAAGATAACAAAACTATAAAGAAGTCTTTAGTGAATATATGAATTTGTTTCCTTAAGCGTCTTTACTCTTTACTTAAGATAACTAAGTAGCACACATACATTTGCTGTTACCATGTAATGGAATAGGTCTTTAGAAATGGACCCAAGTAGACATAAGCTCATCATTTGTTTATGTTTTTGCTCAACTTTATTTTTTAAAAAATTGCATTAAAAATGGAGCTTTATTTTCTGTTTGAATTTAAGTTCTTTCTTTAACCTCTGTTTTAAGTCTGCTACTTACCACTTGGGCAAGTGATTTTGGCCAAGTCACTTAACTTCTTTGGGCCTTAGTTTCTACATCGATAAATATCAGATAATAGCACCAAGCTAATAGGATCATGAATTAGAGCGAACAAGACAGTGGGGATCCAAGTGCTTGTTAACTGCAAAGCGCTAATGCATGTGTTTGGTATTTATATTCAGATGCAGGTTATGCTTGCATCCTATAAATTAAAATTTGTTCTAAAACTCCACCAGTTCCTGAGGCAAGAAATGTGAAATGGCAACGACGAAAAGGGTCAGTGAAACTCTTGGCTTCTAACCAATCCTGTACAAAATCTTTCCTAACCACATATTTTAAAAGATGAGGAAAGATAAAGGAATGAAGAGAACTGCCCATTTTCTCTAACCCTTAAAACATTTTTTCTTCCCAAGAAACTCAGTTATAGAAGCTTGAACCTAACTCAGTACTAAAGGTGGCCATTCAGAGGACTGTTTAGAATGTTGTATTAATGAAAGTGAGGTGCCATGAACATGTACTCTTATCAGACAGAGGTGGACATGATCAGAACAAGCTTGTTCACAAAGCCATTCCCTGTCCTTGGCCATGAGTCACAAAAATCTGATGTCTGGACGTGAAATGAAATGCTTCCTTGAACCAAAGTTGAAATTTTTGTGTGTGTGTGTGTGTGTGTGTGTGTGTGTGTGTGTGTGTGTTTGTGTATTTAATATGTAAAGGAAGAATGAAATCAAGACATGAAACTCTTTCATTGACTCAAGTTTAGGGCCAAATTTTAATAACACAGCTGTTCGGATGTGAGACACTAATGAGAACATAAGGAATTCCTGGATAGAAAAGGGCTAGTTGGCCCAATGGCCTGTCTCCTTCAAGTTTATTGCAACACACCTCTCCGTGTTGTCAGCAAATCTTCCAACCCCTTTTGCCTACATAAACATGTCCCGCTGTCTCTTAAACTCATTTTTTCTTTATGTTTCACTCAATGGACTTACTTGGTAATTTGCAGTATTCTCCATATGCTGGGGGATCGCTGGATGAAGTAGTCTTACATTATCGCTACTTCTCAATTAATTACATAAAATATTCAAGAGTAAAATATTTTCAGCAGATAGCACTGGAAATTTGGAAGAAATCAACTGAAAAAACAAACTTACAGTGCATTTAGAAAGAAACAACTGTTCTTTTGCTAATCTACGTTTTAATCTTAAAGATGTGAAGATGAAAGTGGAGAGTGATTAAGGTGGGCAAACATAAACACTTTCTTTTGCTGTATTAGCCTCATTAACAGATTTCTTAGAAAGAAGAAAATGCTAAGCTCAAATGATATAACAAAGAAAAGGACCTGATGTTTTATTTTGGTTGGGTTAAAGCCATATTCCAGATAATATTTTTATTTCCTTAATTATATCAATATTTCAGGCATAAATTTGACTTGAACTATTCAAAACATTGAATCGGTTCTCTGAATCAGTGTAGAAATGATTTTACATTAAAAACTTTTTCCCCCCAAAACTTTCTACACGCCTGTAAACCAATGAGCTTGGGGCAAGTTCTTCGGTTGACTGTGGGACCTTCTGATTGGAAAGTATCTTTGAAAACTTCCTTTAAGATTTGATCGGAGGGCAAGGAAGTGGAAATAACTAAAGGGTGCTGAGGAGAATGAATGATTAATGGTTTAGCTGAATATTTTACATTTTCATTTTTGAATGCCATTATTTTAAAATTATTTCAACATAGGCGTGTTGATGTGTGTGTAGGGATTATACGTAGGTTTTAGTCTTTGGTTGATAAACACATAAGGTAACCATCTTGCCCTGGTTCGCCCTGGCATTTTCTGGTTTTAGCCCTGAAAGTCCCACTACCTGTGAAATTTCTCAGCACCAAGCAAACAGGTAATTCACAAACACATATGAAAAAAATAAAAATAATTTGCTCCCAAGGTTTGCTAAGCTTTTTGGTCTGCATACTCTTCAGACTGTGGGAACTCAAAAAGCAAAGTGCTACATTAGCATTAAGGATTTTGCTCTCTTGTTAAAACAGCCTACGCTCAGGTGTCAGCACCTTGGTGACTATGGTGAAAGATGATCCACTTGATTGTTTCTTTTAAATTGTTTCCAAGCTCAGATGCATGATAGCTTATTTAAAAAAAGAGCTGGAAAATATTTAAAAATCAAACCTATTTTCTTCCAAACTTTTCTCTTCCAAGTCCCTTGCTCTCCAGATGCGCTATAAGATACATCCTGCATCTTAGCATGATGAATGATCTCCAAAATCTCTGATGCCTAAGCCATGTCCTATTGTCCAGATTAAGGTAGGAAAAAATGATCTATGTTGACTTATTTTAATCTTCTGTGCCTCAATCAGAGGAATTCTGTAAGTATTTTGTGTAAGTATGTTGCTGATTTTAAATTTGTGGATGGTGACTTATGAACTTTCTCAAGAAGGTCTCAATAAAGAACATGGCTGAATCCCCGTCTTAATGATTTTTAGCTTCAGCAAAGCCATTTACTGGATTCCCCTTCCTAACAACTGCTCTGCCAAGCATTGTATAAAATAGCATTCTTCATGGTTAGATGATCCTATGGAAGGTGAGCAAAAGATTTTAAACACAGAGGAATGTAACCAGCTACTCATTCAGAATTTCTCCATCTTTCACACGCATGCTGTGTCTCTGTGGTAGCATCTTGTTGTGTGCGTCTACATGCGTGTGCTTGCATGTGTAAACACATAGCATTTAGCTACAGAACATGTCACAGATTTCTTTCCTGGTCACCATGCTGCATGACTGATCCATTTCATATGATGTGTTTAGTATGGTTCATTGCCCACTGGTCTTATTATTTAACAATTTGCATTAAATTGAATTTTCTATTTACAGGTGTAAATGGAAATTTTGGCTTCTGAGAATTTATTATTTACTGGCTAGAATGTTCTTGCTTGAATTAGCTCTGCCAATATTGGATTGTGTATACCTGGAATAAAGTTTGGGATATTTAATTAGAATATCATCGTAATAGGAACTTTGTTATTTTTATGGCTAAGCTTGAGCTACTGAGGCCAGATCAGTACCATTAGTCTAGGAGACATTTACCATAATTCTCTAGAGATTTTTTTTAAAAACATGTATTTTTCTTGATGGATCAGAGGAAGTTAAATTAGTGGCAATGTGTATAAATTACTCAAAACTCAAAAAGCTTGAAACCTTTATCACCAGCTGTAACATTTTGTTGATAACTGGAAATTTCTCATTTTGAACTCTTTTAGCTTCCCAAAAGCTCAGGGCACTAACGCTTATTGACTGCATACTGTTTGCCAGGCTTTGACTATATGCTTTACCTATCTTGCTTCATTAAATCCTCAAAGTACAGTATCTTGTGAGGGGGGCATGGTGTTTATTCCCAATTTACAGGAAATGGATGCTTAAGAAAGATCACAAATTTGCCTACATACATACCCAGTGAGTGATGGAATCACTCTGAAGCCTGCTTTACAGGCCACTGCTATGTTCTGGGTCAATTACTCTCAACTCCATAGTGTTGCTCTCCTGCCACTGTCCTCACGTCCCAGCTCCCGCTCAACATCTCAATGCTTCAGAACATGCTAGCACCATTCACTGCCTCAGGCTTTGGATGTGTTGTTCCATTCTTACCTTCTCTGCCTGACACAGTCTTAATTTTGTTTATGTTTTTCTAAATCAGCTCCAGCATTGGAATGGTCACTAATTGAGACTATCCATAATGGATCTGGCAGAGTCTGTCCAAACACCTACGACAGCGTGTGTGTGTTTTAATATTTTAATTTTTAGCTTCTCTCTCTCTCTCTCTTTTTTTTTTTTTTTTTTAAATTTTATTTATTTATTTATTTATGGCTGTCTTGGGTCTTCATTTCTGTGTGAGGGCTTTCTCTAGTTGCGGCAAGCGGGGGCCACTCTTCATCGTGGTGCACGGGCCTCTCATTATCGCGGCCTCTCTTGTTGTGGAGCACAGGCTCCAGACGCGCAGGCTCAGCAATTGTGGCCCACGGGCCCAGCCGCTCCGCGGCATGTGGGATCTTCCCAGACCAGGGCTCGAACCCGTGTCTCCTGCATTGGCAGGCGGATTCTCAACCACTGCGCCACCAGGGAAGCCCTCTCTCTCTTTTTAAAACAGCCTTATTGAGGTATAATTCACATACCATATAATTGACCCATTTAAAGCCAAGCCTACAATTCAATGGTTTTTAGTATATTCACAGATATGTGCAGCCATCACCCAAGTCAATTTAGAATATTTTCATCACTACAAAGAGAAATCTTGTACCCTTTAACTATCATCCCTTTCCACCCACCCCTCCATTTCCCTCAGCCCTAATCAACCACAAATCTACTTTCTGTCTCCTTGGATTTTCCTCTTCTGGACATTTTATATAAATGGAATCACATCACACATGGTCTTTTGTCACTGGCTTCTTTCACGTAACATAATGTTTTCACAGTTCATCCCTGTTGTAGCATGCATCAATACTTCATTCCTTATCATGGCTAAATACTATTCCATTATGTGGATAGACCACCTTTGGCTTATCCATTCATCTATTGATGGACACTTAGGTTGTTTCCACCTTTTGGTGATTGTGAATAGTGCTGCTATAAACATGTGTGTATACAAGTTTTTGTTCAAAGACCTGTTTTCAGCTCTTTTGGGTATATACCTAGGAGTGAAATGGCTGGGTCTCAATTCTATGTCTCACTTTTTGAGGAACCGGCAAACTGTTTTCCATAGCCGTATTGTTTTATATTCCCATGAGCAACGCATGATGGTTCCAATTTCTCCACATCCTTACCAACTACATGTTATTTTCTTTTTTAACATCTTTATTGGAGTATAATTCCTTTACAATGCTGTGTTAGTTTCTGCTTTATAACAAAGTGAATCAGTTATACATATACATATGTTCCCATATCTCTTCCCTCTTGCGTCTCCCTCCCTCCCGCCCTCCCTATCCCACCCCTCTAGGTGGTCACAAAGCACCGAGCTGATCTCCCTGTGCTATGTGGCTGCTTCCCACTAGCTATCTATTTTACGTTTGGTAGTGTATATATGTCCGTGCCACTCTCTCACTTTTTCACAGCTTACCCTTCCCCCTCCCCATATCCTCAAGTCCATTCTCTAGTAGGTCTGTGTCTTTATTCCCGTCTTGCCCCTAGGTTCTTCATGACCTTTTTTTTTTTAGATTCCATATATATGTGTTAGCATACGGTGTTTGTTTTTCTCTTTCTGACTTACTTCACTGTGTATGACAGACTCTAGGTCCATCCACCTCACTACAAATAACTCAGTTTCGTTTCTTTTTATGGCTGAGTAATATTCCATTGTATATATGTGCCACATCTTCTTTAGCCATTCATCTGTCAATGGACACTTAGGTTGCTTCCATGTCCTGGCTATTGTAATTAGAGCTACAATGAACATTTTGGTACATGACTCTATTTGAATTATGGTTTTCTCAGGGTATATGCCCAGTAGTGGGATTGCTGGGTCGTATGGTAGTTCTATTTTCAGTTCCTTAAGGAACCTCCATACTGTTCTCCATAGTGGCTGTATCAATTTACATTCCCACCAACAGTGCAAGAGGGTTCCCTTTTCTCCACACCCTCCCCAGCATTTATTGTTTGTAGACATTTTGATGATGGCCATTCTGACCAGTGTGAGATGATATCTCATTGTAGTTTTGATTTGCATTTCTCTAATGATTAATGATGCTGAGCATTCTTGCATGTGTTTGTTGGCAATCTGTATATCTTGTTTGGAGAAATGTCTATTTAGGTCTTCTGCCCATTTTTGGATTGGGTTGTTTGTTTATTTTGATATTGAGCTGCATGAGCGGCTTGTAAATTTTGGAGATTAATCCTTTGTCAGTTGCTTCATTTGCAAATATTTTCTCCCATTCTGAGGGTTGTCTTTTGGTCTTGTTTATGGTTTCCTTTGCTGTGCAAAAGCTTTTAAGTTTCATTAGGTCCCATTTGTTTATTTTTGTTTTTATTTCCATTTCTCTAGGAGGTGGGTCAAAAAGGATCCTGCTGTGATGTATGTCATAGAGTGTTCTGCCTATGTTTTCCTCTAAGAGTTTGACAGTGTCTGGCCTTACATTTAGGTCTTTAATCCATTTTGAGTTCATTTTTGTGTATGGTGTTAGGGAGTGTTCTAATTTCATACTTTTACATGTACCTGTCCAGTTTTCCCAGGGCCACTTATTGAAGAGGCTGTCTTTTCTCCACTGTATATTCTTGCCTCCTTTATCAAAGATAAGGTGACCATATGTGCGTGGGTTTATCTCTGGGCTTTCTATCCTGTTCCATTGATCTATATTTCTGTTTTTGTGCCAGTACCATACTGTCTTGATTACTGTAGCTTTGTAGTATAGTCTGAAGTCAGGGAGCCTGATTCCTCCAGCTCTGTTTTTCTTTCTCAAGATTGCTTTGGCTATTCGGGGTCTTTTGTGTTTCCATACAAATTGTGAAATTTTTTGTTTTAGTTCTGTGAAAGATGCCAGTGGTAGTTTGATAGGGATTGCATTGAATGTGTAGATTGCTTTGGGTAGTACAGTCATTTTCACAATGTTAATTCTTCCAATCCAAGAACATGGTATATCTCTCCATCTATTTGTATCATCTTTAATTTCTTTCATCAGTGTCTTATAATTTTCTGCATACAGGTCTTTTGTCTCCGTAGGTAGGTTTATTCCTAGATATTTTATTCTTTTTGTTGCAATGGTAAATGGGAGTGTTTTCTTAATTTCACTTTCAGATTTTTCATCATTAGTGTATAGGAATGCAAGAGATTTCTGTGCATTAATTTTGTATCCTGCTACTTTACCAAGTTCATTGATTAGCTCTAGTAGTTTTCTGGTAGCATCTTTAGGATTCTCTATGTATAGTATCATGTCATCTGCAAACAGTGATAGCTTTACTTCTTCTTTTCTGATTTGGATTCCTTTTATTTCTTTTTCTTCTCGGGTTGCTGTGGCTAAAACTTCCAAAAGTATGTTGAATAATCGTGGTGAGAGTGGGCAACCTTGTCTTGTTCCTGATCTTAGTGGAAATGGTTTCAGTTTTTCACCATTGAGGACGATGTTGGCTGTGGGTTTGTCATATATGGCCTTTATTATGTTGAGGAAAGTTCCCTCTTTGCCTACTTTCTGCAGGGCTTTTATCAGAAATTGGTGTTGAATTTTGTCGAAAGCTTTCTCTGCATCGATTGAGTTGATCATATGGGTCTTCTCCTTCAATTTGTTAATGTGGTGTATCACATTGATTAATTTGTGCATACTGAAGAATCCTTGCATTCCTGGGATAAACCTCACTTGATCATGGTGTATGATCCTTTTAATATGCTATTGGATTCTGTTTGCTAGTATTTTGTTGAGGATTTTTGCATCTCTGTTCATCAGTGATATTGGCCTGTAGTTTTCTTTCTTTGTGACATCTTTGTCTGGTTTTGGTATCAGGGTGATGGTGGCCTCGTAGAATGAGTTGGGGAGTGTTCCTCTCTCTGCTATATTTTGGAAGAGTTTGAGAAGGATAGGTGTTAGCTCTTCTCTAAATGTTTGATAGAATTTGCCTGTGAAGCCATCTGGTCCTGGGCTTTTGTTTGTTGGAAGATTTTTAATCACAATTTCAATTTCAGTGCTTGTGATTGGTCTGTTCATATTTTCTATTTCTTCCTGGTTCAGTCTCGGAAGGTTGTGCATTTCTAAGAATTTGTCCATTTCTTCCAGGTTGCCCATTTTATTGGCATAGAGTTGCTTGTAGTAATCTCTCATGATCCTATGTATTTCTGCAGTGTCAGTTGTAACTTCTCCTTTTTAATTTCTAATTCTATTGATTTGAGTCTTCTCCCTTTTTTTCTTGATGAGTCTGGCTAACGGTTTATCAATTTTGTTTATCTTCTCAAAGAACCAGCTTTTAGTTTTATTGATCTTTGCTATCGTTTCCTTCATTTCTTTTTCATTTATTTCTGGTCTGATGTTTATGATTTCTTTCCTTCTGCTAACTTTGGGGTTTTTTTGTTCTTCTTTCTGTAATTGCTTTAGGTGTAAGGTTAGGTTGTTTATTTGAGATGTTTCTTGTTTCTTAAGGTAGGATTGTATTGCTATAAACTTCCCTCTTAGAACTGCTTTTGCTGCATCCCATAGGTTTTGGGTCGTCGTGTTTTCATTGTCATTTGTTTCTAGCAATTTTTTGATTTCCTCTTTGATCTCTTCAGTGATCTCTTGGTTATTAAGTAGTGTATTGTTTAGCCTCCATGTGTTTGTATTGTTTATAGATTTTTTTCCTGTAATTGATATCTAGTCTCATAGCGTTGTGCTCGGAAAAGATACTTGATATGATTTCAATTTTCTTAAATTTACCAAGGCTTGATTTGTGACCCAAGATATGATCTATCCTGGAGAATGTTCCATGAGCACTTGAGAAGAATGTGTATTCTGTTGTTTTTGGATGGAATGTCCTATAAATATCAATTAAGTCCATCTTGTTTAATGTATCATTTAAAGCTTGTGTTTCCTTATTTATTTTCATTTTGGATGATCTGTCCATTGGTGAAAGTGGGGTGTTAAAGTCCCCTGCTATGATTGTGTTACTGTCGATCTCCCCTTTTATGGCTGTTAGTATTTGCCTTATGTATTGAGGTGCTCCCATGTTGGGTGCATAAATATTTACAATTGTTATATCTTCTTCTTGGATAGATCCCTTGATCATTATGTAGTGTCCTTCTTTGTCTCTTATAATAGTCTTTATTTTAAAGTCTCTTTTATCTGATATGAGAATTGCTACTCCAGCTTTCTTTTGATTTCCATTTGCATGGAATATCTTTTTCCATCCCCTCACTTTCAGTCTGTATGTGTCCCTAGGTCTGAAGTGGGTCTCTTGTAGACAACATATATATGGGTCTTCTTTTTGTATCCATTCAGCCAGTCTATGCCTTTTGGTTGGAGCATTTAATCCATTTACATTTAAGGTAATTATCGATATGTATGTTCCTATTCCCATTTTCTTAATTGTTTTGGGTTTGTTATTGTAGGTCTTTTCCTTCTCTTGTGTTTCCTGCCTAGAGAAGTTCCTTTAGCATTTGTTGTAAAGCTGTTTTGGTGGTGCTGAATTCTCTTAGCTTTTGCTCGTCTGTAAAGGTTTTAATTTCTCCGTCAAATCTGAATGAGATCCTTGCTGGGTAGAGTAATCTTGGTTGTAGGTTTTTCTCCTTCCTCCCTTTAAATATGTCCTGCCACTCCCTTCTGGCTTGCAGTGTTTCTGATGAAAGATCAGGTGTTAACCTTATGGGGATTCCCTTGTGTGTTATTTTTTGTTTTTCCCTTGCTGCTTTTAATATTTTTTCTTTGTATTTAATTTTTGATAGTTTGATTAATATGTGTCTTGGCATGTTTCTCCTTGGATTTATCCTTTATGGGACTCTCTGTTCTTCCTGGACTTAACTATTTCCTTTCCCATATTAGGGAAGTTTTCAACTATAATCTCTTCAAATATTTTCTCAGCCCCTTTCTTTTTCTCTTCTTCTTCTGGGACCCCTATAATTCGAATGTTGGTGCGTTTAATGTTGTCCCAGAGGTCTCTGAGCCTGTCCTTAGTTCTTTTCATTCTTTTGTCTTTATTCTGCTCTGCAGTAGTTTTTTCCACTATTTTATCTTTCAGGTCACTTATCCGTTCTTCTGCCTCAGTTATTCTGCTATTGATCCCTTCTAGAGAATTTTTAATTTCATTTATTGTGTTGTTCATCATTGTTTGATCTTTAGTTCTTCTCAGTCCTTGTTAAACGTTTCTTGTATTTTCTCCATTCTATTTCCAAGATTTTGGATCATCTTTTGTATCATTATTCTGAATTCTTTTTCAGGTAGACTGCCTATTTCCTCTTCATTTGTTTGGTCTGGTGGGTTTTTACCTTGCTCCCTCATCTGCTGTGTGTTTCTCTGTCTTCTCATTTTGCTTAACTTACTGTGTTTGGGGTCTCCTTTTTGCAGGCTGCAGGTTCGTGGTTCCCCCTGTTTTTGGTGTCTGCCCCCAGTGGTTAAGGTTGGTTCAGTGGGTTGTGTAGGCTTCCTGGTGGAGCCTGTGTTCTGGAGGATGAGGCTGAATCTTGTCTTTCTGGTGGGCAGGTTCACGTCTAGTGGTGTGTTTTGGGGTGTCTGTGGCCTTATTATGATTTTAGGCAGCCTCTCTGCTAATGGATGGGGCTGTGTTCCTGTCTTGCTAGTTGTTTGGCATAGGTTGTCCAGCACTGTAGCTTGCTGGTCGTTGAGTGAATCTGGGTCTTGGCACTGAGATGGAGATCTCTGGGAGATTTTCACTGTTTGATATTACATGGAGCTGGAAGGTCTCTTGTGGACCGGTGTCCTGAAGTTGGCTCTCCCACCTCAGAGGCACAGCCCTGATGCCTGGCTGGAGCACCAAGAGCCTTTCATCCACACGGCTCAGAATAAAAGGGAGAAGAAATAGAAAGAAAGAAAGAAGATAAAATAAAATAAAGTAAAATAAAATAAAATACAGTTATTTAAATAAAAAATAATTATTAAAAAAAAATTTTATAAAGTAAAAAAAAAAAAAATGGACAGACAGACCCCTAGAACAAATGGTAAAAGCAAAGCTATACAGACAAAATCACACACAGAAGCATATACATACACACTCACAAAAAGGGAAAAAGGGGAAAAAAATATATATCTTTGCTCCTGAAGTCCACCTCCTCAATTTGGGATGATTCGTTGTCTATTCAGGTATTCCACAGATGCAGGTACATGAAGTTGATCGTGGAGATTTAATCCGCTGCTCTGAGGCAGCTGGGAGAAATTTCCATTTCTCTTTGTTCGCACAGCTCCCGTGGTTCAGCTTTGGATTTGGCCCCGCCTCTGCATGTAGGTCGTCTGAGGGCGTCTGTTCTTCGCTCACACAGGACGGGGTTAAAGGAGCAGCTGCTTCGGGGGCTCTGGCTCACTCAGGCCCGGGGGAGGGAGGGGTACGGAGGAGGCGGGGCGAGCCTGCGGCGGCAGAGGCTGGCGTGACGTTGCAGCAGCCTGAGGCGCGCCGTGCGTTCTCCCGGGGAAGTTTTCCCTGGATCACGGGACCCTGGCAGTGGCGAGCTGCACAGGCTCCTGGGAGGGGAGGTGTGGAGAGTGACCTGTGCTTGCACACAGGCTTTTTGGTGGCGGCAGCAGCAGCCTTAGCGTCTCATGCCCGTCTCTGGGGTCCACACTGATAGCCGCGGCTCGTGCCCGTCTCTGGAGCTCCTTTAAGCGGTGCTCTTAATCCCCTCTCCTTGCGCACCAGGAAACAAAGAGGCAAGAAAAAGTCTCTTGCCTCTTCGGCAGCTCCAGACTTTTCCCGGACTCCCTCCCGGCTAGCCGTGGTGCACTAGCCCCTTCAGGCTGTGTTCATGCCGCCAACCCCAGTCCTCTCCCTGGGATCCGAACTCCGAAGCCCGAGCCTCAGCTCCCAGTCCCCGCCCGCCCCGGCGGGTGAGCAGACAAGCCTCTTGGGCTGGTGAGTGCTGCTCAGCACCGATCCTCTGTGCGGGAATCTCTCCACTTTGCCCACCGTACCCCTGTTGCCGCGCTCTCCTCCGTGGCTCCGAAGCTTCCCCCCTCTGCCACCCGCAGTCTCTGCCCACAAAGGGGCTTCCTAGTGTGTGGAAACCTTTCCTCCTTCACAGCTCCCTCCCACTGGTGCAGGACCCGTCCCTATGCTTTTGTCTCTGTTTTTTCTTTTTTCTTTTGCCCTACCCAGGTACGTGGGGTACCTGTTGCCTTTTGGGAGGTCTGAGGTCTTCTGCCAGCATTCAGTAGGTGTTCTGTAGGAGTTGTTCCACGTGTAGATGTATTTCTGATGTATCTGTGGGGAGGAAGGTGGTCTCCGCGTCTTACTCTTCCGCCATCTTGAAGCTCCTCCACATGTGTTATTTTCTATTGCTGTTGTTGCTGTTTGGTTGTAGCCATTCTAGTGGGTGTTAAGTGGCCTAATTTTTATTATCGTTTTAAGACTTTTCAAGAAAGCTTTAGGCTTTTCTCGTTTGTGCTCCCAAGCAGCGGTTTACACCTCCCTTAAATTATTTGCCACTACATCCTATAATCTCTTTCTCTGCCCCTTTACCCTGTTCTTGAAACCAGGATGGGCAGTCTTACTCCTTTTGTATTTGCAGGGCTCGGTAATGCTTGTGAATGAATGAATAAAGGAATGAAGGGAGTTGTGGGGACGAGAAGTGTTGGGAACTGACATTTCTTTATGATTACTGCTGTTGTGCCAGGTACTGCATAGTGCTAACATACTATCTCATTTAATTTTTATAAGATTAGTAAGACTAAGGTGTTATGGTCTTCATTTTACAGAGGGAGAAATGAAACAAGAGGAAATATCTTGTCACCCAGTCACCAAGCATAGAGCCTGGCTTCAAACCCAATGCTCTCTGAATCCAAAACCTGTGTTGATTTCACAACAACATGCCACAATAGAAAAAAAAAAAAAAAAAGACAATAGGGACCATTATTACTCTTATTACTACAACTATGACTACCTCCACTCATTGGATGCTTCCTGTGTGCCATATACCATGACGGCTATTTTTGAGCTACTATCTAATTTAATCATTTTAAGAATCTAGTGACTCAAACGTTATTATTGTTACAGACAAGTGAAATAGTCACTGAAAAGTTAAGTAATTTGTCCAAGATCAAACACCAGCTAATAAGCGATGAGCTCAAACCCAGGTCTAAGTGTAAAGTGTTTGTACTTCTATCAATGTAGGGAAGAATGCATCAGAGATCTGAAAGTTTACCTGGTTATCTGATGGGATGGGAAGTCAGTCAGGTAACCAGGCAAGCAGAATTCCCAACAAATTTTTCCAAGTACTTTTGGTTTCCTTAATTGCCTCCAATCATGATTTTGGTGGTGTCAGTATTTGGTTAAATCTATGTATAATGAAAAAAGTACTCTGTAACCCTAAAAGAATCTTCTGTTCACTGACTTACTGTGTTTTAAATCATCTTACCTATAATATATGTAAAGTATAGTACATCTGATTGACAATTTTTTTTAGATAGTAACAAATTGGCTACTCCTGCTTTTAACAATTTGGTCATCCATCCATCCATTCAATATTTATGCTACATAGTCATTTTTTCTTTTATTGCATAAATTCTACCTTAGAGTTATGTAAAATACTGGTAAGAATTCATGGTAAAGATAAATAAGAGACATTATAATAAGTAGAGAAGGTTTTAAAGAAATATACTCTGATTTTATACTGATTTATATACTCTGATTTCAGAGTATCTTTCCAGGATTTATAGTAGGTTATTAAATATTGGAAATCCTCTACATGGTCATGTTTTGGAGGCAGGTATAAGTGGAAAAGAAGATGCATCATATGACTTTAAACTTCAAATAATTTTAATCAATGTGTTGATTAAAATTCTCAATATCCTATTTTGATGTTTCACCCATTCTTTTTGTGTCATGTTCCTCATTGCTCTTCATGCCTTTTTCAAGGTTTTTTGGTTTGTTTGTTTGTTTGTTTTGTTTTAGTTCAGTAGAGACCTGTGTTACCATTTGGCATATGTCTCCCTTGTCAGTGACATCTTGAAAATTAAAAAAAATAATACCTCCCTCGCCTGCATCCACTCAGGTTGGCTGCCTGTAACTGCCCCGTGCTTCAAAATATGTCACCTTATTAAATTCTGCAAATTGTTCTGAACATTGTCTCTGTAAATGTTTTGGAAGGGCTTTACTGTCAGGTCAGCTTTCTAAGGGCTAGAAATATGTCAAACCTGGCAGCCTTACCTTTATTTAAGAGCCAAAATACAAATAAGTAGATTACAAAGCAATCAATCAATACAGCATTGCAGGATGTTGCGGCTGGCATTGACCTCGAAGTTCGGCACCCTCATTTTACAGACGAGTAAGCTCATCCGTAAACTCTGCAGGAGCTGGGGTTTTGCCTTGACTCCGTTACAGCTGGCTGGGTAACCTCGGACATGCTGCTGTGCCTCAGTTTCCCCATGTGAAAGAGAAGCGCTTTCCCTTTCTTAGATAATCCCCAGGCATTTCCCCACTTCAAGTTTTTATGGTGCCACGACAAAGGTGATATATTGTATTTGATACATTTCTAGTTCTCAGAAAGCTTCTGACCTCACACAGAGCATTCCTCTCATATTTTATGGGCTCTCCTTATATATTCTTTAAAAATTGGGCACACTATCAGTCCATAGTTATTGGCAAAATCATAACTTTTATTCACTGTTGAAAGAGTAAACAGACAAAGATCTTTTCCCCATTCAGAGCATTTCTTCACTTTTTTCCCTTCCTGGTTTGTTGTTGTAGGGTTGCTTGGGGATATTAGGTTACTGACCTTTGTTTTTCTTTCTACAAGAAGCTTTCACTAAAGTATTTGGGGGAGGGGGTGGTCATATAAGAAACAATGACTCTCACATGCAAGTAATTAAATGGATGTAAGGCAAGAAAAAAGTGGCACAAATTTGAATTAATTTTCTTTCTGAAAACTTGTGGAGCCTAATCTGAAAGTTGTGTGCCAGAGTGCACAGGTTTTCTGAGAATATTACCTCTCTTTCGTTACATGGTTACATGGGTAAGTTTAGTAGTCTTGCAAGGCCTGGGCAGACAAGTTTGGCAAGCTTGGCAAACAATCTAATCTGATGTTATGCACGCTTTTCTACTCAACTGTAAAAATCTATTTCATTCAGATACCACCTGCTATTCTTACGGCAAGTCTTTGGAATAGAGATCCTAAATGTGTCTAAAATATGTAATATGTCTGTGATCGAAATAAATAGAGACTGGGGTGACTTAACAAACTTGCTTTTACATGTGCTGACCAGCACGTGCAGAATTCTCAAGTAGGTTATGTTAGCCTTCCCACTTTCCATGCCTTTATGGATGTGGTGTTTATATATCCTAGATTTTCCAGGGCAACCCTGGGTTGTAAATATTCTGTCCTGTTGTTCCCATAAGTACAATCATACTTGTCAAGCTATGTGTCATGAGTTTTGGTTTGGAAAATATGGATGCCGTATGTCCATCAGAGCCTGTTTTTTTCTGGTCTGATACCTTACGCTATTGCTCTACCATGCTCTACCCCTAGCCCACTTCCCATTCTCATCTGAGGCTTGTTTCTGCTTCAGTCCACTTGCTCTCTCTGCCTAGTGTCTAGGGGGCAATGTGAAGAGTAAACTAATCTGTGCTAATGGACAAGCAGGAGAAAACGGGGTCAGGAGAATCTACACATCTAGAGTGTTCTCTCTCCTTCCAGGTAGCATAAGTGACACTCTGGAAATAGTGCCTTGGCTTTGCTTATCTGTAAGACAGAGTTGTTCTTTGGCTGGTTTGTGGGTGCAGCTTTCTTGGAGGAGACAGGACCCTCCTCATTTCACTGCAAGGTTGGCTTCCTACCCTGTCAATATCTTGGGCCAACTTTGCATATGTGTCCCAGATATGATTAGATCCCTATAACAGAAGGAGAGGGGTAAAAGGCCAGTGTGCCAACTTTACTTCTTTGCCCACAATTATCTCTTCTGGTATGTGTACACTGCTCACATGCTCTCTTTTATAAAGTTGGAAAGCAAAATTGTTTTATGACAATATTTGCTGAGACAGCAAGACAAATCCATGGCTCTCCATTGTTAAATCCCTGTCCCCACCCAACCCCGACTTAAAAGAAAATTTTTTTTTCTTTAATGAGGAGGCTAAGTTTAACATTTATAGAAAGATGTTTAGGATTATTTGAAATATTTTGTAGATTTCGTGTTCATTGCCTGCCATTTTCCTTTTAGGGTAACCTTGTTATTTCTGTTTATTTTATGTGATTTTATTAGGTAAACATAAAGATTTCCACTAACTGTCCAAACAGCTTGCTTTTAAAATCTCTGCTCAACCACTTTTATTTGTATCACCTTTTATTTTTCTTGTCTTGGTTTGGTACTTAACTGTGATAAATTTCATCTGAATTTCCTTTAACTCTTTAAAAACTAACTCCACATTCCTCTCTGTTAAGCAGTTTACCTTTCAGAAATTCAATCAGCATTTTTGGGGCACTTTGTATTATCTTAAAAAGCAACATTAGTACCTTGACTTTTCAGTGCTGAGAGCATTTGCTGAACCAGATGCTTTCAATATCATCTATTATTTTTAATCATACATGGTTAAGTCTCAAGATCAGTTTCTTCAGTTTGTGGACTATTTAGGAAACTAGAAGAGCAAGCAAGCACACAATGCTCTTAGAAACAGGATACACATTTAGTGTCATTATCCTAATCAGTATCTGAGTAATTTATCTGCTTTATTATCAAATCCAGGCTTTCCTTACCGTCTATTATCAGTTTGTTGTTCCTGATCTTTTTTTTTTTTTTTTTAATTTCTTTATTTTTTTTTTTTATTTTTGGCTGCACCGGGGCTTCGTTGCTGCGCATGGGCTTTCTCTAGTTGTGGCGAGCGGGGGCTACTCTTCGTTGCTGTGCGTGGACTTCTCATTGCGGTGGCTTCTCTTGTTGCGGAGCACGGGCTCTAGGTGCACGGGATTCAGTAGTTGTGGCATGCGGCCCCAGTAGTTGTGGCCCACGGGCTCTAGAGCGCAGGCTCAGTAGTTGTGGCACACGGGCTTAGTTGCTCTGCAGCATGTGGGATCTTCCCGGACCAGGACTGGAACTTGTGTTCCCTGCATTGGCAGGCAGATTCTTAACCACTGCGCCACCAGGGAAGCCCGTTCCTGATCTTTTATATCCACATTCAGCTAATTTAGTGCTGATACTGTAGAGTCACCTGGTCTTTTTTGTTAACTGAAATCTTCTAATAATTGTATTTAACCGAGGCCTTGGTATGTATCAGATATGTTAACTTCTAAAATCTTAACAACAAATCTGAAAGATTGGTATAATTATCCCCATTTTACAGATAGGAACATAAGTTTAGAGTGAGTAAATCATAACTTTTCAGCCTCACAGCTAGTGAGAATTAGGCTTAAATTCAAACCAAAGTCTGTCTGACTTAAAAACCCCCATTTCTAACCGCTGTGCTGTAGTACTTCCTGTTAACGATGGATAAAGGTGTCTGTTATGTAAATCAACATAGTCACTGATGATGGACTTCCTTCTTTTATGCTGAAATATCCATATATGAAAGCATTTAATGTTAGCCTTGTCTGGCTTTCTTTTTTTATTTGAAAAATGCCAAAAGCACATCATATATTCATAAAATCATATAAAATAAGAACTGAAAAGACTTCCTCATCCTTCCAAGGTCTTACACTCCTTGGTGTGTATACTTTCAAAGTTCTCCTAGGCATATCTAGAGGTGACTCTATAGATACTTCCTTTTTAATTTTTCAAAGTCTTATCTTGAGGTTTATTACCAAAGTTACTATATCTTATTGCTTTCTGCTTGCATAGGGACCATATAAAAATTTATTCCTCAGGAAAATACTGTAAAATATCTTCATTTTTTTTCTTTTTTTATAAGGATTTTGAGAGTCAGAGTCTGTAAGCTGTGAATCAGTCAGGCAAATAGTTTTAAAATGTTGACTTTTCTCTTTTCTCCTGATATTTGCCCATTGTGAGACCATGGGGTGAGATATTTAGTCAAATACTTAATACTTCATACCATCTTTTTCTCTAAGTGGAGGGCTGGAGATTCTCAGACCCTTCCCTCTTTTAGATCAGAAACTTCTTTTAAAAACATATTTAATATTGGCTCTTTGATGCTTCCATCCTCTACTGAAAATGGGGGTATTTTCATAATGGCCAAGTCTGGGAGGCAAGGATGAAAGGGTAAAGGAAGGGCAGTCATCACTGCAGACATTCCAGGAGCACTTCTTTGGCTCCTTTGAATCCTTCAGAGTTGGTCTTTGGTAAAACTGCATAGAAGGTAGAGATTGCCTTTGTCCTTTTCTTAACGAGGGCATTCTCCTTTCTGCCTTTGGGCTCCAACTGAAGGCTGTAAACCTATTACACTTCCGGTTACATGCCAGGGCCTTTGTTTTCATGTCTTGTTTCTCTCTGCTGGACTATGTAAACCATGCGAGGCAGGGACCTTGTCTTTGTAACCCAGCATCTAGTTAGTTCTGAATCAATGGGTGTTAAATGAAGACAAACCCATATATGAGTGATTGGATGATGACGATTGCTGTTTGGACTCCCTAGAATAAACCACAGGGATTTTCAGTGAGGTGTTAACATTAGCCTGAGAAGCAGAGTGTGCTCCTGGACAGAACACAGGTTTGAAGTCATCACTCTCCCAAGCCCTCCACTTACCAGGAGTATGATCTTTGCTGAATTCTGAGGTTTTTGGTTTTAGCTGCTCTGTCTGTGACATGGGCATAACATCACTCATGGCCTGTGTTGCTGTCAAGATTCAACGATAAAATGATACAACCTGCCTGGTCCTGCTCTTCAGACTACATTGACTTATTTATTTATTTATTTACTTATTTCAATTTTTAAAAATACTTACTGATGGTAAAGTACCCATAACATAAAATCAACTATCTTAACCGTTTTTAAGTACACAGTTCAGGAGTGTTAAATACATTCACACTGTTGTGCAACAAATCTACTGATCTCTTTTCTTCTTGCAAAACTGAAACTAGATACCCATTAAGCTACAACTTCCCATTCTCCCCTACCCCTGGCTCTGGGAACTACCATTCTACTTTCTGTCTTTGTGAATTTGACTAGTCAAGGCACCTCATATAAGTGGGATCTTACAGTGTTTGTCTTTTTGTGACTGGCCTGTTGCACTTGGAATATTGTCTTCAAGGTTCATCCATGTCATAGTATGTGTCAGAATCTCCTTCGTTTTTAAGGCTGACTAATATTCCATTGTAAGTACATATAGACCACATTTTGTTCATCATTCATTCATCCCTGTACATTTGGGTTGCCTCCACCATTTGGCTATTATGACTAATGCTGCTATGAACTTGGGTGTATAAATATCTCTTCAAGACCCTGCTTTCAATTCTTTTGGGCATACACACACAGAAGTGAAATTGCTGGATCACATGGAAGTTCTATTTTTAATGTTTTGAGGAACTGACATGCTGTTTTCCATAGTGACTGCACCATTTTACATTCCCACTAGCGGTGCACAAGTGTTCCAATCTCTCCACAACCTCTTCAACGCTTGTTATTTTCTCTTTTTTTGATAGTATCTATCCTAAAGGGGTTGAAGTGGAATCTCATCGTGGTTTCGCTTTGTATTCTCCTAATATTAGTTATGTTGAGTATGTTTTTACGTGCTTTTTGGCCATTTGTATTTCTCCTGTGGCGAAATGTCTATTCAAGTCTTTTGCAGACAATATAGAATTTAAATTGATAGCAATAATAATATGACTACTACTGCTATGGATGATCATTCATTAATCTGATAATTTTTATGTGGCCTCATCTGTGCCAGAGCCCGCTCTAGGAATTAGAGATACAACAGAGGGAAAAATAGACAAAAATTCCTCCTCTCAAGGAGCTTATGTACAAAATAAATGAGTAAAAAATAGAATATATTAGGAAATGATAAGAGTAATGGAAAAACCGAAGTGCAGAAGGAAGATAGGAATTGGATTTTAGATAGGGTGGCTAGGAAAAGCTTCCCTAAGAAGGTGCAGACAGTTTTGAAGAAAGTGAGGTAGTGAGTGGTAGCAGTATCCAAGGAAAGAAATTTCTAGACAGGAGACAACCAGCACAAAGCCCCAGGGCAGAAGTATGCCTGGTGTCAGTGTCAGTGCCATTGGGTTGGCGTCCAGGGAAAGGAAGGATAACAGGAGAGGAGGGCTGAGGTAGGTGTGTGTGTGTGTGTGTGTGTGTGTGCATGTGTGCACATATGCCCAGTCAGGTAAATCCTTGTAAGATTTGCCAGATAAAATATAGATGCTCCATTAAATTTTAATTTCAGTTAAACAACAAATACTTTTTAAAAGTACAAGTATGTCCCAAATATTGTATGAAACATGCTTGCACTAAACATTATTCATTTAACTGGGCCCTTATATTTTTATTTGCTAAATCTGATGATGCTCCTCGTAGGCTATTGTAATGACTAGCTTTTACTCAGGGTCAGATGGGGAGTAACACCATCTGATTTAGCTTTAACAAGGTCACTTGCTGCTGTGTTGAGAATATACCCCAGGGAAGCAATAATAGAAACAGAGAGAGCAGAGAGGAGGAGGTTGCATTAATCTACACAAGAGATGATAGTAGCTTGGACCAGAGTAGTAGCAGTAGAGGTGGTGATAAGGGGTCAGATTTTGAAGGTCGTTATCAATTTTATACATGTGCTTCTCCTTCTAGGAATTTTAAAAGAGAATATCCAAAGCAGGCAATGTTTTATCTAAAGGAATGACTCTTCATTCATCCAAAAAAACATTTATTTAGCATTTGTACTGTACTAGCACTGACATCGTACTAGCTGCACACAGTTAAATAAAAATCCAATCTCAGGACTCAAGGAATTTGTAGTGTAGCTGGCAGAATTCCGACTATGTGCTGTCTGGGTTAGGGGAAATACTCGAGGCAAACATGCTTGGTACCCAGAAGTCCTATCAAGTAGATGGCATCCATTATCTTATAAGAAGGGTGGCCATATAGTTTATCATCCAAACTGGGACACTTCTGAGACTGAAAGGTTGTGTTACTAATAATTACTCCAGGTAAAGAGCTGCAAATCAGCACTGTCCCAGGTGAGCTCAGATCTAAGGTCTTTGTACTCTTGAGGTCCACTCCAATAGTGGTTTTGAGTACAGGTGGTGAGAAAGGGGCATAACATGTCACCGACTTTTAAACTTTTAAATGAATTCCCATGGTTTACCTATCAACCACAAGAAATAAAATATTTATTATCTAAAAAATTAGGAATAACATGCAGGCAAAATAAAGGAATATTGACCACAGAGCAAGATGTTTGTATGTTTATCAGTTGGTTTGCCATAGATTATCTGGATGTGAATCTGTAGTTATCCTTATAACAAATGTTCTGTTCACTGTGTAGGGAGAAGGCGTGGTTAAGTGAAATTTGATCTGACTTCTTATGAAGAGTATAGAGAAAGCTCCTTATGCCTTCCTTTCTTTGGATGGTATTATTTTGGCTCGTCATGTCTTGCTTGTTGAAAAGTGCTTGTTATTCTTACTAAGTGACTTAAGGGTTTTTAGACATCACTATTATCCTTAGACCAATGAGGAAAAAGCATGTGAAGTATTTACAGCTTTATTGCAAGTTTTATGTGCTGGAAGTAAGGTATATATATCCTAACTTATGGACGGAGTCTGTTTTCTGCTACTGAATCAGGCCTGGGGGCTTTTTGGTCACTGCAGTGAGAGTACTCATGAGTAAATGCAGATGCATTTTAGTGCACGGTAATGTGATTTTTAAAATTGTTCAAACAATCAATTTACTGTTGTCATCACATCTCTTCCGATTTTCCAGTGCAAATTTGACACCATTGTTCTTATTGACAATTAAAAAAAAAGTTTTGGCCCTCAAGTTTCCATTATAAGGGATGCATTCTTGAAGTTATCGTTACATTAAAATTCTTACTACAAATGAAGCCAGCTAAAAATGTTTACCAACTTGAATTGAGCTCATCATGTTTTGTTTGCTGAATAGTGTTTTGTGATTTCACTAACATAAGAATGAGTCTCCAAACTATTTTTAAAAGTAGAGCTTTTACTCTAAAGAAGTGCTTGCCTCATTTTCTTCGTGCTACTCCAAACAAGATGTTGTTTATTACTTTGAAACACTATATGTAAACCCCAGGAATATGTTAAATATGATTGAAGTCTTGGCTGTCTTTAACAAATTGAAGTTTCCAGAAATTTAGCTGTGTTTAAAAACCAAAGCCATGTTTTCAGGAAAGATTTCTATTTCCAAATATGTGGTTGCCCAAACCTTTTATATTTTCATGTCAAATTCAGCTGCCAAATAACACACACTGTACCTTAGCTATAATAGAAAAACACACATAGACTTCAGATTTTAAGAAGCACAGCAAGAACAACTCTGATCATATTTCTTGAACTTGTGCTATGCATATGCATAGAAGTGTGTTTTAGAGTAAGCTCTGTAAGGCACCGGTCACTTACACTGGTACAAATTGACATGCACAGCACAAGATTGGTACTGTGTGACAACTGATCTGGGAAAGTACAGGAATTCCTAGCCAGACCAAAATATGAGGTCAAGGAAGTCGCTTTTATAATAATAGTGGTTATCTGTTGAATGTGTGATCTGGCAGTGATATGATATTGACCATAGGCGATTATGCATATTTCTAAACTGGTTGTGATCAAGCCCGGAGTAAGAGAAATCCCCTAGTTTGTGATAAAAGGCTATTTATTGCCCTTTTATTTCCTTCATATGCCTTACTTAATCATTTATAAAAGACAAATTAATAGTGAATACTAATTTCGTGTTTTATTCTGTATTCATTCCTACACGTTAGGGATATCTATTAATACATGCTCTTAATAGTTTTGGCACAAGTTCAATGTCAACGAATGAATGAGGTACTCATTTTATAGTCTTCTTAAGGGACAATAATGTGGTTCAGTGACAATGTGTCTTTATTTCTTTGGGGGCAGGGTTCTCTGATATGAGTCATAAGGGATAGAGACCTATTAGTTATTTTTTTCTCAGCTAGTGCAATGATGAAAAATTTTTGTTCCACTATAATGCATTTTCTTAGAATGGCATTATCAGGAATAGTATATAGATTAGTGCCTGAGAAACTGGTTGATCACACGGGACTATATTTTCCTTTATCCCTTCAGTGTGACTGAAAACTCATATTCTATATTTTCATATCAATGACAATGTGATGACATAGCAAAGGAGTTATATTGGCTTGTTGCACACATCAACTGTAGTCTTCTTTTCTTTGTGGAAAAAATATGTTTATTTTGAACAAGAAAAAAGAAACTTGAGCGTTTTAAGTATCAGGAAGGCTACGTTAGAGAGGATAGTGATTGGCTGTTGTTTACCTACTCCATGGGCAGAACAAGGAGAAATGGGATTGAATTTTAGTAAGACGGGTTTAAATTAGCCATGCAGAAGCACTTACATAACACACCACAGTGGGTTGCAATGGCTACCTTCTTTATTCCCAGGGACTCCTGCTGTATTCACCAGAGCTCAGCACGGTGCCTGGCACAGAGAAGGTGCTCAACTAATATCAAATGAATAAAGAGAAAGAAGGAATTAGGGAGATGCTTATAAAAAACATAATAAGGTATTAATTTTAAGGTTTAACAGTGCCATTGTTTTAGAACATCTGCAAGGAAATCAAAATTGTAAATATTGAAGCATCTCCCTGGAATTTTAAAATGATAACAATATGCCATATTTACCTACACAGTTTCCATTTTTTCCTCAGACATTTTTCCTTTAAAGCAGTACAGTATAAAGGATATGGGGCTGTCATATTGGCAGTAGTGGGCTAGGAGACTTCTGACCCCAGCACAATTCACTACTGGTGGAGAGCCAGGGCTATTAGCTGCAGTGGTTGCCTTCAAGAAGCCCCTGAGGTGGAATATTCTGGAGATGTTAAGAGGTATGCATTTTGTCTATTTCTGAAGGGTTTTTCCACTGAGTGATTTTTTTTTTTTTTTTTTTGTGGGTGAGAGGGAATGTGGTCAGTTATATGGTATTCTTTCTAACGTTCAGCTGGACCTCAAGAGAGGATTTTATTTGAAAGATGTAAAAAAAAGCTTCAAGCAAGGAGCCAAGTGTAGCCACCAGACATTGAGGAGTCCTGAGTGCTCAGAGAAGGTACCCCTTCCACCACATGTGGACTACTTGTCAGAGGGCCGGCCAGTGCCAGATTCCAACCAGAGGAGGCCAGTCAGCATTGCACAGTGCCCAACCCTTGGGATGGGGTTGGGTGGCTCAGGCTCCAGGGACTTCTGTGCTAAGTTTCTGGTGAAGATGGTATCTGGGGCTGATACGGGTGGGGCCATCTCATTCATTAGGAGCTGAAGGCACTCCAGAGCTTACAAGTTTCATGGGCCTAGGAAAATATTTAAGGCTTGATCACAATTATATTGGTTGCAAATTACAAGAAATACAAAATCCAGACTAATAAATACAAGCAAAATGCAGCGTTATGTCAGCTTCAAAAAGAGTATCGTACAAATATCATTATATTTGAAAACAGTTTTTAGGTTAAACATTTTCACTCTGCAAGCCTTCTTCTATGTGCTTGATGATGGGTTGAAAAAAGTTGATTGTAAATTTAGCATATCACTTGAGAAACAAAATTATAAAGATTCCTTGAAACAAAATTATAAACATTGCTTCAAAATTTTTACAGCAAAATGATTGTACTTAATGTGGAACGTGAGTATACTTTAATCTGTCTGATATAATTGCTGTCTAGAAGTAATGGTACATGGGGTCTGCAGAGCATTTAAGCAGCCTCAAATCTGGGAGACTGAGTGGGAAAAAGTATGAGGTTAGGTACATTTTAAAGGGTGCTAAGAGAACATTACATAGATGCCTAGCAATATTTCCTTATAAAGTGAAGTATCCAATGAGCCCCTTGCTTTCAATGAAATATTTTATGGCATGCAGACAGATAACTTTGAAAGCGATGTATCTAATCCTTAAGTATATTCTACTTGATAGCCAACCTGGGTGAGGAGAAGGTGAGAATTTGACCTCGTGTAAATAATGCTGTGCAGTGCATCTTGTGATGTGTGCTTTTATGTTAAAATGCTTAAAATTGGTTTAATCTGTACAGCCAGGACAAATGCTCATTGTTTTCTAGTTGACTACACTCCTTTGGCATAGCTTGTGCGTTGGGGATGGGAGATGACAACTCCAGTTTCAGTTAGAGGAGTTGTCAGTGAATGTACAGCTCTCTCTGGAGTAGAGTTATTTCTTAGCATGCTCTGAGCTTTGCCTGATAATGTGAAATGACTATTTTAAAGTATGTTTTATTCCTTACATAACCACACTGTTTGCACATCAACAGATAAGAGTGTCCGGGTGCTTCCATTCCAGACTGCTCTTAATTATGTTTTTAACATCCTAGAAGGGCTATATTTGTCATTCAGTGAGTCCTTCAGTGCAGGCCATTAAATTTTATTAATTAATATAGTTGTCTAGTATTTAGAATAAATTACTCATTTTTTATTTCAGTATCTTGTATTCTTAACACATGCTTCTAGCTGTGACAGACACTCAGGTGTACTTATGTAATAACAGCTTTAAGTTTCATTTTATCAATGTGCACACGTTTTGGATGTCTTATTTCTACAGTGTTTTTAGCTTTCGCACCTTACTCTTTTTTCCTTTCACAGAACGTTATGAAGTATTTGTTGCAAGTATTAGTTTCATTCTTGACGGATGAGGCAACTGAAGGCATGGGCTGTTGAAACTAGTTGCAAAGCCACAGTCTTTAGTTAATCCCCAGGGAAGGGCTCTCTCCAGATTTCCAAAGGAATTCTCCCACAGCCTTTGATGAAAAAAGGCAGGATGTAGAGTTTTAGTGATTAATTCTCCAGCTCCATGCTCTTCCCTGGGTTAGCCCAATTCAAAGCGTCTTTAGGTAGAAGCTAACCCACAAGCCCCGTTAGGAAGGGGCCCCGAATGTCTTGTCCACCTGTGTTTCCTGGGCACAAGATCATAATAATGATAATAAGCATTTGTTGACTCAGTGAATGTGTGAATAAATGAATGCGACTAAAGGCTCCTAACAGAGGTTTGCCAATGGCACCTGGCGCCCTCTGCAAAGCTCAGGAACAGTGGGCCTCTTATCTGACCAATGACATGGCACAACCTGTGAGGACGCCACCGTCAAAATGGCTCTCTTGGCCTGGCTTTGTCCGCTCTGCCCGCTTCACTCGTTCCCCTCAGGGCATCTTGAGACCTGGGTCTGGTGCAGAGGCCACCAAGTTTTGATCTGTTCCTCTGCATCCGAAGAGGTTAGGGAGCGTGAATCCTTTTCAGATTGGACGAGGTAAGTGGAAGGGGGCTAAATGCCTCCCAGGTGGCGATGGGCTGGGCCTTACAGCAAAGGTATAGAGGGCGTTAGCCCTAGGGCTGTGTCTGTGCGGGACTTCTGCCCCGCATCTGCATGGTTCAGCATGCCTCTGCTTCGGTACCAACCTCTCCTTCCTTCTGACCTTTCCCGGAGACAGCTAGCATGCCGTCCCCGCAAAGCGGCCTTGGCTGAATTCTGCTGGGTGCAATACTGCTGCCCTAAGGAAGGTGCGATCAACAGCGCTATGTGGTGCCTCGCGCTGCGTGCTGGGAGCACATTGCTGAGGTTACTGTTCCCTGGTCTCTACCAAGCCTTCCCGAGGAGGGGCACAGGGACAAATTTCTCCATGGTCTCATAACCAGGAATAATTGCGTCTCTCCTGAGCAAATGGCTTCTTCTTTGTTTTAGGGAGACTGCAATTCATGTAATGGGTCATGTTTCCCTCTTTATGTAGCCTGCCTGAAAGCTCAGGTTCAAATTTACAGCCTACCCCCCGGCAACTATGTAAGACTTCCTTGCAAGAATTTTGTCTTTCTTATTTTCACTGTGTTTTTCCTTAGACTCATTTTATTCACCTATTTTCAATTTAGTTTATCTTATTGTATTGAATGCATTTTTGTCTCTTTGTATTTTGTTTGCTTTTTTTAATAAACCAACTTAAATTCTTTTAAGAAAAATAAAAAACAGGGTATAAAGAAATAAAAATAAAGACCAGTGAGTTCATGTAACACCTTTCAGTTTTTTAAAAAATTCCCCAGGCCTTAATTTCATACCTTTTCCTCCTCTGATCTCAACATCAGTCCATCACTGTCTAGTGTCATAATCCCTTCTGGAATTTTTTTTTTAAGGAATTTGACCATTATATTAAAAGTAAGGTGTTAACAGCTGATCCCTACAGCGGCTACTTTCTAGAAATGTGAATTTAGCTAAATTATATAATCTTTTTCATTTGTAAGAAGAGTAATAATATTTATTTTGTCTGAAGGTTGTGAAGATTATGTGAAATACTGTTTGTAAAGTATCTAGTACCTTATTTGACACATAGTAAGCCTTTTGTTTAAAACAGTCTCATAAGTGGAAAGTGCACTGGACTTGGAATATAACGTCTCTGCTTTTTCACTCATTAGCTTATGACTTGGGGCAAATAAATTTTACTTTGAACCACATTTTAATCATATGTAATTTTATGGCATGGTTTAGAGAATCCTTACGGTTTTGGCTTTACTATTATTCTTGGAATCTAAGGCTGGCCCTAAGTAACCTGTGAGAGTGTGTCCCCATTCTGTCCTCCCTAGAAATGGCATGGGTATATTCACCTGGGCAAAGAAATGTCTGGGGAAAAGGGATGCAGATCTGAAGCAGGGAAACAAAACGGCCCATTGTGCTGGTCTTTATGTTCTTCACTGGTGCTGATTATGATATTTGCAAGTGTAGTAGGGTCTTCTGGAATACCATGAATTGCTAGTGATTATAGTGCTGAATTCAAGTGGATTTCAAAATACATGCCATTATGGATGCTGCTCTCTGTAGTGAAATGGTGTGTAACCCAGTCGTTTGGTGAATACACGGAGAGGTAGCAGAGGAACAAAGGGAGCTACTGTTGCTGGTCAATGACCATGTTGGCCAACGACCACATTTGGTTCAGTCATGGAGTCAATCAAAACAAGTGTCTGTGTCCAAGATATGGTTTCTATTCAGGAACTAACGGGCAATAGGAGATCTCCAAAGCAAGAGGGAACTCATTTATCAAGAAGATAAATAAGAGTTTGGAATAGATAATGTAGAAAATAATCTACACTGAAATGAAGCTACACTCTTAACAATTCAAGGTGCAGGGGGGCTTTGTGGTCAAGAGCACAGAATTCTTTAGTGTGTGGTTTTGACCAAGTTACTTAATCTCTCAAAGCCTCAGTTTCCTCATATCTCAGAAGAATATTGATACCTCATATGGTTGTTCTAAAGAGATAACATAAGTGCCAAGATATGTTACTCATGGGTAACTATTATTATTAAAACTATAAGTACTATTACAAACCTCAAATTCACACTGGACTTCAAGGTTTTGCTACCCCTAATCTAATAAACTATACACACTACAAGAATAAATGTTAAAAACAAACCATTAGGTGACCCAATGATTGGAGCAGAGTACATAATGCAGAGAAAAAAATTCTAATAAATGTTTGAATCAGTGTACCAGGTCCATTAGTTTTTGTCTCTGGGATCTCACTTTAAAAAGGTCACCATCTACTTTTGCTTTTGGTTGATTTCATTCTGTGTGTATAAGTTGGGATTATAAAGTAAAGACAGTAGTTTCCATGAACTTCCCCCACTACTCTATAATCCCGTTTTTTTCTACTTCTTTTGAAGCTTTCATCTCCTACCTTTGTGTGGGATAAATGTAAATTAGCTCAGCTTGTTTTAAGAAAGCATTATGACCCTGAATCCTGAAAACTCTTTATTTTGTAACATAACTTTAAAAATGGTAAAAAAATTAACCCAGAAGAAAGTGAATGTTAAGAGACTGTGGAACTACTGTTACAAAAACAGAGAAACCACTGAAAACTAGTCTGGTTTGGGTTCAAGTATTTTTGTCTCCATGAGCTTTAACTTTTGCTTGGTCCACTGAAAATTCAGAGAAATTTTGAGATTCTAAGTGGTAACAATGTGTGGTAGTTACAGCCTCAGAACAGAGCACCTGGGAGTGGTGGTTTTCTTGTGTATCACTGTTTGAATCTTTCAGAAGAGAAGTGAAATTCTATAATCCGAGTTTCATTGATTTATTTAATTTTGACCTTCATTTTTATGTGCAGTTTCTCCTATGTCAAGTCATATGCTGGTCCATTTCGATTTGAAAGTTTATAGATAATTTTGCAGGCAGTATTTTCATAGAAAAGAAATTAGAACTGAAACCTAGGATTTTGGCTGCCTGGCACTTAAAAATCAGGATACCCTTAATTCAGTTTTTAAAAGATGTTCCATATTTATTTATTGATTATTGAATTAATGCACTAGTTTTTACAAGTAATTTCTCTGCATTTTTTTTTATTTAAAAACTTTTGAGTTGTGGTTAAAAAACAGAAGATAAAATTTGCCATCTTAACCATTTTGAGTGTACAGTTCTGTAGTGTTAAGCACATTCACACTGTTGTGCAACAGAGTTCCAGAACTTTTTCATCTTGCAAAACCAAAACTCTAGACCCATTAAATAATTACTCCCCATTTCCTCCTCCCCAACCCCCATCAGTTCAGTTTTGAAGTTGGGTATGTATATGTTTTGTGATTAGGTCATTTAGGTGAATTGCAAACTGTAGGGTACTGTGTGCTTACTTGAAAGTATGGACAAGAGGCAGGCATGAGTGTTCTTAGTGGGTACTGCTATCTCAGAGCCTTCATTTACTTAATTGAAAGTGTTTAAATAATGCTCAGGGTCCTGGCTGGGAAATGAACATCATGGAAGAGGTTTAGGTGAAAGAAAGAACGAGTGAGGTCCTGACACCCTGGTACAGATCTGCTCCACTTACTTAAAAAGTCAAGATGATGAGATCAAGTCATCTCATTGGCTATCTACCATCACTACCTTCATAGCTACCATGTACTAACATGATGGGTGAAATATGGCAAGATAATAATGATGATGATGGTGTTGATATGACGGTGATCATGAGAATAGTGATCACTCAGACTCATGGATGTTCCATCCTTCTATCAGATCTCTTGCCTGATAATGTTCCAAAATTTGGAAACTGTGTTTGATGATACTCCTTTAGCCTCCACAAGGTTAAATTTATAGACCTCATGACCTAGAGTCACTTAAGACTTGGTTCTAGAGTGTTTCAGGTATGTTTTACATTGAACAAGTTTTTATGAGTCAATCTGGGAATTTAATTATCATTTATAAACTTGTTGCCTTGCTAAAAATGTATTTTGAGTCCAAAACAAATAAATTAAAAATTTTAAGGAAACGATCCTTTAAAGTAGGAAATTATCTCAACTTGTTCTTGTAATTCTATATCAGCATTTAATAAAATATTTTAATTTGGTTTTGGAATAAAAGCTATGGCTTAATTTTAATAATGGAGGAGAACAGTAGGATACCTAAAAAATGAACAGTATTGCGTGTAAGTTCTTTGAATTAATTAAATACAAAGTCACTTATATTTAGTTATTTGACTTTGAAATATAGGGTAAGTTTTTAAACTTTGAATTTTTTAACGATGCTTTTCTTATTTTGATATTAACATGAACATTTACATCTCTCAACTCACATATTTTGCCTACTCTTGGCTAATTCTGAGTGGTAGGGAGAGTTAACCTAAAATTAAAAGTGTGTTTCAAGCAATCTACAAATTAGTTGATCCAAGCACAGATAATCAAGTACAGATGGTATTAGTACTACTTAGGTAGTGATGGGCTACAGGAAAATAGAATGAGAGGAATATGCAGTTTTGGTGAGCTATTTAACTGAATCTGGGTGGCAATATGCTTCTGAGAGTTTTTAAAGATCTTTCCAGTTGTGGAGTATATAGTGGTAACTCCAGTATTAATTATAACATTGGCATACGAAAAAAAAACCCATATGCTACATCTCTTACCTCATTCATTGCTCGTACTGATGAGCTGATTTGGTCTCTAAGCCTGGGTTCTTTTTCTTTCTTTTTTTAAAAAATTAATTAATTAATTAATTAATTTTTGGCTGTGTTGGGTCTTCATTTCTGTGCGAGGGCTTTCTCCAGTTGCGGCGAGCGGGGGCTACCTTTCATCGCAGTGCGCGGGCCTCTCACTGTTGCGGCCTCTCCCGTTGCGGAGCACAGGCTCCAGACGCGCAGGCTCAGTAGTTGTGGCTCACGGGCCCAGTTGCTCCACGGCATGTGGGATCTTCCCAGACCAGGGCTCGAACCCGTGTCCCCTGCATTGGCAGGCAGATTCTTAACCACTGCACCACCAGGGAAGCCCCTCTTTTCCTTTCTTGAAGCCCCATCTGATTCTCTCTCTCTTCGTTGATAGGGACACCCTTTCTGGTTGGAGGAAGACCATTTTTAAGACAAAAGAATATGGGTGGCTGCACTCCTCTGCTAGGACCTACACCAGAGTTAATACGGTGAGTGCACTCTGACCAGACTGTCATCTACAACTTGGGGACATTAACCAATATGGAAAGTGTCCAGGGATAAGTAGAAATGGCACCAGATTAGAACTCTAGGGGCCTTGTGGATAGGTTTAAGGAAACAATAATAATTTCATCAATATTTACCACCGTTTGAATGTTTTCCATGTGCCAGGTGCTGTATGTATCATCTTGTTTAACCTTTACAAAACCTTATAAGGTAAATCTTCTGACTAATCCCATTTTGAGATTAAAAAACCCCCAGAGATTTAGAGAAGTTAAGTCATGTTCCTCAAGCTTATGCAGGTGGTAAAAGATCTGGGATTCACCCAAAGATTGCCAGACCCAAACACAGATACGTCAGTTACCCTGCTATTGCTGCTGCAGTGGTGGTGGGGATTTGAGACTTGGTTGCTGTACTTTGGGTGACCATTTTGCCTAGTTATGGCCAATCAGTTAAATTTGAAGTCCTTTACAAAGTTCTCCTTTGTTCTGCTTCCTTCCTCTTTCTTACGTCTGGTTATTTTCTTCCCTCTTCTCATATCGCTCTCAGATTGGACACAAAGGTCATGATTCCTGCTCATTCTCTTCCCTCACTGCAAAACCTGGATGAATTAAGACAGAGGAGCCAGAAATATGGTGACCAGTCAGTTTCTCTTCCTGTGCACTTTAGCCCAGCTCTCAGGATGAATTTAGATTAGGCATACTCAAGGATATACATGAGTAATAACTATAAGCTTTCTCATAGATAACTGTATTGGGTGTGTTTAAATGTACAACTCTGTTTTTCTATTATTATGTGATATTTCATGTTGACTTGTCAAACTGAAAAATACCCATATTGATTTTGCAGAAAGCTTCACACGTGAGAGAAATGCCCTCAAAGACTCCTCACAAGTAGTTCTTTGGAGCTTCAGATCTGAAATGGATCATTCCTCAATCTGTAATAGACCCTTCTGTGAAGCTCTTCAATCAAACCTGAGAATTCAAGGTGAAATTGAGGGGAGGATGGGAAACCCCTACAGGGGGATTTGAGTAAAGTGGCTGTGCGAAAACCTGGGGTACTTGCGGAGTCTTTTCTTCATTTCTTTTCTTGAGCATAGGAAGACTGTCAATCACTGTGTGACCTTACATGCTGTATGTGTGTAATGCCTGGGTACAATGAGACAAGCTGTAGAGGACTCCCTCTACACATGCACCTTTGATTTCTTTCCATTTGTCGTTTTTTCCTGACAACCTTCAGGTTATTTTTAAAGTGGTTATTTTATACAGATTTATTATTTTATTAGTAGAGTTTCTCTTTCCATGAAATTATTTATATTGTTAGAGTTGATAGGATGAATTTTTTATCTTTTGAGAAAAGCATTAATAATCTTTTAAGAAAGTTAGTGATGAATGATAACTAGTTAGAAAGAATTGTCGTGTTTTGTTAAGCGATGATGCTGGTAAGTACATCTTATTTAGAACTCATGCTTGTAGATCATGTAATGACTTTTAATTAGTTTGTTCCCAGTAAAGCAATAAGACAGATTTACCCCACTAAGGGAAACAGTATTCTTCTGAAATTAGTTTTTATGTCACATTTTTTATTTATTTGGGGGCACATTTTCAATTGGATATTTCTAGGTTAATCAAAAGAAACTCTAGAATTTTCAATGGGCTATTTAGTTTGGGGGAGCTGTGAATCCTGACACCAAACTGAGTAATAAGAACTATGCTTTGGAATTTATGCTCAAATATAGAATATGTTTGATAATAGTTTTTTGTGCTGCAGCTGCTGTGAAATGATTGCTCTCCCATATCTGTGTCATAGCTTTTCTAAGCCACAGAGACGGTGTTGTTTGTAAAGCTCGAATATTAGTATCACCTTAAGAGCAGCATATTAATTGCCCGGGAGGTTTACATATTTGTTCTACACACGTGATTAAGGATCACGGCAGCTTTTACAGCATAATTGTAGAGATGGAGAAAATGACTATTGTTAATACTTGCTACTCTCAGTTTCCTCCACAGCAATGCCCTTACACCTTTCTTTTTCAGGCATTTTGTAGCATCCTAAACAGAAGGATATTGAAGGGAGCTGATTCTGCTTTGATCCTTGTGCTTGTTGTCAAAGCGCTTGGGATTGAAGAGACTGTTGGCTACAATTGACTGTGACAATTAGGAGATGATCAGAGCCCTAGAGTGGAGCACTTAAAGGGTAATTTACATGTCAGTTTGTCGAATAAAAAAAAAAAAAAGATATTCAGCTAAGATTTTTTTCCCTTCAGAGCCTTGTAAACTGCAATTTGTGCTCTGGTAAGAAAAACCTGGCAGAGGAGTTAGGATAGCCATTACCATTTGAAAAGAAGCAATCATAAGGCCGCTGCTGAGCCCTTTGTCCACTAAAAATGCTGATTTGCAGGCAGTGAGTGAAAAAGTGGAACCGTCACTAAATAAAACGTAGAGCTAGGTAACTACCCACTCCCCCCCTTGGTGACTTTTTAATGTTGGTTCAAGGTGCTTTTTAAAAAACATATCTTAAATCCTACACTTACTATCGTTATAACATTGTTATTGGTCATGAATGTTCTTTCCTAAAAAAATAATAAAAGGATGCATTGAGGAAGTGGTAGGTGGAACACGCGCCAACAGTCATTTGAAAGGCTAAAGCTGGCTATCAGTTGTATCTTATTTTTTTCCCTTTTGTACACCATCACAATTTTCCTCTAGTCATCCTTTGCGCTATTTTCCCCCTACTGTATCAGTGTGCTCCTAGGTTTTTCCATTTTTATTTATACTCCAATTTTAAAGTAGGAACTGTATTTCTAACCTTCACATATTTAGCCTATTTGGGTGTATTTGGCTAAAAAATAATGTAGTTTCAGTCCATGATTTGCTATCCACATGTGGTCATCGCTATACTTTTCTATTAGGTAATCCATATAAACAAGTAAACAAAAATAGCTAGAAAGCTAAAAAAAAAAAATAATTGCCGGTACATATATGGTGATCCATTTAATTGTCAAATAGAATTTTAAAAATTAGTTACTTCAAAAGCTTTTTGGTCTCCCCTCACCCACTGGAAATCATTAATAATAAAAAATAATAACATATAGCTGTAAGATTTTCATTTGGATAATTGTCTGAAGAAAAAAGTTAATCTATCAACATAAGCATCCTATCCAGACATTTAAATTTGGTGTGTGTATTTAATTCAGATACATATTAACTTTCAATGGCAGATACATTTTATATTCCATTTTTTGGATACTCGGCTATGGTGAAGGGCATTTGCAGAAAGGCAGCAGAGGGTTAGAAATGAGTTTGTCTTTATTCTAAAACATTAGCCTTTATTGATGAGAGCTAGGAACATGCATGTCCTTCAAAAGCCAGAGTTTCCAGCAGCCAACTGCTGTTCTGGACACTGTACGTTGAGTTTTAAGGCTGCCCTTACATTAAAGACGTTCACTACTTTCAAATAAGAGGGCTTTATTTCTCTTCATTTAGTCCAATACCTTAACAGCAACACATTTTTTTTTTTTTTTTCCCCCCAAGAGATGCCTTACAAAAGGAGTCACATTATACTTTTTGGAGTTTATGAAAATCACAATAGTCAATGTGGAGACAGGTTGAAAGAAGTCAGTAATTCAGAGGCAGATGTGGGGTCTCCTGTCTGCTTTGCAAGGAAGACCCTGAGCTTTTTTGTAAAGTTTTTCAACTCTCTAGTTTTCCTGTGTGCATGGCTCCCCTTGCAAAGAAGAACACATAGCAAGACAAAAATAAAAAGTGAATAAGTGCATAGGTTATTAAGTACAAAAAGGATAATGAGAGAGGGAGTCAGAGAAGGGCTGGGTTTCCTTAGCATGTGTCTGGAGAAGGCAGGCAATGGTAAATTTGTATCAAAAATCCGGCACAGGAGGAGGTGTTCATCTCCCAGGTAATGGGTAAATGATGAGCAGATGAGCCATCCCTATATTGATGTAAGTATTTTGTTCCAGCCAGTCACAATTAACTTTGATTTGTTTTTACTTTCCTCGTATAGGTTTGCATTTAAAACACTCTTGGAGCACTAATTGTATAAAATTCTGGTAACTGCACATTTTCTTTTTAGAGAGGTAATGAGTGAATGAATGAAAAGGCAGGGATTATTTGCCATTCTAAACGGGGATTGTCAGAACATTTCTACTTGACTGAAATTGTTTTGGAAGGTGAGCTGGAACAAGAATCTTGCAACTAAAATGAAGTGACTCTGCATGTGGTTCTTGGGTGTTTCTCTTCATCAAAGAATTCCGCAGAACTGCTGAATTACAAGTTGATTTAAATTTTATTTATGAGAGAATATTTAGGTGAATCCAAAGAAAACATTTTAGAGTATGCATATTTGACTCTTAACAAGTAAATAGGACTCTTTGAGAGCTCATTTGGAACTATTTGAAATGAGTTTTCCTAACACCAACATGGTGTTTTTTTCAATATACAAATTGCCATGTTCTGACAAAATAAATTATTGAAATGCTTTGAAAAGTTTTTGGAAGTGTACCCAAGGAAACAATATGTAAATTGTTTGAGTTAATACACATGTCAATTTATCAAAATGCCACTGATGTAGAGAATGTACTTGAGGACACGGGGAGGGGGAAGGGTAAACTGGGACGAAGCCAGAGAGTGTCATGGACCTATATATACTACCAAACGTAAAATAGCTAGCTAGTGGGAAGCAGCCGCATAGCACAGGGAGATCAGCTCAGTACTTTGTGACCACCTAGAGGGGTGGGATAGGGAGGGTGGGAGGGAGATGCAAGAGGGAGGAGCTATAGGGATATGTGTATATGTATAGCTGATTCACTTTGTTAAAAAGCAGAAACTAACACACCATTGTAAAGCAATTATACTCCAATAAAGTTGTTAAAAAAAAAAAGCAAAAAAGCAAATGCTGCCACTGAAAAGTCCTAGAACCTTTAGCATAACGTTCCAGAACATTTACTGCCTTGTTTAAAGGAGCAGCTCTTTCCTTGTACTTGTTTGAAGGTGGCAATAGTTACCAGGTTTAGCAAATAAAATTAAAGAATTCCTAGTTAAATTTGAATTTCTGATGAACAATGAATAATTTTTCAGTATAAATAGGTCCCATCACTATTTGCATTTTATCTGGCAACCCTAGGTGGCACTCTGATTAGACAGACATTGCAACCATGCATTGAATGGACAATTTAATTATTTATAAAATATAAAATGTCATTTATAAATCATTTTACCTTTCACTATCAGAATAGGCCAACAAACTTGCCCCTGTAACTAGAAACCAAAGGACTTTTAAACTCATCAATGCTGAGTTTAATATCCCCTGTCATTTTCCTAGGGCAAGCTGTGACTTGTCATTTCAAGCATATAGTCATTTCTGCCTGACTAATATCATGGAGGCTTCAGAGAAGGTGGCTGAGGAGTCTGGCTTACCTGCATTGATCAGCTCTACAGAGAACTGAGTGATGCAGTGGGGACATAGTATTTTTGCAAAGCCACATCTTTTCTTTTGTGGTAGGATTGTGACTGCATATACACGTACTTATGTTACTGACCCTCCCAAGTTGGTGCCCATCTAGATCCTTCTGCCTGGTGTCAAACGAGCCAATAGAATGAGACTAAGTTTGGCTCAGAAGCAAAGGAAAGCTTTATTCTTGGATCAGAGAATGGAGAGGCGTGCGCTCCCGCTCTGGAGCACACGCTTTCCCTATCAGGTAGTGGGTGGGGCTGCTTTACGAGGGTAAACGAGGGAGAACGAGGGTTCTCGTCAGTGGGAGGGGAGGGGGTTGAGTTCTCCCGGGGCGCGCAGCTGTGCTGCTCCCGCTCCAGACGGCAGTGCCGGGCGCAGCGTCTCTGCACACGGCCCTCTGCTGCCATCTTGAATTGACTGTCGGGCTCCGCGCCTGCGCGCGGTCTTGAGCTGAGGCGTGCAGTGCGGCCATTTTACTCTAGGAACCCTGGTCTGAGGGGACGGGCGCGAGGTCTCTGCGCACAGCCGCCTACGAGCAAGTGAAACTAGACCAAGGACAAAGGAAAAAAAAAAAGGTTAGGCTTTATTTTATTATCCTTTATTTTTATTTCCGGGTGACACGTATGTATGTAAATATGTACGTATGACCAAGTTTGAAACTCTTGTAATTCTGATCCTGGTAGGATCTTCTGGGAAGGGAAAGAGTCAATGCTCTTTTATATTATTTCATTTAACTTTGTTCACCGTGACCTAGTTGCCATGAAAATAGCCAGGCGGGAACTTTACTCAGTGCTCTGTGGTGACCTAAACGGGAAGGAAATCTAAAAAAGCATGGATATATGTATATGTATAACTGATTCACTCTGCTGTACAGCAAGAAACTAACACAACATTGTAAAGTAGCTATATTCCAATAAAAATTAATAATAAGTTTAAAAAATTAAGCTAAAACTTCCAGAAAATGAGATATCTGATTTATCTTTGGGGCCAGCATTTATTTTTGCTGGTATCATTTCTGTCATAGTTCAGGCTGCTGTGACAAACTTCCGTAGACTGTGTGGTTTGTAAACAACAGACATTTATTTCTCACAGTTCTGGAGGCTGGGGGTCTGAGATCAGAGCGCCAGCATTGCCAGGTTTTGGTGGCAGCCCTCTTGCAGGCTGGCAAGGGGCCATCTTCTTCCTGTGTCTTTGCATTTTAGAAGGTGGAGAATTCTGGTCTCTTCAGTCCCTAATAAAGGCACTAATAATCCCATTCATGAGGATGCCACCCTCAGGATACAATCACCTCCCAAAAGTTCTACCTCCTAATATCCTCACATCGGGGGTTAGGATTTCAGCATACGAATTTTGGGGGGACACAAACATTCAGTCCATAACAATTTCTCACTGTCTTGATGCTTTTTATGGTCTGTCAGAAAGACTATTTGTAGCAGAAAAGTTTGGAGCCCTGTTTCCTATCCTCCTAAGGCCCCTTCTAATTTCAATTATAGCTTCAGTGGACAGCTCCTCACAAGCCCAGGCCTCCAGAACATTTTTTAAGTCTTCCCAGTTTCTGCCTCAGAGCCTTCTCCAGAACTGCACAAGCATGCTGGATGCTTCCTCAGGCTTAGCATGGAAACGTGGGGGAGTTAACACCCTCAAGGGCAGCTCGCAGCCGATGGGAGGCAGAAATCTGCGGAAAAAATTCCAGCTTCCTATCTTTTAGACAGGCAATTCTGAGAGGCACTCAGCATGCTTCTCAGAGGTTCCATCTTCAATAGCAGGGATCTTATATCCCCTCATGGCACATTATTTGGCTTTTCCCTCAACCCTGCTTCATCCTCTCCATTTCCTCGTCATTTCTAGGGATAACCAATATGCATCCATTCCTTGTCTCAAGGTCTGCTTTCAGAAGAACTCTAGCTAAGACATCTCTGATGCTCCTTTCCTCCCGGCCACCACAGTTCTCTCCTTGCTCTAGGTTCAGATATTTTGCTTCCTTAGGTTACATCAAGGCTTCCTTTTCTTATTTTCAGAGGAAGAGAGTTCTGCCACTGTACCTACCTCAAAAACTGTCCTATCGGTTACCAGGCACACATGCACATTTAACTCACCAGAACTCTCCTTTACAATAAAAACCACTTTTTATCAAACACCCACTACATGTGCGGGTATATGCTAAGGGGTTCTTGACTACTGTTTCATTTAGTCCTCAGCATGTTACCGAGAAGGAATCAGTATTTCTATTTTACAAATGAAGAAACTGAGGTGGGGAAAAAAATTAAGGGATTTCTTTCAAGACCACAAAGAAGCTAGTAAGTGGTAGAATAAGCATTGTGTTCTGATCTATCTGACTTCAAAGCCCATTTTTTTTTTTTTTTTTTGGCCACGCCATGTGGCTTGTGGGATCTTAGTTCCCTGACCAGGGATTGAACCTGGGCCCTCGGCAGTGAAAGCGCCGAGTCCTAACCACTGAATCACCAGGGAACTCCCCTTTTTTCTTTTAATTGAGGTTTAATTTACTTACAACATTCTATTGGTTTCATTTCATTAGATCATTTCAGGGAAATGATCACCACAAAAAATCTAGTCACTATCAGTCACCATATAAAGTTACAAAAAGTTTTTTTTATGATGAGAATTTTCAAGATCTACTCTCTCAGGAACCTTTGAATATGCAGTACAATACCATTGACTCTAGTCACCATGGTACACACCACATCTCCATGACTTATTCATTTCGCAACTGGAAGTCTGTATCTCCCAACTTCCTTCACCCAGTTTTCCCACCTCCAACAACGCTCCCACCTGGTAGTCTCTACTGTTTTCCATATCTTTGGGTTGGGTTTTGTTTTGTTTGTTCATTTGTTTTGTATTTTATATTCCACATGAAAGTGAGATCATACAGTATTTGTCTTTCTCTGTTGACTTATTTCACTTAGTATAATGCCCTCAAGGTCCATTCACATTATTGCAATGGCAAGATTTCATTCCTTTTTTATGGCAGAGTAGTATTCCAGCGTGTGTGTGTGTGTGTGTGTGTGTGTGTGTGTGTGTGTGTGTGTGTGTGTCTGTGTCTGTGTCTGTGTCTGTGTGTCTGTGTGTGTGTATCCCACATCTTCTTTATCCATTCATCCTTTGAAGGATTCTTAGGTTGTTTCCATATCTTGGCTATTGTAAATAAAGCTGCAATGAGTGAATATACCTTTTCTACTTTAAGTAATGATGCAGTGACTATAGGGGTGCTTATATCTTTTCCAGTTAGTGTTTTTGTATTCTTTGGATAAATACCCAGAAGGGGAATTATTGTATTGTGTCATAATTCTATTTTTAATTTTTTGAGGAATGCTCATACTGTTTTCATAATGGCTGTACCAATTTATTTTCCCACAACAGTGCACAAGGGTCCCCTTTTCTCCACATCCTTGCCAACATGTGTTATTTCTTTTCTTTTTGAGAATAGTCATTCTAATAGGTGTGAGGTGATATCTCATTGTGGTTTTAATTTGCATTTCCTTGATGATTAGCCATGTTAAACATATTTTCATGTGTCTGTTGGCCATCTGAATGTCTTCTTTGGGAAAATTTCTATTCAGATTTTCTGACCGTTTTTTAATTGGATTTTTTTTTTGCTATTGAGTTGTATGAGTCCTTTATACATTTTGATATTAACCCTTTATCAGGTATGATTTGCAAATATTTTCTCTCATTTCAGTAGGTTGCCTTTTCGTTTTGTTGATAATTTTCTTTGCTGTGCAAAATCTTTTTAGTTTGATATGTCCCACTTGTTCATTTTTGCTTTTGTGCCTTTGCTTTTGGAGTCATATCCAAAAAACACTGCTAGGACCTATGACAAAGAGCCTACCATCTTTTTTTTCTTCTAGAGATTTTGTGGTTTCAGTTTTTGCATTCAAGTCTTCATTTAGAGTTAATTTTTGTGTATGATGTAAAACAGTAGTTTAGTTTTATTCTTTTGCATGTGGCTATCCAGTTTTCCCAACACCATTTATTAAAGGACTATCCTTTCCCCATTGTATATTCCTGCCCCCTTTGTCAAAAATTCATTGACTATATATGTTTGGATTTATTTCTGTGCTCTCTATTCTGTTCCATTTATCTATGTGTATGTTTTTATGCCAACACCATACTGTTTTGATTACTGTAGCTTTGTAATATAGTTCAAAATCAGGCCCATGATGCCTCCAGCTTTATTCTTTGTCAAGATTACTTTGGCTATTCAGGGTCTTTTGCGGTTTCATAGAAATTTTAGGATTGTTTGTTCCATTTCTGTGAAAATTGCCATTGGAATTATGACAGGGATTTCATTTAATTTGTAGATTGCTTTGGGTAATATTGACATTTTAACAGTATTAATTCTTCTAATCCATGAGCATAAAATATCTTTTCATGTATTTGTGTGTTTTTCAGTTTCTTTCATCAATTTCTTGTAGTTTTTACTGCATAAGTTTTTCACCTCCTTGGTTAAATTTGTTCCTAGGTATTTTATTCTCTTTGGTGCAGTTGTAAATGGAATTGTTTTCTTAAGCTCTTGTTCCAATAGTTTCTTGTTAGTGTATAGAAATGCAACAGATTTTTGTATGTTGATTTTGTGCCCTAAAACTTTGCTGAATTTGTTTTATTTGCTCTAACACTTTTCTGGTGAAATCTTTAGGGTTTTCTATCTATAAAATTATGGCGTGTGCAAATAGTGACAGTTTTACTTCCTCCTTTCCAGTTTGGACGTCTTTAATTTCTTTTTCTTGCCAAATTGCTCTGGCTAGGACTTCTGATACTATGTTGAATAAAAGTGGCAAGAGTGGGCATCTTCGTCTTGTTCCTGATCTTAGAGGGTAGGCTTTCAGCTTTTCACCATTGAGTATGATGTTAGCTGTGGCCCTGTCATATATGACCTTTATTATGTTGAGGTATATTCCCTTTATACCTACTTTATTGAGAGTTTTTTATCATAAATGGATGTTGAATATTGCTGAATGCTTTTTTCTGCATCTATTGAGATGGTCATATAATTTTTATCCTTCATTTTGTTAATATGGTGTATCCCTTTGATTGATTTGCTAATATTGAGCCATCCTTGCATCCTGGAATAAATCCCACTTGATCATGGTGTATGATCCATTTAGTGTATTGTTGAAATTGGTTTGCTAATATTTTGTTGAGGATTTCTGCATCTATGTTCATCAGGGATATTGGCCTTTAATTTTCTTTTTTTTCCCCTTTTTTTGTGGTATTTTTGTCTGGTTTTTATGTCAGGGTAATGATAGCTTCATAAAATGAGTTTGGAAGTGTTACCTACTCTTCAATTTTTTGGAAGAGTTTGAGAAGGATATGTATTAAATCTTTAAGTGCTTGGTAGAATTCACCAGTGAAGGCATCTGGTCCTGGACTTTTGTTTTTGGGGAGGTTTTTAATTACTGATTCAACCTCCTTACTAGAAATTGGTCTATTCAGATATTCTATTTCTTCCTCATTCAGTTTTGGAATATACTAGGAATTTATTCCTTTTTTTCTAGGTTGTCGAGTTTGTTGGTGTATAATTGTTCATAGTAGTCTCTTGTGACCCTTTGTATTTCTGTGATACCAGTTGTAATTTCTCCTCTTTCTTTTTTTTTTTTTAAAATGATCACTTTTTGTTTTTTTTGAATTTATTTATTTATTTATTTATTTTTGGCTGTGTTGGGTCTTCGTTTCTGTGCGAGGGCCCTCTCTAGTTGCAGCAAGCGGGGGCCACTCTTCATCGCGGTGCACGGGCCTTTCACCGTCGCGGCCTCTCTTGTTGCAGGGCACAGGCTCCAGACGCGCAGGCTCAGCAGTTGTGGCTCACGGGCCCAGCTCCTCCGCGGCACGTGGGATCTTCCCAGACCAGGGCTCGAACCCGTGTCTCCTGCATTGGCAGGCAGATTCTCAACCACTGCGCCACCAGGGAAGCCCTCTCCTCTTTCTTTTCTGATTTTATTTATTTGAGCCCTCTCTCTTTTTTCTTGGTGAGTTTAGCTAGAGTTTTGCTGATTTTGTTTACCTTTTCAAAGATCATTTCTATTGTCTTTTTAGTCGCTATCTCATTTATTTCTGCTCTGAGTTTGTTTTCCCTTCCTTCTACTAATTTGTGCATTGTTTATTCTTTTATTTCTAGTTCCTTTCGGTGGAAAATTAGATTGTTTATTTGAGATTTTTTTTTTTTGTTTCTTGAGGTAGGACTGTATTGCTATGAACTTTCCTCTTAGAACTGCTTTTGCTGCATCCCATAGAATTTGGTAAGTTGTATTTTCATTTTCATTTGTCTCAAGTATTTAAAAAAAAATTCTCAATTTCTTCATTGACCCATTGGTTTTTTGGTAGCCTGTTATTTAATCTCCACATATTTGTGATTTTTTTCCAGTTTTCTTCTTGTAATTGATTTCTAGTTTTATATCATTGTGGTCAGAAAAGATGCTTGATGTGTTTTTAATCTTCTTGAACTTATTGAGACTTGTTTTGTGGCCTAACATATGATCTACCCTGGAGAATGTTCCATGTGCATTTGAGAAGAATGTGTATTCTGCTGCTTTTGGATGGAATGTTCTGCATATATCTATTTCTGTGTATATCTATCAAGCCTGTCTGGTCTAATGTGTTGTTTAAGGCTGATATTTCCTTATTGATTTTTTATTTGGATGATCAATTCATTGATTTAAGTAGCATATTAAAGTTCTCTGCTATTATTGTATTCTTCTCAATTTCTCCCTTTAGGTCTCTTAATATTTGCTTTATATATTTAGGTGCTCCTATGTTGGGTGAATAAATATTTGCAATTGTTATATCCTCTTGTTGAATTGAACCTTTTATCATTATGTAATGCCCTTCTTTGTCATTTATTACAGACTTTGTTTTAAGATCTATTTTATCTAAGTATAGCTACTGCAGCTTTCTTTTGGTTTCCATTTGCATGGAAAATCTTTGTCCTTTTCTTCACTTTCAGTCTGTGTTCTTATATCTGAAATGAGTCTCTTGTAGGTAGCATATAGATGGGTCTTTTTTAAAAAAAATCCATTCAGCCACTCTGTGTCTTTTGAATGGAGAATTTAGTCCATTTGCATTTAAAGTGATTATTGATAGGTATGTACTTATTGTTACATTTTGTTAATTGTGTTCTGGCTGTTTTGTATTTCCTCTCTATTCCTTTCTTCTTCTCTTGCTATTTTCCCTTGTGGTTTGATGACTTTCTTTAGTGTTATGCTTAGATATTTTTCTTAATATCTATTGTGTATCTACTTTAGTTTTCCGCTTTGTGGTTACCACGAGGTTCACATATAACTGCTTATGTATATAACAGTCTCTTTTAAGTTGGTAGCAACTTAAGTTTGAACGGATTCTAAAACTCTACACTTTTACCAACCCCCTCCACGTTTTATGTTTTTGATGTTACATCTTACATCTTTTTATTTTGTGTATCTCTTAACTGATTATTGTAGTTATAGTTATTTTTTTTTTTTTTTTTTTTTTTTTTTTTAATTTATTTATTTATTTATGGCTGTGTGGGGTCTTCGTTTCTGTGCGAGGGCTTTCTCTAGTTGTGGCAAGCGGGGGCCGCTCTTCATCGTGGTGCGCGGGCCTCTCACTATCGCGGCCTCTCTTGTTGCGGAGCACAGGCTCCAGACGCGCAGGCTCAGTAATTGTGGCTCACGGGCCCAGTTGCTCCGCGGCATGTGGGATCTTCCCAGACCAGGGCTCGAACCCGTGTCCCCTGCATTGGCAGGCAGATTCTCAACCACTGCGCCACCAGGGAAGCCCTAGTTATTTTTAATCCTTTTGTTTTTAACCTCCATACTAGCTTTGCTAAGTGCTTAATCTACTACCTTTATGATATGTTTACCTTTGCTAGTGAGATTTACACTTTCATATGTTTTCATGTTAATAATTAATGCCCTCTATTTTCAGCTTAAAGAAGTCCCTTTAGCATTTCTTATAAGGCCAGTTTAGTGGTGATGAACTCCTTTAACTTTTGCTTGTCTGGAAAACTCTTTTATCTCTTCTTCAATTCTGCATGATAACTTGCCATGTAGAGTGTTCCTGGTTGGAGTTTATTCCCTTTCAGTATTTTGAATATATCATGTCACTCCCTTCTGGCCTGCAGAGTTTCTGCTGAAAAATCTTGTGATAGTCTTATGGTGATTCCCTTATATGTAACTTTTTTTTTTTCTTGTTGCTTTTAAGTTTCTCTTCTTATATTTAACTTTTGACATTTTAATTGTAATGTGTCTTGGTATGGATCTTTTTAGGTTCATCTTTTTTTAGAATTTTCTTGGCTTCCTGGATCTGGATGTCAGTTTTCCTACCTAGGTTAGGGATGTTTTCAGTCATTATTTCTTCAAAGTTTTCTGCCCCTTTTTCTCTCTTCTTCTGGAACTCTTATAACACAAATGTTATTTCACTTGATTTTGTCCCATAGGTCTCTTAAGATATCTTCACTTTGTAAAATTCTTTTTTTCTTTTTGTTCCTCTGTTGGGTGAGTTCCACTGCCTTGTGTTCTAGGTCACTGATTCTTTCTGTTGCTTCATCTAGTCTGCTGTTGAATCTCTCTAGTGTATATTTCAGGTTAGTTATTATACTCTTCAGCTCTGTGAGTTCTATTTGGTACTTTCTGTATCTTTGTTGAAGTTCTTACTGTGTTCATCCATTCTTCCAAGTTTCATGAGCCTTTTTATGACCATTACTGTATCCTCTTTAATATGTAAATTACTTATCTCCATTTCATTAAGGTTTTTTCCTTAGGTTTTATCTTGTTCTTTCATTTGGAAAATATTCCTCTGTTTCCTCATTTTGGTTGACTCTGGTTTGTTTCTATATATTAGTTAAAACAGATATCTCTCCCAGTCTTGAAGGAGTGGCCTTGTGGAGGAGATGAAACTTATCTTTCAACCTTGCCCTAGCTCTTGGTTGCCTTTTGAACCTTTGTGATTGTCTAAGTAGCCTGATTTGTTTTTGATAGGTCCCAGTTGTTGAAGGTGTGCCAAGACCTGTCAGTGTTCCAAAAAGAGGAATCCCAGTCAGCACCTAGTTTCAGGCTGTTTGGAAGCCAGACTGCCAGGCAGCAGCATTTAAAGTATGCTAATATATGCACTCCTGTGGGACAACAATCGTAAATCCTGCTGGCCTCTAGTCCATGTGATCAGGTGTTCCCTGGGCAACACTTGCAAAAATTAGGGCTTCAGATGAGTATATAAGCTCTTTTCTGGGAGGTACCAGCAAGCTGTAGTGAGGCTGAGGGAAAGTACAAAGATGGTGTTCCCCAGCCTACATTTCCTGAGTGCACCTCTGTGGCCTCTAGATGCGTGGCAAATCTGAAGCCTGCGCCCCAGGCTGAAGCTCCAGGACAAGTAAATAAGCCCTTTTCACAGAAGGGATGGGGGTGTGTTTCAGTCTGCTCTCTGTGCAGTGCCCTGGGTGTGGTCGCCTGCCAAGAACTGTCTTCTCTGATTGTTACAGAGAGCGTCCCGTGGGACCCAGGAATGCAGTCCCCCCTGGCCACCAAAGCTAGATGATCAAGGAGCATCTCTTGTGTGAACTGTGTGTGCCTGCCAGCTTTAGCAAGCTAGTGGGAGATCATAGGACCAGGGCATACCTGCTAGCTTTTGCAGGGCTGCTAGAGAGCACAGGGTCAGGATGTGTCTGCTGGCGCTACTCAAGGTAGAGGAAGAGCACAAAAATGGTACCTACCAGCTCCTCCATCCCCAGAGAGAGAGTCCCAACAGGGCCCTGCTCCCCTAGAAGATACCTTAGGATTATCAAATGAATCTCCTTAACGTATATTGTAGGCGCTTTTCAAACTGTTGCTTTTGTGCTGGTCCCCAGAGCAAGCCCTTTAGGAGAAATATCTGTTTCCTACAGCTTTGGTTTTCAAATCCAGGCATTTTGGGGGCTCATCTCTCCGTTGCAGGTCCCAGTGGTTGGGGTACCTGGAGTGGGGCATGAACCCCTTGCTCCTCAGAGAGAAGCTCCAGATTTGTGAGATCCCTCCTGACTGTGGGTCACCAAGCTGGGCATGGGGTTTTTGGCGAGACTTCGTCTCTGCCTCTCCTACCCATCTCCATGTGGCCCTTTTACTGTTTGTTGTGAAGGAACTGTTTAGCTAGTTTTCAAGTCTTTTCAGAGGGTATTTTTCCATATGTAATTGTAGATTCGTTATGTCCATGGGAAGAGGTGAGTTCAGGATCTTCCTACGCTGCCATCTTCAAAGCCCATTATTTTAACCATTACACTATAGAGCTCACCATATAAGGCTCTTAGAAGTTAAAATTTCTTTATCAAATACCAATATGAGTGGCTAAAGAGATAATTGGTTAGGAAGTAGAGATGAGAGAATTGGTTTATATCAAATAAGGCACAATCTTTTTAAAAGCTTCTGCTCTTTTGTTCAGGCTTTTTGTGCTAGCAGGATGAGCAAGTGTCATGGTTTTTATACTGCCAGGAAGCTCTGGGGCCACGGATGAGATCAGAAGTGTCATGATAAACAGTACAAGAAAGCCCATTTGGGCATAACCCTGAAGGCCAACCCTTTCGGAGGTGCTTTTCATGCAAAGGAAATTGTCCTGGAAAAAGTAGGAGTTGAAACCAAACAGCCAAATGCTGCCATCAGAAAGTGTTTCAGGTCCAGCTGATTAAGAACAGCAAGAAAAAAAATCATCTTTTTACCCAATGATGGTTGCTTAAATTTTATTGAGGAAAATGATTTCTGGTTGCTGGATTTGGTTGCAAAGGTCATGCTCTCCTTGGCAACATGGAGTTCGCATTGTCAAAGTTGCCAGTTTCTCTCTTCTGGCCCTCTGTGAAGGCAGAAAGCAAAGACTAAGTTTTGATGGTAAAAACATGGTAGTAATAAATTTTCATATGCCAAAAAAACCCAAAAAAGCTTCATATATCAACATATAATTGAACAAAAATTTTGAAGTACTGGTTCCACTATGAGACCTGAGGCTCCATAAATTTATGTCTATTTTGATTTACAGTGCTTTGCACATGGTAGGACTTGGTAAATATGCATTAAATGAATTAATTGGAATATTGTAGAATATAGTTTAAATTGACTTCAATGAACTCAAATTCTTAGTGATCCACTTTATTAAACAATTGACTTTAGCATCTTTTAAGATGATTTGTTACTTGAAAAAAATTAAAATTCTAGTAGTATATAATTTAAGACAAATTGTTTAGCACAATGTTATAACATGGTTCTCAATGAAATATGGTGACTCCAGTTAATTTAAAACTCTTGGAGGCAAAGGGAAGTGAAAAGATTCCATCTGATGTTACAATAGGCACATAATTAGAGGTCTGGGAGTGTTAGAGTGCAAAGGTCACATGTAGTAAACATGACTTTCTGTGGCGACAGGAGAGGCCACAGAAAAGCCACACAACATCTATTCTCTACTTGGATAAGGGTGGGAGAGTTAGTAACCCTTTTTTACAACTTAGCTGGAGGGGAATGAGGACCCATGGCAGGTCTTCTGTGTCTGACTACCTATTTGACAAAATAATGTATTTAATAAATATTAGAATTTTGAATTCCTTAGGAACTGACTACATTTTGGGATCAATTCTATAAACCCCGCATATTAATCCTGTTGTGTCCTTTGATGTAGAGGTAGGAGCTTACCCATGCAAATTTTCCCTGACTTTTTATTGACAGAACTCCAAATTCTTTTCCAATTTCCATGCAGTTAGGGATCCAACTATATGACAGTTTCTAAAACCTTCATGATGTTGTTAGTTTCATAGAATGAGAAAGATGAGCATATGCAAAAGATAAGATTGTGCTTTGCTGTTTACTGTTGGTTTCTTAAGGCAACTATAAAAACTGGTAGCCCCTGAAGAGTGGAAGTAGAAACTACTGCAATCCTAGTGTTATTACCACTGGCAGAATTAGCTACACCAATGAAAAATAACAACATCAGATGTAACTCGATCTTTCCTTGGTCAGCAATGGGAGCTAGGTAATAAGCAAAAGTAAGTTTTGTCTATTGGATTTCAAGACTGTAAAAAGTCTAATATTCTGCCATTCAATATGCTGGATGGGAATACTGTAAGACAAATTCAGTACAAACTAAAGGAACTTCAACATGTGTATAAATGTCTAAAATTCTACCCAAAAGATATTTTTAAAATTCTTTTTACATGAGAACCAAACTTCTCCTTGCCTACAGGTTATGTTACTTTGATTGGCTAAAATTTTTTTTTTTTTTTGCCGTGCCCCACAGCTTGTGGGATCCTAGTTCCCCAACTAGGGATTGAACCCGGGCCCTCAGCAGTGAAAGCGCAGAGTACTAACCTCTGGCCCACCAGGGAATTTCTCTGATTGGCTGAATTTTAATGGATAATTATAAATAACAGAAAAGAACATGATTATTACATATTTAGTTATATACCAATTACTATGTCTGAATCCTAATTAGGATTAGGATATATGAATCACTACAGCTAATACATGGATAAACATAAACTAGCCAACTGACCCAGTTAGAAAAATTAGACTCACATACACCTTTACATAACTAATGCTAACAGTGGGAACAGACTCCATCCAGAACATTTCTTAGAACAAATTTAGGAAAGTCCAGGGTATCTTCCTTCAAAATGCCTAAAGTCGTATCTGATACTCAGTGTCCCTATATTTAAGCTGTTATTTGGTTAACAGCACTCAGCCAGCTTGGAGGTGTTGGATAAATATCTTAAGTTGTAAAGATGTACATGTGAACTAAGAAGTATTCAGTATCATCATTAGGCAGACATCTGTGACTTCTAACTTTCATTGGTGGAAGAATTCCCTTCTTTGTACTAAAGACAGTCTGATGAATGTATGCCCTTTCATAGCAGAGAGAAACATATTTTCTTCTTACACATATATCACCTATAATTGTTGGCAGAGTTGTGACTACTGCCAGAAATTAGGGATAGAGGTGACAAGCCATGGATTCCCACCAGCTACTATTCAGATACCCATGATCCCTTTGGGAATTAGTCCAACATGCTTGTGAGATAGCCATGCTTTCTCACATTTAAATCTGGGGCTCAGGAAAACTGCTTCAGCTCTGTGTGGTAAGGATGACTTAACTTGGGAATAGTCACTGTTCTCCCCATTTGGAAGCATATCCGGAAGATAATAGTGGATAATAAACTTCAAGCTTTAAAAGGTTGCCCTTTGGACTACCTTGCGTATCAATATTGATTTTGATGTAGAAAAGCTCTCTGGTTCTTCCGTATATGAATGTTAAGTGGCATGATCAGGATTACAGTGAGTGTTCTGTCCCTGGATCTCTCTGCTAAAGAGACAGGTAGGGACCAGAGTAACATACAAGGTCCCTATATTTAAGCTGTTCTTTGGTTAAGTAGCACCCTTACATAACTTCTGCTTGGCAGTGGGGACCTGATTGTATTATCACATAATTAACTTATTGACTAATAGTCTAGTGATCTTAAACAGGTGTTGAGTTTATATGCAGGCAGCAATTTAGGCATTGGGAGAATCTATTTTATTAATTGTATTTTATTATTCACTTATTCCCTAAGCGTGATGTTCTCTAAACACTGTATTATTGTATAATATGCTACTTAATATAGTACTTAGTGAGTAAATGACTAATAACATAAAATTAGTACACTATAATTAAATATTACAAAATTTGCAAACAGAATGGTTTGGTAGAATAAAGCAAGCCTCATAAAACATGATTTCCAGGAATACTCTAGTTATGTGAACTTGAATAGTCATAATGCCTCTTGGACCTCCTTTTCCTAATATTTTAAATAAAGAAATTGAAACAAATGATTTTAATTTTTTCCATAGATCTTTATGTTCTATGCATTTGTTGAACGATGATTAGAACATAACTATGTAATAAGTGCTAAAATTGGGAGGATATACTTTCATTTTTCTTGACTGTTCCAACGTTCAATAAGTTTAATTTAGAGTACTAAAATTTTCTGTGGAACTCTAAGAATACATTAAGCCTTTGACTAAAACTTTTGTTTTTTTGATGGATAGGCAAAAAATAATCAAGAATTTATAAAATGTTTTGGCCTTATTCACATGTGTCAGAAATCCAGCAATAAAAATGAAAACTTGCTTTATTTAGAGAAGAGTACACAGGCTTTTGTTAGTTCCAGGATGATAACAAGGTGTTAGAATCACAGAATGTAGAACTGCAGATTTATGTTTGGTGCACTGCCAGAAACTACAGGGTTGAAAGAACATGTCGATTTATATATATTCTCAAGATTTTATTATCCAGTCTCAGGCTGTTTGACGGTTTGCTGGGATTCATATTCTCTTTCTAATTCTTAACCTCAAACTAATTCTTAGAAGAAAAACATGATTGACTAAAGGTTAGCTGTGGAATTCAGTAGGTTCTGAATATAGATGGTAAGAAAGGTAAAAAATCAGGAAAAGTTAATTTGTCTGACCAAAACTAAGAAAAAATTAATTTCAGTATGTCATATATTTTTTTGGAACACTTAAAAAAACATACTCATTCAAGTGAAAATGTGCTCAGAATTTATTTTAAATGATCAAACTATTAGCTTTTATATTTCACATCCATATCTTCTTCATTGTTTTACAGTCTCTACATCTTTGAGGTGAGTCACTTTTATCAATATTTCATACTTGAAATGGCAAGTTAATATTATTGATGGTGGCAATAAGTTGAGTTGATTATCCTGATATCTCCTACTGAGCAGATTTACAATGCTATTAATAATGTTCTTTTGTAGTTAAATGTTTTAGATTATCTTCTTATAAATACATATCCTATACATTTTGTACATTTCCAGGTTATCCTAATTTATAACTATAAACTTTTTATCACTCTAATGTATCAATAATAAGGCAACAACTAGTGTTTATACTATGCTAAGTGTTTGCATTTTCCAGAGGTTCAAATACCTAAGGGATCCAAGGTGGGACCAAAAGAAGGAATAAAGGAGACAGTTCTAGACTCTAAGTAGAAAACATTCAGAAATTGCTCTGATATCACATTTAAGGAGAAAATATGCCAATAAGAAAATGCATTTTTTTCAGGATTAAATCGGCATTTGTTACTTAATAGCATTTGTCATTTTCTAATTTTTTCATATGTAGCAAATTAATTTCAAATCATTTTGCTCTTCCAAATGCCTTTGTGTATTGTGTTTCTTTTTTCATATTCTTTTGGATAACATTTGAGAAAAAATAAGACTACAACAGTCATTGATTACAGTCAGGATGGAAGACATTTGTAAGACCAACGAACAGGTGGAGTATGTATGATGGGAATATTCACTTTTTTGTGCCACCATTTTGTAGCTGTTTAAAAAAAAATTAGCAAATGGTGGATATTGTTTCTTTACAAAAAATGGTTCTGTACTGGATCCATCTGCGAAGTATAAACATGTCATCAGCACTCATTTTCCATCTCCAAAAAACATTCCCCATGTCCATATTTGATTTTCAAGTGCATCTGTGCACTGATGGAAACCCTCCCAACATGCTGCCACACAATTGCAAAACCCACACGTTTCTGTCTTTGAATCAAGCTTTCACGAGAGCCTGGCCTCCCCTGGGTATAAGCTTGTTTTGAAGTTGCAAAGGTCCCCTGGGTGACCCCAATGAAAGAAACTTCAATGTCCATGGTAAGGTTAAGTTATTCCTTTTAGGAAGATAATCTTGTCCGTGAAGTTTTTTTCAACTTTGTTCCAAAATTTTTTTTGTACCTTAGAATCTCTCTTTTTGTGCCCACACTATACTTACCTAATGATTAGCACTTGCACGAATGAGTTTCTCAATGACTAAATTCACATTTAAGAAAGTAGGTGACGATCTCAATATTAGTTTGATTATTCAGAAACTTTAAGCAGAACAAGCAGGGAGTTCATCTCAGAAAGTTGAAGGACAAGCATCCTGAATTCTATGAGTCCCTAATGTTATTGATAATCACATAACCTGAAAGCATTTAAAACTTCACTGGAAAAATTTAGTCTCTTCATAAACACACATTCAGAAGTGAACTCCTTGATAAAGAAGGAAATTTTATTTTACCTCATTATTTTCCCAGTGCAGGACCAGAGTTACCTTCGCTATAGAGCAATGGAGTAAGCCTTGCCTGTCATTTTTAATCAGGTTGTTTTAGGTAATTTTTGTTATGCTCCTCATTACTGAATTGTTTATCAATAGGTGCAGCAAGTGTCACTAGCTTTTCTCATCAAACCAGGTCTGACAAAGCAGCACAGTGCATGGGAAAGAGGCAGCTAGGTGAAACTAATGCCATAGATGTTTGATTCATTAGGAGCTTATTGTTAACGGGGATGTCTGATTGTAAAGGATCAGTCAAGCAAAAGAGTGCAGAGTAATCAGTCGGATTTATAGTTTGCAGGGCTCAGAAAAAAATCAACATAAACCTTGGATATAGTAGAAACAGAAAAATCCCCTTTGGGCAGCCCTAACCTGGAACCAGCCAAATAAGGTCATTCTACATGAAGGTTTCCTGTTAGGTGATGGGAGATAGAGGCGGATTAGAGCCATATGGCATGGCCTATCATACCTTCTGACTTAAGATAACAAAGCCAAGCTTTGTGCTTAGCTGTTTTTGACTGACATCATCAATTTTATTTTATGTTGGTCACCTCCGGTAACAGGAAAAAATGGCCTAGGGTTGATAACACATGCTTTTTTTTCCCTTTTAGTATTAAGATGCCTAGAAGCTAGTTTTGTGCTGTTAAAAATTTCAAAGAATTAGTAGCTTACTCTTCTATCACCCATCCTCCAGCAACTGTCAGCCCCCCTCCCCCTTGTTTTCAGTTTGTACCTTGCAAATGAGAGGCAGCCTTATTCAGAACCAGATGTAAGGCTCCTAGAGAATGAGCATAAGCTGGTGTACTTTAAGCCTAATGGGAAGTTTTATATGCAAGGGCCTTGAACTGATTAGTATAATTCCCTCTTTAATACAGCTGTCCCTCCAGATTAAGGTAAACCAAATGTTGCAATCAGAGATTAGTGTACCTTGCCAGTTATTAACATCCCTGGTGCTCAGCGAGCACGTCAGACGCTAATACTGTGTATTTATTTGCCACTTCCCCACTGTAACTTGAACTTCTGCACCTGTCAAAGCATTCCAGTGAAGAGAGGGGCATTATTGGAAAGCAAAAGTTTTATACCTGTACACCTGTTTTGTTTTGTCACAGCTTAGATTTTCTTTTGGCTTGCCAAGACTGCCAGGTGCTTTAATCTGCTACTCTTCTGGTTTTGTAAAGAAAGACTTTGTGTGCTAAATCGCATTTGTTACTTTCATATGCTTGCTTTTATGCCACTGGAGAGCTGCTCACCTAGACTGGGGGCATGCGTGTGTCTGTGTGCCTGTGTGTATGTGTGTGTGTGTGTGTGTGTGTGTGTGTGTGTATATGCGTATGCTTTCTTTTACAAAAGAGTAAATGGGTGAGGTTTCTTTCTCAGAAACACACACCTGTGTTATCTGTGCTCCTCAGCTTCTGCAGTGTCTTAAGTCACAAGGTGGGTCTCATGGCTGTAATATATTTGGCAGGATATCCTGCCTTCTTGCAACCCAGATATCAAGAAAGACAAAGTCCTGCTGTCTCAGAAAGATCTGGCTGTGTTTCTTTCTCTCCTCAGCCCCCACCCGGGGCTTGCTTGGACTCCAGGGCCAAGCATGTACAGTGAAAGCACTAGAGAAGCTTGGGACAGTACCCAGCTTGTGTTTTTGGTAAGGTTGGTCCAGGCACAGTGCTCCCCGATCCTTTTTCATCAGTGTGGTAGATGGGCCAACAAGTAAGGGAAAATCACGGACAACTTGAGGAAGAGCCTTCACACTTGTCAAATAAAAGTGATTTTTATCAGCATCGCTTATTACTCAGAGATTGAGAATCAAAAAGTGCTTTCTGTGAAAAAAAGCATAGTTTGCTAAGGAAACACTAGGGTCATCTCGGGTCTGATTTTTTTTTTTTCATCTGTGGGTTTAAAGCACGTAGCTGTGCTCTAACAGAGCAGTCACCTGATGCCAGCAGCAGGGCAGCCCCAGTCCTCCCCCGCCACCCCCAAATTTGTCACAGACAGGAAGGAGCCGCAGTTTTCTCGCTAACCCATGACACTGGAAGCAGTTCAGGGTGTTATCAGCACTGGGGCAACATTTCTCTCGCTTGCCCTCCTCTCCCCCAGCTCCATCTTGGTGTTTGCACGTTGATTGCCGGGTGCAGAGTTTCTACATATTATAGCTTAATTGCAGATTTTTTAGAAAGACAAAAATATGTTCATGTCTTAGGAATTATGTCTTGCAGGCTACTAAATATGCTAATGCAGCACTAAGCAGGGATAAAGTTCTTGCCATACCCCCCAACAGTTGTGTGGAACCCGCTGCCAAGCGATTGTTAATTGTGAAGCACAAGCAGGCTTTGCAATCCATCTTAATTGTCATACTTACTTCAGGTTTCGTGATAAGGCTCGATGTTCTGTTTAAAGTGACAATGTTGACAAGGGGAAAGGGTGTGGGCCTGAGCCTGTGGTTCTGAAGGGGTTGCGTGCTCTGACCTGCCGAAGGTTGATATGGACGGTCTGCGAGGGGATTTTAGTTGTCATGGGGTCCCCAGGCGGTTGAATGGAGAGACTGTCTGTCCTGCTTTTTCCTGTTAGGATCCTGACACGTGGAGCATTGATGAACTCAGCACAACGTTGAATGGGAGCTTTTTGGCAGCTGAGACACTGGGGCTAAGCTGCAGGTCAGAGATAACACCAGTGCGGATCTCCTCCTGCACACAGTTACTGCGCGCTTTCTTCCCTCCTGAGTGCAGGAAATGGCTCACGTTAAATACGCTCACTTTTCAGTTTTCCTTTCTTCTAAAATGGAGCTTGACAGATTGGACTTTTCAGCTCCCCCTTTTTTCACCACCTCTGCTTTCTACCTCAGAAATACTCTTCAGGAAGCAGGAGTTAATCTTGGTGAGGAAACGATAAGGTGATGCTTGATTTTCAGGGGAAAGCAGAAGGATATGGCTGCCTTGTTGCCGCACATAAACTTATAACTTCCCACCTTTGAGGCTTTTCCCTTCACATCTCTTCAGTACAGACCAGAAGAGGAACAGAGCGAAGAGCCTACTACCCAGACGGAAGTAAGAGAGCCCTGTGTGGCTTTAAATAGCATTAGAGAATAGGAAGGACACATTTGGGAGGGAATGCTGACTTTTAAAGAGGGGCCTCTCCAGTGCCCATGTGGCCCTCTGCCTGAAGAGTGCATTGCTGCTGGCACCAAAATGCTTCTGCATCGTTTTACATGCAGCTGAGTTGTGCAGGTTTCTGAGATGTGGATAACAAAGGGAAATTGGCAACAAGAGTTGTTTAATAGTCTTTTGCCAACATGCTGTATTCACAAAAGTGATGTAAAAAAATGCTATCTAGTTTTAGCCTCTGCCCTAAACTAGGACCGTCAAAACTCCGTTTCAAGGAAGGGTATTCGATATTGATTCTTGTATGGCATTGACTAGTGACTGTGAAACTAACAAAATTAATAAATTGAAACCACCCCCAAACCAAGTCAGAATTTGACTTGGGGTACATGTGTATAGCCAGTGAGGTCTGAATGTTTCCTTTTCTCTCTGATGAGTGCTCAGTGCCCTTTAAAGCAAAAAGGAGGTGTGTAAGAATGTGTGTGTGTGTGTGTGTGTGTGTGTGTACGTGTAGGTAGAGGGAATAGGATGTGGAAAGGGAGATGAGATAGAGGGTAGGGCATGGGAATGGAGAAAGCTTTCTGGTCAGTGTTCAATATGCATCAGAAAATAAAAGGATTGTGGGTGGAAGTGAGTGTAACAGTAGAGTCCCAGGGCTAACACCTTGGAACAAGCAGGGTGATGCTGCCCTTTGATCTTTGTCACCTCTCACCAACTCTGTGCACCCTTTTTGTCTCATGAGGGCATAGAAACTGAGAGAGAGAAAGAGAGAATGAGTGAGTGAGGTATATAAGAGCCAAATAGGGTGAGTTAATAACCCTAAGGAGAATAATTCAGGTTTGGAACTCCTTCAGAATTTGCTCTGATGCAAGGTAGTGGCATCAGGCCTTCCATAATAAAACAATTTTCCACTCCTCTCCATCCAGTTGTACTATGTAGCCTTCTTTGAGTGACTGGGACTAGGTTAGTCTTGGACTTATTCTAAACACCTCTCTGGCTACTACTGATGGGGGCCTTCCAAGGACCTTTGAATTTCCCCAAATTTAACTTTAGAGAGAGTAGCAAGAACTGGACAGTCTCAGGAGCCCAAAGAAATAGTGGATGTAAAATGTTCAGTACAGTTGCCAACACATAGTAGGTGCTGGGTAAATCGTCACTACTCCTCTTTGAAGAATGAAGCCAGTTGAATTTCTTGTAGAATGCTTCCTTTGGCTGTGTTTTCAGTTGTAGCACTGCCTGAGGAGTTGGAGAGCCTGGAAGGGGCTCCTATCCTGAATGGATGGTTTAGGTTGGATTGTGTTTTCTATCTGCTTTGTCCAGATCCGGTGTGAAAGTTTGAATTGACCCAAGCCATTATAATCCTAGATGTACCTGGTGATTGTCATTGTTGTGAAGTCAAAGGGAAATAGATACCTATACAATGTGATTTCAAGAGCTTGGAAAACCCCATATCCTCCAAGTGTCTCTCCAATTAACCATGGCATTTGATAACATTCCTGATATTTCTGCCAGTAGAGCAATTCCTTTGAGTGAGAGCATATTTTCTTGATATCCCTCTTTATGGTACAATTATGACACTTGAGAGAGGCCACCTTTTGTTATGTGAATACTGTTCATTTCTTATTTACTATCTCTGTGACAACTGGAAAGAAACTGGTTACAAATGACAGCTTTGTTAAGAATAATACAACTCCTTGACCACAGAATGGGTCAAGGAAGTTACTAGGTTTTGGGTTGTATTCTACCAGATAATTTCGGATCAAGACATACAGATATCAGGAAAGCTTCTAGTCAGCTTTGTGAGACAAACTGAGCTTAATTTTGGGTCCTTTCTTTTGGACAAGACCTTTCATTTCTAATGACCCTACAAGTGAAACTGCCTGTTCCCATGTTGTCTTGGGCTATCCAGAATCGTTCACCTTGCAGATGGTAGGTTAGGAATTCTCAAACTTTTTTCTACTCCAGAATGTATGTTCACACATTGGACACTTCCATGGGTATGCCTTGATTGCGGCACAATAGGCATTCTATTTCAACCTTTACTTTAAACATGTCTCCTTTTCCTGACATTCTTCAGTGTCCCCTTGGGAAGGCATACTCATTTACCTTTGTTCATGTTCTCCATCTTCACATCTCATCACTGTATAAGAGTTGCTGCCTTAAATGATATCCTAATTATATAGATGCTTTTTCTTTTTTCATATAGTTTATGTGCCTTTGCCCTTTCTCTAAGAATCTTACTCCCTGTCAGTATGTATGTGTGTGTGTGTATATGTTGTGTATGTATGTGTATTTATGCATACACATATGTGTGTGTATATATATATATAATTATTTTAACAAGAAATAAGTCCATTCTGTATGCTTTGCAGTAGGTTTAGGTTAATGGCTGCTTTAAACAATGAAGACTGTTAAAATCACCAATGTGCCTTCTCTTAGTTGGCTATATACAGTTGTCCCTTGGGATCTGTAAGGGATTGGTTCCAGGACACACACCCCCCCCCAAAAAAAACCCAAAAAACTCCAAAAATGCTCTTGTTCCTTATACGAAACACTCAGTACAACGAATAGAGTAGGCCCTCCTAATCCATGGATGCAGAACCCACAGATATGGAGGGCCAACTATAATCTTAATCCTTTAATTTTTCTTCATGTATCACATGATTTTACCCTTGGTTTTTTTCCTGGTTTAAGAAGTATGTCTATTATTTTCTTTCTGACTCTACTAGTCTTACATATTTATTGTAGAATGTTTGGAAAATTATGGGTCAGAGTAAACTCACTCAAAGTCCCACCAACCTAGAGTTAACCATTATTACAATTTAGTTTGTATTTTTCTACCTCTTGGCTTATTGTTTTAGGTATTGAGAATGTATGGGTCACTCTATAATTGTTAAATTGTTTTCTTCTGTCCTTTTCAGATTTTAAACTCTTCAAGTTCTCTTCATTCCTTTTATGTTGATGGGTCCCAAGTGAGACCAATATAGTACTTTAGTATCTAAAGCTAAATCTGACTTGTGTTCTGGGAAGGTTAGCTCACAGCTTCCACATACTGTAATTTGAACTTCTTAATATGCATTTTCCTGCTCTGAATCAGTGATTTATTTTTTGATCTTTGTTAATACTTCTTTTCAAGCTTGAAACAAAAGAAATTATCTAAAAATAACCAAAGACTATTATCCAGGACTTTAAAGGAGCATGAGCCAATAGGTTGACACCTTTGATCCTTAGGTAAAAAGTTTCAGTTCTTTTGTTGGCTTTCTGCAAAAGGAGGAAGTAGGGGCAAATTACACAGTTGATGCTATTTTATGCATGAAGGAACCTACTTTTGACAGCTAGTAAACAATTTTCACCATTTTTTTGGTAAAGTAGCTCATTCATTTAACTTTTATTGAGCTAACCCCTACCATGTGGCAGGCACCTGTTCTAGACATGGGGATTCAGCAGTAAATAAAAAGAGCAAAATCCATCCTTGTGGGAGCTTACTACTTAAAAATAAAGTAGTTAAACTGTTTAACTTCCTACTTAAATTCCCACTTAAAAAAGTAATTGCATTCCATTTCCTAAATTCTGAGTCAGTTTTGAAGCGTGTGGGGAAAGAGCTCTATTATTATGATGTTATTATATCAAATAATGTCTTTTCCTTCCAGAGCCTTCTCTCACTCATTACTCTCTAAGTCCCAATTTTTCAGTGGCAAAGAGGCAAACAATTCAGTGGCCAAGACCAATTTCGATGAATTAAAATAAATGTCCTCAATTTTAACATAGGTTGTTTTGTTGAGGCTGGAGACTAAAAACAAACAAACAGGAAAGGTAAGAGTGGTTTTCTTACAACGATTTTGAGGTGTAAATGTGGGATACAAAATTAGGAGATGTCCTTTACTTTCAGTTAGAGCTGAACAGTTTTGTATTTGAGATTATGGATTTTGCCACTAAGTTAACTTGAATGCTAATGGAAAATAACTATTAGTAGCTAAGCAGAGAAAAAATGTAGGAGGCAGAAAGACACAGGCCAAAATTTTATTTAATTCAAATGTGTAATCCAGGGAGGCTCTACTAGATGCGAATAAAGAAGTATGTAGAAATTAAGAATCCAAGCAGAGAATGGTTATCTCAGTGGTTTTATTACCCACTTGTTTCAGTTTGAGTGTACTTTAGGTAGTTTGTCAGTCAAACATCAAGAGAGATGAATTTTACAGATAGAATTGGAGAAGTTTTTATCAGAATTCAGGATGTGCCATAGGCAGTTAGATTGTAACATGGAAATACTGAGAGTTTAAATGGATGCTACATGAGAAATTATCCTGGATTCTTGAGTTTGTGTGTAAGAATGGAGTCTTTGTTACTTTTTTTTAGAGGTTGATGAAAAAAGTATGTTTTATAACTCAACCGAGAAAAGAAGAGTGTGTATTGGAGACAAGAACTTGCGCAGTTAAATAACTCAGTCTGTGGAATAGAATATAGCTGCTGACTAGTGGCTGAAGACACAGACTGTTAGCTGGAAGGTTGACCAGATTATTCACAAATGCTGAAAAACTCAAAAGAAGAAAGGAAAGAAAAGAAGGAAGAAATAAAGGACGGAAAGGTGAAGAAAGAAAAAAGCAAATGAACCAGAGAAAACTACAATGGATTATATTAAAGCAGAATAATTAAAATAATTATTCTGGAGTTTTGAAACCAGCCCACCACTGGAGAAAAATGACATTCTTTAGGCAGGGTTGTGTAATTTACATCTATAATTATTGGGATATAAGATAATCTAGGAACAAAGAATATAATAACATTATGTTTACTAGAAACTATGGGAAATCCTTTCTAGCTTAAGTGGTACTTTGTGAAGAAAGATGCAAAGACTCCAAGTTTATCTTTTAATCTAGTTTTTATCCCTATTTTAGCATGTCGTACTTAGTTAAAAAGAAAGTAGACTACAACTGACCCTTGATTGAGTTTCAAATCCACATTCTTTCCCTTTATTTCTCCACTAGACCCTGTCCTTGTCATATCTCAAAGCCTGTCAAGACCTACCTGCTTATTGAAGGTTTTCCTTCTTCTATGAGATGAGACACCTATAGAGATATGTATGTTTTTTATTATTTATTATGGTCATGAGTGTTGTCTTTCTTGACATGTAAGAGAGAAGAGACAGTGTGTTCATATTTCAAAAATGTGTACAAAGCACACAGCATGGTATGCTGCCTCCACGCTTTGTCCAATATGTATTAGTTGATTGTTGATGAGAAGGCACATGTCACTAATAAGAACCTCCTGCTAACGCTGGGTCTTCAGAAGCCTGAAGAGTTTTGTGAGTTGGAATGATGCCCCATTGGGATAATTCCTTATATTTAGGATAAATGAAGAGATAGTATTCCTTTTTAAAATCAGCATCACTGGTGGATTTAGTATGATATATGCATTACTAGTGTTGATTATTTTGGAGTTTCTTAATTCAGAAAATTCAAAACAAATGAAAATATAGACTGTATAATATATATACACAGCATATATAGTGTGTGTATATACATATATATACACACAGTATATGTGCATACTGGCCAATATGCAATTTTAAAATAAGAAGCGAAAAGATAGTATTTCTACTTTAAGAAGAATCAATCTATTTGGGCAAAAGAAATGAAAATCTTTAAAATTGTTTATGTTCAGCCTTTATTCATCACTAAATAGTCATAAAATATCTACTAAATACAAAGATGAAAAAGGCACCATTATATCCTCAGAGAGCTTTTAATCTGATGGGTTAAAGACAACCACACACAAAGTAGATTGTTATTTTTACAGGAGAGCCAAAGAATGCTGAAATGAAAATAGCAAAATTATCTAACACTGAAGAGTCCTTATTATGTGTCAGACTTTATGATATGTTTTAGGTGTGTCATCTCAATCCTCAGACCAATTTTATGAGTTATAGGTACTCTTACTTCCTCCCTCCCCACCCCATAACTTTCCAGATGAAGTAGTAGAGAACTATACATATTAATAAATTACCCAAAGGAACACAGCTAAGACAAGGCCAAGGTGGGCCTGTGAGCTGAGAGCCTGACTCCAGAGCTGGAAATGTTAGCCATTATACTCCACTGCCTCCTAGGGGATGGGGGGAGAGGAATCACCTCTGATTGGGGAGGGGTCAAAAATGGTTTTTTGAAAAGAGGTCTCTTGATCTGAGTCTTAAAGGATTGGCTGGATTGTGAGGCAGGTAGAAATATGAGGAGGGAATGCCAATTAGAGAACAGTTGTGGAGGGAGCAGAGCTCAGGCTTGGGTAGCACAGAGTTCGGTGGGGCACTGGGGATATGCAAAGGATGCAGTTTGGAGGTGGGGCAGTGGGAGGCTGAAAAAGAAAAGAAGGCCAAGGAATCTGGTCTAAATCCAACAGCAAAAATAGAGCAACAGATTTATAATAAAAAGGAAAAGAATAGATATTAATAAGGAGTAATCATCATGTGGAGAGTTTCAATCAGCAAAGTTTTCTTAGAGGAGTTGGATTTTAAACTAGGATTGGAAGTTGATGGGAGTGGAGTAGAAAAGCATGCCAACAACCTAGAATATTGTGATTTAAATAGAACTCTAGAACATAAGAAAAATGAGGAAAGCTGATAAAAGTCCATTTTTCATGCTTTCAAGGACGGCTGCTGGACAAAGCTGAATAGGTGAATTTCCACCTCTCACACCTAAGAGAGAAGGAATAGAAGTATTCCTCCCGATCATCTCCATCTCAGTTAATGGCTTACCATACACTCAGCTGTTCAAGTAAAAACATGACAGTTATTTTTGATCCCTTTTCTTCCTCTGACTCTAAAATATATCCTGACTCTTCTGTGCTTTGATTCTTCATTAGACTCCCCAGAGAGCTGACACTCTGCTGTTGGAAAGCTTCAATCAGATCAAGTCACTTCCTTGTTTAATATTCTCCAAAGGCTGCCTATTGCATTTAGAACAAATTGCAGCCTCCAAGTCCCTTAAATTTCCAGGCGTACCTTATTTTGTTTTTCATTATGCTTCAGCCTTCCTGCCTCCTTTCTGTCTCTTGACTGACCAAGCTCATTCTCACCGTAGGACATTTTTACTTTTTTTTTTTTGACTGGCTTTTTCTTCCAGCAGAAAATTAGCTCAAATAAATATCCTAGCCTTAGAGAGCTCTTCCTGGGACAACCAACCTGAAATATTATGTCCATGACTATTTTCTTCCCTCACTTGTTAGGAAACAGGCCACTCTCTCCAGGAGAATTTTGGCTCCAGAGGACAGGACTTGCTTTGTCTTATCCAGTGCTGCAAACTCAGTGCTCTGAATGTAGTTGCTCAATAAATATTTGTTAAATGGATGAAGAATGAATGAAAAGAATGGGAGAGAGGATGGCTTGAGTAATGGGTAGAGCTTATGTTTTATCCAATAAATGAATTAAATTGTGTAATAAATCATGTGGATTTAAAAAAAGTATATTCTGTTTCAACAGTTAACCAAGTTGTTTTCTTCTTTGCATGTCAGCTTATTGATGTTGGGTAGGTGGACTAAAAGCCTCTTGTGTTGCAGGGGGAAAACAATCCTGAGATTTAAAGGGAAAAAAAAAAGGTCTTAGTTAATCCATAGGGTGGGTGAGAGCTCAGCCAGAACGCTCTTTGGAATCCAGACAATTCAGTGACAGTAACACTCACAGTACAAGTGTTGGGGAGGTCAGATGAGATGAGTTTGTGACATGTGCAATCACTCCTGATGTGTTTGATTTTTTGACACTATTTCATGGTGACATTTAAATTTGAATGGGAAATGACCTCCTTGTTCCCAGTTCCTTTCCTAGCCAGTATAGGATTGCTCCTTCAACAAATACTGGTACGTTTTGTCCAGTATAGTTCTCCAGTATCTTAACAGATGAAGTTTACAAATTTATTTTCTACTAGAAATAGTGATTTCAAAACAGGGAAGAGGTTGTAGGAGCTATTTATTTTTACTTTAAAAAAAAGGAATACCTTCCTGGCAAATAAGCAAGTAAATAAGCAAGCAGTCTCAACAGCTTTCTTGGAAGGAGTCAGCCGCTGCAGGTATGGTAGCATTCCTTTGGCCAGCCTTAGCTTCCCCGGGCTTTTCTTACACTTGTGTTGGCACAGTTGGTGGAGTTTATTATTAGTGGTCTGTCCTATAGGCCATTCATTCATGGAATATGGCCCTGGGAGAGGGATCTTCATGTGAAAATAAAATTGTCATTGTTTTTCATTGGCTTAGGAGGCATCTCACATAATGAAAGAACATCCCTAAATAGAAAGACCTCAATTCAGGAAAAAAGAAAGAAAGGTGAGGAGAGAGAGAGATGTCCTCCGTGGAATCGTGGAACTGAGGAATTCAGGTTTTGTTTTGTGCAATGCTAGTTGCCTTGCCAGTCTCAAGCTGGCACTGTGGGCTTGCTGTAGCTGCTGAGCCTGAGCTGAGGAAAGGAGACAGTTTGCTTCGGTTTTATTGCTCAGCCTCACCATGCGTCTCAATATGTTTTTGATTTTTGTATTTTAAAAATAAGGTGAATGATCTCAAAAGGAAATCATTACAGGCGATTTTATTCTTTGCTTTTTCTAATGCACAATTAAAAAGCAATCCTGGTCCTATTCCAGAGATTTTCTCATTTCTTAGTGTAAATGTAATTTAGGCACATATAATAGTTCAATGGTATTAGTAGATATTATCGTATTTATTTTATTCAAGAAAATGTTTGACACACCTTATTTGTATTCTTTTGGAGGAAATGTCCTGGAATGGGTTTTGTCCTAGTTCCTTTCTGTGTCTCTCATAAGGTGTGTGTTAGAATTCAAGTTCCAAAGAGTAAGAATAACATTTCTTTTTTTTGTGTGTGTGGGGGAAGGCATAATGATTTTGAGCTTTGAGGAGTTTCAATGGGCTATTGTTGCTTGTTTTGTTTTTTTGTTTTTTAACAATGTTCCAGCCTACCAAGTCCCACTGTGACACACTCTCTACCTCCAATGGCAGATATTTATATTTCAAATTAAATAAAACAATAATTAATTTCCTTTTGAAAAATTTTTGGAATTTTGCTTTTTCAAGATCTATGAGGTAATTGGAGATACCCCAGGCTGTCACAAAACCAGGGCTGGGAATCACTGCTTTAATGATTAGCACTTTGTAAGCCTTCAAAAAATATTAAAACAGGATAGATTGTCTAATTTCTGGTGGGTGGATTCACTTTAGTATAATGTAATGTGTTAACAAATGCTCAGAGAGGAGGTTGTGGATCCAGAAAGATGGCTTTTGCAGAAGGCTTTTATACAAATTAATTCAAAGAATAACAGGAACAGTTGTGTAATGGGGCAGAAGGAATAAGGTGACTCAATTAAATGATAGAGAAATCTCCAGGAAAATATTTGTCTCACATCAACCCAATACTAACAGTAAAATTCTCATTGTGGAAATCGATAATCTTGCAATAAATGCATAATAACTTCAAAAAGGGATTTTTTAATTAATATTTTTGTATGATTGGCTGTGCACCAAATATTGAAATCAAGTACTGCTTTTCTTTACTTTAAGAATGATAAAGTTCTCTCCTATGTCTCTAAAGAGAATCTTAAAGGAGAAGGATCAAAAGAGTAATTTGCAAATAAATTCACCTGTTGAATTTGTGCCTGAACTTACTATATTTACCTAATTCATTTTTGGCTTTTGCTTAACTTGAGCCATGGTAACACACTGAGAAATTAATGCCAGGTTCTCCCGGGTTGCTAGAACATTTGTACAAGGCAGTGGTGAATAAGTAAGGGTAGTGTAAGCCCTAGGGTTTGGGTCCCACTCAGTAGGGGGTCTTAGTCATTGCCCGAAGAACCATTGTGTGGTCTAGCTAATTGGTACTGCTAGCCTATTGTTATTTCATGGATCCAGGAAAGCAGTTTGGTCCCTTTCCACATTCAGAGCTGGGCCCAACATACTAGTAGTTCTGGACAGAGAGAGTTCAGGATCCATCAATTTGATGCTAAAACCTAAATCAGCTTTGTGTCTTTCGGAGATGGATTAAGGACATTTTTGTAGTGTTCACAGATACACGATTCACAGACCTACAATGGTATAGGCAGTTTGAAAAGAGATTTGAGTAAGTAAACAGGTAGACTGAGAGAGGATAAACAGCCCTGAAAATACTTCTGTTTTGTCTTTTGGCAGGGATGTCTGCTTTAGGCTTCCTGAGTTTTTTTACCTGGTGTTCTGCAGGGAAATTTGCATTCCAAAAGATAGGTTAGGCTGCCTTCCTGCTTCTGAAACTCCTAGAAGGTGTTCTGATATAATAGGTATTTCCCCAGCTTTTTTTCCTGGAGATAATCCTCCATTACTTGGTTAATACAGGTTCTATCTGGTTAACACTCCAGTAGTCTTGCATATATTTTCCTTTTAACTTTTTCTGAGGAATAAGGGTCCTTACTTTCTTTTAAAGAGGATATCTATTATACCTAAATAAAGCAGAGAGAGAAAGAGAGAGAGAGAGAAATGTGTAACGTTATTTTGAAAAGTATCCCTTTCATTTTAACCTTTCCTTAGCTTTACCATCTAGACCTACAGATACAAATACAGGTGAAGAACCACTCAACAATGATGCTGAGTTCCTGAAGGTCCCAGACTCTGCACACTTTTCCCTTTTTCATTTTTTTCTTACCGTATTTAAATTTTCATTCATGTAGTTTACCTCTTAGCTATCTCTTATTCTTTAATTTATATTTCACATTTTAGAACTTGCTTGGAGTGTACAATATGTTTCAAACTTGAGAGAACAGAACTAGATAAGTTCATGAAAAATAGCCCCTTCTTTCTTATTCCAGAATTATTTAGAAGGGGAGCAATGGAACTTTTTGGATCAGTCCCATTCTGCTTTGGGCTACTTAGGCTTCCAGTCTGTGGCTCAGTTCATTGGCACCAGATGCCAATAGTACCAAGGTCAAAGGTTGGATCCTCACTTGGGCTCGTTTGCTGCCAATTTTTCCAACAGGTTGTATGGAGATTGAGTACAGTCACTATAGAAACGCTGGTCTTAAAGGCGATTGGTGAACACATGAGTGACTAGATGAAAATCTAGTCTAGAAAATCTAGACAATCTAGGGGCTGTTTTTCCAGCCCCATTCCTGGAAAAACAAAGCCTGGGCCCTACTGTCGTTTTTGCGTTTGGACAGAATGTGCCACTTAAAATGTGAGCTTGTTACTCAACCTCCCTGAATCTCTGTTTCCTCATCTGTAGAATGGAGATAAGATTTGCTCCCTTTCTACCTCACCAGGATCTGTGAAGATTAGATAATGGCTGTAAAGTCCTTATACAAAGGTATAAACATTATTATAAACAAGGAGATTAGTCAACAAGTATAAAAAATATTTTAAGGACCCCCCGAAAGTGTATTGCCTAATAATTTTTGAATCAGTATCAGTAGTTTGCAGTTTAATCCATTCTGAACTTGGCTTAGCTGCAAAAAGTTAGGTGTGAATGTTTGACCTTTTTATTTATTTATAAGGTAAAAAAATTGGTAGTGAACATTTATATTAATAAAAACAAAGTGGGCTTTGAATCTGAAACAGGTCTTATTTGAAAAAGAAGGTGAAGGCGAAGGTCTCTAGCAACATATGTGCCACTGAGGAACATTTGCATATATTTGATGCTTCAGTGATTTTCACAGTATACCTTGGAGTTTAAGCTGTAGCAAAGAGCCAGTGCCATTGCTCAGCACCATAGTTCGCTCTCTCCAGCTTTATTATGGCACACAGCGACAACTTCATTTTTAGCATTAAAAAAATCCTCTTCACTTAATTCAGACAGTGACCTGCAGGCCTCATTCTGACTGAAGGAGCCATTCAGAATACTTCCAGACAAAAGCAGGGCTTTTTCCTAGCAACCAGATCAAAGCCAAATCTCCCAGAATAGCTCCCTCCCAGGTTTCCTTTGGCGCATAGGTTCACAAGGATTCTAAGGCTTGTGGTATCCAGTTCAAACTACTCTTTCAAACTGAAATGGAAAGGAAAACTCCTGAGGAATTTTCGCAGACTCTGAGAACTGGCGAGCATTGCAAGAGCACTTAATCTTGGGAGAACACGGTGGTCATTTGGAGCATCCCTAACTTTGTTATCGCCTGCATCTGCATGTACATTCTGTCGGACTCCCACAGAATGAAGTCTCTGTTTCCTTTCTGCCAGTACCTAATATCAGCTATGCCCAGGAGCCGGCTGATGAAGACTTCCTGTTTGTTTTGAGTCACTGTTAGAGTGATAAATATACTTTAGCTTTCTGCTTAGAGAGGAAAGAAACCAGCTGCCCTGAACTAAAGAGAAAAATGCAGAAATTCCACTGAATGGCCCTGTTATCATGCAGTTTCAAGGGCAGCATCAAAATGAAAACTATAAGCTTGAGCAAAGTAAATAATTTCCATATTAAAGCATCTTGCTGCATGCATAGACCTAAGTTGTTTGTCTTTAATCATTTAGGCGAACGATGAATTTTTCACTCTTCTAAGACTAACTCAGCAATGTTTAGAAGTTTAAAAAAAATGTAAACTTACACTACAGAGTAATGGTGAGCTATATAAATAAACAATTACAGTTGTGGTTTTTTGATCTGACCACAAGCTTTTAATGCCATTTTTACATGAACATATAATGCTTCTGGATAAACAGTAATGTTTACATTGTCCGTGGCATCCACTGTTGTATTAAGTCATTTACATACATGATTATTTGGATATAGAGTAATCCAAGAACAAAAAGAATACTATAAAATTACTTAAAACAAGAACAACAGGAAATCCTTTATAGCTTAAATAGCATTTCTTAAATAAAGCTGTGGAGTTTTTATGTTTTGATTTCATTTTTGTCCTTTTATTTTAAACAGGCTTTGGATTTGATAATTAGAGTGTCCTTTGAGTGGAATTTGTATTTTAACAGTGAATTAAGGAAGCCTTGCTGATCTGAATGTCTTGACCACTGCATTCTGGCTTTTGTCTTTTTTTAAAGCTCAGTTTAAACTTGACTTGCAGTAGTTATGAATTGGAAAAGATGACAGCCACTTGTGTGTACTTGGAGCGTGTATGACTTGCTTATTTCTTCCCAATAGCTATGGTCTCTTAAAACAATTTCTAATTGTAAAAGAAGAATTTGCTAATAATCTACAGTTAGTCTCTTTGTCCAGGATAAAGAAAATGTTTAATAAAAAATTCCAATTAAAGTTAGCATTAACACTTTTATGCTGTCAAATTAATGATGCATATATGGAGGCAGGATGGTGTGCATTGGTCTTATCACAATGCATCTGGTCATATTTGTAATTTGAGACACGAAAATGCACCAAAATATTGTATATAAAAAAGGTTCCCTAACATGTTGGAGTCAATGGCTGGAACATCAACACAGTGGCTTCCTGGGTGAGAGAATTACAGTGCTGAAGGCTTGATGGAGACTGGGTCCTTATCCTTTAAAAGCTCACATTAAGAAAAAATTCATGTGATGTTGGCAGCTTGTAAAGGAAGACAGACATTTAGAAATGTCCAGAATATTAGTTAAAACAAAGCCAAATATACTAAATATTGTTTTTACTTCATAAATATGTTGTAATGTGTGTTTTTAAAAAAATATTCTCACTTTACTGACCCAAGGAAGTTGAGAAGAAAGCATTTCTAAATATGATGGAGGATGTGAGGCGTAAAATACTGAATCATATGACATATTTTCTGTCATAATGGAGACCTGTATGTATATGAACTTAGAAAGAATAGAATCAGAGAGTGGATGGTGTTAGAAGAGGGGAAAAAATAATGAAGCCAGGATTTTTTGTGGGTAGGAAAGAAGGGTATAAAACAAATTTATCAGATAAATGTATTTGCAAAGGTAAGTATGCCAGGGGATAGTTTCAGTGGGTATATCAGCCTCTGTACTTTTTTAAAAAAGAGGTTAAAATTAGATAGAAATACATGAGATAGTGGTTTAGGTGAGGTTTTTTTGGTAAAATCTATTATTTAAAATAAATTGGAACTCTAATGGGTGGGACCTATCACTTACCAAGTATAAAAAGGCGTGAATAAAACGCCTTTTACCTTTTCCAGTGCTATTGAATGTCAAATATCTAGTGCTGAAGTGAAACTATTATGGTCAAGTTGGTGTTGCCCATGTCAAATCACCATTCTTCTCAGCAATAGTAATTGCTTAGATTGTTCAAAACTAGCTTTAGTTGTGACGGCACATTTGTGATCCAGCCTTAAGGAATGGATCTGTAGGGATTCCACTCACTGATAACCAGCATCATTTCCTCATGATTCAATAAGAACATAAGAATCACATCTTGTATTACATATTACACAACCATTTACAAAATGCTGTCTTTTGCAATGTCTTGCATGATCCTTGGTTGTATCTGGTTCTGGTTGTAAGTGGGAACAGTAACAGTGTGTCATCTGTCCTGGGCCAGAGGTGATGACTCCAGCACCATGGTTCCTTTTAAGGGGGCAGAAATATTCCTCATGCTGCCTAACAGCATTTCAGGAGCATATGCTTATGAAAGAGATGCTTCAAACCTGTATTTTCAAGTACAGTAACTTGCACCAAAGTGAAATGAAACTGTGTTCCATAGTTAACCCTGTATCTCTCTGAAATTATCATGACACCACATTCCTGATCCTAGGAGTTTGGGACAATTCTATTGAAGAAGGTGAAGAATAGGCATGGAGAATAAGGGCTATGGGAATCATTTGTTATCTGAATAAAGGGTTTTTAAAAAGAATGCACTTATTAGAAGAAATGGGGTTGGGAAGGGGGTATGTTTTTCACACCTGTTTTCTCACTTCTGAAGTGATAAGTCCAGCCCTCACAAAATAAAATGGCAGGTTTCACACTAAACCCACCCAGGCATATTCCTATAGTCTCCTAACCCATTTATTGTTTGAGAATAAAGAGGCAACAAGATCTCTTGCACAAACCAGTGGCTGAGAGAGGTCAAAGCAAAGAGAGAGATCTTTGCTCTGCCTGCCTGTCTTCCAGATGTATGTCATCTTCTGTATAACATGTACGGATCTCCAGGGCAATGTACGAGGTCTCCAATAACTTTGGCTCTAAATCAACAATCTTCTTCTTTGTCCTATTCTTGATCTTAATACTCAGTGAATTAAATGCCTGAGTTCATGATTTTACCAACTGAGCTCTTACACAGTTTATATATGTCTTAGATTCTCTTGGCCACCATTTCTGTTTTACCTCAGTCATCCACTGACATGAAGATAATTTATTTCTCATCATCTCTCATCTCTCAAAATGACCTATCTGATCACAGCCTGGAGTCACAGAATTGTATAAATGGAATTAACCTCAGAGATCATGTAGGGCAACATCTGATAACCAACTAACAGAACTCTTGATTTACCAACCCTCAAACCTGATCTTCACCATTGTTCTCCAGCTCAGTAAACCTCATCTATGTAGGTGTTGAAAAGAAAAACTTCTGGGACTTATCTTTGATTCCTTATTACCTTTACTACCCTATATACAACCCATTAGTAGATCTTATCTTTTTGCTATCCTGACTATATCCAATATTTTTCCAAGAGCCACCATCACCTCTTGCTTTGATATAGTAAGAGCCTGAAATTTATCTCTTTGTTGCATATTCTCTCACACTTCCCTGTATTTTCTACATATTGCTTTCTCAGACCTTGTTTACTGATTTGCTCTTTTTGTGATTTTTTGGCTCTGCTACCCCTTACAAGGATGTAAGTTTCAGGAGAGTGGAGACATTGGGTACAGAGTGAGCTCTGTAGCACATATAATTGTGCCTGCTACATCAGGCACTTTCAATGCATATTTGTTGAATAAATTAATCCCCTCCTACACAGATTGGAAATACGGGTCACAATCAAGTTAAGCAAATTTCTTAGGCTCACAAGATTAGTTAGTAAATCTACAACTACAACTCAGGTCTCTTGACTCAGTCTAAAGCTCTTGTCATTGGACCATATTGTGGTTACTGTCGTTCTTACTGTGTAAGACTGTATAATATAGACTTAAGGAGTGCAATCTTCCTTGCTCTGGCTTGTAATGTGGGGCTGTCTGGAAAGTTAGTGAAACTAATTATAAGATTAGCAACTAAGTGCCCTGGCTAATGTCCAACACAGACCTGTTGCACCAAAATCTGCTCTTCAACAAAGTTTAAGCATACCATCTAGTGAAGGTAATTAGCTTTAAAGACCCGTACAAACTTTAACTTTCTGGATGATCATTCAATATCACTTTATTGTAATGTCACCTTCAAATATAGAACCATTTAATTTTTTTTAAAGGAATTCCTTTATTTTTATTATTTATTTATTATTATTATTTATTTTTAGCTGTGTTGGGTCTTCGTTTCTGTGCAAGGGCTTTCTCTAGTTGGCGGCAAGCGGGGGCCACTCTTCATCGCGGTGCGCGGGCCTCTCACTGTCGCGGCCTCTCTTGTTGCAGAGCACAGGCTCCAGATGCGCAGGCTCAGTAGTTGTGGCTCACGGGCCCAGCTGCTCCACGGCATGTGGGATCTTCCCAGACCAGGGCTCGAACCCGCGTCCCCTGCATTGGCAGGCAGACTCTCAACCACTGCGCCACCAGGGAAGACCCAGAACCATTTAATTTTTAATGTACTTCATTTTCTCTCCAAGAAGTAAGTATGTTTCCACCTTCCAAAGGATGCTTTTCCTCCTCTACTTCTGTTTTGAATCCAGTTTTTCTAGCTTCTTCTGAAGGCTTGTTTATTCAAACAATTGCAGGCTCTTTCCCACACCCCTAGCTTTTCCCTCTTCATTGCCTTTATTTGAGTGGTAGTATACAAGCTTTAGAATCTGTAGACCTCAGTTTGAACAGGACTCTCTCATTTACTAGCTGTTTGACAGTGGACAAATTACTTAATTTCTCTGAACCTTGATTTCCTCACCCTAAAAATGGGGATAAGGAAGGGCAATTGTGTAGATTAAATTAGAAAAGGTATGGAGAGAACTCCCTGAAACAGAGTATTCGCTAAATGGTAGCTACCAATATTATTACAGAGATAATCACACTTCCCTTATCTGAAAAAAAGCCTTAACATAAATGAAAACACCACCCCAAATTCTCTCAGCTCTACTATCCCTAAATAACCCATCTTTGCTCATCATTTATATTCATAGCCAAAATTCTTGCAAAATATACTCTATTCCTTTTCCTTTTTCATAATACTGTTGTATCTGAACAGACCGAGAAATGTGTGTTATGTAGTGTCAAGTGTTACACTTTTGATTTTTCTATGCAAACCATGTTATTATTAGAGATTTTCTATTTCTCATATATCTGTGCTCTTTTATTGCGTTAGGAGGGCCGGTCTTTCAGAGAATGAGCTAAAGTTCATTAAACTAGGGTTAGTGGCACCAGAAAACTGGGATTTTCTCCTAAATGTCTCACAGTCTTCCAAGTATTATTGGAAGAACCATGGAGATGATGAGAGGTGTTGAGTACCCTAACTGGGAGATGGGTTAGTGGACAGAGTTCTAGTCGAGATTCACATAGTTAAGAATAAATGGGGGTGTGCAATTACTTGAGGTAGACCCACATAGAAATTTAGAAAGAGCTAAATTGTTGATATAGGGAATATGTCTCAAGAGGAGATACTCCCAAGGGTGATGTGCCATTTTCTAGAGCTAAGGGTAGTACTGGATGGTGAGTCTGAAGGAGGAACTTCATAGGAAGTTATCGGACAATAGTGAGCTAGCCACCATCACGAAGTTACTTCTAGGAAAAGTGACAAGTGAGCTGTCCTCTCCACACTGCCAGAAAACCTTATCATAGATTGGGCAGGTCTGTCTATGGAGAGTGGCTTTATCCAAGGACCATGAGGAACACTGGACAGCTGACTCAGGGGGATGGTAATGATAACTTATTAGGCTTATTTATTTTCTTTCTTTCTTTCTTTCTTTCTTTCTTTCTTCCTTCCTTCCTTCCTTCCTTCCTTCCTTCCTTCCTTCCTTCCTTTCCTTCCTTTCCTTCCTTTCCTTCCCTTCCTTCCTTCCTTCCTTCCTTCCTTCCTTCCTTCCTTCCTTTCTTCCTTTCTTCCTTTCTTTCTTTCTTTCTCTTTTTTTTTTTTGGCTGCACCTCGCGGCATGCTGGATTTTAGTTCCCTGACTGGGGATTGGACCCGAGAACCCTGTATTGGAAGCGCAGAGTCCTAACCACTAGACCTCCTATTTTCTTTCTTTTAATTAAAAGAACAAAGTAGCCCAAATTCCTGCATTTGTAGTTTCCAAGTATCTGCTTTTGGGCTCAAAACCAAAGACATGAAAAGCTTCTACAAATTCACGTGGGTTCTCAGTGCCATAGACGTCTCTGGAAAGAGGGAGGCTACTCAAAAATAAACTCAAGCAACATCCCAGGCTGTGCTCCAACCTACTCCTCTACCTCCAAATGCTTAATACTCGACCTGGCCAAGGAAAAACCACCAGCTCCATGTTTACTCAACCCATACTTGGTGAATGAAATATCTACCACATCTTTACTCCTAAAAACAAATACTTTTTTTGAGAAAAGAGTTTTAAATATTTTATTTTAGTTGGAATGCTACAAGAGGCCAGTTACCGAAAATTAAATTGGTTCAATCTTAATCAGACTAGGTTATATCCAAGACTTATGTGAAGTGCCATAGACATTTTGAGGCCTCTGAGGTGCCTTGGTATGTATTCCCTCAGGGGTTTCACTTACAACTAGGATGAGTTTGCTTGAATGGGGAATCTATCTCCTTTTATTGTTTTGTATTATATTTATCGTCTTCTTATCTTCACTGTGTGCCAAACAGTTTTCCATGGAATGATTTATTCTAATAATTAGAAGAAGGCAATATTCTTTTGGTGGATGACTGTTTTGTCTGAGTTATAAAATACAATTTGCCTTTTTCTTTGTACCATTGTTCCAGAAGAGATTCATATTTAATTAGTTTGAGGTGTACTGTGGCTTACCTTTGTCTCCAAGTAAAAGATTTTTCTTGTTCAAAATCAGATGGATTCTGAGTTGACAAGGTAAAAAATCTGCAGTAAGATTAAAAATGCTAAGATTTTCCATTAAGAAGTTGCTTCTAAGATGCTATAATTTAGCCCTTCAGATACTGAACACCTATTAAGAAATGCTTGCATTATGTTAGATGTAAATTAGGTGACTCACTTTCTCCATCTCTTTCTCTATATTTGTTTTTAATTCTGTTCTAAAGCAGGAACTAGGACCAAATGAAATTAAAGCATCTTTTTGGTTTGATTGGACTAATATTCTTCAATGAGCTGAGTATGACTCACAGCCTGTCCCCTTTTTATTAGTAATTAAACTGAGACACTGAAAGATTATGTAAACTCATAACAGCAGATTAAATATCAAGGCTGTAGTCCACTGAACAACATTGCTATGTTTAAACTGATACCTTCAATATTGTCCTCAGATAATTTAAATATTTGACATTATAGGATAGTCCCCCAAAAGTGGGGTAATTAAAAACAGCTGTTGTATTTTACTTTCATTTTTGTTGGAAAGGGGTTTTCACTTTGAATAGAAAAGAACTTAAATAATGTGCCTATAACATTTTTTGTTTTTGCTTCATTGAAAATTGCTTCTGTACCATGGTGGTAGCTATTCCTTCCTTATTAAAAAAAAAAAATCTGTTTTGTTTTTCTCTTAACCAAAATAATTCATGTCCATTATAAAAAATATAGAAGGTATAGAGAATATAAAGTGAAGAAAATTGGAAACCACACACAATCCCACAAATTAAAAATAACCATTGTTAATGGTGCACATTCGTCCAAACATTTCTTTTATGTATGTTATATTATAGGCACATTTTAGAAATGTAAATCCTACTGTAATTTAAAAAAAAGTCTTTTCATGTAAGAGTACATATTGACTATATTTGTGTCATTAAATATTCTTTCACAACACCTTTTATCTTGGCTGCACCATTATTTAGTTAATTAATCCCCTTTTATTGAGCAATTAGGTTGCTTCCCATCTTTTAAAGACTACAAATGTGGTTGGCACAAATATTCCATGTAGCTAAATATTTGTTCATACTCTTGATTATTCTTTTAGAACATACTTCCAGAAGTGGAATTGCCAAGTCAAAAATATATATGGATTTTAGGCTTTTAGTTCACGTTAGTGCCCTTTTCTTCAGAAAGATTGTACTAATTTGCATGCTAATTTGGTTGTAGCTTATCACTTTGGTATTTTTGAATCTTACAGCTATTTGCCTTGTGGCAACCAAACATACTGACTGTGTGGTGCTCCAAATTGGTAAAAAGAGGGGTCAAAAATAATTGACTAAATTCTACCATGTCCTGATTATTTCAGTTATATTAATTTGGCATAATCCTTTCCCTTGTCTGTTCTTGGCTAGTTTATGTATCTGGATCCATGATATGTTTTACTATTCTGCAAGAAGCCTCAAATAAATTGAAGAAGGGAGCCTGTTAGTTGCAGTCTAATATGGTATATTAACACTCAACCCAAATTCAGGCAAATGACATCCATTAATCATTGGCCAACATAAGAAGCAAGAATTGTGATGATATTAACCAGAAAAAGGTTCCAGAATAACTCTGAAGCAGACCATGTAACCTATTCCCCCAAGAAGCTAACATACAAATAAATTAATGTGCTCACCATTGAAACTGACAAAGCTTCCAAAGCTCAACCAGGTTTGCTGCTTAGATGACATTGGTAGGAAGAAGGCCCAGACATAATTTCATCTTTTAATTTTCTCGTCTCTTCCAATCTTATTTTTTTTATCTGCAAATTTTATAGGTGGAGTGTGGTAGAGATTATGAATTATTTACATGTTTTAGATTCTAAATTTGTCAAAAAACAAAAATTGATAGTGGTATTTTCTTTAGTGTCTGTTAACCTTTCTGTAAGGCATAAAGTCTACTCATGACTCGTGTACCAGCAGAGAAAAACAATTCAAATATCAGCTGTTCCCCCACTTCCACCCCTAAAAATGTTTCTAGCCTCAAAAAGGAACTTAGTTCTCGGCAATTTTAGCCTAAAATGCTTCTTCAGCTTTTCTTAGACTTTGGCCATCTCAAAATGCAAGTGAAGACAAAATTGTCCCATAAGATTAATTTTTGGTGATTGAACTTACATCTTAAAAACTAAGCTGTTTCACTTCCTTATGAAAGAACAAGTTTCTTGAAGATAGGTTTCCATTCCATGTTTGTAATCCCTAAAGTGCCTAATCTTTTACTAAATGTTTTACTAAATTTTTTTTTTTTTGGCCACACTGTGCGGCTTATGGGATCCTAGTTCTCCGATCAGGGGTTGAACCCAGGCCCTCGGCAGTGAAAGCTCGGAGTCCTAACCACTGGACCGCCAGGGAATGCCCATAAAGTGCCTAATCTTTGATATGAATTTGTGTGGCGTGAGAATGTCTTATGTTCCCACAAAAGCAAAATATTATTACTACTGGTAACACACTGTAGTGGAGAGAATACCTAGCTATGCAGAGGTTAAAATACCCAGATTCTCCTTCAGGCTGTACCAGCCTATTAGCTGTGTCACCTTCGGCAAGTTAATAAATCTCTCTGAACTTCAGTTTTCATAGTTATAAATGATGATACAAATAAATTTTCTCCTTAGAGAAGAGGTTGTTTAAAGATCAATGGAAATGAGAATAGAATATTGTGTAACCTGACTAGTGCATTTCAAATAAAAATTACTATTACTATTATTATTATTTTGAAGACATATGTTATTGCTTACCTTATTGCAATTCTTATTTCCCAGTGTTTGGGTTGAATTGATAGCCTAACTTAAGTCAGCCCTCTTTGTATGTAGTACTTTATCTTAAAATTTTGTATCCAGAGATTTTTTTAATTGGAAATGATATATGTATTTTTTTTTTACTGTATTTAATTATTTTTCTTTCTTTCTTTTTGAATTGCAAGATACTTGCAGAAAAGTGCCCAAATCATAGGTGAAGAAGCACATGTAAGCAGCATCCTAATTTAGGGTCCCCTCACACACTTTGCAATCTGCTACGCAACTCTCCCTGTCCTAAGGGGACCAGGACCATGGCTTCCAACACTATTATTTAGTTTCCCATGATGTCATGCTGAAATGGAGTGGAATCAGGGCACCTACTAAGCTGTGTGACATGGCAAATTGCTCAGTCTCTTGGCTTCAGTTCTCATCTTTGAAAATAAGGAGGTTGAACTTTGAAGGTTTTTTTTCCATCTTAACATTTAATGATTGTTTTAAAGGGCACTCTATTTATCTAGGTTAGTACTATTTTTGTACAACATCTTCTGCGGTTTGTTAGCTCAGGTGGAGCTTCACAGAAGCCATGTTCTAAATGAGAGGGGGCCAGTTAACTTTTTCCTGTACCGTGAATGTAAGCAAACCCCTGACCTAACCTGAAATGGTCCCAGAGGAGTCGGTGAAAGGGAATGATGAACCAAAGGAACTGAGGGAATTCCACCTCTCCTACAGCACTGGAAGAGTTACCTCAAAGCACTCTCCTCTACTTGGTGCCTTGGGCACCATCACAACACATGAAGAGCAGAAAATTCTCTATAATTTGATTGTCTTGGACCCACCATTCAGTTGTGGGATGATTATAGACTTCTGCCACTTAGCAATTAAAATATTGCTTGGGTGGCAATATTTACTACTTAAGTAATAGGATTAACATTTTTTTTGCCTTAGTAATATATCTAGCAGGAACCTATAGTTCCATGACTTCTGTCCTCAGAAGCTGAGTGAGATGAGGAAGAATGAATTAAAATAACTTCCTTCAAAAGTCAAAACAGTAAGCATTACCACCTTCCTCCACAGTCTTGTGACATGTGCTGTCCCCTGGGTTGAGTGTTCTGTAGTTCTAAGAGTCTCCTAGCATGAAGGATTTATTTAGTTGCTTTTATTTTATAATCTTTCCTGAATGATTTCTTCAAAGGGAAAGATTCATTTTTACAGTAACCAAACAGATGAATAAATGAGAACCTACTTTCCAATAGGCCCAGAACCTCAGGACACTATGCCCTTGATGGAAAGTGCACAGATCTCCAGGACTCAGGGGACATCTTATCCCAGTACTTCCTGTTCCAGGCTTCAACCAGGACCCATGTCTTTACCTGTGACCCACAATACTCTCTTCCCCAAGATGTGTATGTGGTAAAGTGAGAACTCAAATTTCTTGTTTTCTTTTTTTTTGGAGAAACACCAGATAGAACCACATGGCCCAAAGGGACCGTAATAACTTAATTGCTCCCAATCACGGTGCCTCCAAATACATTTGCAGTTCATGATCATGGCTTCCCAGGATAGGGGGCATGGTGAGCCACAGGTTCATGATATATTTTGTGCCACATCTTGATCCAACTTTAGGAAAAGTGGGAGACACTGTTCCTCCTATGGACTGTTGCCGACTGTGACTTTCAGCTCCTCCTGCAGGGGAAACCCATACTGAAGGGGGGATGGGCATTGTCTTCTCTGCAGCCTTGTAGGATGAGAATACTTTCTGCTTACCTTTGTGAAAGTTGCTTAAATACAGTTACACTCCCAACATGCATTTCCCCTGCGTCCTCCAGTGTTAAACAAGAAACCCAACCCCCAAATCTAAACACCAGACAAGTAGCTTGAAAAATGAAAATAAATTTTCCAATCCAAAAGCCGTGTGCTTCTGTGATTGAAAATCTTTCTCTTAGCGAGTGGGAGTTGCTTTCATCATTGCTGGTCATATGTTTTTGTTTTTCATTTCTGGTGGAGAAGTTTTCTAGGGTATTTTTCAAACTTTCCAGCTTAGCAAAGCATTGGCTAAAATTGAAAAGAGAACTAGGCGTTGGGTCGGAGGCAGCATTAGATTTGTTCTTGGTGGAGGGGGGGGGCGGGGGGCAGGTTGCTGACACAGCGAAAATAAGACAAAACATTTGAAACTTCTGGCTTTGTACTTCTCAAATGCCTCTTTTAGAAATCGCTTAAGTCGTTATTAACATCCACCACCCACCTTCCCTTTTTGGTCCTGACATTGGGTAATAATAGATAATGTTGACATATGTTCCCTGCTGGTCAGAAATACTATACTTCTGTGAAAGGTAACATTTTCAAGCTATGACAAAATGTATTTTACTTGGACAGAACATTAGTTATTGGACTAATCTCAGAATGTGGGCTGTGGGGTAAAAGTTTTAACATTTTAGTTGTGGAAGAAAGTTTGTTGGGAGAGTAAAAGCATCAGTATGGGGTGTGTTTAGCTTTCACCATTTCTAGAGGTATTGGCTTGATGTCAAACTCTTATGTCCTTAGGAATGTAAAGGAAACATTCCCAGTATGTATGAAGAACAGCTGTCCGTGGACACAGCAACTTTTCAAAATGATTAGACCCAATTTTACTGCAGTATGGATTATGGAATCAAAAAATATTTTTCACTGTGTACCAAAGAATTCTGTTTTACGGGCCAGTTTTAAAGCTTTTAACTGCGTGAGACATATGCTGTGGTTCTGTTGTTTGTTCTCCATGTGATGTACTCTGAAATATGTAAAAAGAAAAAAAAAGGAGAGAGAGAGACAGAGAGAGAGAGAGAAAAAGCATGCAAATTCTTCTGATCAAATGTGGTCCTCAAAACTACTTTTGAAACTAATTTAGGGGATGAGTAAGGAAATGCCCCAGCTGGCTTCCATGCTACTGAAGTCTGAACAGCCCTTTGCAAAACTGGAAAAATTGATTTTGTTTTGAAGGCTCACACAGACTTTAGTGTTGTGGAAGTTGGAGAGAGTTTTTATTGAATCTGGTCCTTTGTGTTTTATGACAGTCTGAATGGGTGTTAAGATCCATGAATAAATCTCTTGCCGTTTCTGAAATTTCTGATATAAACATGGGCTCCGTCAATTTGTTCTCTGCACAAATGTCTTTCAGAATGTTAACAAACATGGCGCATTGATGGATGGGCTGGCCAATGGGAAAGCAGTCTGCTTTACTTGGTAGGGCATATTGGTACGATTTCTTTTGTTTCTCAATGCTATGGCCATTAAAACAGTAGGGGCTGCTGGGAGGTGAGGTGGTGATGGTTGAGAGTGAGGACTTCATGACAAAGAAGAGTCAGTTCAGGCTGTTGGGGAAGTGGTGTTAATGACCTTCCCTTGAAAGTCTGGCCGAGACACCACATCAAGGGGATTGTGAGATGGCCCTTAGGAAATGAATTAGTTATCTTCTTTAGTGCCCCAGGTGAATCACTGGGATGAACATAGGTAGTGAAGACAAGAAGATATTTTTAAATTATTGTTTTCCTATATTCTGCATCAGTTTGTGATTTTTGATTGTCCTTTAAACTCAAATGTTAAGTTGATAATTCCCTAAAATTAGTTTCCAAATAAATACTGTAATTTAAAACAAGCAAGTAAAAAAAAAAGTCTCCACTTTTATGATAAAAATTAGGTCATGCACTATATAAACAACTTTTGAAGAAACAATCAGGATTGAGTTTCAGGAAATGTTACGTTCCACAGTTAATGGTAGTGAAAAATTGCATATTGTGTAAAGTTTTCTAATATATAACTATCATTATAGCTATCATTCTGAGCCTAGTGTTGGGTTTTCATTTTGAAACGCAAGTCCAAATCTTAGGCCTAAATCTTATTCTTCAGATATTTAATGCCCAGACTAGTGCTGTGATGGCTCCTATTTCTTGCATCAACAAGAATTTATTATGTGGTTACACTGCCAAACAGCATCTAGCCTTTACTTAGTTTGTACATAATTGCCCTTCTAGGGTGGTTATTGGGTATATGGAGCCATTCCCTAGCCATATTCTCCCCTACACACTGCCCTTCATGGAGACTTGGTAAAGGATCTGAGTAGTCATTTTGGTTGAATTTATATTTATGATGAAATCAACGAGCTAATGGGGGGTGCTTCATGGGAGATTTTAATACACTGTTATTGGCATTATAAATTGGGCCAGTTACTTGATGTGCTTCTCTTTGTGGGCCAAATTCTGCCCTCTGTTTTTTACTTGAGATTCCCACTGAAGTAGTAATTACCAAGTGGAAGAATACTAAAAATGTTCGGCCAAATTCTGTTCTAAGTTGCTATCATGTAACTCCCAATGAAGTTAATTACGACTTAGTATGAACTAGTGCTACAGAGTCTTAAGGGCTTTGGAACTCTGTGATCTGCCATCCAAGACACCCAGCCAACAATCTGCCTTTAAATATCTCATTTTAAGAGGCGAATTGACTCTGTTGAAGGTAAGAAATGGCTATGCCAGTAACTACATATGTAATGGGCTTTAAATAGTAGAATTTAGCATCTTTGAACTTCAAGAAGTTTGGTCTCTTCTTTCAGTTTCCCTCTTTGAGAGAGAGTCTGCTTTATAGAACCTTTAATTCTCTCTTGCTTTAGAGTCCATTTGTATGAGTTACCTCCTGTCCCATTCTCTGAGCATCCCTTAACTGTAATAATATGTAATTTTTATTTCCATTAATTGTAAAACATTTGCTTAACTCATCACTGCTTAGCTATTATTTCCTGGAGCTAAACCATTATCTTCCTTAAATACAGATATTTATATTATGCATAATAGAATTCCTGTCATAAGAATTCATTATAACTTTTCAAAATACTTTGGCTCTTATTTAGCGTGTATCTCAGTTTAGCCTTTTATTATTTTTTTAATGGAAAAAAGGGCCCTGTGACCTATTGTATTTGTAGGCGTTTGTCATTGTGCAAATAGGGTAGAAGGGGTAGGCCATTGCTCATGGTTCGGTGTGAGCAGAACATACCACACTTTGGACCATCTACTGGATTGTCTCAGGTTAAGATTTATATGAAAGTTGATATGTAAAGATACCTAGCCTCTGGGGTCCTCTAGTTTGTACCTGAGACCCTGGTAGCCCAGAGAGTATCTTGAGGTATGTATAAAGAACCAGGCAGGTCAGGGAAGATGGTGGATAGTGACTAGTTATGTATCCTGTGGGAGCTCAAAATTGAGATTGGATTTACATTAAAAGCCTCTTTAGGTTAGAGCCAGGGAAAAATCAACTTATCCTTAGAGTAGTATGGTTTTGATAAGGACTGATTTTAGCCTCCTTCAGGATTATCCACGTTCAAAGCTGTCTTTCTGTATGTTGCTATCAGCGCTCTCTGGGCAAAAGGGACATTGAGAATTCAGTTTCAAAATTAGAAGCATAGGATATTAGGGCTAGAAGGAACTTCCTTTTTCCTCCCTCTTTGTTCTTTTTCTCCCTTCCTTTCTTCCATCCTCCCTTACTCCCTCCTTTTTCCTTCTCTATTTATTGAACTCCTAGTGTTTGGCAGGCATCGTAATGACCACTGGGTATAAACAAGGAAAGCCACAGTTCCTGTTCAGAAAAAATTCACATTCCAGTTGGGGTGATGTTCAAGAAAAGCAACAATTATAGAGGGTATCTTACATATGGGAGCACTAAGGAAGGATACCCAGGGTGTGCCACTGAAAAGATTATGTTGTACTGCTTTGTAATTAAACATAAAAATAATGTTAAACTATAAAACCAGTACAATAAAGACCAGCAAAGTTTTTATTTTACCCAGTATAAGTATTTTATTGCTTTCAAAAAAATCAAATGGTTTCAAATTAATTTTTTTTCTCAGTTTTTTGGTGCCCCTCCTACTTAGTGCCATTAGCGTACGATGGGCCTATTAGATCGTTTAGCAATGGAGACTCCTGATCTAGGTTGGGCTTTCATGAAGAGACTCCCAATTGTAGGTAAAACTTGAGTTGAATCTTGAAGAACATGGAGTTACATTGTGATGGAGTTGGTGAGGTGCCCTGGCTGGGAGTAGGAGAGAGTTTAGGATTTTGGGGGTGGTATGTGTTATGGGTAGGTAAATTCTCTGTGAAAATGCATTGAAAAAAAAAAAAAAAAATGGTGCCCACGGTTTGGTGTGGGTGGAGCATAGAGTAGACATTTGTGGGAATTAAGACCTATTATAACATGTTGGTGAGTTTGGAACAATCTGGAAGAAATGAGAGAACACTGAAGATTTTGACTAAGAGAACACTGGATTCATACTTTAAAATGAATAACTCATTTGACAGTATTGAGAAGAGCCTTGGAGAAGGGGTTAAGGCTGGTGGTACAGAGATCAGTTAGGAGGCTATTTTAACATTCCTGGCAAATAATGGAAGACCTAAAATGATATTTCAATGGTTGAATCCCCAGGACATATGAAAATTTAAATAATGAGAATGAGAGAGGGGAAAGCTCTCAGAATGACATTCATGTTTCTGGTTTTTTGACTGGATGGACAGAGATTTCATTCATTAAGATTTTAAAATTGGGAGGACCTTCTGTATAGCACAAGGAACTATGTAAATATCTTGTAATAACCTATAATGGAAAAGAATCTGAAAAAGAATATATATATATATTCAGATATATGTATATGTATACATGTATATATAGCTGAATCACTTTGCTATACACGTGAAACTAACACAACTTTATAAATCAAATATACTTCAATTTTAAAAATGATTTAAATATTAGGATTAGAAACATACTGATAAAGGGAAATGATGTATTCTGTTCTACACACCTTGAACCTGATTTCTTTCTGGGACATTGAGAGGGGAGCTCTGCTGATTTGGCCTAAGAGAAAGACCCCACACTTCAGAGCCAGAAAGTTGGGGCTGAAAGGGCTTATGAAGGCTCCACCTGTGCCATATTAAGGGATTTGGACTTTATTTTTGTCCTTGTTTCATTTATTCATGTTTAACTCAATTTACTCAGAGTTTGCAAATATATGTGGTTTGTGCGTTAGTTAGCATTGATTACGAAGTACTCTTATCAGATGTCAACACTGAGACTTACGATGAGCTGACCCATCAATTTTTTATTTCTGTGGCAATGATCCAAGTCCTCTGCTCTCAGGTAAATATAGAGAAACCCTGCTGTTGCCCATCACCTATGGCCTGATAGATGGTGGGAACGATAGGGGGGTGGGGTGGGGTCCATTGTGGAAATTGGATCAGTAGCAAATGATTACCTTCTATTCTAATGTAGGCCCAGCTCTGTATAATCTCCACGTACTGGTCCTAGATAAATATTTTATTGAAAGAATAGGAGCTTAGGAACAGGCAAACAGACCCATTGTTAGATGAAGGGTGTTTAGTTGGGGTCCATGATCTGCCGGAGCCAGGGAATGGTTAGGAATATGCTCCTTGGGATCAGCTTAGATTTGGAGTCCCAGCTTGAACACACAGCAGCTGTTAAATCAAACAAACAAAAAACCAAAACCAAAAAACAAAGCTTTGTGCAATTAAATTTCCTTATAAGCAAACAGAGATGAAAGTATCTACCTCATAAGGTTGTTGCTGGGATGAAATGTGACAGAGCATAATACAGTGCTTAACAAAGTGTCTGGTACTTATTAGCATGCAATAAAATTAGTTAGTATTAGCTTTATGGATGGATTTCAGGGAATTTGTGGAAACCTGAAATTGTGTGCACTGTTTTGTGATAACGTGTGGAAGTACTATTTTTTTATGGGGAGAGAATATAGTATGGCTGTCACTGGAGTCTCAAAGGAGTCCATAACTTAACAACAATAATAACCAAGATTAAAAACAAAAAACAAAAACAAAGTGAAGATAAAGAAAGGCCATCCTACACAAAGTTGTTGAACAGTTGCTTTTTTAAAAAATAGAATTATATTTTAGGGCAGTTTTAGGTTTACAGCAAAACTGAGCGGAGAGTACAAGGAGTTCCCATATACTCCTTGTCCGCATACACTCACAGCCAGAGTGATACATTTGTTAAAACAAATGGTCCTACATTGACACGTCATTATCACCTCAAGTCCATGGTTTACCTTAGGGTTCACTCTTGGTGTTGTACATTGGGTTTGGACAAATGTTTAATGACATGTATCCATCATGATAGTATTATTCAAGAGTAGTTTGACTTCTCTGTGCTCTGCCTATTCATCCTTCTTTCTCCTCTGACCCCTGGCAACCACTGATCTTTTTACCATTTCCACAGTTTTGCCTTTCCAGAGTGTCGTATACTTGGAATCACACAGTATGTAACCTTTTCACGTTGACTTATTTCACTTGGTCATATGCACTTAAGGTTCCTCTATGTCTTTCATGATTTAGTAGCTCATTTCTTTTTGGCATTGAATAATACTCTATTACGCAGATGTACCACAGTTTGTCTGTTTACCTACTGAAGGACATCTTGGTTGATTCCAAATTTGGCATTAATGATTAAAGATGTTGTAAACATCTTTGTGTGGGTTTTTGTGTGGATGTACGTTTTCAGCTCATTTGGGTAAATAGCAAGGAGTGCAGTTCCTGGAACAGTTTTTTCCCCCTAGTGTTTTATAACCCTTTGCAACCGTCTTTTCCCAGCAAACCTTCCTGATACCACCCATCTTGCTCAGAGAAGTCTATTTTATTCTATCATCCTTTCATCTTCTCCCTCCTCATCCAGGCGCTAGGGCCATACCACTATCCAAGGCAGCTCATGGTCTGTACTAGTATCCAGTCTCCCTAAGAAGGATTCCACACTGAATACTTTTTATCCTTTTTTTTCCACCCACGGCACTTTCTACCCTGGGTCCTATTCTCTGTCATTCCAGATCTTTGTTAGGGAACTGAGAAATAAATTCCTCCTAATGAGTTGATGGCTGGTATTGTTATTCCCACAAAGTATGATATTTACATTTAAATAGATCAGACTTTTCAAGGCAACACTTCTAGATGGGGTGGGAATGTTGGAGTGGATATTTAGGCCACCTGGCCTATCAGCAATAGAGATGTTTTTGGGTCTGGAGGTCTTTATGGACTGCTGAAATCCCATTTTATGATTGATTGTTTCCTCTGTCTTGATTAAGAGCCACACCTGTGAATTTTCATCCTTCTGCAGCTACTAAGACTTTGCTAAACCTCAGGGAAGTAATAAATTTACTTTACCTCAGTTATTCTTTCGGCAAAATGGGAATGACTGTAGACTTGCTGCCTAGGAATTGTATATAGTTTGATTCTTTTATTTTCCCTTTTATTTAAGGCACATGGAAGATGGAAAGTGCTAAGTGCTCTGAATTTTAGTATGAGATTTAAAGTACAAAATATCACTGCATAATGACAGATCAGATTTTTCAAGAATTCCCTGTGGGGAAGTTAAACTTCCATTTATACAGTGAAAGTAATATTTATCTTGCCCCTTAATGTTATTTTGTAAAGTCTACCTTAAAATAATACAAATCAGCAAAGCTTACTTCCTTAAGAAGAACTTCTTAAAGGGAGTGAAAACATAGTTGTAACATTACTTTTTGTGTGGCATGTGAAAAGAAAATCCTGGAAACACATGTTTATTTTTTTCAGTTCCTGACCACTGTGTTTGGAAAAACTGCCAAGTGTGACTTAAAACTTGCAAATACAGTAACTTGCTTTGAAATTTGGACCCATAATGTCTTGGGCTGTTTTTTGTAGAAGAGGAATTGTTATGTTAACTTTGACTTCTTCTGATCACGTTGCTTCCCAGAAATCAGTTGCATGCAGATTAACAGAACAGATTCCAATGAATGAATACACTAAATATAACTGACAGTACTCAATATACAAATACTGAATGTGGGACATTATCAATTCTCCAAAGAAGTGCTCTTTATGCTTTTTTACAAACGCTTAAGAACAGACTTAAAAGGACGTTGAAAACTTGCCAAACTTTCTTTGTATTTTGAAAGCCCACATCAAGAAGGGGTAGTAAATAGTTGTTGAATATAGGAAAAAGGAAGCTATTAGCATTGTTTTCTTTTAAAGATAAAAAGACAGTCCTAAGGAAAAGCTTCATAATCTTTGAAATATGAATATGTTGTTTAATCAGTTTGAAACAAATGACAACTTGAAATTTATGCATATAAATTTGTCTGTATAAATAGACAAAAATAGCTCATTACCTGCTAATTAAAAAAAAAAGGTAACTGGCTGTTTTATTGAGGACATATTTCAGGACAACCATTTCTACTTTATGGCATTTGACAAGTCTCAGAGTGAGATAGAAATTAGTTTTGAATTTTCAAAGCTAAAAAAAAGTATATATATTTTATGATCTAGCTTTGAAAAAATATAGTGTAAGTACATCTAAATACATCTGTCTTTGTTTTTTGAAATACAGTAGCTAAACTTTCTTTTTCAGAGATGCAATATACAAATATATTTATTTGTGTGCATGTGTGTAAATAATATTTAAGAAGTATCTGGGGCTTCAGCAGCAATATCTTTAAAGTATAACTGACATACAATATTATATTAGTTTCAGGTGTACAACATAGTGATTTGACATTTATATACATTATGAAAAGATCACCACAATGTCTACTAACCATCTGTCACGATACAAAGTAAATACAACGTTATTGACTATATTTCCCATGCTGTACATTGCAATCCAATGAGCTATTTATTTTATAACTGGAAGATTGCACCTCTTGATTCCTTTCACCTGTTTTGCCCAATCCTTAACCTCCTCCTCCCCTCTGGCAACCACCAGTCTGTTCTCTGTATCTGTGAGTCTGGTTTTGTTTTGTTTTGTTTGTTTTGTTTTTTAGATTCTATATATAAGTGAAATCATATGATATTTGACTTTGTCTGACTTATTTCACTCAGCATAATACTCTCAAGGTCCTCTCATGTTGTCACAAATGGCAAGAGTTCATTCTTTTTTTATGACTAACATTCCATTGTATACATGTACCATAATTTCTTTATCCATTCATCCTTCCATGGACACTTAGGTTGTTTCCATATCTTGGCTACTGTAAATAATGCTGCAATGAGCCAATATATCTTTTCAAATTAGTGTTTATGTTTTCTTTGGATAAATAAATACACAGAAGTGGAATTTCTGGATCATATGATAGTTCTAGTTTTAATTTTTTGAGGAACTTCCATACTGTTTTCCACAATGACTGCACCAATTTACATTCCCATCAACAGTACACAAGTGTTTTGTTTTCTCTACATCCTTGTCAACACTTGTTATGTCTTGCCTTTTTGATAATAGCCATTCTGACAGGTGGGAGGAGATATCTCTGGTTTTGATTTGCATTTCCCTGAGTAGTAATGCTGAGCACCTTTTCATATGTCTGTTGACCATCTTTATGTCTTCTTTGGAAAAATGTCTACTCAGATCTTCTGCCCATTTTTTTAATCAGACTTTTTTTTTCTTTCTTTCTTTCTTTTTTTTTTTTGCTATTGAGCTGTATGAGTTATTTATACATTTTGGATATTAATCCCTTATTGAATATATGATTTGCAAATATTTTCTCTCATTTCAGTAGGTTTCCTTTTTGTTTTGCTGATAGTTTTCTTTGCTGTGCAGAATCTTTTTAGTTTGATGTAGTCCCACTTGTTTATTTTTCTTTTGCTGACTTTGCTTTTGGACTCAAATCCAAAAAATCATCACCAAAACCTATGTCGAGGAGCTAATAACCTACGTTTTTTTCTAGAAATTTTATGGTTTCAGTTCTTGCATTCAAGTCTTTAATCTATTTTAAGTTAATTTTTGAATATGGTGTAAGATAGTAGTCCAGTTTGATTCTTTTGCATGTAGCTGTGTAGTTTTCCCAACACTATCTGTTGAAGAAACTGTCTTTCCCCAGTGTATATTCTTATCTCCTGTGTCATAAATTAATTAACCATATATGCATAAATTTATTTCTGGGCTTTCTGTTCTGTTCCATTGATCTCTGTGTCTGTTTTTGTGCCAGTGCCATACTGTTTTGACTACTGTAGCTTTGTAGTGTAGTTTAAAGTCAGGGCGTATGATACCTTTAGAGTAGCCAATTTTCAAACTTCTCCTTCTCAGCTCATCATTTTTATCTCATACAAACTGGCCTAGTAAGTATTAACATATTAAAAAAATTTCATTTTATTTGCAGACAAACATGACTGCTGCACATTTTTTACCAGCATGATAATATAAAAATATTTGTAAAATTCTCTATGATTCAACAATGGCATGATATGCTGAATTTCTAAAACCTGAGGGGTTGCTGATTGATGAGTTTTCTCTGTGTAACAAGAGAAAACTTTAAAAAAATAATACTTTATAGTTTACTAAACATTTACATGTATTATCTTATTCAGGCTTAACAACAGCCCATACAGCAGGTATTATTATTATTATTATTTTTTAACATTTTTATTGGAGCATAATTGCTTTACAATGGTGTGTTAATTTCTGCTTTATAACAAAGTGAGTCAGCTATATATATACATATAATCCCATATCTCCTCCCTCTTGCATCTCCCTCCCACCCTCCCTATCCCACCCCTCTAGGTGGTCACAAAGCACTGAACTGATCTCCCTGTGCTATGTGGCTGCTTCCTACTAGCTATCTGTTTTACATTTGGTAGTGTATATATGTCCATGCCACTCTCTCACTTCATCCCAGCTTACCCTTCCTCCTCCCCGTGTCCTCAAGTCCACTCCCTATGTCTGCGTCTTTATTCCAGTCCGGCCCCTAGGTTCTTCAGAAAGATTTTTTTTTTTTTTAGATTCCATATATATGTGTTAGCATACAGTCTTTGTTTTTCTCTTTCTGACTTACTTCACTCTGTGTGACAGACTCTAGGTCCATCTACCTCACTACAAATAACTCAATTTTGTTTCTTTTTATGGCTGAGTAGTATTCCATTGTATATATGTGCCACATCTTCTTTAGCCATTCATCTGTGGAGGGACACTTAGGTTGCTTCCATGTCCTGGCTATTGTACATAGAGCTGCAATGAACATTGTGGTACATGACTCTTTTTGAATTATGGTTTTCTCAGGGTATATGCCCAGTAGTGGGATTGTTGGGTCATATGGTAGTTCTATTTTTAGTTTTTTAAGGAACCTCCATACTGTTCTCCATAGTGGCTGTATCAATTTACATTCCCACCAACAGTGCAAGAGGGTTCCCTTTTCTCCACACCCTCCCCAGCATTTATTGTTTGTAGATTTTTTGATGATGGCCTTTCTGACTGGTGTGAGGTGATACCTCATTGTAGTTTTGATTTGCATTTTTCTAATGATTAGTGATGTTGAGTATCCTTTCATGTGTTTGTTGGCAATCTGTATACCTTCTCTGGAGAAATGTCTGTTTAGGTCTTCTGCCCATTTTTGGATTGGGGTGTTTGTTTTTTTGATATTGAGCTGCGTGAGCTGCTTGCAAATTTTGGAGATTAATCCTTTGTCAGTTGCTTCATTTGCAACTATTTTCTCCCATTCTGAGAGTTGTCTTTTCGTCTTGTTTATAGTTTCCTTTGTTGTGCAAAAGCTTTTAAGTTTCATTAGGTCCCATTTGTTTACTTTTATTTTTATTTCCATTTCTCTAGGAGGTGGGTCAAAAAGGATCTTGCTGTGATTTATGTCATAGAGTGTTCTGCCTATGTTTTCCTCTAAGAGTTTTATAGTGTCTGGCCTTACATTAAGGTCTTTAATCCATTTTGAGTTTATTTTTTGTGTATGGTGTTAGGGAGTGTTCTAATTTCATTCTTTTCCATGTAGCTGTCCAGTTGTCCCAGCACCACTTATTGAAGAGGCTGTCTCTTCTCCATTGTATATTCTTGTCTCCTTTATAAGAGAAAGGGTGGCCATATGTGTGTGGATTTATCTCTGGGCTTTCTATCCTGTTCCATTGATCTATATTTGTTTATGTGCCAGTACCATACTGTCTTTTTTTTTTTTAATTAATTAATTTATTTATTTATTTTTTAAAATTAATTAATTTATTTATTTATTTTTGGCTGTGTTGGGTCTTCGTTTCTGTGCAAGGGCTTTCTCTAGTCGCGGCGAGTGGGGGCCACTCTTCATCGCGGTGCGCAGGCCTCTCACTGTCGCGGCCTCTTTTGTTGCGGAGCACAGGCTCCAGACACGCAGGCTCAGTAGTTGTGGCTCACGGGCCTAGTTGTTCCGCGGCATGTGGGATCTTTACAGACCAGGGCTCGAACCCATGTCCCCTGCATTGGCAGGCAGATTCTCAACCACTTCGCCACCAGGGAAGCCCCATACTGTCTTGATTACTGTAGCTTTGTAGTGTAGTCTGAAGTCCGGGAGCCTGATTTCTCCTGCTCTGTTTTTCTTTCTCAAGATTGCTTTGGCTATTTGGGCTCTTTTGTGTTTCCATACAAATTATGAAATTTTTTGTTCTAGTTCTGTGAAAAGTGCCAGTGGTAGTTTGATAGGGATTGCATTGAATCTGTAGATTGCTTTGGGTAGTATAGTCATTTTCACAATGTTGATTCTTCCAATCCAAGAACATGGTATATCTCTCCATCTGTTTGTATCATCTTTAATTTCTTTCATCAGTGTCTTACAGTTTTCTGCATACAGGTCTTTTGTCTCCTTAGGTAGGTTTATTTCTAGGTATTTTATTCTTTTTGTTGCAGTGGTAAATGGGAGTGTTTCCTTAATTTCTCTTTCAGATTTTTCATCATTACTGTATAGAAATGCCAGATTTCTGTGCATTAATTTTGTATCCTGCTACTTTACCAAATTCATTGATTAGCTCTAGTAGTTTTCTGGTAGTATCTTTAGGATTCTCTATGTATAGTATCATGTCATCTGCAAACAGTGACAGCTTTACTTCTTTTCCGATTTGGATTTCTTTTATTTCTTTTTCTTCTCTGATTGCTGTGGCTAAAACTTCTAAAACTATGTTGAATAATCGTGGTGAGAGTGGACAACCTTGTCTTGTTCCTGGTCTTAGAGGAAATGGTTTCAGTTTTTCACCATTGAGAACAATGTTGGCTGTGGATTTGTCATATATGACCTTTATAATGTTGAGGTAAGTTCTCTGTGTGCCTACTTTTGGAGGGTTTTTATAAAAAATGGGTGTTGAATTTTGTCAGAAGCTTCTTCTGCATCTATTGAGATGATCATATGGTTTTTCTCCTTCAATTTGTTAATATGGTTTATCACATTGATTGATTTGCGTATATTGAAGAATCCTTGCATTCCTGGGATAAACCCCACTTGATCATGGTGTATGATCCTTTTAATGTGCTGTTAGATTCTGTTTGCTAGTATTTTGTTGAGGATTTTTGCATCTATGTTCATCAGTGATGTTGGCCTGTAGTTTTCTTTCTTTGTGACATCTTTGTCTGGTTTTGGTATCAGGGTGATTGTGGCCTTGTAGAATGAGTTTGGGAGCGTTCCTCCCTCTGTAGCAGGTATTATTATTCCCTTTTTACAATGAGGAGAAAAGATAGATAGAGAAATTAAGGGTGGAGGTGGAGATTCATTTTCTCTCATTTTTTTCTTTCTCCCCAAGTTCCTGCTGCCTTTTACAAGCTACAAATAAATAAGCAAATAAACTCATATTTTAAAATCACCACCTCTGTCCTCTCCTGGAAGAATTCAGAACGAGGAGGCTGCACTGCCTTTTTATATTATTGGCACTTAATAATAGAAGGAAGAGGGATTTGTCTGATTGCTAATATGACAAGTCCAATACCCTCTGGTCCACATATCTCTGGTGGGGTTAGTATGTTAAGCTTTATTTCACACATGTTATTGAAAATTTTAAATGCATATGGATTACTTAGGCATCTTATGAAAATACTGATTCCAACTCAGTAGGTCTAGAGTGGGGCCCGAGTCTGCATTTCTAAGAAGCTTCCAGGAGCTGATGCTGCTGGTCCATGAATCATATTACTTTGAGTAGTGAGGTCCCTAAACTGTCTTGCCTCCTTTCCCTAGAGCTGCTCCCTGCAGGTATACCATGCTCTCCCCTTTTCCTCTGCATGGGAAAGATTTACAGTTTTTCAGGTCTTCTCCCTGTCATAGGTGAATGAGTTTAATTCAGGGGTTTGTGATAAGGAAGGTACAGAGTTCCCATTTTTCCTTGGGGAGAAGCAGCATTCTCCAAGCACTCTACTAGGAATGAAGTGAAAGTGTTAGAGCTCCTTCTGTCCTCCTATCCCAGTTTTCAATTGGTTCAGAACTGGGAGGAAAGAGGACTTTATCATGATCAGACTCGTAGTATATTTTTCAAGAATCTTCTTTTGTGTCCTTAGTAGGTTATATTCTAGGGGAGAGAAACAAACAGTAAACAAATAAACAAATATGTATGGTAGATTATATGAGGGTTTCAATTTCTTTGGTAGGGTGGTCAGGCAAAGTGTAACTGAACAGGGGACAGCTGAAGATTAAGTAAGATGATGAGACTGAAAGAGTCTAGTTTAGTGCCTGATTAAGGGCAGGTGCTGAAAAATGTTCCTTTCCCTTCCCTCTGCACACCTGACCATATTTGTCCCTTGTGTTCAAGGCTGGGAAGAGTGTTTCTCTGTTGACAGGAGGCCACACGTGCCATGTCTCCTAAGTTATACCTTGGAAGTCTAATGGCTGTTGGAAAATCTTTAATTGGGACTTTACCAGGTCCCTTGGCCTTTTAGCTCCTATATGACACAGGACCTTTCCATAGAAGTCTGTCATCAGTGACTGATGACTGACCCCCTAAGGAAATTCAGTCATTCCACCAAATAATGAAAGGGGAAATATCGATACCTGAAGGTGTACTATTAAGCAAATCAGGAAAAGGCTTCTAGTTCCTTTACTAATCGCTATTCTCCTGAGCTCCGTAGGCTCTCCAAGTTGAGAGAACGAGTTCTAGAGATTCATGGATGAGTAATTTGGTGGAGTGCATTGCACAGTGCCTGGCACATAGGATAATATTTTTCAATAAATAAGAGTGGATGATTGCATGCTAAGTAGACATTAACTGATGAGCCAGGCACGTAAGCTCCCTTTCGCATCCTGGGCCAGTCTGTCTAAGGATACCCTTGGGAAACATGGTGGTGGTGGTGACAGCAGGCAGTATGTTTCTGGTCTAAATGAGTGACATGCAGTTGTTGTTATGATCATCACTTCTCAGTATCAGCTTACTATCAGTATGCATAACTTGGTCTTCAGGGCAGACTCTATTCCAGTTTTCTGTAATTGTACAGTAAATTAGACTTGCCACACTTCACATGGGAGTTTCACAGAAGTCATCAACTAGTCACCAAAGAACTTATTCTGAAAACCACTGTAATTGCTATTTGTTTTAGGATTGACTCTTAGCTATTTGAATATGTCTTTCATTTTGTTTTCTTTATAAATGTATTACACATATTGCTGGGTCAACATTAAAATCATCTACAACAAACTGAGCTAATTTGGCATGCTCACACACAATGTTTTAAAATAGATGGGCTCTGAATTTCTAGTTCCAGATTTGAGATGGTCAACTGAAATTATGTTGACTCCCTCTTTGGCTTCTTCATCTATAAACCAGGCATAGTGTTTTATTCCTACAGAGGAGGCTGCGACCATCAATTACGTATTTGTTGTAAAGGGCTTTGATAGCTTGAAAGAATGACCTTTTATAAGACAGGATACATTGTATTTATCCTTACAGTATTTTCTTGGTTCTAATTATAACTCATTTTTTTCCAACCATAGAAGGAGAACGGAAAAGGGAAAATGTGAGTACAGAAAAAGTGGCACTGATTTCCATCACAAAAAGAGATTCTACAAAGCTCTGGAGGAAAGTCACACCACAGCATAGGCTGATCCTGGGTGAGTCTGGTGTCAAATTTAAATATTGCCTTGAAGTAAGAGAGCAGGGACTTTTTCAGAGCAACTACTTCAGACTAAAAAAAAAAAAAAATCAATAGTTGGTATGTGTTATTTTATATTTGTAAACTTAAAAATTCATAGGATGTCACAATTAGAGGAGGCTTTATAGATCTACTTTGACTTAATCTTTTCATAGATAAGGAAATAGAGATTCAAAAAATATTTATAAACTTTCCCTAAACTACCCAATGAATTGTTCTCCTGATCTCAGTTCAATGGTCTTTAGTTTGCGTATGACTGGGTTGTAGGATACTATAAGCATTATTTTTCAAAAAACTTAATAATATTGAGATGAATCCAAGTAAACCAAGCTGAGACTTTGCAATCTATTTCACTGTGGCCTGTGAAAATGACTTTGATCTAAGCTTCTCTAAGTGAATTTCTGTCTGTGTTATCAGTGCTTAGGGCCCCTGTATCTTAGTGTTCTGGGGTTTCAGAAGTGGACTCTGGTTTACTTAAAAACAAATAAAGAAAAATAGATAGTAAATAAAGTAAGGATGTTATTGGAAAGATAACACAGAAGAAAAGAAGAGGCTGAAGAATCAGGGCTCAGAAAGCTCTGGACAAGCATAGCTGCAGGGATTCAAGTAGTAGCACCTAATGGAGAGTCTGCTTACTGCCCCAGGGGTAGGCAGAGAAGCTCCAATTGCTCCTACATCTTGTCGTCCCAGGAAAGCTTCATATCTCAGGGTCAGAGGATCTGACTAGTCTAGCTGAGGTAATGTGCCTGCCCCATGGCTTGGCATGAGGTGGGTTGGTAGGGACTGAGTGGGACATTTTGATAGACAGATTGCCAAGACCTGATGCATAGGAAAAGGGAAGCTCCCAGAAAGGAAACAAAAATGAGCTGTTGTTAAAAAAAAAGGGGGAGGCATGGATTCAGGACAACAGAAACATACATATGTGCTGGAATCCATTTCATTACCATAGATAGGAAAGAATGCTGTGTGTACAAATTTTTACTTTGTAAAATGACTTAAAAATATTTCAGATGTTGGCATTCAGTCTTCTTTTTTTAATTTTTATTTTATTTTTGGCTGCGTTGGGTCTTCGTTGCTGCGCTCGGGCTTTCTCTAGTTGCAGCGAGCGGGGGCTACTCTTTGTTGCAGGGCTCAGGCTTTTCATTGCGGTGGCTTCTCTTGTTGTGGAGCACGGGCTCTAGGCGCGCGGGCTTCAATAGTTGTGGCACATGGGCTCAGTAGTTGTGGCTCGTGGGCTCTAGAGCACAGGCTCAGTAGTTGTAGCACACTGGCTTAGTTGCTCCACAGCATGTGGGATCTTCCCGGACCAGGGCTCGAACCCACGTCCCCTGCATTGGCATGCAGATTCTTAACCACTGCGCCACCAGGGAAGTCCTGGCATTCAGTCTTAGTTGATACTTTTTACTTGTTCGTTTCTCTAATTCCAATTATATTTAGACTTTCATATCCCATTCAAGTCAACTAGAGAAAATATGATAACTATAATAAGAATTTTATTTAGTTTGGTTATAAGTATTCATTCACTTGGTCAGTTCATTTATTCAATACATATTTATAATACACTTTGAAAATACAGGATTTAATTTCTGTCGCTGAATTGGCAAGAGGCATAAGCAGAGATTTTCTTTTTATTAAAATAAATTACACAACAGACTGAACTAGTGGCTTTCAAGCAGTGCTCTAGAGTGGCTACAAGTCCCTGGTGGCCTTTGTCGGATGGTGGGTAGAGAGCCAACTGGTTGGACTTCAGTTCCTCTGTGCCTTCACCTCTCCCCATCTGCTCTTGCCTGTTTCTCTCCCAATCCTCTCCACTTACTTCAACCAGAAGAGTTTCAATGTTGTTTGTTGGGTATCTGAACAAGGTTTTCTTTAATGAAGAAAAAAGTTTGAAAATTAGTAAATAATATGTTACCATATTAGCTGTTAGCATACTTATTAGATTTATTTAACAAGTAACTTCCTAGTCCTAACCCTTCCTAGGGAATACATCTATCTAGTCATGGAGAACTCATCTTCTTAATTAAAAAAAAATTTTTTTTGAACCTATCTGGAATTAATGAATAAATAGAGAATGTTTACTGTGGATGAGGCTCTCTACTGCACTCTTTGGGGGAATAATAAGATAGATAAAAGACAGCTTCTTAGCTTAAGTTAGTTGGGAAGACTAAGCAAACATATAAAATAATAAAAGGCCAACAGAAGAACTGTTTCAGTAGGTAGATTCAATAATCACAAACTGGATCACATCATCTCCATCTAGAGGGAGTTATAGGGGGAGAAGGCCTTCTCGATGATGGCATATTCAGTTTCGGTTTAAAGTTCTGTGAGTCTAGGGATTTAAAAAATATATCAGAACATACATTTTTCTTATGGATGATTTCTGCATCTCCAAGTTATCCAATTTCCTAAGTACCTTTTGGATTTTGGGCAAATATGAAAACAATATTTAAACTAGTCTCATATTACTTCTCTTTCTTTAATCTGATGTTTCTAGGTCTGAAATGAAAAGCAAAATCACAATTTTATTTTTGTATATGGAGGGTGAAATGTTTTTATTTGGATTGTTAAGAAGAAACAATGTTAAATTAATAAAAATCAAAATTGCACAGAAAATTAGAGTTTTTGTAGCTACAAATTTTACTTTGAATTTGATCTATGTCACTGCCTGCTGGGTGAAGTCTGACTCTATGGTTTTCCATTATGTCTGTGTTTGAAGGCTTGGTTCTGTCCTTCCTTTATTTAATATATTCCTAAAGCCATTTTCCAGTGAAATCCTACCCAGTGAATTGACTCACATCAGAAGAATTCCAGAAATAAGAACAATCATGCCCTTTCTGTCATTGATGTAATGGTGTTTTTCAGCTTTAATAGTCATGAGCGATATTTTGGCAAGCAACTGAAATAACCCCAGTTATCTGATTGTGTTATTGACTACTACCTTCCAAGGGTTACCTCAGGGGAAGGGACATTATTTTAGGAACATTCTTTATTTTTTAACTTGAGGATGTTATCTGTTAACAAAATACTAGATTAAAAGTCATGAGAACTTTTTCTTTTTTAGAGTGTATCTAAAGAATACTACAACACATATTTAACACACCAAGTTCTAAACATATGGATCTCTTAAAACAGACTGGTATAAACATTTTGATAATTCCTGGAGCTTGTCCTTTTAAGATAGTTTTAAGTTGTGGGATTATTAAAATGTTTACCATCTAAAGTGGCAGCATTGTCTTTAAGATTTAAGTTTATAGTTCTATATGTGAATTTTTTCTAGAAATTATTCTTTCCTAAAAATTGAGCTAAAATTCTTAATTTTGTTTTCTTTGCTTTATATTAAATATAGTTTGTAAAGCTCTCCCTCTCCTTATTTTGCATATTTTGGAGTTCTCTCTAGGAACTCTTTTTCAGTCTAGAATTTTCTTCTAGGAAATATGAAATGGCGAATATCTTAGGTTATAAGGTAGTTCTGCACATTTTGCTTAGTTTCTCTCCTCAGGTAAAAACCGTCTTTCTCTTGATCTGGCAGTTTGATAAGCTTACCATTTGGCTGGGCCTGAGGTGGGTTTGTGAAAAAGCAGATTGTTGTAGTTAAAATAATCAGTGTACCCCTGTTCTACCTGGATGTCTGGGAGAAGTGCCAAGAGAGTTCCCAATATTTCATTCAGAGGCAGAGTCTATGAAACTGTCAGTTTTTTTTGAAGACCAATTTGACTGTGCCACGTTTCTAATACTTTCTGCATTTATCAGGAAATCAACTGTAGTCTTCTGACTTCATATTTTGTTGTAGTTTTAGTTTAAAAAATGTCTTTTCTAGAAGGATTTTTTTCTCTAGGGAAAGAAGCCTTTATATTGTAATTAAGGTTTAATTACAATTGATTAAAACTGTAAGTATCCCTATTTTTGGTCAATGTCTAAGCCAAAGTATTGTATATATTTTATCAGCCATAAGAAAATGAAATATTTATCCTCAAGGGAGGCAGTGAAGATCTGATCAAGAGTTAAAAGATAGTAATCATCTGAATAGTAATTACCATCAGGAATGCTAAACTACCTGAAAATAATCCTTTGTCTCAACCAAAAGTAAACTACAAGCTCACTCATGGTGGATCATATTCAACTGTTTTTAATGGAGCATAGGGTTTAAAAGCAGAAGCTCCGGAGGTGGAAAATTCTGAATCAAATCTCACACTGCCCCTGACATGCCCTGTGATACTGAAACAGTTATTTCATCTTTTAAAAACTTCAGTTTTCTCATCTATAGCATATTATAATGATACCTACTTCATAGAGGGATTAAAATGTTCAGCACAGTACCTGATTCAAATCAGAGTTCATTAAATGCCAGCTCTTACTATGGCTACATTCAATTTATTTTGCATCATTATCTAAATGTATTTCACTGTCACAGAATCTTTTGTCACAAAAATATTTTGTCTGTCTATCAACACCAGTTACAAACATGGTGGCCATTGCCAACTGAATATTTTGATATATTAGGAGTTACCTGTAAAATCACTTCTAATTCCACAATCAGAAGTTGCTATGATCTGAATATTTGTGTTCTCCCTCAACATTATACATTAAAATTTTAAGGCCCAATGTGATGGTATTGAAGGAGGTGGGGCCTTTGGGAGGTGATTAGATCATGAGGACGGAGCTCATACGAATGGAATTAATGCTTTCATAAAAGAGGCCGCACAGAGCTCCCTAGTCCCTTCTGCCCCAGGAGGATACAACGAGAAGTCTATGACCTGGAAGAGGTCCCTCAGTCTCCCATCCTGTCACCCTGATCTAAGACTTCCAGCCTTCAGAACTGTGAAATATAAATTTCAGTTGTTTATAAGCCACCCAGTCTATGATATTTTGTTATAGCAGCTCAAATGTACTAAGACAGAAGTAATCACCATTAACATACTTGCAAATTTCATTACCATTTTTTGGTGGCTATATTATGTATTTATTGTTTGAAAAGTGGGCCTTACAATGTGTACCTAGCTTTTAGTGTTCAGCATTGTGTTGTGAGAATGGTTTCCTTAGCTAGTCTTCAAAAATCACAATTTCAGGTGACTATATAATATTCTATTATACAGGATAATAAGAATGTAACTTCTTTAAATATTCCTCCATGGTTGACTATTTAGGTCATTTGCAATTTTTGTTCATTATAAATAACATTTCCATAAACATCCTTCTCTATACATATTTGAAAGTGTAATAAATGCATTCAAATATATGAATATTTTAAAGGAATTTTAGATATTCTAAATGCTTTCCTGAAAATTTGTAGCAATTTACCTACTGTCAGTATTGCCTCATAAATTTGTGAACCTCAAATCAAGACTTTCTTTTTCATTTTGACCTGTTACTCCTATGTAATAAATGGGCACATTTTCACTAATTTCCCCCATAGTTAACACACATACATAAACTGTCTTGGCTCATTATGACATTTAACTGCATATCTTGAATCACATTAAAGTTTCAGTAGTCATAATTCATTTCTGAAGGACTTTTAAGTGGCAACAGAAAAAGAAAGGGCTTAAAAAGAATTATATTATTGGATATAAGAACTATATGGATTTAAAAACGCCTAATCATACAAAGAATAGAGAAGCGAGGCTAAGGTATTTGTACTTTCTGCCCTCATTTCAAAGGTGAAAGACAACCAGAAGGAGAGACTGGGTCGTTGGTATTTATCCAGCTACTTGGTCCTTCATGTGGGGTATGTCTTCTCTGCATCATTATTCACAATTATCTTTTCAGCCAAAGTATGTTTACTGGATGTCAGGTTTAATGAACCTGCGGCCAGTGGAATTTATGTGAGAGGAACACATCACACATGTGGCCTGAGTCTAGGATTCAGTCACTCATTCTTTAAATATTTATTGAGGACCAACTGGGTGCTAGGCCCCATTCTAAGCACATCAGTGAGACAAAGAGATGAAAACCCTTACCCTCTTGGAACTTATATTTTGGTAGGGAAAGAGAATAATAACACAAGAAATCCATTTTATAATACATTTGGAAGTAATTAGTGCAACAGAGTGAAATAAGGTAGGAAAGGGGATAAGCTGGGATGGCAATGGAGGTAAACAATTTTTAATGGGTAGTTAGGAAAGGCCTCCCTGACAAGATGACTTTTGAGCCAAACTTGAAGAGGGTGCAGATGCCTGAGGCAAGTATTTTCCAGTGTGTCTGCCCCTGGGGATTCAGGCATGTCTGGTCCATTGGGAGACTGGCTCCACAAAAGTCTTTGTGAAGAGGGTTCAAGAAATCTGAGAGAGAACAGATCCTAACTGAAGAAATCTCTATGCATTATGAGCTTGATCCATGAGTGACTGAAGATGAGAAGAAAGATTGTATGTGGTGCTTCATATTTAAATCGGGTCTGGACATGTCTCGAAAGAATTTTGCTGTCCAAGCAACATTGAGTTATCATGGAGCATATCACAATGGGAGAGACCCCATCTCCCCTTCACCACAGACATCAGAGCAGAAAGGATTATGCTGCTTAGGGTGCAAGACGAGAAGTAGCAGTGGCCGTCATGCTACGAGATCCCCTCAGGAAACTTGGCCCCTAGCACTTGAACTGTCGATACTGGTAGGCTTGTTATATCTCTTGGGACAAAGATCACCACCTGTAAAGAACTACTGTTTTGCACCAAGAGAGTTGGTGGAGCTAAGTGGTCAGAGGGGCAAGAATCTTAAGTTAGAGACAGAATATAGTTGAACATGGTAGACGTTGAAGGAATGGAGCACATGGGAGACATCCCTTGGGAATTCCCAGAAATATGTGTGTTTTCCTGTGGTCGGGGGTGCTTTATAGGAGGTCGAGGTCTGTCAGAGTAACTTATGTATGAAATTTATTTTAACCTAATTGTCCATTCAGGCAAACATTGGATAATTTCTTGGCATTGTTTCAGTATTGAACAAAAGTTTTGGCATAAATACTTTCTATTAATTTTTTCTCTCTTTAGCCCAACAGTATTGAAGACCAGCTCATCAGGTTAGCAACAGGAAAGATAAACTGTAAAAGCCAGTGCTAATTTCTAGCAGGGAAGTGTGACCAACACCACCAATCTGAATTTAGCAAACTCACCTAGAAAAACTGAGTGTGAATGACCACAACTCTTATACACTGTTATTTTTACCTGGTCATTTCAAGGCCAGGTCAGCAAGAGAGACTTAGGTCAGAGATGAAGGATTTTATTATTCACAACTCAGCAAGCAGCATATTTGGTGCCCTAAAGCCCCCTTTCTTACTGAGTAACGTAAGAGAGTGAGGTGATAGCTGCACATGCAGTTAAGTTGTAAAAGGATAGAAATCTTTAGGGAATTCTTAGGGATTCTGAGCACCTAGGGAACCTGAAAGTTTCACACTGGGCAACCAGCTTGCTGGCCCACTGCTTTAAGAGGGAGAGAGTACCTTTAGCTTCCATGTTGTTCACTATACAGCTGTCCTTGCACAGATGGTCTGAAACAAAAGAAGTGCTTCTCCTTGCCAGAAATGCAGAAAATGAGAGACCTATGGAGAACTGTCTCCAACAACATCCACCACTCGTTTTAAGGAAATAACCCAAGAAGTGAACAACAAACCTAACACCTTCTGCTTTTTGAGACTACATCTTGCCTGGAAGAAACTCTCCCACAAGTAATACATTCTCAAATTACCATGACCTTTGGGCTGTTAGCCACATCTATTGGGGCAGTGTGGCCTTTTCTTTTGTGCTATTGAGGGACAGCCCCTGTGGCATGTATCTCCAGCGTTCTTCAGCCACTGTTACTGTAGGTGAATGCCTTGTAAAGAGTGACCCTCGCTCGTTATTTTCTTTCATATACTTCATCTCCTGTTCTGCAGGACCAATTGCACTTGGTCACAAATGGGTAGATCTCGCCATCTGGTTACCTAATGTCCTGGGGTAGAATCTGAGATGAAGAAGAGATTGTTGGAAAGGAAGTCTGACGCAGCGGCCAAATCATAAACTGTAACTCCACTAAGTCCTATTTTCATATTGAATAGGCAATGAAATTGTATTACCTGTCTCTACATTGGAAAGAAAAATCAATATGTGCTGTTTCTTCATGTAATAAATGTCCTTCTCTCTCCTCCCTGCTGTTGCCATCCCCAACATTTTACATTAGCATGATAAGAAACATTGCAAAGTGTGGGATGGGCCTGGATCTTCAGAAGGTGATTTCTCATGCCAGTTAACGAATATAGTGTTTAAAACAGCATTTGTCGTTTAGCATTATGGCTAAAAAGAGTACATAGTCAGGACAGAATAAAGTAACATCACATTACTGAACAAAAATTTCTCTGACCACTTCCTAGGATGTCTGGGAATTGTAGTCAAGTGTATATTGTATAATAGAAAAAGTGCTAGACCTGGAGTTCTTGAAAATTAGCTTTGTGGTCTTGATTAAGCCACTTAACGTCTCTGACTCTCAGATGTTGATATTTCAAATAGGGAGAATAATCTTTGGTCTGTTCTCCTCACAGATTCATAATGTTTATTAAAATCAACAATGTACTATATACATATGAAGGTGCTTTGGTAATCAAGCCTGATCTAATTGTAAAATGGTATGGCAATATTTAAAGTAAAGTGGAATTTTTTTCATAATACTGACATTGAGGAACAGGATTAATATTACCTTGAGTTTCAATTTTTTGCAACATAGGGAGTGTAATACTGTTGATAAAATGGCAAAATCTCTGCAGGAATCAATGAAATTCTAGAATATATCAGGGCAACCTAAGCAACAACTTTCCAACATTGTTCTCACTTTTCACTAACACATTTTTCTTAGTTGCACAATCTCCAAATATAACCAAGCGGTAACCAGGTAGTTTATTCAGATTTTCTGGAGTGTCCTCTACACTCTCTTCGTCTTGACCTTCTCTGATAATATCATCCTCAGTTTATGACTCTAATAACATAGCATCACATCATAATCCTAATGTTTTCTCTTTTCGACAACTGGGAAATTTTAATAGAAATCAACAAACATACTTGGGGTGGGTAGTAGAAAAAAGGGCTTTGTCTCTACATGTGACTGAAGCAATTCATGGAAACTGACCTACAAAGCAACCTACAATATCTGCTTTTGTTATAAATTTCAAAATAAAACATGGGTCCACAGTGATTCCATAGATGTTAGCCACCAATGCTGGGAACTAATTCACTCACCACTAACTCACTTATCACTAACTTATGTAAGTTCTCATCTTGAAACTTGTCATGGTTGAGACAGAAATATTTCTAGGATCAAAACTGAAAGCAGGTAGATACCGTGGTTATGTAGCTAAGAATATTAAATCTGTCTGAATTGAATACATGTTGAGGTTACTGAGATTTGGTTCATTGAACAACTGGGTGAAATACATATCATAGTTCAGATATGACTGCACACTTGGAATTTCTTTTAGCAACTGAATAGGTGCCATGTATGTGTGTACATGTGTGTGTGTGTTTGTGGGAGAGCTACTCAGCATGGTTAGTGTAAGGCTCATGTGTCACTTCTTTTCTTGAATACCAAGAACTGATGGTCTAACTGGAGTGGTATCAGATAAATTGGAGGCAACAAAGGAGAATGATATAGAAGGTAAAAGAAAGCTGAGTGGAGGACTAGGTTGAGTCCTGTTTCCTGGATAAGCTTAGGTTAGTCAAAAGCATTCCAGAATATCTGTTTGCTAATACCCAACTTGGGCAGGTGTGAGTCATTCTTTTAAACATTATTTAATGCCAAGACTAACTATTCTTGAGGTCACCAACTTTCCTGAGCCATGGAAACCCACGGTGGTATATGTGAATGGTTTAAATTGGTGGTTCTCAAATTCTAGCTTGCATCAGAATCATCTGGAGAATCGTTAAAGCACAGATTCCAAGATTTTCATTCAGAAGTTCGGGGGCAGAGCCTGAGAATTTGCATTTTTAACATGCTCCCAGGTAATGCAGATACTGCTGGCTGGGGCAAGCATACTTTGCGTGATCCACTGGAGCCACCCTATTTCCATGCATGTGCTTTGTAATTGTCCAGTCAAATGACATATTCAAATCACTATGAGTGAGCTCCCTCCTCACCCCTCCCCTCCCCCTCCCAAATAATAAATGTGTGTGCAGTCAAGTAGAGCTCTTGAAAGTGATCAGTGGAGAATCATGGAAATTAAGTCCATGCCCAGAGGGGCTACTCTTTATTTGATAAATTAGCTGGTTTATGTTAAAACAAGCCGCATTCTAGGGCCTGTGGCAGAAGACTGTGAACCACAAGGTCCTTTAATGAGAAAAATGATGATAACTCACCACCAGATGCTTATCGTCACTTTTCAGTATATTATGTGGAATAAGGTGGACTCAGAGAAGGAGTTAAGAAGGATCCTGAGCTCAGAGTGGAAGGCCCCGATGCCACGCAGCTGCATTTTCCTTCTCATTCTGCAGCACACTCCAGAACTTTTCATTCATCTTTTCATTCAACTTTTCATTCAATCATTTACTCATCCACTTACATATCAAGCAGTTATTGAGTACCTACTATTGATACATGCCAGGAATTGGCCCAGATGTAGGGATTACAACTGGTAACAAGATAGACATAGTTCCTGCTTTTGTGGGACTAACCTCTTAGTGTGGGTGGGAGGAAGGGGGAGAGAGAGTGAAAGAGAGAGAGAGAGAGAGACAGAAGGAGAGACAGAGAGGAAGAGAGGGAGGAGGGGGGCAGGAAGAGAGACAGAACATGGGCAAATAAAGAATAATTCAGAAAAATATCACATAGCAGTAAGTAAAACACAGAGAAATAAAACAGTGATTTGATATTAAGTGACGGGTTACAGAGTAGCTATTTTGGATTGGATGGTCAAGAAGGTCATTCTGAGATGACATTTAAGCTGTGAGTTGAATGACAAGAAAAAGCCAGGTATTTTCTGAAAGATCAAGGGCTAAGAGTCTTCCAAGCAAGGGAGCAGCTAGTGCAAAAGTCTCAAGGTGGGAGTGAGCTTGGCAAGTTTAAGGAATGGAAGATCAGTGTAGCTGGAGCATCATGGACCAGAGAGTGAGAGATACCAAATGATAGGCAGGGGCTATTTGAGAGTCATTGATGTGATTTAGTCATAGGTGTGATGGAAAAAGACATTGGCTGTTGGTAATATGGTGTGACTGGTATAAGGATGCAGTGGACAGAACATCCTACAGGACAGGGGAAAAGCAGAAGCAGGAGACTAGTTGGGAATCCATGATAGTACTATAGGGGAAAGATGATGGAGGCACTGACCAGGTGTTGTGAGTTGGTAAGTCATCCGATTCTGAAGAAGTGTGGTCAATTAAGTGTTGCTGACTTTTTGGATATGTGTGTGGGGATGTGCATTAGGGAAACAAGAACTGTCTCCAAGGTCCTTGCTATTCAATAACATGATTCGAGGACTAGCAGCATCCCATCATTTGGAACTTGTTATAAATGCAGAATCATAGGCTATGACTCAGACCTGCTGAATTAGAAGACCCCTCAGGTGACTCATACACACATTAAAGCTTGAGAAGCCTTGTGTTAGATTATTGTCTTGATCTCCAGGGAGAGTAGTGCTATTTACTGGGATGGAGAACCCTGAGGCAGGAGTCGGTTGGGGTGAGGGAAGGGAATCAAAATTTCTCTTTGTGTGAATTTTGAAACATTTATATGACATACAAGTGGAGACCTCAAGTAACAGTTGGTTACACGTGTCTGGATTTCTTTGGAATGGTCAGGGCTAGAGATAAAGATGTGGGATATGTTAGTATTTGCATGGTGCTCACTATCCAATGAATGAATGAACGAGCTAACTAGTGAGAAGGTGTAGACAGAGGAGAAATCCAGGAATGAGCTGGGCACTCTAAAGTTTAGAAGTCTATTAAGAGGAAGGGTTAGCAATGGAGACTGAACAGAGGAAAGCCATGAGAGCATGATGTCATGGAAGCCCGGAGAAGAAAATATTTCAAGAAAAAGAGAGCAGTCAACTGCACTGAATGGTGCTGAGAGGCTGAGTAAGAGAACCAGGAAAAGAGCATTGGGTTTGGCAACATGGATGTCAGTGATGACTTTGGCCAAAGCAGTGTTAAAATGGTGGGAATGGATATCTTTTGAAGTACACAGAGGAGAGAATTTGAGATAAGTGAGTAGAGATGGTGCTTACAGATGACTATTTAAAGTATCTGGGAAGTAATATAGTTTTGTTTACTTCATTGGTGCTCTGAAACCAGTGATCACTCTTGGTATCTCCTGCCATAGATGAACTCCTAACGTGTCCTTCCAGATATGTAGAGTAGAAAGTATAAAAAATCCTGGTCATTGACTTCAAGCAACTCATAATCTAGTGAGAGATAGATGCACACAAGTAATTCAATGCTCTGATAACTTTATATTAGAATTATTAGGATTTATGGGCTGGGAAGAGAGTTAATATTTTTGCTTGCATTCTGCTAGGCACATTGCAGATATTATTTTATTTAATCCTCACTATATTCCTTTGAGGTTATCCCAGTTTTACTGATGGGGAGATAAAAATTCAAAGAGGCTCGGGACTTGTTTTTGTGTAACTAGTCAATGGTGAGGCTAAAATTTGAAACTCAGGTCTGCTGACCCCAGGGCTATAATCTTTGCAATGACATGTTACTTTTCACAGTGGAAAAAGAGAATAAATAAAAATTATGCTTAGCAAAACTGTGAGTGGTCTTTTACAAATTGGAATACAAGGATTCCTTACTGTATTAATACAGTAGAGTTGCATCTTATGCAGTGTTTAGGGGTAAAATTCCAAATGGTGAAAATTATCCTAAAAAAATTTCATTATATCACTCACATGTGCCTGGGAAATGCTCACATTATGAGAGCCATTTAGGAATTGAGGTCAGCTGAAGAAATGTCAGACTTAACGTTTCTCTTCTCACTCAGGGAAATACAATCATTGAGGAGGCTCGCCTGTAATACTATTATTATTATTGGCTGTGTACATATGGCTTCATTAACATCAGTTAAATTCACATATTAGGCAAATCTAATGAGTTAGTGTTAACTGAAAATTTACTATGTATGGTCAGTGTACTAGAAACATTTCATGCATTTTCTTTTTTAAAAATTTAATTTAATTTAATTTTTAAAATTTTTATTGAAGTATAGTTGAGTTACAATGTTGTGTTACTTTCTGCTGTACAGCAAAGTGAATCCATTATACATATTCATATATCCACTGTTTTCTAGATTCTTTTCCCATATAGGCCATTACAGAGTATTGAGTAGAGTTCCCTGTGCTATACAATAGGTCCTTATTAGTTACCTATTTTATATATAGTAGGGTGTATATGTCGATCCCAATCTCCCATTTATCCCTCCCCCCGCATCCCCCCTGGTAACCATAAGATTGTTTTCTACATTTTTAACTCTATTTCTGTTCTGTAAATCAGTTCATTTGTACCATTTTTTAAGATTCCACATATAAGTGATATCATGCAATATTTGTCCTTCTCTGTCTGACTTACTTCACTAAGTATGACAATCTCTAGGTCCATCCATATTGCTGCAAATGGTATTATTTTGTTCTTTTTTTATGGCTGAGTAATATTCCATTGTGTTTATGTACCACATCTTCTTTATCCATTCCTCTGTTGATGGACACATTTAGGTTGCTTCTATGTCCTGGCTATTGTAAATAATGCTGCAGTGAACATTGGGGTGCATGTATCTTTTCAAATTATGGTTTTCTCCAGGTATATGCCCAGGAGTGGGATTGCTCTATTCTTAGTTTTTTTGAGGAACCTCCATACTATTCTCCATAGTGGCTGTACCAATTTACATTCCCACCAATAGTGCAAGAGGGTTCCCTTTTCTCCATACCCTCTCCAGCACTTATTGTTTGTAGATTTTTTTGATGATTGCCATTCTGACTGTTGTGAGTTGATACCTCATTGTAGTTTTTATTTGTATTTCTCTAATAATTAGTGATGTTGAACATCTTTTCATGTGCTTTTTGGCCATCTCTATGTCTTCTTTGTAGAAATGTCTACTTAGGTCTTTTGCCCATTTTTTGATTGGGTTGTTTGTTTTTCTGTTATCGAGCTGCATGAGCTGTTTGTATATTTTGGAGATTAATCCCTTGTCGGATGCTTCATTTGCAAATATTTTCTCCCCTTCTGTGGGTCATGCATTTTCTTTTCTTTTTCTTTTTTTTTTTTTAACATCTTTATTGGAGTATAATTGCTTTACAATGGTGTGTTAGTTTCTTCTGTATAATAAAGTGAATCAGCTATACATATACATATATCCCCAAATCCCCTCCCTCTTGCGTCTCCCTCCCACCCTCCCTATCCCACCCCTCTAGGTGGTCACAAAGTACTGAGCTGATCTCCCTGTGCTATGCGGCTGCTTCCCACTAGCTATGTATTTTACATTTGGTAGTGTATCTATGTCCAGGTCATGCATTTTCTTATTCAGATTTTAATCCACACACTAACCCTGTGAGGTAGGTATTTTTATCTCTTTTTTTGCTGATGGGAAGACTGATTTTCCTAAGATCACAGAGCTAGCAAGTTGGAGAATTGCCTTCCTAACTCCAAATGACTCCAACATGAGTGTGCCTTCCCCTGTGCACATGGTCTTCCTGGCTTGCAGTCTTCTGTACCAGCCAAACAGATCCTTACAGTTAGTTAACTCACAGGGCTCCTTAACCATGTGACCTGCTCATTCCTCCCCAGCAGTAGCTTCCCCCTTTATCTCCACCACATACTTTCACTCCTTTCTTAGTAAAGGCTCCCTTTCCTTCTTAAGCCACTGCTGAAGCTCATTAGTATCTATGGATCAGCTAGGGAATTTGTATTACAGAGTCTGTAAGGAGGAAACAAACTCCTCCTGAAGTCAGAGAGCGTTTAGAACCATGTGACCTGATTTAATGTAAACACAATAACCACATTCTTGATAAAGATTAGTTCTTTGTCTTTCAGAGTTGTCAGAGCAACTGTTTTAAAAGTTTAGATGTTTGCAAGTACCATCTAAAAGACTCAATAAAAATACTGCTCAGTTCAATTCAGATATAACTTAATATTTTCATTAACATAAGCCACCCTTTAAAGATTATTCGCAACTTTTGTTTTTCCAGTCCTCTTCCATGGCTCTCTGGATAGTGCCCTATTTCTGTAGCCAGCTAATGGGCATTTGCCACTCCCCCTTGCCTGATTGGATAATGCAAACCTGAATTTTAGGGGTTTACCTAAGGGATTTTTCTCCAGCCCTCTTTGACTCTCTCCTGGCTTTGAATGTTAATTCTCTACCCCTGGAAATTGCCCTGAGCATCGTGAACAACTACTGTCTTCCAAGTCTCTTTCTTGATGGAAAAGAGAAGTCTGTGATGTGACTTAATTCACTTCTTTCAAGATCAAAGTGTAAGACAAAAGGGAATCAAAGGTGAGGAGTGAAATCAGAGCCTGGTGGACAGTCAGGAGTGACTTTTCCATCTTCATATTTTAACTCTCTTATATTTGAAGCTGGAAAAAGGCAGTGATGGCAATTATATATGGTTGTCCACCTGGTGAGGCTTGGCTTGGAACAATTCTGAGGCCTTGTATTAGACTAGATGGGCTAGGTAATGTAGCGACAAACAATGCCAAAACCTTAATGGTTAACAAAAACAGTATTATTTTCAGTCATTCAAACCTTCTGCTGGTTCAGGTATCTCTACAGGTGTTCTCCATGTGGGGACCAAGCATTCCAGGCTGATCCATCTCATGGCACTTTTCTTAACATAGGGCTTCGGGGTTTGTCTAAGCAGAGAAAGAGAGCATTGGGAATTGTGCATTGGCTCTTGAGTACTTCCTCCCCAACGTGACTTTTCTGTCTCAATCTATTGGCCAAAATTAGTCATAGTTCCTCCCAAATGCAAAAGGGGCCGAGAAACATAGCCTTCTATGTGACTAGGAGGGTTGGAAAACCAAGGTGGGCACTAGCAATGTCCATTACAGACACCTTTGGATGATGTTTCTCCCAGCCTCATGTCCTTAGACATTCAGGTGCTGGGGTATATGAGGTATGGCCTAAGGTGTAAGGGTATGTAGGCAGAGGGGAAAAATTTTGTCTTGAAGACAACACCAATGTCTTTGTCCACAGCCTGAATGATGAAGTTCCAAAAATTTTCTTGTATGCCATCTTGACACAAAGACTTAAAGAAAAACAGACTAATCCCCTTATAGCCATGAGTAAATAAATACACTTTTACGAGATATTTTACAAGGTAACCAAGGACTTTGAATTGAAGGCCTAGATCTGGATCCCCTTAGGTATAAATAAGGCAACTGTGGATTTTTATATTTTTAATTCTGCTTTTTCCAAGGTTTGTTGTAGGAATTAAAAATGAAAATCGAGTCCAGGCAGCAATAATGAATCAGAAAGGGGATGAAGAAAGCTTGGGTACAGACTCAGTGGATAAACTATAGAGCTGTGAGCCTTCTCTGAGGGGCAGGAATGGAATCTTTCATTTAACACATCTTCTTAGTTTGTTATCCTGGGAGCAAGTTTGATACCAGTTTCTAATTATGGGAATAGTGATCAGGCCCCAATGCCTTACAAACATCGTATGTATGTGTGTACAGTCTCACCTCTAAAATTTCAAGGTAATAGAAAGTAATCTAATTATGTGGATAATTAAAAACAACCAAAGTGCAAGTTTAAAACTTGTACTTTTATGACTGCAAAGCAGGCTATCAAAATGACAGGGTGTCTGGATGGGATCGTTGCACGCACTCAGATTAAATGAGTGCATTAGTTGATTGTTTCTGGTATGAAGATAAGCAGAGAAAAGTATAATAATGTTGGCATTTAAGTGGACCTAATTAGGCTTCAAGTTTAACACTCCATTAAGATGAATGGGAAAGGGTCACCCCTTGTTCAAGCTGTGGTATTGTCTTAGTGTGTCTGGATCTTGCCTCTGAAGACAACAGTCTGTCAGCATACGTTCTCACAGTCACCCCTGTAAAGCAGACTGGAAACTTAATTCTTCTAAAATTAAATCTCAGGTTCTGGAGGCCACAGTAAAATCCACAGGGAGATCTTAAATCTTCAAGTTCTACAGCTGTATTAGTCATAAACAACAACGATAGCAATGATAATTCTTTCAGTTATCTATAGGAACACTCAAGTGCAGACTTCAGTGTTTCCTGAATATAAACTGGTGAAACTAACAACCTCCAGTTTACCACTGAAGGACCCTGTCCATGGGAAGGGTGAGTGACTTGGATAAAGTTACAGAGCATATCACCGGTAAAGCCAGAAATAATATGGAGGGACTGTTCAGTTTTTGTTGCAGTAGTCTGTCATCCATCAGGGAAGGGGAGTAAGGAACAATGATCTTACCTACTAAACTGAGGGTACATGCATTTGAAAGAAAACCTAAGAATCTAAGGGCAGCACAGCCCAGTAGACATGTTTATACGGAGATGACCGGGGAAATTCTGCCATCCTGCCATATGGAAATAGTGTGTAAGTAGGAGAAAAGTTTAGTCATGCCAATGCCTAAGGTGTATGTATGTGGTCTGAAAGTTATGACACTTGGGAACCACATTCACAGTTGTCACCCAAAGAGCCACAGGGTCACTGTATGCCTTTTAGTGATTGGATTCAAAACTAGGTGTCTGGAGATTGCATAAGGAGAAGCCACATATGGCTTGAATTGAGTAGTTGGGTAAATGGTTGTCATAATTTTCCGATTCTTTGGGAAGTAGTATGGCTACATCTCCAAGCACAGTCTCAGGACTGGTAACTTGTAATTCTGGTTATGCTATAGGCTTGCTGCATGTCATTGGACAAATAATTTTCTCTTGCTAAGTTTCAGTTGTTTATTTTTTGAAATTAGTAAGATGAAATTTGGCCTGCTTATCCAAATTCTAGGTTTTGTAGCTGTGTTATTCACTAAGATTTCAGAAAGGAAGTTCTGCTGTGCAGCTGGTGCCTAGATAGAACCGTTACGTCCAACTTTTTTCTAAATGTGAAATTATTGTAAATTTTGGAACTGTTTAAATGGGTTCAATTATAATAAACTAATGGCAGTATTTTTTATTAAAAATAAGCCATCTATAGAATCATTCATCTTAGCATTTAGGAGTTGGATGGAAAGAAGTATAGTTCTCTGAGGCAACTTCTTTTAACATGATGGGATCCATTATTTCAGATCCCTGACTCATGAAGAGTTGAGAATGGGACATTGTTTCCCAGTGCTGGTCATGTTGGGTTACTAGTTCTTCTCACTCCTTCTTGAAATATTCTATACCAATTGATACTAATCTTGACTCTATGAGAATACAATGTCTATTCCATCTGCTATTTGATAGCTTTCAGGTATCTGAAGCAAGTGATCATGCTAATCCCTTGATTTTCTCTTTTTTATTCATTATAAGGCATACAGAAGTTTTCATAAACTTCGTTGCTTCAGAAATGTCCCTCAAGCTTTAATATTTCATGAGGATTCAACTTAGCTTATAAATGTTCTATGTTATGTTATCATATTTGATTATTCTCACTCACTGAGAACCAACAAATTAGTATTTGGAATGTATTCTTTTTCACAATATATTTAATTAAAATTTTTTTTTGTTTTAGGGAAATCTAATTATTTTGGGTTTATCCTAATTAATTTAAACAATTGTTTACTTGTAGCTTGCTTTGCTCCAGAATTAGTCATTTAATGCCATTTCCAATAATGCATTGATAAGATAAAAAACATGGAAATCGCAAAAAATAAAATGTAGAAAAATAAAGAACTGGGTAGAGTTCACTATATAAAATACACTTACAAGGTTATTATATACTTATTTGTGGTGAGTCCAAATTTGATTTTGAACTTGCTAACAGCCAATTCAAAGAGAGAAATAAGACCAGTTACGAGACTAATAACATCTAAAATGTCAAAAAGACAATTGGAAAAAAAACTCAACAATTTCTCATACTGAGTCCTGGGAACATTATCTCCTGAGTTCTTATAGCGAAGACTCTCTATTACGAAGTAAGAATATCTCCAACAGCATTTTTATAGTGAATTCCACAACAGATTTCATAGGGTTTTTCCATGATAAAGTGATAAAATTTCCAAGTGCAAGTGCCTGGTACTTAGTAAGAGCTTGTAATGGGTGAATTGTGTCCCTCCAAAATATGTTGAAGTCCTAACCCCCCATACCTCTGAGGGTTACTTTATCCGGAAATATGGTCTTTACAGATATAATCAGGATACAGTGAAGTCCTACTGAGTTAGGGTGGGCCCAATCCAATATGACTGGTGTCTATAAAAAGAGGAGAAGAGTCACAGACACAGAGGGAAAACGGCCATGTGAAGACAGAAGGAGAGATTGGAGTTGTGCTGCCACATGCCAAGGAATGCCTGTGGCTATCAGGAGCTGGAAGAGACAATGAAGGATGCCGCTTTAGAGGTTTCAGAGGGAATGCAGCCCTGCCAACATCCTGATTTTGGATTTCTAACCTGCAGAACTGAGAGAATGAGTTTCTGTTTTAAGCGACTCAATTTGTGATCCTTTGTTATGTAGATAGCTCTAGGAAACTAATATGGTACTCAGTAAATATTTACTGAATCTATGGATAAGTTTTATGGAACAGTTGACTGATGGGAAAGGGCTACTCAGAAATTTAGAGACACTGCTGTGATCAGCTAAGAAAAAAAAAATTGGCACAATTCCACCAGATATATTTATATCCATTTCTATTTTTACTAAAGTTAGAATTACTGCATAGAAGATGTATTTATTGGGGGGTTTATAATTAATAATCCATTATCAGGAGGTTTAATGTGTAGATTTGACCACTACCATGAGCCTTTTTATTTCCTATGACATACAACTCTTCTTAGAGCTTTGTGCAGTATCCAGCCTATAGTAGGTATTCGAAAAATGTATATAGGAATAAGATATATAGTAAATTCTATTATTACTTGATAAATAATGAGGGTAGAGGAGGGTCCTGTCCCCAAATGCCATTATTTTAAAGGGGACGTATGACACATATATTTTAATTAGCTATGTCGCATGAATCCTGTTATCTCCCCTTGTGAATTTTACTAAGCAGGGGTGTTCCTGCTTCTTTTTCATTAGTCCTTTTCTCAAAACACATGCCCGTGACTTCAATCCCTATCATCTCCAACTATCTTCAAGAAATCAAATAAATCAATGACTCCCTAAACATTGAGAAGAAAAGAAAATGAAAAATGATCCAAGAGGAAAAACAATGCCCTGATTCTGGCTGGAACACAGTCTTCCAAAGTTGTTGCAAGACCAGTTTCAGTCTCTTGAGTACTGGCTTACCCTCCTACTCTCTCCTTAAGGCAGTCAAATGTTGTGATAGGATAAAAGTAGAGAGACTAAATGGGTCATAAGCCCGCCACAACTTATGAAAGCTCACCAAACACGACGCATAGCACGCATGGTGAGCTAGTTTAGAAAAAAAAATCCATTTTCTTTTCAATAACCTAATATTTTATTTGAAATGGAAAAACTTTGGAGAATCATTGAACACCTATGAATTATGATAACCTTCAACTTACAAAACGGAGATGAAGTTGCTCAAGTTTTAAATACAAGAGGCATCATTCGGGACCTGAAAAGAAGAAGAAAAAAACCCAAACAAACAAATTAGAACAAAAACAAAAACAAAAAAGAAACCCAAAAACGTGGTGGGCAATCTCTAGCGGACCTGTGGAAATATGGAGCAATTGAATGCTCACGTGTTTGCAAAAAGTTCTGTTCTATTCATCCTTCCTAGGTTCATCCCACGGGCAGGCATTTCCACCCCTGTGAGGAATATAATGGAGCACAATCTCGAAGCTGCTCTGCCTGTAACATTCACAGGTTCTCTCTCCCCCCAAATTTGAGCTGAGGCACTTTTCCTTTCTAAAGAGCAGCATCTGGCCTCTTCGTGCGCTCATTTGCATGCCAATACTGGATTGCTCTCCCAGCGCACAGCTATTTAATAGTGGTGCTGGTGTCCGAGCTCTGGGAACAAACGAAATGGTTTGGGTGTGCTTTTGTGTGCAGTGCGGGTCGTTGCTACAGTGTGCTTATTAAGAATAGTACACATTCATTATAACAAGATTGCTCTTTTGCTCAGGGGCCATCACTGCACATTCTGTAAATGAATTAACAGTAGCATGCATTTGTGTATTATGGGCCCAGAAGATGCATTTGTTTATTAAATAAATCTGCAACACAGAAAGTATAGTTGAAAAAAAAATCTAGAAAATAATCAGCGTGCGCATGTACAGTAGCTATTTGTTTGTGTTTTTTTTTTTTTTTTTTTTGAAACCTCAACATCTTGGCTAGTTTTCCTCCTTTGTTTCTTTTAAATAACCAGAGATCACAGGCCACACTATAGACTAACAGCCTGCAAATATTGATGTAAAAAAAAAGGAAACCAAATTTAAGTTACAGAAGCACAAAACATTTCCAGAAGTGGTATTGTAAATAATCATGTACCTTTAAAATGATTAATATTATGGTTCTTTTGCTTTTCTTTAAATTCTTTTGTTATTCTTAAAATCATTTGCCTCTAAAAATCACTATTTTTATTTTTGGCTAAAATTTACCACGCATCACATATATAATTTTCCCCATTGAACTTTGATGTCTTTTGAAATACAGACTCTGCTTTTGGGGCATTCAGCTAATATTGATCCATTTATTTTCAACCTTTTAGCTCAGGTATAGCTAGTATAATATATTAATAAACATGAATCAGTCTGTTAGATTTTATTCCTGTTAACTAATGATTTTTTAAAAGCCCAATGGCAGTTCACAATTATACCGAGAACTCAGATTATGTTTTAGATGTGACTATTCTGTATTTCTCTCTGCTTATATTATGTATCTTGCTGTCTTTAATATGTAATCTGATATGTTGTACACTTGAAGTATAATGGAAAGAAAATGGAAATATTTAAAAATATGGAATGCTAAAAGTGTCTAAAGCCACAGCATGGATAGTATGAAATTTATTAAAATGAACTGAGGGAAAAAGGAAAGAAGAAACAGTCATATTCTCAAATTTTTGAAATTCTTATGTTATTCAAAAGATGAATGTCTTTTAAAAAGAAATTGGTTTCATATTTGATTTCTTGAAACTTTTCTATAAAATCCAGGGGTACTAAGTGAAATTTGCCAGAATATTTTAAAAGGGAAAGCCTGGTAGAATGAGTGGATTAGGACTTCATAGATTTTGGGCTTAGCTAAACATCTATGACACTATTACATATACCCTGCTAATTACTACATCTGCAAATAAAAAATGTGTTTTGTAAGAAACATATTTCTTACAAAATATGGACTTCTAAAAGATATTCCATATGCAGCAAAAATACATAGCTGATTGAAGCAGGATAACACTTTTCGCCCACATGGAATCTTAAATACTTAGCATTTTGTCCTTAAAGAAGTAATATTCTGCTCTGCTGTACATTGGGGGGAGAACTCAACCATTGTAACAATTGATTTGATAATTATGTAAGGGAGAAGAAAATATTTGAAACCTAGTTTCTTTTCTTTCATCTTTTTTTTTTTTTGGTGAAAAGCTCTATTTTCCAGAGCATTTTATTTATTCCGCTGCAGCTTTTAGAGAGGCCAGCCAATCAGAAAGTCTGTAAGGGCCCAGGCCCAGACTCAGCGCTGAGCTCCAAATGCGATTCCAGTCCTGACAGGGGGATTATAGGAAACAGATGACTTACGCTTCTAATTTGTGGCCTTAAATTGCAAACAGAATTTCAGGAGTCGAGCAGAGTAATAAATGGCAATAGAAAAAGCCACACACAGCCAGATCAGTATGTGGTGGTTGTAGGTTAAACTAAATGGGAAGAGACAGGTTATGATGGTTCAGTGTATTACAGAGAAGAAAGTCTTAAATTACCAGTGCTGAGAGGTATTGCTCCACGGCAGACAGCATTGCATTGTGCAGTCCACAGATATCCCAAGCAGAACAATAAAAAAGCAGGTTTAACATAGAACCTGTTGCTGGAGGAATCATTTTTTTTCCCCCTCTTTTAGAACTGGAAGCGGTGTTTTATGTTTGTTTTGACCTCTGCTGTATACTTGGCCCCATAACATCTGTTTTCTACCATTGCCGTTTTTCACACCAAATTAAATGTCGAGGAGTCAGATAAAATAAGTTCAAAATATGTCCAAATTATTTTTGTGGACTTCCAACAAATGTCTCAGTAACTCTTTTCACACGGAACGATACCATTTAAATGCCAACGTAGAAAATTATTTTCCTTTCAACATTTTAAGAGCTAAAGAAAGGGATGTGTACTTAAACTTGGGAAATATTGCATTGGCCTTTTTGGTAACTTGTATGACTGTTTCAGACTTGCTTTAAGGCTATTCCATCATATAAAGTTATGTGCATTTGTTGGATAAAAACAGGAAAATTTTTTAACAACGACATATAATAAAACTATTATTCAGCGCTGCTTGAAACCATAAATACCAGTTAGAAGCAAAAGAGATCCACTTTTTATCATGTGGAAACCAGTAGGTATCTGTTTTCCTTTTTTCTTTCTGTGTGTCTTTGTGTGTGCCTGTGTGTAAGAGTAAGAATTAACATGAGAATGACGTGAATTTCCACTGTCATAAGAAGTCTGGCTGTCGTTAAGTCTGTGATGTGAAAATTTAAAAATGGCATTGCATTTGCAACTTCTAATCCAATAAATATATTGATGGAAGTAAACTATCTTTCTTTGAAAAGAATAACACCTTCTTTTAAGATCCAACTTATCTCTGTGTCAGAGATTGGCAACTAATTCATGATAAAGATTGATTAAAAAATAATTACCCCATCCTATATTATTTATTGCCAATATATCAAAGTAACACATTTCTTTCCCTAGTGAATGATAGAAACAAGGCTTACTTTAGTCCACAATGCTGTGCTTGAAGTGAGGCCAAGTAAAATCCGAAGTTTTTCTTCCACTTTCCTTATGAACAAGAAATCTGTCACTCTAAAATTCAGATATTTTAACTGCTATGTTAACTTTAAACTTGAACGTTTTGTTTTATATGCTGAATAAAAACTGTTATCTTGCGAGTAACCTGGGGAAAAACAAACTATTTTTGTTGTACTGTTAAGCAAGTCGGTTGATAATCATTGAAGATGACTAACTAAATAGATTTTGATTAATCACTTGCAGAAACTGTGCTTGTTAGAACCACTTTGTATTCTGTGTCATGGTAATATCAATGTAGGTTATAGCTATTTCTTTGTAGATGATGTGTTTTTTTTTTTAAATCACCTGGCAAAAAGAGAAAACAAACCTTAGTTGAAAGCTTTTGTCTCTAAGAGAAAACTCTTTTCATGCCTGTCCTTTTTTTTTTTTTTTTTTTTTAAGAAATGCTCAATTATTATTTGTGTCATAGTGGGAAAACTGGGTCTCTATAGGGCCTGAACCTTTTCAAACAGGAGATAGCTTTTGTTTTTGTACCTCATCAACACCGATCCCCTAATTAAATCTGATATTTCTGGCTAAAGCAAAATGATTTGTAATACTTCTTTGGAGTTTACTTAATTAGTTTCAGTGTCTTTTGTGTGGTAAATGTGGTGATATTTTATAAAACAGAGCTGAAAAAGGAGGAGGCAAAATGCAGTCTTGCAAAGGATGGGAAAGATGGGAGGTGAGAGGGAGGGCAGACCAGTATGACCAAACCATGAAAGCAAGGTGTAGTTCCAGCGCAAAGGCTTGCAGGCTGGAGTCATTCATTAGTTGAAATCATCAAGCAGATCTGACCTGGAAAAAGGCTTCCTGTCAAATGTAGGCCTGGGCATCTGTCAGGGCCTCAGATTCTACACCTTGATCAGCCCAAGACACTGACACCATTTTCTTTAACAAACACCAACAGCCTTTTTTCTCCTTCATTTTAACATCTCTCAGGGGTTGGATTCCCTTTCTTCTCCTGCTCTGTAGAGAGTAAAGGGAGCTTGTTAACTTGCTTAGATATTTTGACTGTCGGGGCTCTTTGTCCACTTGCCTGTGGTAACAGTGTCAAAGCATAACTTGGTGTAATTGCTATATTTGCAGTCAGAAGAGTGTTCCGTATTTATGTTCAAGCTGCTGAATAAAAAGGAAGTGTCGTTTTGGAAAATCCTGTAAATTATCCTCAAAGTTCAGGCAAAATATAATGTGTGGTGTACCTGGTATGTCTTGTTTTCATTGCCAAGATACAGAAGGGGAAAATAATGGGGCTTTAACTATGTCAGTTAAATTCCTGTGTTCCTTATGCTCAGATTGGAGAACAATAAAATAAAATTAAACTTAAAAATGAAAGCAGAAGAACTGGGCTCTATAATTTAAAAAGTAACTGGAAAGCATTATAATTTTTAATTATCCATTGTGTCACAATTTATACACAGTATGGATTAGAAATGACAATTTGTGATGGACCTTCATTTAATAAAGACGTGCATAATTTACAGACATTAGCAGTTCCCATTCTGCAAGTGGAAATTAGGATTGTAATGGGACTTTATCCTATTGATAGGTAATAATAGATGGCAATCTAAAAACCAGATTTACTATAAGATGAACTTTTAAAGAGATAGAGTTGTATTCGCTCTGTATTTTGTATGTTTTCAAAGAGTCATTATGGTAGGAAAAACTGCAAAATGGGATTTGTGGGTTTTTTCCCCTTAATATATAACAATGTGAAATTTGAGGCAAAGAGTGATGAATGACAGAAAACTATGGATATCCCTCTGGCCTTTTCCACACAAGATGCGTGTGTGTACATCTTCAAGGATGATCCTTCCAGAATGAGTGCCAGCTGGACATTACGTAACACCGGGAGGCCCAGGGCTGCCAATGCTGACATTCCTTAGTCTGAGAAAAATCATCCTTCTAGTTAAGTAGACCCTCCCTGTGTCTCACTAACTGTACAAAACTGCATGCTGCTGGCAGATAATGGCTTGTAATTAGTGTGGCAGGCAGGTAATGACTTGAAATCACCTTCCAATTGTGAGTGTTTGCTCTGTTTCAAAACCCTGGGTGAGTAGGAAAGTCATGGGGGACTATAAGGATGCAAACAGAGAAAAAGGGGAAGAACGCAACCAGGGAATCTCTTTCTGAATAGAATTTCTCCCCAATTGTTGCTTATTTTACCCTTAGGTCCTCCCGGGAGAGGCTCTAGAAAGGCATTGAGAATTGGCAGGTTACTTTACCTGCCTGCTACTCCTGCTGGGAGAGATGGTGCCCGTTGAGAAAGTCATTGCTGTTTTGGAATCAAACCAGCCTTCTTAGTTGCAGCCTCTGCACTAGAAAATTGGGATGGAGAGAGGAATGGCAGCTCAGCTCATTAGAAAAGAAGCACGAATTACTGAAAGCCAGATTTTGCTTCCCTGTTACAACCTACTTCTCTCTCTTTCATGAGCTTTCCCCAAATTCATGGAGAGCTTTTGCTGTTGAAGCAAGAAAAGCTGAGCCAGGAGCCTGTGCAAAATCGAGACTAGACCACTTCTCTAAGGATCCCGCAAAACATTTAGACCAGTGCTTAAAGCATAAAAATGCATACAAGCTCCAAGAGAGTAACAACTGAACATACTGAGAGGTGGGCTGGACAGTATGTGGCCATAGCCAATTGCTAGAATTTGGGTCCAGGGTGGCCAGATTTCCTAAATTCTTGAGAGAAGCCAGAAATCTGGAATTTTGTGGAAAAATATCCCATTTTTAAAGCATTGAAACTAATTTAAAAGATTTAAACCTTTGTGTGAGTGAAACAAAACCAGTGGCCTGATTTCAGGCCACAAGCAGCTAGTTGATGATTTCTGTTTTAAATTAATTCTTCTTGGTGCCTTTTCTTTTTGTCATCTTGTTAGAAAAAAAAAAAACCCCAAAAAACAAGGGCAGACTCAAACATGCAACAAGTGTTACTTGGCTTTTACAATTTTCTTGTGATCGTTACATGCAAACGCTTGGAAAAGAACTTCTTAGGAAATGGCCCACACAATGTCTGCCTGGCTTTGAGCTTTCCCTGCGCTTTGAGGGCTCCTTTGGGCCAAACGTGTGGGGCTCTTTCAAACTTACTTTTAGATGAGCCTCTCTGAGCCTTGACTGACTGGTTCTAATAAGTCATTATTAAGGAGAATCCCCTGACTTCTCTCAGGCAGCAGTCCCACAGGCTCCAAAGAACACAGTTTAGGAGGTGGTAAGGCCTGGATTTCATTTGATCTGGTCTCTGCCTACTCACCACCACCTCAACCCTAAATAAGCCACCTATCAACTCAGTCTCCATTTCCTAGCTGGTATGGTCAGGGTTAGAGAAAAATGCTTAAATTATGCCTTTTATTAATCCTTTATATAACATAGATGAGTAGATTATTGTCATGGGACTCAATAGCCAGATACGTACTTTACACTGGTTAAGATGCAACTCATAAATACCCTTTATATTTACTTGAATTCAAACCCTCTATGCTTTTCCAGAATATTTAAAGAAAACTAGTAAATGTTCTTGATAAAGTTCACTTTCAGTTTAAATAGTATCATATAAAATCATGTTGTGACATCTAGAACACATATGTAATTATACGATAAGCTTTTAAAAAGTTGGAAATCTGATTAGAGTAAAATAAGTCTAGCTTTTCAATGTAATATCTGAAGGGAGAACTTGCTCTGATTTTGGGGCTTGGCCTACTGGGCAAAATGATGAGAGTGATTTTGTTTTAAGCCAGGTTATTATACATTTAAATATGAGTAAGAATCATCTAGCAGATCAAGGTTAATAGAGACTAGTCATACAAAGAGAAAATTTATTAGGTTTGTGTCAGAGTGACAGCAGTAATGGGTCTGGTCACTCTGAATATGAAAGACTATAGACGAAAAAGAACTTGCATAGGTGTCTTGTAGTCCAAGTACCAGGTTTTATAGGTGGCCTCAATACAGTCTTAAAAATCATCATGTCCATATTTCAGATTTCTTTTCTACATGCCCTTACTGTACTTTTATAAGAGAGGTTTCTAGCTATATAGTATCAAACTGAAAAATTACTTGCTTCTTTGTTAGGTGGGGTTTTTGCGGGGCAGAGAGGTAATATAAGTAGTAAAAACTTTATTCTCAAACTGAAAAAGGAAATTGAAACTATATGAAAGCAAAAATGTCACTGGCCTAACTTGTCCTTTTCCAAAATGGTTTTTTTCAATATAGTTGACTAAACAATTTGTGGACACCTTTATCCTCTTTCTACTTGCAATCGATTTTGTATATAGGTTGTCTTTAAAATGAAAATATTAAAATCAGTCTCACATTCAGCTGTTTGGTTCCAGTTTTTAGATTCTGCTTGTTCAGTTGCATAGTAATTAAGATATGCGTTTTAATTTCTTGGAAGTTCTTTGAAGATTCTTTTTTCAAGATAAAAATTAATCCGGCACCTAAATTGTTTGAAGATCCAGTTTAATTTAGAAAGGACAAAACCAAAACATAGGTATAGAGAACTATAAACATATCTGAATATATAAGTTGAATTACATGGGCTAAAGATTGGAGAAGTTATGTTTTTTAATATACCATTATTATTTTTGAAACATCTGACTGTAACAGAAAGGACTTAATAATATACTATGGTTTTTGCATAGTCTGATGGCTACAGATACTGAGATATTACTCATCTTCCTCATCTGTTTGCTATTATGCACATTCATCTCAGTATTAAATAGAACATTAAGTGATAGATTTAGTTTTCCATAAATTAGGACTAGAATTTAACTAGAATTTAACCAGGGAAATCCAAACACACGTTATGAACAACTAAGTATAAAAATCGCGATACTTTGGTGGTTTATCAGCATGAAAATGAAAAGCTAGCTTATCATAACCATGTACAACCATCAGTTCTGTGTTCCATTAGGAAAAAATCCCCTTGAGGTCAGGTAAATTATTTTGCTAAATAAACAGAATTTTCTATTTTAATTTGTGAAAACTTAAAAACTAGAGGAATTGATATCATGCTTTCAAAAGAAAAATTTAACTCATTTACACGCAGGTTTTTATGAATCCTTATCAGAATTTGTGCATTTTTTCCAATTAAATTATTTTCTTTTAAAAAGCTAGCTTCAGTGGGGGTTGGGTGGGAGGAAGTGGGTGGAGGGAGAGGGTACCTCAAGAGGCATGAACATAAATTGTCTCAATTTCTAAGAAATGTGGGTCTGACAATCACTTAAGACAATATAGTTGATACGGCTATCAGGCCGAACTCTTTTCAAAAGAATGTTTTTATAGAATATCATTGTGACACTTTGCTCAGATGGATGTCTTTAGCAGTATTTGATTAATGTAACGTAATAAAAGAGATGCACACCAAAGTGTCTGTACATGTCTTGTTAAGTATGTTTGATTCATTATATGTGGTTCTCAGTTCTTTCCTCTTTCCGCAGTTCATTTTTTATCATTTCAATAATATATCTATAAATATGAAAAAGTTGGCACTTTCAAAGTCTTTGACATATATGGCTATTAATTCATAACTCTAAAAAATTGTATCTTTCAACCTGTCATTTTAAAGCTTGTAGAGTTTATTACAGTAAGTAACCTGTGTTAGAAATTAGATTTTGAACTTCAGCAAGAAGATAAATAAGCTCATGAACAGAAAAGTTAAAGACACCTAGACATAGTTCTGAGATAGAATCACATGAAAAGATCAGTGATTAAAGATATAATTTTAAACTCCCTAAAGATAGCGTTGAGGTTTATATTGGTTACTAGTTTCCAACTTATTTTGTCCTCCAACTCCAAATATCAAATACTGAACAGGCTTGTAATTAACAAAGCTATTTGAATTCAGTTTCACGATCATCTTTGTTGCAGTGAGTTAATGGGTTAAACTTTGTAGTTCATATATCAATGACACAGATGGTTTAAAGCGAAGATATTCTGAAGGCAAAATAATAGTCGTACTTATTTATATATACATTCTCGGTGTTACTATTTTAATGAGAGTAAGCCCTATAAGGTAAATGCTATTTTACTTCCATTTTACTGATGAGGAAATGAGGTGGGGGTAACATGCCCAAGATCACACATACGCTAAGGGGCAGAGCTGAGCCTGGAACTCAGAACTTGGAAGTCTGGCTCCAGAGCCTTTGACCTCCTATAGGGAAAGCTAAACTCGGAATGTTTTTGCCTTGGTGCCTTTGGTCCTGCTTCACATCCTCTACTGCATAAGTAACAGCTTGGCCCCCTCCTTCCCCATGTTCCTTTCATGGGTTCAGTTAAAAAAATAATGGCCAAACATTAGGATAGCAAGTCTGAAGTGTTCCACGTAATGAGCTCTGACTCACGGATGATTTGGGAGTTTAGGGTGCCATGTGTGAATAAGCTTGTGGCAGGGACTGAGGGTGAGGTCTGAGGACATGGTTTATGTTGGAGCCTCACCGTATTCTGGTGACTCATGTACACTAAACAGCAGAGTCATGAACATTTACACACACCCAATATCAGGTTTACTCTGAGTCTGTTCTCCCACAGCCGTTTACAGCCCTCTCTACAAAGCACAGGACTTATTTGGGCCTTTTCCCTGAAGGAATGAAGAGGAATTAAAGGACAGACGGCCCCAAGGTCCTGAAAGTCCCTTCCTGGGGAGATCGGTCCTCCTCTGGGCTCTACAAGACACTCAGATGGTACTCCTGCTGCGTGCAAGGAGTGGGTTTGGGGTCAGTTAGACAGAGGCCTAGCTCTTGGCAATGTCTTTACCACATCTGAGACCTTGGGCAGTTCACTTATTATTCTTGGGTATGATTTTCTTGGAAATCTATAAAACTTATAGAATGGGATAGGAGCATTTTTATGCATTTGTAAGAAATTAGCACAGAAGAAATTTTATTATTTTCAGCTGTCACTTAGGCAATTGCTTCAGCTCAGGGATGACCGATGCCAGAGCATCGATTAAGGATGTTAATTTTATTCATCTTTGTATCTGTTTAGTGTCAAGTGAGAGGAAGAGAGGGTTTAAAATGTGCCCTGGTAATTTTTTTTTACACGAGGCTTTTCGAAACTAGAAACAAAGTCAAGAAATCTATGCAAGGATTAAAAGAGAGTGAAGAGAAAAGAAGCATTCGATATTGTAGGCTCAAAGCACACATGGCATCTTCCAGGCCAGGAGAAGGCATGGTCCACTCTACACTGCTCACAGAGCGATCTATTTGGGGCTCAGAAGCACCTTCAAGCCTCTGAGCTCTTCTGCTCTAGCAGGGACCTGCCGTTGTTTATTATCAATGCCATCACTCCAGGCCAGGAAGAAGAGGTGGCCTTAAGGGAGTCAACTAGGTTGCTGAGGATTGTACGTTTTGGGGACACATTGGCTAAAATGAATCATGAAATTATAGTTCTGAGTGATCCTCTGTTCTTGGATGTACAGAATTGGAGAGGAAAGCTGTGTTTGTCCATTTAGGGTGCTCAGATCTGGCACTTCTCTTCAGTATGTGTTTTGGGCAGGTCCCATCACTGTTCAGAGCCTAACTTACTGCCTCCTGGAAATGAGGGGCTTGGACCCCAAGATCTCTAAGACCCCATTTGAGCTTGCATGCCATTGACTCTGGACTTTTCTATATAAACACTAAGTAAATGTACAGTAACCATCGAGAAAGGCTGTGTCCTTGCTGATAACTGTAAACGTCCATGATGTCAAAATGCAGGATGGTAAAAAGTGAAGTTGAAAAATGAGGAAGAGGTGTGACAGGGTGTAATCTAAATATTTTTGAAGGGTGTGCACTTTTTAGGCTGCCTAAGGTCAGGTCTGAAAAATGTATGTCTTCTCCTAGCATATTTCAGAGTTGGCTGAACTACATTTTAGTTGAGAACTATCTCATCCAGAAAGAGAGAGGATGATAATTAAAGCAAAAGTAGCCCCACAGCTCAGATGACCCCTTTCTCTGGTGGAGGAAATCTTTGGATGGTTGTTTTTCTACTGAGCCTTTAAAAGAGAGCTCTTGACTTACAAAAGGAGCTAGAGCCCTTGTAGAAGTAGGCAGAGAGGAACAAGGGAAAGAGAAATGACTTTTCTTAAAGTTTTAAAACTTATTATTAAATTCATAAATTAGATCAAATTTATTATTGAATTTTATATAAGTCTCAAATATATATAAAAATATAGTGAAGAGTATAATGAATCTCCATGTTCCTATCGACTCAACAATCAATTTATGGCCAATCTTGTGTCATCTATTTCTTTACTTAATCTTGTTTTAATAAGATTGTTTCGAAGCAAATCCTTAAGTAATTTCATTCGTATTTCCAAATGTACCTCTAAAAGTTAAGGACTCTTTTTATTAAAAAGGCAATTGCAGTATTATTAACACACCTAAAATTTTAACCAAAAATTCCTGAATATTATTCCATATCAAGTCAGGGTTCAGATATCTCCAATGTCTCATATATTTTTTTTTAAACAATTTATTTGAATGTGGATCCTAATAAGGTCCACAGATAGCTATTGGTGAATATGTCTCTTAAATGTCTTTTAATCTACAGGTTCCCTTCATTCATTCTTTTTTTCCCCTTAACATCTATTTGGTGAAGAAACTGGGACACTTTTCCTGTGAATTTTTTGATTTTAATGATTAAATTTCTGTGATATCTTTTGACATGTTTCTCAGTTTCTTCTATTTCCTGTAAATTGGTACTTTAAGGCATGATTAGATTCACTTTTTTTTTTTTTTTGGGCAACTTTACTTCATAGATGTGTAGTATATTCTTATTAGGAGGCAAACAATGTCTCATTGCCTCCCTTTTCGTGATATTAGTAGCCATTATTGATTATTGCCTGGATCTCTTAATTTATTATAGGTGACAATATGTTAATTCTATTAATATAATTCCTTTAAACCCAGTAGCTTAAAATATTTCTATTAAGAGAAACTTCCCCTATTTGATTACTCTGAGGAATTATAGTTCATAATTATTTGTATGTGAGACTCAGGATAAATACTGGATTTAACCCTTTACATACTAGATTTCAGCTTATTTTCTAGCATTGTTCAGAGGTGACCAATGAGAGCTATGTGTGTGTGTTTTTTAAAATTAATTAATTATTTATTTTTGGCTGCGTTGGATCTTCGTTGCTGTGTGCGAGCTTTCTCTAGTTGTGGCGAGCGGGGGCTACTCTTAGTTGCGGTGCGCGGGCTTCTCATTGCCGTGGCTTCTTGTGTTGCGGAGCACCGTCTCTAGGCGCGTGGGCTTCAGTCGTTGTGGCTCGCGGGCTCAGTAGTTGTGGCTCGAGGGCTCTAGAGCAGTAGTTGTGGTGCACGGGCTTAGTTGCTCGTGGCATGTGGGATGTTCCTGGACCAGGGATCGAACCCGCGTCCCCTGCATTGGCAGGTGGATTCTTAACCACTGCACCAGCAGGGAAGGCCCTATGTGTGTGTTTTAAAATTATATTACTTTGAATCCATAGATTTAAAACTATTTGAATCATAAACTTTTAAGTCATATGGATGTAGGTTTAAATCCTGGCTCTGCCCTATTACACCAGAAAAAAATCTTTCCTCTTTTCTTCCCCTGGTTAAATGCTACCACTTTGGCTCTCTTCTGCAGTTAGACTTTAACTTTCCTAACAAGGTTAAAAGCTCCCCAATGCACAATTACACACTCATTTGCGTGGATGTTTGTTTAGTGCCAGATTTCTTAACGGACTATAAGCTTCATGTGGGTAAGGAACATGTTTTATCTTAACTAAGCATCATATTCCTTTCATATGCACAATGCCTTGCAAATTGAGTTTGCCTGTGAATATTTGTTTATTGAATGCTGAAAAACGTGGCAAATTGATCTCCCTGAGCTTCAGTTTTCTCACCTATAAAATAGGGGTAATAACACTGATGCTATGAAGTTATTTTGAAGATTAAATGAGGCAGGGGGTGCAAGACACCTGATCCATGGTAGGTATTCTCAAGTGGTAGCCAGTTGTATTACTATTTCATATCTAATGACCTTGGATACTTCAACTCCACTTGTGAATTTCTTTGCTGATATCTCTGTCTGAAAGCATTGCCTGAGAAACAAGTAAAAAAGAAAAAATATTTGTCTGCTTCTGTTTGGGACTGCTAAGTCAGATGACAGATTTACAGCATTTATAGAGCTCTAAAATGTTCTGAAAGGGGGAAGAGAAAGGAACACCATTCAAGACTCCTGCCTCCACAGTATTGTGGAGGAGACAAGGTAATAATTGGGAATAATATCAAAATAGTCATGAAGAATTCTGTGAGCCAATTAAGTCTGGTGAATGGATGGAAAAAAGTCTCCAGGAATGTTGGATTATAAAGGAGGTGAAGAACATACTCTGGAGGAGTCTTTGAGATTGGAAGAGAAATTCTGAAGTTAGGACTGGTCTCATTCTCAAAAAAGGAAGTTGCTGCTTTAGGAAGGCTGACTAAATGTTCTCACAATATTCACTCGACTAAAAATATCTCTTCCACTGGCTTGAGATCATTCAGATCAGAGTCTATCCTTATGCAAATGCTAGAACTTGAGATTTTTCGTGCTCACACCACACTTTGTCCCAACTGCATAATTTTGCTCAGGCTGGGCCTTCTCTGGAATGCCCTTCCCACCCTCTTTCTCACTTCCTATTTCTACACGAGGTCAGGAGTCACTTCTATAGGATGTCTTTCTCAGGCCCTTACCCCAATCCAGTGGGTGGGCTAGGGATTTGCATTTTCACAAGCTCAATGTACTAATAGCATGGAAGCCAGGAGACCAATTTGAAGTATCTAGGGAATAGTGATGGACTATGACACGTAGATGATGAGGGCCTGGGGCAGTGGGTTTGGAGAAAAGAGGACAGGTGAGAAGCAGATTTAGTAGGTAGAATTGATAGTGCTCGAGGACAGTATATTATCTGAGATGGATCCTGAGCATTCACCACATGAGTAAAACAAAATGTTAGCCCATTAGCACAGTGCAGACCTCAGGATTCTTATATTATTTGGTGTTTACAATTGCCCTTACTCCTGTTGCCTTCCATAAAGCTGTGTGACCTTGACTTTTCCTCTATGTTTGCCCAGTACATCCTGTACATATCCCTATGGCCACATTTACCACACTGTTACGTTTGCTGACTATATCGAACTATGAGCACCCAGAGGTAACAACTCTCTTATTTATTTTCATCATCTCAGCAGAATGCCCAGCATATACTTAGTGCTTAAAAAATAACAACTGGATGATTGAGGTCTTATCTGGCAACTTGTACATTTCAATTTGGAAATGATATTTAGTTACCCAGAGGGATGGAGATCGGTATTGTGTTGACGTATGAACCTGAGTTAGTATACCCAGTAGACCTCTTTTCAGGAGCAGGAACAGAGTGGTGGGGAGTTGGCACAGACAGCAAGCTGATTTTGGGTAGGGCAGCAGTGTAAACTAACTGTCAGCCCCCGCTGAGGAGCGGGGAGAGAGGAAAGATAAACTACCTAGTTTGTATCCTTCTTTCTTCACATGGTCCCTGTGTGAAAGGTGGGTAAAGCTAGAAGTGTTTAGAGAATAGTGATCTGCCTTTTAGTCCTTCTTGACTAGATCATGGAAATTGAGCAGAAGCAAACCTTATAGAGATTAGGTGGGGTGGGCAATTGTTGGAGAGCTTTAGAACATGGACATATGATAGGGGTATATGTAGAAATGCATAAGTCTTTTCAGAAAAAAAGCCATCTTATCTTCACAGTGTTTTGTATATTTGCACAGACAACTTGCTCCTTTATCTGAGTTCTTAAAACACTCAGTTATCTGCCTAAGAGAGATGCTTTTTGACATAAACAACTATCTACCTGGGGTCAGAATTTCTTAACAGATAAGACGCCCTTGTGCTCAGGAAGGAACTTCTGCAGTCAGATAGCGCACTAAACTTTTATTGTTAATATGGGAAGAAAGGCATGCATCGGAATAACAGGAAGACCCGCTCTGGTGTATCCGAACCTGACGTGGGGGAGGGGTTGTCATTTTTATCAGACAGCAGTTCTTGAAACATGGACTGTCCTAGATTTTATTGCTTTCTGAAATTGTTAGTACCATGGCAGAGATTAAATGAAATCCAGGATTATTTCAGACAGTGTTAGAAATGAACAATAAAATGTTTCTCATTAAGAATCTGACTGATCTTGTTGTATTTCATAGGATTTAGCGCTTGTCGGTGTTTGTCCAATTAAATGTCTTCATACATAACATGTGTTTCTTTCCTGGGTAGAGGGATGGGCAGGAGTAGATCTTTTTCTGTGAAAAGAAATTTTTTTGTTTTCATGTTTAAACGCATAAAATTTCATAGTTATTTTCCAATAGCTCTGTATGCGCTAAACAAGGTTGTTATATAAAGATTTATAAGTGACATTTTGACTTCTGATTTATATGGAATCTTAAGAAATTATACTAAGTAAACTTTCAAATTATACTGACTAGGAAGTTGGATATTCTTCTCAAAAGGAAGATGAAGATTCTAATTTCTTTTTAAACATAAGTTCTTGTGTTATGCCTCAGTCTTATGGCAGTGAAGAGATAAAATAAAATGCCAGTTTGAGGTAACTTTTTATATTTTTTATTTTCATATCCTAACAATACAGAGATGATTCCTAGGAAACCTCATTTCCCTGACAAGTCAAAGATTTACCTTTGTGCTTCTTGTTATTTGCTTTTAAAAATGTCAGTGACTTTTATTCTTTTTTTTTCCTTTCATCACCAAAGTCAATTGAACTGTTTAACCAAATACATCTTAATAGTGTTGATAAAGTCTATTATTATTCTCTGTAATAATTATTTCTTTAGGACCAGCAGGAAGTCTGGTATTCAACACGGTTTACAAACTCAGTGAGATGGACGATTCACAGAAATGCCAACTGTGGTTGAGACTAGAACAGTGTTGTTCTGCTCTCTTTGCCTTATTATACATTTTTGTTTGTTTCCTTATTCCTGTCAAGCAGACTTCCCCTGAGCAGTTTAGATGGAGACTCTAAGGGAGGTGTGTTTTCAGGAAGACTTAGTGGCCACATTGGAAAGAAGTCTTAGTGAGATACGGCAGAGGTCATTATAACATGGCTTTGAGTCTCAGAATTCTGGAGGAAGTAAGTATGAGGTGGTGGCAGAGAAGGAAAGATACTGAGGTGTTTCTAATACAGGCACAGGAACATGTGGCAATAATAGAATATTACTAAAGTTTTCCTCTAGAGTGAGTCATTGCCAAATATACTTTGAAGCTTTATGCAGCCCCAAGAAAATACCAATTTCTATGATTTTTATGAACTTGCACTTTGGAAAGTTTGGCAAATTGATTGACTGACAATGAATAAGTGCATTCAGAATTCACAGTTGAAGCTCATATTGTGGCTTGACTTTAGCTAGGTGTGATACACATGGATATCTTTCCAAAGGTCTGATTTGTTAAAAACAATACTGAAATAAATTGACATATAACTGTAAATATTCTAGGCTTAGCTAGGAGGCAAATTTTGCATTACAGTTCAAGAATAGGCAGTAGCTTTTTAAACCCAAATCAAGTATCTAACCACCCTAAAGAAATGTTTTGCTGTGAAGCTGAAAAGATTACGTATAATATTCTTTAATTTAATTAGAGACAGATGTACCTCTGCTCTAATAAGCTCCATATTGTTAAATGGCAATGCCAGCAATCTCCCTTCATCAGCATTATCCAAAATTTAATCTTAATGTTATTTTACTGAATCTATGGTGATATTTGTTATTTTTTGTTTTGTTTTGTTTTGGGTGGTAGCTGGGGTGTGTGGAGGAGTGGATGCTCAGAAGATCGGGGGCCAGTTTGTAAGAATCTCCAAAGATTCAGGAAGCTTTGCAACTTTAAACAAAAATCAGAATAGAGAGACTGATACCTGTTTCCATATGAATTTTTTTTCTATCAGTATAAAGTATGTTAAAGTATGAAAAAAAAGCGAAGTTTGGGATACTTTTGTGAGAGCTTGATATTGTAGGTGGACATATGTCAGATATTATACTAATTTAGTCTAAGTACTCTAACACTATGAAAGTAGACGCAGATAGGCTATCTTCTCTAAAGAGGTCATAGATAAAATGATACTTGGAAATGGCCACATATTAGCTTAACTTTTCACTTTAGAGATACCTTATTGTACAGACAAATAATGGTCTGTACAATAAGGTGTAATGGTGTGTATTTTACTTCTAAGAATTTGGTGACCAGAGTACTTTGCCTTCTCCCTCATGTTCTGATAATAAGATTTCATATTCTGTGAACATTTTACATTTCTCAATCCTCTGAACCTATGACGAGTCCTCCTCCCTTACCTCTCAACTCCCCTGAGATAATGCTATGAAGGAGAAGTCCAGTTCCTTCCATAGGCACTGCCATACCATACGGTAACCTTTGCCTCTTCCCAAGGGCTCCAACTGGCTGTTTGCAGGAATCTGTGGAAGACTCCACCATGTTCAGTGGTTATTTAGTAAAACTGAAACGCCACTTGTCTACGGCCCATTTCAACTGTCCCATGATTCTTAGGAAGGCCCTGGCCTCCATTTTGAAAACAGAAAATAAAACCACAGGTCTATGAAGGTCAAAGGGGAAGTGAAGAAAGCTATAGCGATTGTTAAGACATGGTAACTTCTTGTTTAAATTTCATTATCCCCACTTATATTGACTCTCAGGTAGACACTCTAATGACTTGTGATTTTGTTGGGTACTTTATGAAGCAGCAGAAAATGGCAGACCTTGCAAAACGCATGAATAGAGAGAAAGCGTCAGTATTGGTAATCAGCTCAATAGAATAAATAAATGGGAGTTGGGCTATTTCCTGGAGGTTTGAGTGCAGATTTGACAAGGCCAGGAAAGTGGATTGCACTCCAGTGAGAACTAGTTTAAACTTGAATTGAGAAAATTCCACATTTCTTCCTTGTTGAGTCCTGTGACTAGAGAAGAGCCTAAGAAAGGGAAGTAATTCAGAAGTAGGGGTTCGGAGAGTAAACTGAAGATTTCCATGGAAATAAGCTGGGTTTTTTTTTTTTTATGACTTTTTTTGTGTATGTGTGTGTGCCACTTGTAAGCTATTGCTTTCAGTTTACTTCAATGCAGTCACTGAAGTAGCTTAGAAAGAAATCTTTGATACGCCAGATCAACCAAATGTTTTAAAATATCCTTTTGTGCCTCCATTTATAATGCAAATAGTAAGTTGGCATTTTGGGTTCATTTCACCATCATCTCTGAAGTGGGTTAACATACACAGAGTGAGGAAGTGAAGGGAGTCCCACAAGAGAGCACATCTTTGATAGTTCAATAATAGTAAAAAAAAAAAAATGTATTTAGGTCTTTTCTAAATACCTTTTACTTCCTAAGAGTATAAAAAATGAGAGGAAGAGATCTAAGAAGAATAAATTGTGGTTGCCCTCTATGTTAGCTGAATGACTAAAGATATCATTCTATGAATTACCCACTACTTAAATATTCCTAAGTCTAGCCTTTATGAGCTCATAAAAAAGACTTTGCTTATGTGTCTCGGAAAGCCAGTATCTTTATATACTGTCAGAACAGAACTAACATACTGTTTCAATATAAGTTTGAAAACCAGCAGATATTTTGTTATATAAAGCAAGCTGGGCAATCACCTTAAACCCACGTTTACATTTTAGTTTTATCATATATAAACATTCCCTCGCTGAAATAGTTTAAAAAAGTGGTAACCTATGTTTGAGAATGATGGAAAGAGACTGAATTCTTGTTGAAATAGTATTACCACTGTAGTGTTTTATTCAGGAGAATCTCCAATCTTTTTCCAGATATACTAAAAAAGCCAAAATTAATTAACGTCAGAAATGAAAATGAAGGTTGGCAATGATCATACATCCATGCTAGCAGAGGGAAGGCTGGGAGTCCTCTATAGTATATAAACCCGATTCCACTTTCCTGTGTGAGTTCCTCTGTAAAACCTCTCATGCATTCTGAACTTTCAGAATTTCTTCTAGGCAACTGATGTCAAAATACATTTTCTGACAAATATCCCCCAAAAATGCAACCAAAAGCAATAATATTTCAGGAAGCTTCAGCTGAAGTGTGAGTAATAACCTCTGGATAAACAGAAGTTTTACCATCTTCTGTTTCATGATTGAGCTTTTCAAATGTAAACAATTTACAAGGAAAAAAGTGGGCCATGTCAGATTCGAGAAACAGAGAGAAGTTTGACAGGAAAACCAGAGTTGTGCTTTGTCAGGAGAGGTAGTTAGGACATGCCTATGACTCTAAACTGTTTAGATATATTCTCGTCTTTGAAATCATCATTCCTACCCTTCCCTCCACACCCACTCCCCTCTCCTCTCTTCTTGGGCACTGGCTTGGACTTCTTTGCCTTTGCTTCTCTCAGGGACCTGAGTTCTCAGTTCCTTCCCATTTTCCCCCTTCTCCTCTCATTCATCTTTCTGGACCCTTCTCTCTCTCAGGCATGTTGAGGAACCATTTCTTCCCAGGTGCCTTCCTGGCCTCAGCCTTGCTTAAGTATCTCTCATATATATTTCATAATGGCTATATTTTAGTAGAAAAAAAGTCTCCCAGTGACCCTTTTTATTTTGTTATCTGACTTGAACTAAGTTTTACAACTCTGATTAGAGACAAATCTTTATTTTTCTACATTGCCACTCTTTCTGCTGTCTCATTTAACACAGCTGGTGTAAAAGTGATCAAATGCTGAAACTGTTAGCATATCAAGACCCATTTGCAGAAATGATGATGAAATACTGTGAGAAAGCATGCTATATAATGCTGTAGTGGATGCTGTTGGTACCCTGCCTAGATCGCCTTCAGTGACTGGTGCTTGCTCCCCGCAGCTGCTTTGAGTGTGGCTGGTAAACTTACAGCTGCCTCCTCTGGAGAATTGCCCCTGGCCAGTGACTGTCAGGAATGGGGGAAGCTTGCAAAGGCCAGCCTCTTGGCCTCAAGGTGCACCGAATGCTGTGGTGTGATTTGTGCTCCAGACTTTCTCTGCGCATCAGCTGAAGCTGGTCTCCAGCTGAGCCCACGTTCTTGACTGGTGTTCTTGCCTTCTTTCTTCCCTCTCCTTCAGACACTCCTCCAAAAAAATCACTTGAACAAGAATTCCTATCCCAGTCTCTGTTTCTAGGGAAACTCACCTAAGACTTACAGTTTTAAAATAAAGAAAAATCTTAGAATTATTTGACCAAATCTCCAATATATGAGAAATGACTAGTTTTAAGACGCACATTGATAGAATAAAGCCTTATATTTGGAAAAATAGAATGAAAACTTAAGATATTTTCGGTTGTGGCAAAAGTTAAGAAGTGTAGAGACATTATTTTTTACCTCATAAAAAAAGAGGAAATGCGTTTTAAGGAATTGCAAATATTTAAGATGTTATTAGCCTAGAGAAATCCCATGAGTGGGGCTGCGGCAGTCTCCTAAATACTTCCCGGATGACTACTACTTCTTAATTTCCAAAGTATTTTCTATTACATGACCTTAAGTCAATCTCATGGCAGGCATGACAGGCAGGGATAATGATTAGCTCCATTTCCCACATGTGAAGACTGTGTCTTAAAGAGGTTAAATGACTTGACTGTTATCTCACAGGTAGTAAGTACCAGATCTATAGCTGGTGTTCAAACGTAGGTATCTGTGTGAAATATGAATAAGATTTGCTGATTAATTCAAACCACGTTCTTAGGTTTATCACAGGTTGGAGCTTCATAATTCTGTTATTAAGTCTATTAGGGCCGCCTCAGTGATCCACCTACTAATCTAGAGTTAATCTTGGACAAAGTGGTCAAATTCATATTAAATGTATTTTAGCTATCCATTGATATGTAACAAATTATTCTAAAAAATAGCAGCTTTAAACAAATTTATTACTCACAATTTCTGTGGGTCAGGGATCTGAGGGTTGCTTAAGTACTTCTGTCTCAAAGACCTTTCAGAACTACAGTCAAGGTGTTGGCCAGGATTGTGGTCTCATCTAAAGGCTCAGTTGAGGGAGGATTAGTTTCTAAGCTCACTTGGGTAGTTGTTGGCAAGATTCAGTTTCTGGGGAGCTATTGAACTGAGGGCTTGATTTTCTCACTAGCTCTTGGCTGGAGGCCTTCCTCAGTTCCTTATCACATGGCTCTTTCCACTGGGCAGCTCACAATATGGCAGCTGACTTCCCTCAAAGTGAGCAGGGGAGAGAAAGCAAGAAAGCACAAGCAAGGTGGAAGCCAGAGCTTAATCTTGGAAGTGACAGTCCATCACTTTTACTGTGTTTTGTTGGTTAGAAGTGAGTTACTAGGTCCAGCCCCCTCTCAGTGGGAGAGAATTACACAAGGATGTGAACATCAGGAGGCAGGGGCCGTTTGAGAGGCTGTCTACCACAATGGGTCCCTTGGCTTTCTCATATATGAGGCCCTGCAGCTTGATCCAGCCCCTTCTTGTCTCTATAGGGAATCACTGGATGATTTTCAATATGTTAATTTCATGGGTGTGAGCATATGTGCCCTAGTTTAATGCTCTTCTCACTTGTTCTTCCTCCCACCCACTCTTTCTCTTCTCCTTTTGTTCTTCCTTCCTTGCTTCCTCTGCCCTCCTGCTTCTATCTCTACTCACTTCTCTTTCAGACTCCCTGTTTTTCTCTCTCCTTCCTTCTCATCCTGTCACAGTTACCTTCTTTCCAAGAATATAAGTTCTTTACATCTTTCATGCTGCTGTGGCCTTTACTGCTTCTCTATCTGCTCATAGGGGCCATGGACAACCAGCAATTTTAGATGCTGGCTTTTCAGTTTCTAAATAAAGTGATTTAATTGGACTATTGGGTCTAGTCTTTCTTCTGTCTCCATGGAGTGAGACAACATAAAAGGGCAGGGCGGTGGTGGATTTCTTTTCTATTTCTCCATACATAATGTCAGGACTCAGTTATATCTAGTGTCCAGTCTTGTGTGTTTTATGTTAAATTCTTTTTTTAAAAGTTTTCTTTAGAGTTAAAAAAAAATATTTATTTATTTTATTTTTTTTGGCTACATCAGGTCTTAGTTGCGGCACACAGGGTCTTTGTTGAGGCGTGCGGGATCTTTCGTTGTGGCACATGGGCTTCTCTCTAGTTGTGGCTTGTGGGCTCCAGGGCATGTGGGATCTGTAGTTGTGGCGTGCAGGGTTCAGAGTACGTGGGCTCTGTAGTTTGAGGCATGTGGCCTCTTGCATTGAGGCGTGCCAGTTCAGTAGTTGTGGCGCGTGGGCTTAGTTGCCCCACAGCATGTGGGATTTTAGTTCCCTGACCAGGGATCGAACCCGCATCCCCTGCGTTGGAAGGTGGATTCTTTACCACTGGACCACCAGGGAAGTCCCTTTATATTAAATTCTTTAAGCACATAAGATGATGGTGATGATGATGACAATGATGCAGGCCAAAGTACACTATTTCATCACTTATCTAGAATGACCTGTTTAACTGTAGATGGCAGGGACAGCAAACTTTATCTCTATTTCCAGTATCTAGCACTATTTGAATGAATAAATAAATGTAGTACTATAGCAGAACTACAGTAGATTGGATAGGTTAGCTATTCCAGTTACTAAAGATAGGGTGGAAAATGTTTTTTCCAAATCTTATATGAAACTCAGAAGAAATGTTAATGGTGTCTTTCTATTTTTCAACAATAGGAATTGCTCTCAATGAAAAGGGACTATTTGACCCAGCAGAGAACATATTTCACATGTGGTGAAGATGTACAGTAATTAGCCTGTTTTGGTCTAGGATGACTGATAGTGATAGTTTTATGATATTAGGCAAAGTTTCTTGGGGCAAAACATGATTAGAATATGTTCAACTTGATGATGTGTATGGTAAGCCTATTGGCACATAGTAACCAATTTCTTTGCATGATCTACTGGCTAGAAACTTCACAAGTAGAAGTCAAATTATTTGGAGAACGGTTGTTTAGTGAATTAGAATGAATGAAATCTTTAGTGAGCACGGGCATCAAATTCTGTCCTGGTTTGTTGCTTGTCATGCCCAATTCTCCATCTGGGATGCCCAAGGCACTCTTTTTCAGGGCACTTGACCTACGAGTTATATTTCAGAAACTACTGATTTGGTGCTTGCTGATGGAGTTTAGACTCTGAGGAGTCCAGCTGCTGGATTACATACAGACTAATGACCCATCAGATGCTAAAGGCAAAAAGCTTAAAGTGCACTAGTGAATTAAACCACAGTATTGTAGGAAAGGAAGAATTCATTACATCATTAAACTTAATTCAGTAAGTTTTGCTTCTTTAGATGCACTGCACTGAGGGAAAAGTAAGAAATTAATTTTAAACAAGTGTTATCATTTTTCTTCCACTTTCCCAGGTAAAGGATATTCATGTGAAATTAACAGAGTATTTCGTTGGGATTAAAAGAAAGGCATTGAAAGGAATGACAAATTGTGAAACTGGGCATGACTGCCTAGCCAGGCATGTACTTCTAGATCAGAGACTATGTGCTTCAGTTAGTAAACACGGAGGAAAACCAGCCTTGCCTAATTTAATGGTACCCTGAGTGAAGTTTTCAGGGCTTTGCATAAAATCTCAGAGTCTCATTGATACAAAAATGTCAGCAATAATCATGATTGATGTTTAGAATTTAATCTGAAAGTTAGAATGGGCACAAAAATCAAAATGGAGTTGTTTTGCTTCAAATCTAGGAATTATTATGATATGAAGAAAATTCTCAATTTAAAGATTACTATAAAACATAAAAATGTAACATATTTGATATTTAATCTTTCTACATATACACCTCATGATTGCTTTATAGCAATAGATAAAGTGCTTATAAATAGTACCTTAAAGATTACTGAGGAAATTGCTGAGTGTTTGTACCTTTTGTCATTTGTGAATCAAAGTAATCTGACAATCCTCGCAGGGGTTCTAAAATGAATTCCAGCATTATAGAGGTAAATGTTTTTTTTTTTCTTTTTAATAAATTTATTTATTTATTTATTTATTTATTTTTGGCTGTGTTGGGTCTTCGTTGCTGTGCACGGGTTTTCTCTAGTTGTGGCGAACAGGGGCTACTCTTCGTTGCGGTGCGCGGGCTTCTCATTGTCATGGCTTCTCTTGTTGCAGAGCACGGGCTCTAGGTGCACAGGCTTCAGTAGTTGTGGCACGTGGGCTCAGTAGTTGTGGCTTGTGGGCTCTAGAGCTCAGGCTCAGTAGTTGTGGCACACGGGCCTAGCTGCTCCGCGGCATGTGGGATCTTCCCGGGCCAGGGCTTGAACCTGTGTCCCTTGCATTGGCAGGCAGACTCTCAACCACTGTGCCACCAGGGAAGCCCATGGTACATGGTTTTTAAAAAATAGATTTCTTATCATATTTATAATGCCAGTTCTAATAATGGAGAGACTCTTTTAGTATTTGTATTCTAGGTAATAAAATATATTTTCTATTAGTGATTTTTATTTAGTGTTATAAAAGAAAAAGTTCAAATTCTCAAAAAACAGATTTTGATAATTGTTTTAACTGAATAAATTCCATAGCAGATGGCTTATGTCAAAGTAAAGAAAAAAATACTATGAGGTAGGTCTGTGTCCAAGGGACTAAACATTGTAATTTCATTAGAAATCTATCCTATCTCAGGATATGCAATATGCTGTGCTCAAGATGAACATAGAAATAATAACCAAAGCAGCACTTTTTTTCTTTTGTTCATTCATTACTAAAGGTGACACTTTAAAAAAATTTTTAAAGTAGGGTTTTAAAGCCAATATGATTTGGAATTTTCATTTTTCTTTCCTTCCCTCCCTCCCTCCCTCCCTCCCTCCCTCCTTCCCCCTCTCTCCCCCTCCTTCCTCTCTTCCTTCCTTCCTTCCTTCCTTCCTTCCTTTCTTTCTTTCTTTCTTTCTTTCTTTCTTTCTTTCTTTCTTTCTTTCTTTCTTTCTTTCTTTCTTTCTTTCTTTCTTTCTTTCTTTCTTTCTTTCTTTCCTTCCTTCCTTCCTTCCTTCCTTCCTTCCTTCCTTCCTTCCTTCCTTTTTCTTTCTCACACTGGACTCACAAGGTTTGTTTTGATTTGATTCCTGAAATTATTTTAATCTTGGAACATTACCAGGAATAACAGGCAAGAATTTCCACCTTCTAGTTATTCAGTATGCTTAGTAATACAATTAATTTTTTTAAAGAATAGCTTTCCCATATGGTAGTCCTAAATTTCAAGGTAAGGCACACCTTGGGAGGAAAGAAAAGCTGAGAAGGAAAATTCATCTGCCCTTTGTGGAGCTTGCAGTTTTCCCAAAAATATCCCACTCCACAATTCCGGGATGAGTATCTGGCCTGGTTTCTCTGTCAATTGCTTCTTTGCCAAGAATGGAAGTTTATAAAGAAAAGAATGTCAGACCAAGGTAACTATGGTTGTCCACAGAGCTTTCCTAAAGAACCATTGTGTGACCATTTGTGGAGTGTGTGAAAGGAAACCAATTTCTACTCATACATACTATTTTAAACATCTCTCATATATTAGTGAAACTAGGTTTTTGCCTGTAGCTATAAAACTGTGGTGTTTATACCTACTGCATGAGTTTATTGCATGGGTTAATTGCATAAAGGTTTATAAGCTCCTAGAAAGTACATGAAATATAGAAAGACATTCTATATTCTATATTAATTTATTTGTTAATTTAGTGCTTCTCAAATTTTAATGTTCAAAATATTCATCTGGGGATTTTGTTGAAATGCACTGACTCAGTAGGTCTGGGATGGGGCCTAAGATTCTGCCTTTCTTTTTTAATTATTTATTTATTTATTTTTGGTTGCGTTAGGTGTTCGTCGCTGCACGCAGGCTTTCTCTCATTGTGGCGAGTGGGGGCTACTCTTCGTTGCTGTGCGTGGACTTCTCATTGCGGTGGCTTCACTTGTTGCGGAGCACGGGCTCTAGGTACGCGGGCTTCAGTAGTTGTGGCACGTGGGCTCAGTAGTTGTGGCTTGTAGGCTCTAGAGTGCAGGCTCAGCAGTTGTGGTGCACAGGCTTAGTTGCTCCGCAGCACGTGGGATCTTCCCGGACCAGGGATCGAACCTGTGTTCCCTGCATTGGCAGGTGGATTCTTAACCACTGCGCTGCCAGGGAAGCCCCAGTTCTGCCTTTCTAACAAGCAGCTGGATAATGTCCGTGCTGCTGATCCACAGACTGCACTCTGAGTAGCAAAGTTGTAGGTAGTGATTTATCTAGTCGTGAAGTGACTCTAGCGTCTATGAGGTCTTAGCCACGATTGTCTTTTACTGATATCTAGAAGCCAATGAGAGATGAGCTTTACAGAGTCATTTTATATGTATTTCTTGCCCCTATACTCTCTTGAGGCCTGAAGGAATATATGATGCATCATAGGAATAGCTGTGACATGTAATCCATAATCTAAAGTTTAATCCATAATCCCACTAACGCTTCAGGTGATTCTCATTTGCATTTTGGCAACCATTAATGCATTTGGGAGAAATGGGTGTTTTGGGGGAGTAAAAATTTGTTTTGTAAATTCAAAAAAACTTTTCTTGTTTAGGATAACAAGTGTTTTCATAATGAAGCCTACCTGGTAGTCTCTAGGAAACCTCTTAAGGATTCATTTCAGGGAAGGTATTTAGTGAGATGCAGTGCTTGCTACGCTCAGCAACAAGTTGCTGCAGGAACATTGGTTGCACAATTATTCATCCTGTTACGAGGTTTAACCTACTGACCAATGTTGCCTGTACCATTATTGCAGGTATGTTTACATGATGATTGTGAACATTGTACATGAGCCTTTTCTCTCTCTCCAGGATTTTCATCCATTTTTCCTGCTGTTACACATGTCCCCAGATATCAGTAGGATCTTATCTACTTGATTTATCAATAGTATCTTTTCTGGAAGTGTGTTTTCTCTCTCATTCAATTCTCTTTAACTCCAGCCTGATTGTTCTGGTTGCTAATATAGTAAACCAAAAGTAAATCTGGAAAAGTAAGCCAAAGAAAACTTGTGAAACAGTAATATTTATTAGTCTGATCCTGAGTCTGTAATGATCACTGAATATAAAGAAAATCCAGCGGGGAATTAAGATTTTGGAATGATCACTTTCTAGAAACAAAAACTATCATTGCAAAAACAAAGGGAAAAAAACCCCCAGCAGCTCTACTACTTTGTTTCTTGACTAATCTTAAATTTACCTTAAATATATGATTCTATGACCAGCCCCTCCTACCAGTTAACTAGTTCAAATACCATGGTAGAGTTACAGATTTTTCTCTTGTATATTTTGCACATGGTAATAGATGACCTATTCAGGGATGTGGCTGATGTTCAGAAGACTGTCATGGATGAAGAAGTACTATAATGTACATATGTCATTGTGGTACACTCACGTACCTCATTCATTGGCAGCAGTCTTGGACCCTCACTTATGACCAGTTTAGTCTTCTAGCTCAGGAATCTGGTTTCCTGGCTAACGTTATACAAGAAGCAACAAGGTAGAAGGGAGTAGAGATTGCTATAAGTAGCATGGCAGCTTATGGAAAAGGAGAAGATTTTTTTTTTTTAAGTCTACAAAATGAGATACAAAAATGGAAAAAGAATTTGTAATCTGAAGTATTTGCTCTGGGGACAAATAGCCCTCCATATGTCAGATCTGTATTACAACATAGTTCAATCATAAATGGTCATAATGGTGGCCTAGAGTAGTCAAGAAAGGCTAAACTTGTTTTTGGTTTACCCTGTCTTAGCAAACCATTTATGATACAATTTAGAAAGATTTCAATGAAAATAATGTAAAAATTTGATAACGAGGCTTTATTTCTTAAAGAAATATACATTTTTCCTTGGTTATGCCAGATAAATCAAGCATTAATTTGATTTTAATTTGAATTTTTTCAATATAAAAAAGAGAACAGATTCTGAGTGAGAAAGAGGGGGTTAGAAATTTGAGTTTCATAGGTGTTATAACTTTTGATTTATATTCAAACTTTGTGTGGAAAAGTAAAATTTATTCTTGTCCTGGGAAATGAAGTCAAGTGCAATTAGGGAGTAATTCTGACTAAAAGTCTGAGTTTATAAACTCCAAGTGCTGCAAAACTGACGGACTCTGTGAGTTAATATTTATCCTGCACCTTGCTACCTTCAGATGAAAAGTACCACACAAATATCAAGCACTGTGAACTCTGTGGAATTTTCAGTTCTTACAGTTTGCTAATAGCAAAACACTCAGTGGCTTATTATAGAAAGTGTTCCTCTTGCAGACCCACAGCAGTACTTGGTTTATGCTGGTGTCTGAATTCATTAGTAAAATCATTTCTTACCTGTTGCCTTTCTCAGAGTCTTTCTGAATTTTAATATGACCAATGAAATGGGCTATCTTTCAGTGTAAAATATTCTGGCAGAAACTTTATGTCTGAATAGCCAGAGTGAAAAGTGTATTTGAAATCCTATCAGATGAATTTTTTACGGAGAGTATATACCACAAAATTCTGATTACACAAAACTTGAGGTTTTGCCTTGACAGTGTGCCTGATTCTAGTGGTAGCTGCCCCTTGGAGGTAGGTCTCTAAGGCATGCAATATGCCTTTCTTTATCTGTCCAGCACAGGCAGGGAAAGGCAGCTCAAAAAGGTCTTCACTAGCTGGTGTTATTGGGAATGTGGTATTATCCACATTTTTTGTTTAACTGCAAGATAATCCATAATGTACTACACTGTTCTGAAGGCAAGATACTACATAGAAAAGCTTTCTTACTTCTGGAACTTCTAAAATATTTGTATTAGTTATATTCTATTATATATTTTTAGAAATCTAGCATTTTAATGATCACAAATCTACCATGTAGGAAAGTAGTCCATCCAACACTGAGCCAATGAATTTTGATAGCACTCTCATAAAAATAAGATGTAGAATTATCTGATGAAATCAGTAATCAGAATGAACTAATAACGTCCTCTCTCTCACCCATACTCACTCATTCCCACAGTCACACACATACACACAGGCACATGCACACATTCACACACACTTCCAATCACAAACACACTGATTCTTGCCCCCAAATGCACAGAGAAAACAGAAATTTTAAAATTCTCATGAGAAATGACTAATTTTTTTTAAGGTACATACCATATTTTATTAAATTTAATTAATTTTTTGATCACAGATCCAAATGATAGTGTTTATTTATTTGTTTATTTTTTGCTAATAAACAACAGAAATTTATTTTTCATAGTTCTGGGGGATGGAAGTCCAGGATCAGGGTACCAGCATTGTTGGGGAGGGCCCTCTTCTGGATAGCAGACATGGCGGAAGGGGCAAAAGGACTCTGTTGGGCCTCTTTTTTTTTTTTTCTTATTACTTATCTATTTTATACATATTAGTGTATATACCCAATTCATCCCACCGCCAGCCCCCCCCTACCCCGCTTTCCCCCCTTGGTGTCCATACGTTTGTTCTCTACATCTGTGTCTCAATTTCTCCCTTGAAAACTGGTTCATCTGTACCATTTTTCTAGATTCCACATATATGCGTTAATATACGATATTTGTTTTTCTCTTTCTGACTTCACTCTCTATGACAGTCTCTAGGTCCTAATTTTTAAGAAAAGTTAGATTAAGAATATAAGAAGCTAATAAGTAATTGATAAGTTGAAAATGCTTGTATAAATAGAGGTTTAAAGACTAGACCAAAATGTAAATAATTGCTAAATTAGTAAGTGTAAAAATTAACCTAGCATATATGGCAAATGCTGCCTCATTCTCCCCTTCCCACCTCTCACACTGTCCCTCACCCCACCCACGTGGTATCATACACAGAAGTTCAGAGACTTTGTTGTCTTTGCTTTAGAGTAATCCGCAGATCATGATCCTTTCTGACTACAACTTTTGACATTTAAAATTTTTTTCTTTCTTCCTGAAGACTTTTCACCAGCAATATTTGAATATAGAGCTGTTGGTCTTCCAAGCTGTACTCTTATCTATATTTTTGTCTCTGAATCTTTCCAACATTGTCATGCTAGTTCTTGAAGCTTGGCGTTACCCAGGTGGTGGTTATTAACTGACGAGTCATGGTTCATGGTGAACAAGCTAGGTCAACAAACTTGTTTTTCATCATGGCTGGTTTTAATTTGAAAGGGAGCTTGTTACCTATTTGATAATGCTTCACTGAGGTTCACCTATTTCAGGTAGATTAATAGCTTGTCAGGGATGAGGAGCCCAGGGGCCCTGTTGTAACTGTGTGCTGTTAGGTTCAAGGTTCAAACTTCAGAAAGTATAAAAGTCCTTGTTTTTCTTCTACCTGTTTGGCAGTGCATGCCTTAGTGAACTTTTATACTTGGTAACACTTGAACAATCACAGGTTTGAGATCTTACAGTAATATTAGGAACTGTGTTATATAATTAAGAAAGAGATGTGCTCTGGTAGTGCTTTCCAGATTAGAAGACTTTTCAATTTTGAAGAGCATGGGGTTGGTGGAGATTTTAAAATATTCATACAGTTTCCTGATCATTCACCAGGAAAAAAGATTCAAAATCTCTCTAAAATGGAATATTAAATTTCATGCAAATCCTGATACCATAGGTGGGTATTAGATTGAAGTAAATAGACAAGAAAAGGCTGTTCATGTTTGGACCAATTCATGATGGTGACGTATCAGTAATTCCTTAAATGAATGTCTACATAAATACATTTATAATACATTTTAAAATTTGTAGTAAATTATTAACTGAAAAAAACTCCTTTTTAAAATAAATGAGAGGTTTACCACATTTGTTTTCTTTTAGTTATTCATAAGTGTATCAGCTAGCTCTGTCCATATGGAGAAAAAAAATTCAAGATGCACTTGCTTCATAACATGGTCCTTATGAATCTCAACGTAGCTGAAGTTCCTACTCAGATTTTGCTCCTGAAACATTTAAATTCAACAGTACTATTTAAAGATTAAACCACTGTGGAAATATTAATGATGTCTCTGTACTGAAAACAGCTTGGCAATCTCTTAAATTGATAGGTTTCTAAAGAAACTCTCCATTTCAAATAAGGATCTGATGTTTGGATCTCCTGACTGGTCTGAAATGTAGTTTACCTTCATAGATTGGCTATCTAGGAGCTTGTAAACAAATTCATAAATTTGTCATGCTGATTATAGTGTTGGCAAACACAATGGCTGATCATGTTATAAATGTTTATCAACACTCGCACTCACCCACCTGCTAAGAGGTGCTACGCTTTAATGAAATTGTTTGAATATCAAGGCTGGTTGCTAAGATACAATGTTCTTGTTACTAGGGATGTGTGATGCTTGCAGATTTCTGTTATCAAATAATGATTAGAGATGTGCTAACCTCAAGGTGCTCAGTGCAGTGAAAGGTTTACCGAACTACAAATTAGTAAACTGTCTGCTTGAGCAGGCACTGGCAGAAGAAACATGTGCCTCATCCATACACGACTGGCATTTTAAAAGAAGACAAGAGAGGACAGGGACCATGGCTATGAATGACGGGTCCTTGAAAGTTTGCCATGGAAGGTTTACGTTCTCTGTTGCCCAGCATGATGAATCTTTAGCTAGCTGGGGAATTTGTTGAAATCCATTTTGATAACTCCTTCTCATGAAAAGTCGATTCTTTACATTTCCTTTTAATTGGTTGTTTTGGAATTATTAACATTAAACACATCATATCTTTTTGTGAGAAATAAAAGTGTAATTCTGCAGAATGGAGATTTGAACATGAACACATTTTAAAAATAATGCCAGGTTTAAGAGACTTACTGGTGTAAATGTCATAGTTAGTATAATAAATTCTGCAAATAATAATGCACAATTTTTTCGATTGAAAATTCAATCTGCCAGAATAGCTAATATAATATAAAATACCATCGTGTAAGTGTTGAAATGTTTCTCTTTATTGTCACATTCCCTCAAACAATACAATGGAGATGGACAAAGCTGAGCTGTCTATATTAGTCTAATTGTTTATCTTGCTTAAGTAGAATCTGAGTTGCTGTGTGGCACCTATACTGGGGATACTTTGAGCACAGCACTTTCAGGTTGAAAAAATTTCTGTGATTTTGTGACAGTCCCTGGAATTCCCAAGTGCTGTGCTCATGACTAGTAATATTTCAGAAATGTGTGGGCAACAGTACTTCTGGTGTCATGTGTAACTTTTACTCTTGTTACTTTATAAGAAATTTCAATTATTAGGATCACAGATCTGAGGGATATTTAATTGACTCATGAAATTTCCCTTAATAAAAATTGAAATTGTAGATATATTTTAATAATGAAATTGTTAAAATAAAATGATAGTCTGATATAACATCTGGCCTTCCTTAGATCATGAATACCATGAGAGCAGAGACTGAGTCTGTTTTTCCTGACCATTGTATAACCATCCTCCAGAAGAGTGCTACATAAGACAGGTACCTTATGAATAAATGAATGATACCTAAGTCCAGAAAACTTTGCTAATATCCATAGCAGATACTTAAGAGTTTATAAGTTAAATTTTCCTGACTTTTGTGTAGAGTACAAAAAGACCCAAAGAAAAATCTGATAATATCTTACCTTTGTGAAATAGATTTTATACATCCCAGTTTTACAGATGAGGAAAGCAAAGTTCAGAGGAAGAAGATAATGAATGGATTTTGCAGTGTCACACAACTAATGTGAAGCAAAGTTGGACCTGAAACTCAGGTCTTTTGTAAGTCTAGTCGTATTTCCAGAACACCAGCTGCCTCTCTGATAGTGTCAGAGCTGATCGGGGAGCTAACAGTTAAGTTGATATGGATGAGAACACGTTTAAATGCAGCAAACATAAAATGCCTACTCTGTGCCAAACATACAGGTAGTCACGTGAAGGATAAAAAGAAAGAAAGTGATTGGCCATTGGAAGTTTTCAGTTTATTTGTTGAAATAGGATATGCTCACTTTGAAGAACTTGAGGACTAAATATGAGTTCCAAGGAAAACATTTAGCCTGAGCATGGAGAGAAAATTCTCATTGTGGATGAAGTTAGGAGAGGACATTGAAAGGATAGGTGTTTCGTTAGGAGATGTGGCTCTGTTACTGGCAAGATCTGGGTTTGAGTTCTTCTGTCATATACTGGCTTCATGAATTTGGACAAATTCTTAACCTAAATATTCTTTTGCTGTTGTTACTATTATTTTCTTATGTGGATTAAATTAGTTGGGTAAGGTAATGTGCTTAGCACATACTAAGCAGTCAATAAAAGTTATTTCTAAGATACTCATTGATTGTGTTCCACAGAATAAAGCTATATTACACTTGTTATAGCCCCCAAATTGTTTCTGAAGCTGAAATTTCACCTTTCTGATGAGGTACTTAACTCATTTTTATACTGTCCAAGTTTGGTTCAATGAAACTGATTCATACTTGTTAATTAATCCAAAAGAGATGTTGCAAAAACCTTCCCATGTTTTTATTTGAAGACTTTTGGGCTTCAGATAGATTTATAAGCTAGCACATGGTTAATTATAGTTGTACAGGGACATGTAGAAGTTTCTTGGGCAGGAGTGTGCTGTCATGGTAGGAGTGACCAGTGCTGGGTGGGCTTATCTGGAAGAGATTTTTTCTTTTCCTACTCAAAGTGTTCTTATGAGGCTTAAGTGAGAAACTAAATCTGAATGTCAAAAGTGGTATCCAAAGTCAAGGTAATTCAAATTATAATGTTACACCTTATCCAAGGAGGAAGAAGTAGACAAACAAAAAACAAACCTCTTAAAGTTTTCAGGACTGTAATACTTGCCAATGACACCATATGTACTGACTTTTCTTGGAAATTAACTGTTGTATTCAGCAAAGCATCTCTCCACTTTCTGCTACTTCTTTTATCATAATTCAATGCTGCTTTCTTATTTTCTGAGCCTTCTTAATGTCTGCACTTGCAGAGTATTTTATCTTTAGTCTAAATAAGAATACTAAATATTTGGCCTACTGGCTCAGAAGCCAGCTTGTCTAAGCCAAAAATTGTCTTTACTGTCTAATTTTTAAGGCTATATTTTAACATGCTTCTTATTCACCAGTGAGAAAATTACAAAATGGACTATTAAAAAAACATGAGGTTTATGCCACTTAGAGAATGTATTCTATGCACCCAAACACCCATTGTTCATATTTAGAGATACCCCTAAATATAGATGTACTAAACTACCTACGTATAATTCAGATCATGTCAAAGCACAAACCCCTCTCAGTGTGGGGTAGTATGAGCACTTTGTTATCTACAGCAGCTGTTACCTCTTTTTGAGGAGAAAAAACCTACTCCTGTTTAAATTTATGTTACATTGAGCAAGTTGTATTGCTTGCGATTATATGTGGCTCAGCTGTGTCACGTGGCGTGACCTGCTCTAACCTGACTTAATGCAATCCACATGTTGTACTGAATGACACACATTAAAACATTCCACTTCTCCACGGAACTGTGTGAGCAGGTGATTTCTCTAAATGGCAGACACTCCCATGCTTGTATTTTAAACCTCTACAACTTTAGCTAAAAATATCTTCAAAAGCCCACCCAAAACATTTCCCTGGGTTATTTTTGCAAATTGTTGGGTGACTTACAAAGAGCAGGGAGGGATGCACAAGGGGAAGTTTTGAATTATTTACATAATTTGATAGGATGGTTCCTCGTTTAAAAAATGCACTTGGTGGAAGTCACAAATTTATCTACTTCACATAATCGAGTCGTAGAGAGGGGACCTAATCGTATGATTATTAACTTGCTGCTTCTTGGATTCCAGCAGGTTGAGAGTTGTATTTCTTATCAAACTAAAAAAAAATATGAAAATGACTATGTCCCAGCAAACAGCCTTCATAGGAATGCACACTATTTTTACCAATATATTTATTCCTCTTTGACAGCAATGAGCACCATCGGTCCTGAATTCAACTTGAAGTGTTTGGTCATCAGTGATAAAACTTTATATTGGACCATTCAGACATTTTCACCGGGTTCCCCGAATGACCAGTGGAACACATTGGTAGCACATCTGGAGCAGAGTACTCCTTTGTTATTAAGGAAACTGACCAAATGGGGTTTTTCCAGCATTGTTGCTCTAGTTAAGTGAGGCAACTTGCTAGGTGTATAGCTCGGAAAAGAGATCCTCAGAACACGGGTCTGGGAAATGGACATGCTGCTCAAATCCCAGTTCCAGCACATACTAGCTGGGTAACCCAGTGAAAGTCACTTAACCTCTCTGAGCCTTTCCCTCTTTGACAAAATGAGATGATAATATTATGTACACTGTAGCGTCTTTTCAAGAGGAAATTAGCTAAATTCTGTGAAGTGCCCTGTAAAATGCTTGGTATTTAGGAGGCATTCAAAGCAACTGAGCTGTTATTAGCTTTGTTAAGTTCAGTTAGAGAAAGATAAAACCAACAACTCGCCACAAGTAAAGTGAGTAAAATAAATTGACACGTTTACAGGATACTTCAAGGTCCTTTTTGCTTCTTTTTTTCTAGAAATATTTGGGGCCCCAGTGTACTTTGCAAGTCAATTCTTCTGGACACTAATTTTCTGAGATATTTTGTTATGGGCTTTAGAGCTTAGGCTTCCTTTTCCTTTAACTGATTAAGAAGACTGTTTATCAAAAGTATTTGAAAATATGAAAGACCAGAAGGCTAAGTGCTACAGCAAAGGCAAGAAAGAAAATACTTTCTTACCTAAGACTTTAATTTTCATGATATAATGTATACATTTTTAACCTAGTGTTATCAAGATCTCCAACACCGTTTGGCTCGATGAAGGCAAAATGTCAGGTTATTTGATCCTGTCAAGAAAGGTAATGATTTCTTGGTAGAGTATCTGTTAATGATTGAATAATTTGTCAGCTGTAAAGTGCATTTGTACCCAGATGTGTCTGTATTTGATAGGGCATAGGAGATAATACAGCAAAAACATAAATCTAGTGGGTTAGATTTGGTTGCTATTTGACATAAACATTGAATGGGAAAATGGTTCTACTGTACTGGAAAATTTACTTTTTGCCTGTAAAGAGTAAGATATAACTAACTTAACAACTATGGTTACTTCTTTCAAATAGCGTACACAAGTAAAAGTGGTATGTAATGTTCTCCAGTCATTCCCGAGGACACGACTTTACTTAATTTATCAACCATGATTTTCTCTTCCTCTGTAGATGAAGTTAACATCTTCTCTGCTCTTACTAGTCTTCCATCTTTTCTTCTGACTTTTGGGGGACTTGTTTTCTTTAAGTTAAATATAAGTGTTTTCTGCTTTCCTTCCATTGTTAAGTTTTAAGTTGCTTATTTTTTACATTTATATAGCATGTTCTAGAAACAAAATAATTCTTGCACTTCATCTAATATGACAAAATTGAAACTGAGCATCTGGATCAGTTACTGACCCATAGTAGATGCTCAGTAACTTCACGTTGGATGCATGAATGGGTGGGTAAATGAAACAATGAATTAAAGAAAGCAAGTATGAAGGAAAAAATTGGTTTGTAATGAATGCTATATGCCATTATAGTTGTTTTTATACCTCTCACAGTTATTTGTTGTGCTGCCTTAATTTTAAGGTTCACTCATGACACACCACTTTAAATTAAATATAGATATTTTCTAGATTAATAATAAACTTCATGAAATTCCCATGCAGAATTTTTTAATCCATCTCCACTGCAGTGCACGTGGATGACTTAAGTAAAAGCTGCAGTATTAGGAAAGACAGGATGGTTGGCAAGATGGAACTGACTTTGACTCAAGTCTTTTATGGAAACATGTTATTGTACTCCTAGGGCATCATGTAGAGGTGGAAGTCTGAGTTTTAGACTAGGGAACACTGTGATTTTCGCTAACAAACCGTATTTACTGAAACACATGTGTTAAATATATCTGGGTGGACTGGTGGGGGTTTACTTTGGGAAACTGGCTATAATTTGAAAGGAGCTTCTGTTAATGTCTGTGTTTTCCACACTGCATCTGCTGGACCTTATCAATGAAGTGGAAGACACTGAAGGGAGAATTGTGTCCCAGTGGAGAAAAACTTGAGTAAGCCTGGCTGCAAAAGTACATGGCCACAATCATAATCTTTCTTTTTAGAAACACAATTTAAAATAATATAAGGGTGGGACTTCCCTGGTGGTGCAGTGATTAAGAATCCGCCTGCCAAAGCAGGGGACATGGGTTCGAGCCCTGGTCCGGGAAGATCCCACATGCCGTGGAGCAACTAAGCCCATGTGCCACAACTACTGAGCCTGCACTCTAGAGCCTGAGAGCCACAACTACTGAAGCCCACGTGCTGCAACTACTGAAGCCCGTGTGCCTAGAGCCCGTGCTCCGCAACAAAGAGAAGCCACTGCAATGAGAAGCCCGTGCACCGCAACGAAGCGTAGCCCCTGCTCGCCGCAACTAGAGAAAGCCTGCACGCAGCAACGAAGACCCAATGCAGCCAAAAATAAATAAAAATAAAAATAAATAAATTTATTAAAAAAAAATAATATAAGGGTAAGCATTTTGTTTAGGTAACATTTAATCTAAACCCTTTCTTTTACAGATGAAGAAACTGAAATGTACTGAAGTTATATTACTTGTCTAAAATGGCACAACTAGTTTGTTGTATAGAATGCCAAATGAGGTCTCGTGACTTCCAGTTCAGTGCAATTTTTGTACATGACATCAACTCTTAATTTATTATAAAAGAGTCAAGTGATACAAATTCAAGAAGATGGAAATGTAATTAGCATGACATAGACAGCATTTTCAACAGCAGTGAAGCATTTGCACTATACTTATGACATACCAACACTGAGGAGAAGAAAGATAGGGAATTCAGGGAAAACTAAAATCCAAGAAGTTATAATGTGATTGGGATTGAAATAATAGTCTACTTAGAAAACGGTTCAAGAAAGGACATACCCCAAACTAACTTACGCTCACAGAAGCCAAGTTGTGCAATTCACATTGAGAGAGGAATGCGCTGGTAGGGAAGTGAGACTTCATGTAGAAAATGGCTTTTGAAGGGAGAGTAATGTTCGCATAGTTAGGGAGGAAGAAAGATATCTAATTAGGGGGAAAAAACCTGATGTGAAAGTGTGTGTAGTGTAAATGGGGCTGTTGCAATGAGATTCACTGTTGGTGAACAGCAGCCAAAAGCTTGGAAAAGGGAAAATAGGTTTTGGTGTGTAGGGATAGGTGAGATTAAACTATGTGGTATGTTGGCAAGAGCATAGACTTCGAAACCAGAGAGACCTGAGTTGGAAGTAGCATCTGTCATTTAATAACTTGACAACTCTGCACAAGTTACTAAACTCTCTGAGCCTTGGTCTCCTCATCTGTATAATGGACAGATTACCCACAGGGTTGTGTCAGTGAGATAACATATAAAGTGTTCAAAGACGCCCCCCCCCCAACACACACATAATATTTGTGTGGTAAACATAACCCTTTATCTTCTTTCTCCTTTGGTTCCTCCAAAATGTATGACATACAATTCTAAGAAAACTGATTCATTCATTTAACAAATATATATTGACTGTAGATGATGAGTCGGTCACTATGTTGGTGCTGAGAGTATTGCACAAACAATGAAGAGAACTGTCTAAGATCAGGAGTGTGTTCTGTGACAGCACTATAAAGAGTGAGTATAACTAGACCACATAGCTAGAGAATGCACAACCGTCATCAAATTAACATCCTGTCCAGATGAGCTAAGTGTTGATATTAATCTGTGGAGAGAAATATTTGATTGATCTTTTATTTTAGTCAAGAATTATGTGCAGAGCATGACACAAGAACTTAGCTGAGAACTATCTGCAGAGCATGACATAAGTACTACATTATACATCCAGGGGTGATATTTAACAGTTCCAAGTACATGGATTACTTTTATGGAACAGTCAGCTTTATGGGCACTTAAAAGTCTATGAAGTATATCTTTGAGCATTCTTTGGTTGACACAATTCCACTAAGTCTTGCTTCTTGCTAATTGCAAAAGTGTGCATAAGGAGGTATGACATGTGTGAAGGGTCCTATCTACTTTGGAAATTTTCTCTAAGGAACTTGGACAGAAAAACATCAATTCAAATGGCTTGTGATAATGAGAACAAATTTGATTGAATTTTAAGTTTTCCTAATTCCACAAATTAGCCCAGTCTCTCTCTTTAGGCCAGTTAATATCAGGCTATATTTTATTGTTAATGCTGCCTGTTCTATGGGATACTCACTGTAAGCATGCATTGGCTACATCATTTTGGGATGACAGTTTAGGGATTTGGAGGATACCTAAAACTTGTTGATAGACATGGAACAGTTTTCTCATGAATTTAGAAATACTAGCTTCTAGGTACTTTCAATTATTTTCATCTATGGCTGTGAACCTAGGTTTTCATAAATCAGGGCCTATTATATAATCTTCCTGTTTTCTATTTAGAGTAATGAAAATGTTTGAATGCAATATCATGAAATAGATATTAATGCAATCCTGCCAGAAACCGGCTTCTTATATCAAAAGGCTAAAACTTAAGTTGTAAATGTGACTTACTTTTAAAAATATGTGAATTAAGAATTTCAAGAAAGGTAAATTAAAACAAATTATAAGATAATCATTGAGGAAACCTTAATAGGTTACGTTTCTTTTGTCCATATTATTCAATGTCCCCTATTTTAGTGGTGTAATACCTGGTCACTCAAGGTGAGGCATACCTGTGTGAAGGTCTTTTGTCTCTGCTTTGTGTATAAATTCTGTATTTTTCAGAAGTTGCAGTATGATTCTGTGTTTGATAATTTGGTGCAATAGGCATTGTTGTGGTAAGAATCTTGCCCTTGATGGAAAGTAATGAGACCACATTTGTTCCTTTTTCAGTTTTCATTTGGAAGATGTAAATGCAGGTGGTGTCTTGGTTCTTGGGGGCTTTTCTCTATGGCTCTGTGTGTTGAAGTAGTCATGTCAGATTTGAGTGTCGAATTTTCAGTTTTATTCAAAGATTTTTTTCAGGCACATGGCATGGCAGACACTTATATCTTGTCTTCCCAGAGTTTGTTTTTAATTGGGGAGGGGCTTGGCTGATGAAAAAATATTTTAAAATGCATTAATGGATTAAATATTCAACTTCATTAATTTTTCTTTTAATCTTGAGATTGTGCATGATGCTAACTCCTGGCTTGAGCAGAGAGAAGAATCTCTCCATTTTTTGACTGCATATATTTTTCCTTGCTTACTAGTGTTTTTAAGATATATTTTTCTCATAATGTTTTTTTTTCCTTTTCCTCAAAATTCTCTGTATATATTTTCTCTTCACTTTCTAATGTCTTCTCTACCAGATATCATATAGTGACTTCCTGGACTATGGGCGCCTCAATTTTATTCAATCTACCTTTACTGACACATCATTGTAATTAAGAGAAAAATATTTAGGAATTGCCTGTGTCCCGGTAAAAGAAGGATCAGCTAGGTTGTGCTGTGTAACAAAAATCTTTAAAGTTCTAGTGGCTTAAATAACAAAGTTTTATTCTAATTCACACCTTGTCCATCACAGATCAACAGAGTGGTTTTGCTCATTTTACTCAGGAACCCACACTGATGGAGCCACCGCCATCTTGAACATTTCTAGGCTTAATACAAGAAGAAAGAGAGGGTTCTAAAAGGTAGTGAAGTAGAAATTAAATATTACATTCTGTAAGTGACACATCACTTATATTCACAACATATTGGGCAGAACTAGAACTAATCATATGTTTCTATAAAACCAGTGGGGAGGAGGAAGTATAATCCTATCTTATGCCTGGAAGGGGTTGGCCTGGAACTACAAGTACTATAGCAGGAAGCTTGCCAGGCTACCTTTGATCTTAGTTGAAGTTATGAATCACAGATGGAAGGACAGAGAGGTTTGGCTTTGTTCAGAAGTTGTGAAGATTACTGGCATCTGACAGTGTCTACACATAGCCAGTTAAATTACTCTGTACCATGGACAGTCTAATTTGGACTCCAAGTACTTGGCCCCATTCTAGCTTAGTTCCAAGAGTAAAGGCAGGATGACCTAATGATGATAAACATAGGCTTTGGAGCTAGAATCCTGGATTTGAATCCTCAAATCTGTCTTTTACAGTCAATATCTTCTTTGGAGAGTTATTTAATTCTCTGAATATTAGTTACTTCTTCTTCAAAGTAAGGATGATTACAACAATAGTAAACAGGTTTATTGTCCACACCTTTACCCACCTGGCTGAAATGTAAGCTCTGTTAGAGCAGGGATATTTGTCTGTTTATGTCAGTGAACAATTTCTAATTCCTTAGAACATTGTCTGATACATAAAAGGTAATTAATAAATCCATGTTGAATGATTAAATATATGTATAGGGTTTTTATTAGCATCAAATAAGACCATGTATCTGAAGTCTATTATAAAGTGGCTGGTACATATTTAGGGATCAGTAAATGGTAGCTATTACTTTTAAAATTCTGGAAGGAAATTAAGAAATAAGTTGAGGTTTGCAAATAATGAGGAAAATCTTTCCTAGGTCTGTTCATAGTAGAATGTATTTCAAGGAAGTTCCAAAGATAGAGTAAACTCTGTGGTGGGTTTGGAGGTCCAATTTGATTTTAAACTAAAATTCATTTCTATCCTAGAGAACATCCAAAATATGAAATATTTTTATAACTGGCATTGTTTTTATCTGTCTGACATAATTTTGTAGCTTTTCCTGGGGTCAAGACAAGCTGTCACAGAGTTGCATCTGTTGGAACTTCTCTGAGGGCTATGGGGTTGACATCTGTAGTGCCAGGTTTCATAATTCTCCCTACAATAATCCATCCATTCATCCATCCATCCATCCATCCATCCATCCATCCATCCAATTAGTAAATATTTATTGAGTGCTACTTCATGCCAGGGAATGAAACTTTCCTGTAAAGTTTCCTCTTATTATTATTTTATTTTCTAATAAGTTAGCAGAGGTTTTAACTTCAGTATTGTTAATGATAATTGAAGACCTATAGTTCAGATTACAATAGGACACTTCTGGTAACCAGTGTCGTATTATATGATAGCACATTCTTGTCCACAGAATGATAATGTATTTGGAACAGTTTTTTAGGTAAACTAAACTGAACCAGAGAGCTAGCAAACGTTCTAGCAAAGACGAGGTAATTATGATGCCAATACTCCAGTTAGCATCACCCATAGACACAGGGCCTGACTTGATTAGCCCCATCACTAAATTGTTGGTGCTACGGGTAGCTAAATGCCATTTCAAGAGTTTAAATTTGAGGAATTCTAGGAATGTATTTTTCCTTTTATTCTGAATATTTTTGGATGTTTTGGCACAAAAAAATTCTCTGCTGTATTTATTTATGATACTTCTCTGTTGGGAAACAATAATCTTTCTGCTTCTTAATCTAAATCGACCTGCAGTATACCAATAAAACAAGTCACAACATACAAAGTAAATTTTCTCTGTATAAATAATTAACTCTTTGAGATTTATTGGCCTTTTTCTATTTCCCCCTTTCTCTGAGTGGTGTAATCCAAATAAAATGTTGCATTTATTCTCACCTGATAAAATATTCATAAAAGAAACCACTACCTTTGAATTTGGATTAAGAAACTATGAAGAAAACATGGTTATGAATGTTGACCTTTGTCTGAGTACTACCTAAAGCCTATTAGCTGAAACCAACCGTCTGCAGGGAATCTTCTTTTACTTTACCTTTATTTTTGCTTTTTGGTTTTTGTTAAAACTTTCATTGACTTTAAAGTACTACATAATGATTTTGAAACAAACAAAAGTGAGTGATTAGTTGTATTTTCACCATGTATGTGCTATGATAAGTGAACCAGGACTTGGCTAGAAAATATTGTTGGATGATATGAGTGGCTTTGGAAACAATGAGGGCAATCCGGGAAGAAGATACCCTCTGTCCCAGATGAGCAGATTTTGCTGCTGTAGAAGTCATTTAGAATTGTGATTTTGATCTTTTATGGTTACTTGTTGCTCTGTGCCATGTGGAGATGAAATGTATCTGTATCAGTCCTCAGGGTAAACTTGCTGCCATGTCCCTTAGTTTTTCACATGTCCTAGGACAGTACGTGTATCTTGGTTTTGGCTTTCATCTAGGCTAGAAGATTCCAGCAATACTAAAGTAATTCTGGTGCCCAGCTAGGACTCTGAGTTTACTGTGAGATGGGTTCTATTGTGAATATTCTAAAAATCCCAAATCCACAATGATGCACAGTAGTGTTCTTAGAAGAGGTAGATCTCTGATGCTCCTTTTACCCTACAGGAAAGTTTTAAAATGGATTATCAAATAAAAGATTGCTTGATGTTTGCTGGAGTGTCACTTGAGGGTGGACAAATAAATCTTTGTGCCTTGGCTCATTTGATAATTAATTCCTCAGTTCAACAATGAAAACACCTTAGCCTCTGAGGGAAAGCCTCATAGAAATCACCAAACATTAGCTGGTTCAGGAGTTCCCAAAACCCAGTGAAGGATCACCTCCATTTTGTGATAACATTTTCACTGGATGGTGTCACACATACTTTTAGTGTAAGGCCGACAAATTGTTTTCCTTGAGAAGATCGTAATTTATTTTGAGATCATGCTCTTCTTTCTTTTTTTCATGTAAAAATGTGCTTTCTTTTATAAGATGATAATGAGAATAGAAGGTAGAAAAGTAAAGTTTTTAACCATGTAGGTCTCTTAATTTTTGCTTAAAATAAGCCAATTCTTAAAATTTAAAAGTCTGGGAACCAGTGAACTGAGCAACTTTAGATCTAGAAGGGGCCTCTTTGTTCTAACTGCAGTCAGACTACTCTCTTCTAATGTTGGGGGTCGACTGTCTTGGTGAGTCAGATATGTCATCACCTGTCCTAGCCCAGCCTAGCCAAACAGTATTGGATGGGTTAGAGTTCATATTTAGTGTTTTTAAAAAACCAAGTTAAATTTGACTAGAACAGCAAGCCCAAAAAGGATCTGAACCAACAGGAACTGACATGGCCTTTGCAGTCGAAGTGTCAGCATTTGACTGCCTTGTGGAATTAGATACATTTTAGTGTTAGCGTCAGGGTTTTGAGTAATTCTTATTTTCTAACCTGGATGAGTCCTTGAGTTTTTCAAGATAATTTTCCTTTTAGTATTAAACAGTGGTTGAGTATTATTGGAAGTTGTTTCATTCTACTTAAATGATTGCACTTAGTAGCTAGACTTACTAAATAAACTCTAGAGAAAGATGTAAAACTCTATATATTTATTTTATGTTTTTAATTGTGTGTCAATTGAGGGAATTTTAGGAAATTTAGAAACAAGTGAATAAGAAGATGAAAAGCATTTACACTCTCATTTCCCAGAAATGACAACTGTTAACATTTTTTACACACCCTTTTGGTCTTCTTTGTGCATATATTTATTAACTTCAGATCATGTAGTATGTAACATTTTGTGATCTGATTGATTTTTGCTATTTTACAATATACAGTAACTATTTCCTTTATCATGTATCAATCTTCAGCAATATGATTTTTAATGGCTGCATTATATTCTATTTTACAATCCCATCTTATTGGATATTTAGTTTGTTTCCAGTGTTTCACACTTGGAGATAATGCTTTAATAACCATCCTGTATCCATTTTGATTTTTTTTTTTTAGGATGGCTTCCAAGAAGTAGAATTACTGGGTTAAAGACTATAAATATTTTCAAGATCTGAAGAAAGATTTAAACATTTTCTGAGAGGGGATAATAAAAATCAGGTACTGTTTTGAGACATATAAATCACAATCCAGATTAAATGTCTGGCAAGCAAATATTCACATTTTCTACAGGAGATTCTGGGAGTCTGAGAAAGGGATAATGTAGGGAAAGAATAAAGAACTGAGTTGTAATGTCAGTGTAACCAAATAGGAATGTGGGAGAGCAGAAAAATATTGGCTAGCTGGTCTTTCAATAAAGTTGGAAAATGTTGACATAGATAATCACCCTTGGCAGTGATATCTATATTAATTGGATCAAGAACTAGCCCAGAATAAATAGTCCAACAAAGTGGACACAGGATTTGTTAGATATTGACTGCCTAACATTAAACTTATATACTTTTTAAAAAATTAATTAATTAATTAATTAATTAATGGCTGCATTGGGTCTTGTTGATGCGTGCGGGCTTTTCTCTAGTTGCTGTGAGCGGGGGCTACTGTTCGTTGTGGTGCGCAGGCTTCTCATTGCGGTGGCTTCTCTTGTTGCGGAGCATGGGCTGTAGGCGTGTGGGCTTCAGTAGTTGTGGCACATGGGCTCAGTAGTTGTGGCTCGTGGGCTCTAGAGCACAGGCTTCAGTAGTTGTGGCGCACGGGCTTAGCTGCTCCACGGCATGTGGGATCTTCCTGGACCAGGGCTCGAGTCAGTGTCTCCTGCATTGGCAGGCAGATTCTTAACCACTGCGCCACCAGGGAAGCCCTAAACTTACATACTCTTAAGAATTTTTTTTTTTACCTGTCGAGTTTTGGTGTTTCACACAAAATATAAACTACAGGTTTGTGGTGTTGATGGAGGGGGGCGGGTAGTAACTGGGTTCAGTTGTTAAAGGTTTTATTCAACAGGTAACTGAAGATAAAGATGGATGTCAAATATTAGGTTTCATGTAATTTATATCTTATTTTGTTGTGCTATTTTAACCTGCAGGTTTTCTACCTACACCTTAACTGGTGAAATATGATTAAGAGTGCCACATGCTGACTAAGCAACTCCGCCATCCACTGCTCCGTGTGCCATCTGATCACACCTCTGGCTTTGTGAGCTGTAGCCATGGCTTTCATTTAAATTACTAGACTGCCATAAATCTGATTTTGGACTGAATTTCATGTGTTTAAAATACTAAACCACTATTTACCCATCCCTAATGAGAAGTCATCATGGCAGTTCAAATACTTATATTCAACTAAAGGTAGAGTGAAATTAAATAGAAGTATATCATTATGAGAAAACAAGTGCAAACAGAGCTCAAAAATGTTCACTCTGTTCTATTCAATAAACAAAGGGGAAAAGTTATCATGAGTTTATTTTAAACACCTTTATTTGGGATATGTTTGAACTCCAAAACTAAATTTATAGCCTAACTGACTCACATTCCCCTCAAATAGCATCTCCTCTTGAAGGTTTCCTAGATCACCAGGAATAAATAGCCACTCATTTCTCCATTCAGCCACAAGACCCGATGCATAATACTATCAGTGTTTATCTTCTATTACTTGTTTTCAGGTGTTCCCTTCCAATTAGGCTGTGAACTTGGCAAGATCTGGCTCTGAGTCTGTTATCTCTGTCTTCCAACGTCCTGGTACAAATAGATATTTGAAACTTGTTTATTGAATGCATGCTACATATGGAGTTTGGCAATTTAGTAAAATACAAAAATCCAAGTGCACCTGAATTACAAAAAAGTTCTGTGGTTATTTTTCTTTCATTTCTTATCTATTTTCAAAGATGGCAATTATAATACTCCTCAAAATTTCAATAATGTTCACTACAGTTTACAGGTCCATGTCTAAGAATGGGGGAGGGAAAATGAATAGTACCATTAATAAATATTTATTGGAACCTCTCCATGGTACAGAACACTCCACTATCCCTTTAAGATACAAAAGTAAGAGGAATGTACTTCAGGAATGAAAAATCTAAAAGAAAAAAAGTATGGCATTTCTCAAATTATGTTAAGGGCTTGTGCTGTTTTTTTCTGACAGCCACAACAGCAGCGTCATACGTCTTCCAGGGTTGCTGCAGCACAAAAAGATAGAGCCTGGGGATATCAGAGTCTTACTGCGTTGTTCCAGGAGTGATACATGTCACAGTCACTCACAGCTCATTGGCCAGAAGTAGCCACATGGCTTCAACCATACTGCAAGGGAGAATGAGAAGTCTGTGCATGTGACAAAGAAGGACAAGTCCTGGAATTGGTAAACGCTAACTTCCAAGACTAAAACTGAAACAAAAATTTTTAATAAATTAAAATTTAATTATAAAAGTGATAAATACTCATGTTAGAAAATTCAAACAGTATGAAGGAATACAAAGTGATTAACAAAATCCTTCCCCTAACCCAAGTATCCCCAATTTAGCCACTTTTAACGGTTTTGTGCGTTTTGGAAATTTAAAATTTTATATATATATACATATATTTTACTTTTTTGTATGTTTGTTTATAAATCATACTATAGATGATACTAAAATAGGATTATACCATAGATCATTGATACTTTTTGTGGAACATTTTTTATTCAAATAGTCTGTTGCGAACATCTTTCCATTTGAGCATATATGGATCTATCTCATTACTTTTTGTGGCATCTAATGGCAGGGTTTTCCATTTGTAAAGCTAAAATCATATATAGAGATTGTTTGGTCTAATGCTGATAATGATGATGAGCTGGAATTAGAGGAGAAGAAGAAGAAAGATAGTGATATTTGATATTAGTTAAGTGTTACTCCATGGGCCAGGCTCTGTGATAAGCATTTCACAGGCAGTATCCCTTTTAGTCCTCATAGCTTTAGGTGGGATGAGGTAGGCAATATTATAACCATTTCACAGAGGAGGAAACTTAGGCATAATGAGGTTAAGAAACTTGCCCCAAATCACACAGCAAGGAAGTGACAGAACCACACTATGATTCATTTCTTCCTGGATCCAGAGCCTGTGCTCATAACCCTGGGATATATTGTCTCCCCAGGGTATGAGACTTTTAAGTCTTGATGTATATTTCAAAGTTACTTTCTGAAATTTTAACACCATATTAAAGTCCCAGCAATAGTGAAGAGTACCTGTTTCCCACACCTTCATCAACCCTGAGCTGGTTTAAACTCTGCCATCCTGACATGTAAATACTGTGTTGGTTTTTGAGGACCTCCAGAGCTATGAACTGGAACACAAACAGAAGCAAGAAAGATGCTAGACACTTCTGGGAAATGATACTTGCTTTGCAAGAATCTCTTGCATTCATACTGTCTGAGAGGAAGGATTTGACAAGATGATTAATTGTGCATTTGCTACTCATTTGAAGCAAATTTCCTTTCCAGTGTCAGCATCAGCCAATCCTCAACCATTCACAGTTACATTTTTGTTTGGAGGATTTAGGGCAAAGAATGAGAAGAAGCATTTTCCTGGTTTCTAAAGGGTATTAATTATGAGTTATGAGAGTGGATATTCGAAGGTAATGTGTTGCACTGTGCTATGACTTTGTACTGAAAGTCACATGAAAGAGGTATCAGCATGTTTTCCAGTTCCCTGTGTGTGTGTGGTATGGAGGCAGGTTCTAGAGAATAGGACCATGGCAAAGGTCCATCTAGCCGAGTCTGAGGGCAGTGTTGCATATAGCAGTTACTTACTGAGTACCTACTATAGGCCAGATCCTATGCTAAGCACTGGAAATACAATGAGAACCAAAAGAACCACTGTCCCTATCCTCACAGAGTGTATGGTTTTAGGAGAGATCAAAAAAATTAAATTATACAACTAGATATCAGCTGAGTCAAGGGACCACCTAGTACATAATACTGTAAGAACCTATGAATAGTCAGGAATGTCCTCCATGAGGAAATGATGTTTGAGTTAAGATCTGAATGAAGATGAGTCATTAAAAACTTCTCTTTTGGACAAGATCACATTTGCCATCCTTAGGGGATCTAGTTGAAGACAGATCAGATAGTGCTGGTAGCCTTATTATCATTGTCCAGCAAGAGACGATGATGGCTGAGGTTCAGATGTTGGTGGTGAGGATGGAGAGGAGACACATTCAAGAAATGTTTAATAGAGAAAGTCAATATAGCTTACCGATAGCTTTGATTTGGATGGTAGGGGAAAGAGCAGTGTCAAAAATGAAGCTAGCTTCCTGGCTTGCATACTTGGTGGTGTCTTTCTTAGCTATGGGAGTCACTGGGATAGCACTGAGTTTGGGGGAAGTGCATTATGAGTTTGGTTTTGGACAGATGGAACTCTCAGTGCCTTTGAGACATCATGAAGACAGGAATCTTATCTTTCTTATTCACTGTTGTATCCCTAGTGCCTAGAATATTGTCCTGCATTTTGATATGTACTAAGTAAATATTTTTTGAGGTGATTTCATGATGATATGTCTTTTCAATTATTTATGTTATTTTACCTTTCTTAATGGCATTTTAACATTTTATTCATGCAGATTTTACACAATTTTTTTTTTTAAAGTGGTTTTTTTTTTTTTTTTAAGGAATTCCTTTTTATTTTTATTATTTATTTTATTTATTTTTGGCTGTGTTGGGTCTTCGTTTCTGTGCGAGGGCTTTCTCCAGTTGCGGCAAGCGGGGGCCACTCTTCATCGCGGTGCGCGGGCCTTTCACTATCACGGCCTCTCGTTGCGGAGCACAGGCTCCAGACGCGCAGGCTCAGTAGCTGTGGCTCACGGGCTTAAGTTGCTCCGCGGCATGCGGGATCCTCCCAGACCAGGGCTCGAACCCGTGTCCCCTGCATTGGCAGGCAGATTCCCAACCACTGCGCCACCAGGGAAGCCCCACAATTCTTAATGGCTCCTTTTTTCATAATGTTTCATCTGTTTTGTTGCTATAGTTAACATCAAAAGCAACAGGGTTCCCCCCCCCCACCCCCGTGATATTCTCTAATGGGTTATTTTTTCCTATAAAAGAATGTTATTTATTTTTAAATTAATGTAACCAGCTACTTCACTTCATTCTCAGATTTTTCTAGTGGATTTTTTAGTCAATTCTCTAGGTTCTTTTAGTTTTAGATTTCATTATTTGAAAATAAAGTAATTTTGCCTCTTCATTACTTCTTAAAAATACTTTTAAACATATATTATGTCATTTATTCCCTCTCATAACCCAAGTTCAAAAATTCTGATGAGCTCGTTTTCCTAGGTAAGCCAGCATGCAACTTCATAGTAGAACAAAGTTATATTCCATTTTGTTAATGGATTCCTCTAAAAAAGACAAGTTTTAAAACATTGTGTCTTTCAAAATTTAGTTATGACACCTCTTTAAGAAAGATTCAACATAAATGATGAGACTTTAAATCCTGTAAATGAAGTCAATGCCTGGAGGCATATTCATTCATTCATAAATACTTACTGAATACCTGGTACATACCAGGAACCATTTTGTGTTCTCTAGTTTTTAACTACTGTAAAAAAAATAAAGGTAAAAATCCCTGCCATGATGGAACTTACATTCTAGTGAGGATTACAGACAATAACTAGGACAAATAAAGAGAACATATTGTTTGTTAGGTAATGAAAGGTACCAAGGATAAAACTACAGTAAAGGAGGAAAATATAAGGTGTTATGGAGGGATGGTGAACTGTTAGATAGGACATCTAGGGAAGGCCTCACTGAAAAGATCCAGTTCAGATAAGAAGAAAATGAGGGGCACATCATCTAGCCATCTGGGAGGTAATTCCAGGCAAAGGGGCAAATTTAGTGCAATGGCAGGACAGTGTCTGGTTCATTCTAGGAACAGTGCTGTGGCCAGTATGCCTGGAGCAGAGAGATGGGGGAGTAATCAGAGAGTTCAGAGAGGTAATGCATATGGAGGGGGGTGGAGTGGAGGCAGATTATATAGGACCTTGTAGGTCATAGTAAGGACTTTGGCTTTTCCTCTGAGTAATACAAAAAGCCATAGGTGGGTTCAGATGGAAAGAATGACAGGATGTGGCTTATGACTGAGGAGGGTCACTCTACCTGCTCTGTTAAGACTGGACTGCTGATGGGAAAGGAGACATGTTAAGACCTATTTCAACAATCCACACAAGAGATAATGGTGGTTTGGGTGAAGTTTGTAGCAGTGGAGGTCATGAGAAGTTGTTGGATTAGGGACATATTTTGAAGGTGTAATCAATAGGATTTCCTAATTGATTCGACATGGAGTATGAGAGACATAGAGAAGCTGATGATGCACCAAAGTTTTGGTCTGAATAACTAAGGATAAAATGCCCTTAACTGAGTAGACAGTGGGAGGATTGCTATTTTTATTTTGGAGGGGTTTAGTTATTAGGAGCTCCATAGTGCTATTTGAGCAGTAGGATTTTAAGGATAGGCAGAGGGGTCTTACAGGGGTTTACCACTGCATTCCTTCTTCAGTTCTGACCCTTAAGACTCCAACCATGGCAATGCACTGATGAATGGGTGGTATTCAGGCAATATCAGGCTGAAGAAAATTGGGGAGAAAGAAGATGAGGCCAGTTTCACACTGGGCAGGGGAAAGGGAAGAGAAGCTGGCTGTTTGCTCCTGTGCTAAGAGATTTAACTGTATGTGCTTACCATGTGGTGTTTGTTACCAAATTACCAAATGCATTATTATTCATAGATACACCCTTTATAAAGACCGAGATATATATGCCATTTTATTTTTTTAGCAAATACTTATTAAGCATTTCATCTGTGCCAGTTTCTGTGCCAGGATTTGGGGCTATAGAGAAGTATAAGATTTGACCTTTACCCTGAAGGAGCTCACAGTCTGGAGGACAGATATACATAAATAAACAGTGAGAAGTATTATTACAGGAGGATGGTCCCAAGCTATGAGATAAGAGAACAAGGGATGATGAATTGTCAGGTGAGCTGGGCTGTGTATTTCTCCTTTGCTAATTAATTCTGGGATTCCATTTTATTGGTATTCTTATTTTTCCTTGTGAATCAGGGGTTTAACTATGAAGAGATTGCGGGGTAATGTATCATAAGACTCTTCATTGCCTGAGCTGAATTTCCTTCAGGACTTGCAAAATCTTGGGTCATGGGATTCCAACCTAAGATTAAAAAAAAAGTCCAAAGTTTCTGTTCCTTGTTTGTAATTCTCCTAAACACAATTATCTAACTTCTTCTCCAAGTGCCGTGACGAAGCAAAGTTTTTTCAATAGGGGTACCTATGTGCAGATTGAATGCATTGTTCATGGTCTTCATTACCAGGTGCTTGAGAAGAAGCAAGACTAGTGATATTCAGGAGTGAGAAGTTCAAGGAGAATTCTTACTGATGGTGGAGAGCTGAAGATACCTGTGTATTTTGTACTTTTATTGTTCATCCCTTTGAAAGGGCTCTGTGAGCACCATCATTCATTCCATGGTGCTTATTTTCATAGAAATTTCCTTTTCTGTTTTTGGTGGATACCAGCAGTCCAGTGAGGTTCAGTAGACTTGACTGTTGGTTGCCATGGGATGATTACAACTTTCTCAGCTTCTGTAATAAGATATTACTTGAAAGAGACCATCCAGCTTTCTACCTTTAAATTTATGCAGGTGTAGCAATTGCTTTGAATTCACTAAAAACAACTTGTACAATTGTCTTGTGAGCCTAGAATGGTCTCACCTTTGAATTATTTTCTTTTCAGGGTCTTTTTATTTCTATAGTCAAAAGATAGAGAAAAGAAGCAAAAAATGGGGAAAAATAAAATGATTAAGGGATATTTGTTTATTTAGCTGTATGACAATTGTTTTTTAAATGCCCAGTTCATATGGGAATCACTTTGCATGGTTGATTTGTGAGGACCAAGAATTAGGTTTGTGCCTGGAGTAGGTTAAGAGGAGACTTCACCCCACTATGTGTTTAGGGAAGTGTGACTTTGCTTCAGTGCTGTACCACCCTTAGGGAGCCCACACCCCTGCAACTACCAAGAATTATAGAAGTAGTGGCTTAATGTTCTTCCTATCCAAAGTTCTCCTCCTACCATATCCTCATCTGGCAGCTAGTCTGTGACTTCTGCTATACTTTCCATTCAATCTACCTAGCTTCGCTAGAATCCCTTACTTAAGGTTTGTTTGTGATTACTTCTAATGATATCATTTTGCACTGACAACAACTAAGCTTCTAAAACACTGAATAGGGCAGGAAAGGGCTAGATCAAGAAATCAGGTATTTAAAAATATGTAATAATATTCTTTTTTTCTGATTACTAGTGAACCTGGGGTATATTATAAACTAAACTGGGTCATGTTGCCCATGGATTGTTTTTACAATAAATTTAATTTAAAATCTTCTACTTTTTATTTCCAATTTTTAATCTTAGATGTATTCAGGATATATTCAGCCTAGTTCAATAAACAATTATTAAGCCCTACTACGTGCCAGACGCTATGCTAAATGCTGAGTAACAAACATGACAGAGGCATGATACTGGCTCTTCAGGAGCTTATGCCCCAGTAGAGAACACTGGTGTGTAATAATAACAACTATTACAAAAGTCACCATGTTTTAGACATCTGCGTTGTGCCAGACACTCTCCTTGAGATTTTTCATCCATTTAATCCTCACAATGTGCATTCAAGGCATGTATTTAATTTCCATATATAACAGATGAGAAAAGCGAGGTTCAGTGAGGTCTAGTCACTTGCTCCAGGTGACAGACAGGAAGTGGTAAATGAGGGTTTAATATTTGGATTATCACAATCCATGACCTGTGTTCGTACCATTATGACACACTACTTCCTGGTATGAGAAAACCCACACCTTTAAAGCAATGTGAAATGGGTTGATGTTCTCTCATGTCTACGTGTTGTCAATAATTAGGAATAAAATTCCTACAGAGTATTCTTATTGCATTTTGTTGTTATAACTTAAGAGGAAATAAATTTGAGTTGCTCCATTTTCTAGAAAAAACGACGTGAAGGTGAAATATTTAGCAAGCATATAAGATTTACAGGGAAGTCATATTCGGTAGACTACGTTTAATTCAGTGGTATTTGCCACTGTTCAGAATGCTTTGTACCTCCTTTTCGAAACTATTTTTAGATTCATTTTTATTCCTCATAAAGAGTTCATTTTATTATTTTTTATCAAAAAAGAAGACTTGATCAATTTGTCAGTAGACTTGGCTCTGGATAAACTTTGGATGTTTGCAGAAACCAAACCTACCTTTTAAAGAGGACAATTTGCCACAGTTGAAATTCAAAACAATGTGAGAGAGGTTTTGATGGCAACTCCACAGTCATTTCTTAAGCAATCAGTAGAATCAGTGTAAAGTTTTCCAAGGTCATTACTTGAAAGTGGACAATACTTACTTATTGCTATGAGCTGTTATATTTTTAATGAATGATTACTTTATAGTTTCCTATCATACAGGTAGATTCACTGCAATGAAGTAACAATTTGAAGAGTTCTACTTAACTTGTGAATGTGTTTCTTTTAGCTTCACCTTTCCTAGTCCTTGTCCATGAAGAAGAGAATAGCAATTTCAGGCAGCACCTTCCAAAGGATCAAAATTCAGTTTTAAAAAAGAAACAGGGAGGCAGCAAGAGCACAGCAAGAGACGGAAAGAGAGGGAGAGATCATCAAAATGAGGAAGTGATTCCTCTAGTTATCAGAAACAGGAGCAAAGTAACAATAGCTGAAATTCACCTCCCCATGGGGGAATGAATCATCAAAATAACCGGTGGAAAACAAGGTTGTGCAACCTTGACCAGCGTGTGTCACCGGCTGGTGGAATTTTTAGAAAGGCAGCAGTTTGGGTTCATCACTGCGGTTCATGATTGCACACACCTGTTCGGGGTATGGATTTTGCAACCCCCCAAAAAGGGGAAACTGAACTCACTGCTCCTCCCGAGCTGTGCAAAAAAGCAGAAAACCACAGCTGCTTGAGCAGTTAACAGATATCAGTAAAATACCCATGTTACATAATTAAGGATAACGTTCTTGAAGCATATGGGCCGGAGGTATTCTACTCTCATTAAAACTTTAGGTAGGAAACAATTTAGCATATTCTCACACATTTCTAGGGTTGAATTCTATAATAAATGTTTGTAATTAGGCATGCTGTAAACGTTTTATTAAATAATACGTGAAGAAAATGGTTGATGAAATATAGACGGCTCTGCATTTTGTGTACAATGACACGGAGACATCAAGAGACATAAAATATTTCTTCTCATTGGCTTGATAACTAGTCACTCTGGGCAGCTTAAGTAAGACTGGATGAGGTTTCATTCGTCAGAACAGCCTGTCTGTAATCTTAAAGAAGTAGAAATTGATGGCTCTGTCTTTTTTTCCTCCTTTTTTTAAAAAAAATACATTATATGTAGCCTCGTCTTCTTTGAACTGCTGCTCCTGAACAGAAAGAAGTGCTTTTGACTAGAGCAATGGAAAAATCTCTTGCACTTTATTCTGGCAAGAATAGAGATCGGCTTGATAGGGGATAATAGGGCTGGATAGAGCCAAAAAAACCTAAATCTACATTTGAAAACTTATACCTTGGCCAACAGGTGCTGTTATTTATAAGTTGGAGAGGAATAAGGGAGGGAAGTCTCCTGAGAATCGCCAAGACAGGTGTTAGGTCCCTGGGGAAGTGGTAGGAAACATGCCCTTGAGATGATATTAGAAGCAGGAAAGAGATTCTTTCAGTTCTGCAGCCCTGTTCGATATTCAAGCCAGGTGATTAATGGTCAACAATTCTGATCTAAATGGAAAAGTGTGTGATCTATGGAAAATGAGCTTGTATGATCCCAGGACATTCTCAAGGGAAGAATGACAACTTTCTGAAGTCATTAAGGTCAACTAGGTATTTTGTTTTCTAATGCGCACAAATAAGAAATCTAGCAACAGAATAAACATGAAATTTGGAATGCCTTCTAGAACATACGTGGGGAAACTGGGCAAGGTTGACATAGATTTTACTGATTTGTCTGCTTAGTAGGTAAATGGGATTGCCAGTCTGGCAGTTTGCAGTGACAATAAATCACCACTAGACATTTTATTTAAAATTGACACTGGCTTGAGGGATGTAAGGGATTGTCAGTTTGCTTTTATTTGAGTCCAGGCACAATCATAACACACACAGGCCACCTGGAAACTTCAGCCCACATGCAGAAGCATGACTCGGGTCTCTTGGCTATATTTTTGTATGCTTGGAGAGTGCAGATCTAAATCAGAGTCTCAGGATCCTGACCAGAAAGATCCTGGCAGACTGGCACAGCCTGGAGACACCCCTTTTGGAAACCAGTTTGGTTCTAGAATTATGATGTAGGAAGGCTATCATAGATTTAATGTTGGACAGAAAATTTGGTGGTTTCCTCTTTTATTGGTGGTGGTAATGGGGGGGACCAGCAGAGCCCATGCAGAACAGACAACTTGTGCATTCCAAAAATCACTCTATTATTAAGGAACTGGGTAGCTCTCTATTTTTTTCAGCCTTATCTTGCTTCTAAGTTTACTTTTAAATTTTGCGGTAAATGGAGTCATAGTTTTCAGAAGAAATATACTGAAGTAAGGAATCATGCAACCGCTGTTCTCATGTAAGCAATGATAGATGTTCTTTCTTTGAAAATCAGTGTAATTAAAAGACGACAAAATGGAGAAAAAGGTTACATTGGAACCTTATAGCGACTCTACTAGAAATGGGGGAGGTGAATTTCCTTCCTTTCATTTGTTTCCTAATTCCCTGAATTTTCTTCAGAGCTTCACAGTATTCCTGCACAAATTATTTTGATTTAGGTATGTTTAAGTATTCTGAAAATATGAAAGTTAGTGTGCCAGGACAATTATATTACAAATAAGCTGATTTACAAATTACTAGTCTTTCTTCTCTGTTTACATATGATATTTATCAATCTTAATTGTACTGCATATTTTGTACCATGCAAATTATTAGAAAGGATCTGGTTAAGATAGAGATGTATTGACTTAACTTTGGTCTCATGAATAATTCAATTTGTTCACTTTCTGGATATATCCAGTTTGCTGTTGATGCTGCAAATATTTGAATTGGATTCGACTTGTCCATCAGAGATTTACCCCCTCTCTCATGGACTTCATATATGTAATTTTGATGACACTATCTACCAAAAAGTAAGAAAAATATATACTTTGGTTTCTGCTTGGTAAAGTTATTCAAAATGTCAAGAGCAAACAAGGAAGCCACACCAGTGATGTGCGGAAGCAATTGGCAGTTTTCCTGGTATTTGGGACATGGGAGTACTTAGACATTTGTGGCATTAATTACATATAAACAACTGAAGCATCAAATATCTGACCTGATAGGATTTTTCTTTGTTTTAAAATATATAATATTAGCTCCTTTACTAAATATTTACAAAAGTTCTGTTATAAATGCAATGGGATCTGTGTTCCTTAGACCACAGTGTCTTACAAGCTGCCTGCTAGTAAATGACAACATCCATAAAATTAAAAAGAAAAAGAAAAGAAGAAAAATGAGAAATGCCCCAAAGCAGTCACTTTTATAAAAAGTCCCACAATTCTGCCAGTATCCAATGCCTGTATTAAATGTCATGCCAGTAAATCTTTACTCAAATAGATCAAGATGCAGCATATATAAGACTAAGGAAGAAATAAATTGTCAGCATTTCTTGGGTAGCCTCCAAAATGATGCAGGTAATTAGCAGGTGTTTATATTTTTTGTTTTTATTTGCCCACAGGTATTCATTTAACAGTATGTCTTGGAGACAGTCATGCAAAGATTTTCATCTTGGCATGGGTCTCTAACATTTGTTTGACTTTAATATGCATGTTAATTCAGAGTGAAATTTTCTGAACTGGATTTTATCATACTTGAGGGCCCTAAAAGCTTAATATGTGAATATTTACAGCATCCTGGGTTTTCCAGCTAAGCTGTTAATTTCAGAACAGTTAATCTTCGAGTTTTTACCTTTATTTTTTTCTCCTCCTGCGTGAGAGTTATTATGGGACATAAACTGTGTGTGTGTATATTGTGTGTGAAGATAGTGTTAACTCACTTTGTGGAGATCATAGTTCTAATCCTATTTTCACTATTTTGTTCAAAAAAATCCCTTTCTTCTTTCATCCTGAAGTTTTGAAGTGGATAACATAGCTTTAAAAAATTAAGATATGAGACATATTAGAGATAAAAATAATTCAGGGGAAAATAATATATATATTTTAAAAGGTATCTTATTCTCCATGAAAATAAAATGTCATTAACGTTCATTGAGTTCTCTAAACATAAAAGGGCACATGCATGCACATGCATTTTCTCACTTGCTCACTCGATAACTAGCAAAAATAGTCTCTGCGGGAAAGAGCTGTAAGACTGGTGCCAACTTCCCCAACATACCCAAGAATTTCTTTATTTAGAACCTCCCATGTGCTATTTTTTAAAATCTCTGGAATCTCAGGGATTTTCCCATCCCGCTACATGCTTGAGACGTTTCAGAGCATGGTAACCCCCTCTTGGAATCCTCTAACTCTTCTGTTTTATTTTTAAAGTGTGGGCAGCATTAGTGTACAGGGAAGTGACTGTTCCTATGACAAAGAAGGATGAGATTCCCAGTGTGTATAGCAATACCTCTGAAGAGCACTGTTGGGTAGAGAAGCAAACACCATGAGCCACCAAGTCTTCTTTTAAGGGGCCCTTGAAAGTCATGAGATTTTAAATCAAGTGCTCTCTGAGAAGGTGAGAAGAGCCATGCATGGCAACATCTATAGGACACCGTGTGTAACCCTTGAATGTTCATTAGGTAACAGTTGATCTGTGCCAAAAGCTCAAGATGTGATACATGTCTAGTCTTCTCTTTTTCAAATTTTCTTAGATGTGGTGGAATTTTGGTAATGCATTTGCTTTCAACACAAGTATGGCAAATTAGCTCTTTTAGGACCAGACCGTGATAATCTCTGACAGAATTATTCTAGTATTGTTCCCTTGCATTATATGGGTGAAACTATTAATGTATATTTAAAAAGCATATCATATTTGCATATGAAGTTTCTGATATAAACACACGACCTCCTTTGCAATAAAGCACAATGTGCAATTGCAGAAAACTCCTTTTCACTTATGAACGTCTCAGTCTGAGATTTACACAAACCACACTTTTGTTTGACTCCAAAATGTGGGTGCCAAATGAATCTACTGCACTAGGCTTATGAACACTACTGCAACTGTGCAGCTACTATTTCTCTGCTGGGAGAATTGTTTCGGCAGATAAACCATCTGGCTTGAAACACAGCCCTCTTTGAAAATATTCTCCATTATGTTGGGTCTGAAACAATGTGTACAACTATGCTCCAGTGGAGGACATGTTAACAGAAATTCAATGTCAAACAATATCTGCTCTGTAATCTTTTGCTAAACGTGAAAAAGAGGTAATCAAAATGCAAGATTTTAATTCTTTAAAGAGTCGTTGTGAATGTGACATAAGATGAAGAAAATTCAGGAAAATATTTAATAAGGAACTATAATAGAAGAGTGTTTAACATAGTGACTTTTTTCTTTAAGGATCACCCATGGAAAATGTGGCTTCTTTTGTTATAAGCGTCATGAAGATGGCACATTAATGCTTTGTGTTCATTCATTTTCTTTTTATTATTTTTCTGTTTTACTATTTTTTTTCTGTTTTCAAATATGGATTAATTATATATGATAGGTGAATTGTCGGAAGCCAGTATTTATAGCTAGAGATCCTGAGGTGAACTTGGATGACTCAATGTGACTTATGAGTCAGGAACACTATGGAAAAACTAAACAAATGATATCGGGTGGAGAAAATTAGTATGCAGTGGGAATAGGTAATATCTATTACCAGCTAGAGGAAATTTGTTAGAAGTTTTAAGAATCCAAGCCAACAGTGTTATTGTTATGGAAGAAAGCTAGAGGGAAACAAGAGATTTAAAAAAAATATATTATCAGTTCAATTCTATTTAGGGTGATATTAAAAGAGAAGACTTGAGTGAAGTTATGAGAAAGTTGTAAAAAAGTTAAGCTGTCTGAGTTTATGAGATCAGATAAATCTATGGTGGGTGTATCTGGGCCATTGGTGGGGGTGATTGTAGGAGCAGTCAGCATACTACTGAACTGAAGTGAAACTGAGCTAAGTCCTAGGAATTACTACAGTGTATGTGAAGTGAGAGAAAGTCTTAGGGAACAGAGCTAACTGGTCAATTGATGGGAAAGATTGATGCCATATGATGATGTTAATTCCTATGAGGCTAAAAAAATATGGTACATCGATAAGAAGCATTGACTTTTTTTCCCCTTCATCACAAAATTCTCTTGTACATTAAAGATATTCAGTTAAAATTTTTTTTTGATTAAATGGAATGTAGCTCTGGTTACTTCGTCCTTCCACTTAGCTTCTTCCTTCCCCACTCTGGGTTTAGCTGTGCAAACAAACATGTCTCAACAAAAATCTCAACTTTTGATTTACAAAGAACTGTGCTGCTTATTTTTTCCCAGTACCTCTAAGATGAGAAAACTAAAAATCCATAGAGCTTAAGTTACTTTTTCATTTTATAATTGTATTGTAATGGTTAACTAGGAACTTGTATTAATCAAAGGCTTCCTTACACATGCTCTGCATCCAGGGTGATTTCTGAGTAATGGGTTCCAGTAAAGAGGTCTGGTGAAACCACATGAATTGACCAAAGGACCTAGGAGGATCCTCAAGGATCTATGACCTGTTGTTAATAGGCAAACAGAGGTCTGTCACTAAGTGGAGGAAGGCTCTTTCGAGGGTTAGGATGGTGATTTCTCACAATCATCTTAGAAAATCTTACAACTGCCTACTACATGGTAGCCAATATCAGTGACCTACCAAAACCAGAACTGAGGAAAACGTTTGGTCAAGTCTGATTCTACCATTGTTTCCTTGGGAAAGAGATAGGTTCCCTCTGTTTGCTGGGGAATATACTATCCAGTCCTGAAAGTGCTGGGATTTTTCTCAGTCCATTCAGGGCCATTAGCTGTAGCAGTCACTCTATTAAGTTATATTGTGTCTATGTTTATGACTAGGAAGTGAACCCTGGATTATTTCTCTAGCAGGAAACGAACAATCAGCAGATTAATGTATTGGACTTCTAAGAAGTCTTCTTTGGTAAAGGTTAATTAGCACTCTAATACTAAGGCCTGCTGCCATGGGGAGAGTACTTAACACATGAGCTTCTGTTTGCATTTCCCAACTTTTTTTTTTTCTCACCAATGACAGAGTCACACTGTAACGTGGTAAGGACAAATCTTTGTTGGAGAGAAACTGAGGCATTGTTAAACATTAACAGGCCATTTGATTTTGGGGGGAGGGTCTTTAATCTTTCTTTCGCAATTTTATAGATTATCTGTGGTGTCTGTGTATGTGTTTGTGTGCATGTGTGCATGTTAGATTGTCAAGGGTCTGACAAATTTTAAAAGTTCACCGGACACATTTAGATATAGATATAAGATGAATCTTTAATTTTTAAAAGATGAAATTCAAGTAATTTTCATTGGAAAACAGAATGTGACTTTAAAGATGATCAGAATTTGAGGAGATAATTATTTGATGGTATATAAAATTGGACTTCTCGGTATTTTTGGTTAGCATTTTAAGTGAAGAATTTATGAACTGAAAAGACAATTATCCCAACAATCACAGTCCCCAGATGGGATTCTGAGGACATCTGAGGAATTCTAGTCCCCACAGGGTTGGGTAAGGGGACAATGGTGAATGATTTACTTCTTTGTTGCCTTGTACAGTTCTTCAGGTAGAGGGTGTCTCCTGGCCCTTCTAAACTTGACAAAGAAAATCAATGCGACAGATCCAGGTAGTGTCCTTCCCTGTCCTAGATGAAAAAAACACACCCCAGAAATCCAAAGCAGTCTTTTTAATTTAATGGTCATCACCATTTACCCAAGTAAATGAAGTAATAGTTGTGGTTCTAAAAAACATAAAACGAAAACCAGCCCACTGATTGCACTGAGGTGGGCAAGCAGCTGGTGCTCATGGCAGGTAAAGTAGATTAATAACAAGCCACTCCTAAGAAGGTTTAGGCTCTTACTGTCAGAGGGTAATAATTAATGATCAAATGTTAATGGAGATACTGGGCTGTTGATGTCATTAATTCAGCTCAGTGGAGCCAGTTCTGCCCAGGACCTGCCACAGCTGTCACTGAATTTGCTTAATTATTCCAGGGCCTTCAGGCTCTTTTTCTTTCATTTTTTTCTTTACCCTTCCCCCACCCCCCAACCCGCCCCTACTAACTCTAGGACATTATGTTTTCACTGACGCAGAATTATGAAGAGTATCCTGCTCCCTGGGCAGTGCCAGCCCCAAAATATGTGAACACCCAAAGGCAACAAAGGAGACCATAACTTTTTACTTAGATGAAAAGATGGAAAATGCTGAAGAAAGACCCATCTTTAAATAGCCTGATTGTGCTGATATAATTTTGGGGTTCTTTAAGGATTTGGATGTCGAAAGCGAACTCTGAGCTGAGTAAAATGTCAAAGTGCTCACCCTCTCCCACAATCAAACAAAGAGAATATAGAAAAAGTGGCGCAAGAGTGTTGGTAAAACATAATGCCGTACAATCATTCTTCAAGAGGGAACCAGAAAGTTAGCTTTGCTGGGCAAATTGAGGCAAGGAAAAACATGGTGAGGGAAATGCCACTATGATTAAAATTCAGTTGTAGGAGTATATGAATTTGCCTGGTGTGCTTTCAGAACCTTTTTGCATTTCCTTAGCTTTGTGTCTCTTATCTACTGCACCGCCTTAAGTTTAAGGAAAACCATTCTTCGTAAATATCATTTGAAGCTTTCTCCGGCTGGCCTGTTCTAATAATCACCACATTTCTCACTACTATTTCCTAATTGGAATGGGGTGTTAATTTGGGTTTTCAAAGACCCCCATCTTGCAAAATGTGTAATTGAAGAAAACTAGTTCCTTGGCTTCTAAGTATACATTCTAGTTGAGATGGGTGTTATGATGTCAAACTAGGCCAATGTGTCTTGCACCTCAGTGCTGGAATTCTGCTGGACTCCTCTCCCCACCGAAGCACTTAAAAAAATGTGAGGCGCTACAACAATTTCAAATCTTTCTCTTGGCTGCACATGGTGATTTAAAATAGTTGAAGCTCTTCAAATTTTTATGTGCCATCAAATTTGGAAGTGATCAGTTCTGAGCATGTGCAGTATAATATGATTTAAAATTATTAGAGTCCCTCCAATTTACTGTAAGTGTCTCAACTTGAGAGTGATAGGGGAGCCTGGACTTCAGCAGTTCACAGTGGTTTAAAATGATCACTACATTCAGATGGTATAGAGGTAACTGGAATTCTGGGCACTTGTGTACATTTTTAAACTCATTGTTGAAATGACTTATTTTTTAGATTCAAAAGATATTATTAGGCCACCAGAAGAAGCATTTAAATAAACCACTTAAAATGCACCATAACACAGTTTTACTTTCATTGCCGTGAGTCCCCACTGATGACCTGAATTTGATCATTATTGTAAAGTCAAATGCCCAAATTTGGCAAAGAAAAGAACTGTTCTTTTCTAGCTCATGCACAAAAAAGAGATGTATTCAGTAAAAACACCTGATGTGCCATGGTGACAACACATAGAGTCTGTAGTCTATTTTTACAAATTATACTGCTTTTGCTTTAAACAACGGGAGCTTTTTGAACTATTGCATAAATTACTACTTATTTTTTTGAAATCTAAAGTGTATTAATTTGAGTTTATATTACAATGCAACAATTCTTATTTTTATATATTTTATTGAAGTATAGTTGATTTACAACATTTTGTTAGTTTCTGCTGTACAGCAAAGTGATTCAGTTATACATATATATATATCCTTTTTCATATTCTTTTCCATTGTGGTTTATCACAGGATATTGAATATAGTTCCCTGTGCTACATAGTAGGACTTTGTTGTTTATCCATCCTATATATACTGGTTTGTTTATTACTTCTAATACATGCTCAAATTTGTTTTTTATTTAAATATTTCAAATAAAGTACTTTTATAAAAGTATGTTTTACATGGTCAAATTTGTTTTCTATTTAAATATTTCAAATAAAGTGCTTTTATTAAAGTTTATTTAACTTAGATATTCATATTATATCATCTCTGAGATGAAATATATGCATTAATTTTAAGCCCTTTGTTTGTTTTAGATATTTGGATACTGAACCAAATGCAAAGGTACATAATTATGAAATGCACAAGATGGAATCCTCAGATGATTTACTTGGTCACTTGACAGTCATTAAACATTCCTCAGATCTTTTACCAAAGGATATTATCTAAGTGGGAACATTTAAACATTTGTTGAATGCCCTGATGCCAAGATTCTAAGATGTAAGGTAGATTTATGGTTCAAAAGTTAATAATATATAAGAAGAAATCTAGTCATTAAGAAGTCAGCTAAAATTCTTAACATGTTTTATTTGTACCTTTGAAAGCCACGTGGATGCTCTTTACTTGATTTAAACGAAAGTGACAAAGGTGAAATTCCAGCATATTCCTCAGTCACTTCCCTTCCTCAGCAAATGTTTTCCTTTTGATAAAAATTAGGGTAAGTTGATTATGAATTTGATTTTTTAAAACGAAAACCTAGAGTTGGTATTTGAAATATCCTGGCACATGAAAACTTTCTGATCTTATAAACTAGCTTTACGAATCTCCATATTTTTATTACAGCAGAAATTTAACAGGATTAGAAATAGAAAATTCTAATAATAGAAAATATGTTGTATTTGGGATTTCTGTAACCCTAGGGATTTAGGGTCCTGAACTATGTAAAGTCCTACATTTGGTATAGTAGTCAACTTTTGCCCTCAAATTTATTATTAGTTTCTAAAGTTTGAAAATTTTTCTTATGTTTATATATTTTTAGTCCCCACTATTACATTGCTCTTTGGTGCTTACTATTGATAGGCAGAAAAAAGCTAAGAAAAGTTAGTTCAATTATTTGTGGCTGGGCTAAATTAAGAATGTGTCAGTGGACTAGTATTATGCTGTTAAAGAATTGAATTAAGCGCTATTTAGCTCACAGGTAGAATGAGCACAATTATATCAAGTTAGCCTATGTTGAGTACATATGAATGCCTAGAAATTGCCTAGTCCCAAAGCATAGCTATACCAAAATAAAGTTCTTGCTTTTAGCTGTACTAGTTTTGGAGTCCTTAGGGGTGGGAAAGTTTATTTAGAAAGACTAAAGTGCTATTTGTGCTTAAACTCTAAATCTTTCAGTAAAACAATTCAAATAAACATCTGATATGTATTGATACACCTTTTAAAATAAAGAGTGCTATTATTCCATGTTTTACTATTGCCTGCAGGGACAGCTGGTATTGTTTTGGAAACAATAAGAATATTAGTTACCATTTAAAAACTAACACGCAGAATATACAACTCTTGACCTTGAGAGGTTTGAAGGGAGATGTCTCAGGTTAAAACTCACTGACCTTTTCAATTGTTTTGCATTTTTAGAGAAAGATCAATTTAGTAAATACTTTTCTATTACATACAAAATAAATCCCAGGAGAAAAAAGGGATAATTTAAGAAATATAACCATAAAAACTTGAGGAATGATATAAATTATACATATATGCTCTGTAGGTGTAACAGAACTTTTAAAGAAAGTCTAAGGGAAATAAATGATCAATATATGTGACCTCATAAAAATGAAAATAAAAAGCTACCTCTGTACATCAAAAATATGAAAATTAAAAATACAAACAACAAATAAGGAATATTTCTATAGGTATCACAGATGAGATAATATCTGCCATACAAAAACGTTTCACCCAAAGTTATGAAGAAAAATTAAATCCTCCATAGATATAGAGGAAAGGGTAAAAAACAGTGAAAATAAATTATAAGTGGTTAACAAATTTATGAAAATGAAATTTGATAAAATAGATTATATTTAATATATCATCAAATATAATAAGTAGATTTAAATTAATATAATTATAAGAGAAAATATCCTAATTATGAACTGCAAACATTAAAAAAACTCATTCATTCATTCAGTAAATGTTTTTGAGTATCTACAGGGCACTATAGCAAGTCCTAGAGATATAGTGATAAACAAGACATTAACAGTCCAATCTGGAGAGGCTTGCAATCTTGAATGGATTATAGAAAGTAAACAGGCACACACAGGGTGGTGTGGCAATCACTTTGCTGTCTAAAGAGCAGGACCATGGACTTGGGGAACCAGGGAAATCTTCTCAAGGGAGTGAGGCTCAGGTTCAAAAGTGTAGTGTAATTCTCCTCTCTTTGCTTTTTCTCAAAATCCTCATTCAAATCCTTCAGCAAACCTCTGATTTCTACCCTCAAAGTACACTGAGAATCTGACTACCCTCCTCCATTTCTATCACTCTGGACTAAACTTCCGTCACTCATTTCCTAGAATATTGTAATTACTTCCCAATTGCTCTACGTACTTCCATTCTTCCACATTATGTTCTGTTTTCCACCCGGCATCCAGGTACTTCCAACCTGTGCTACCCACAACCCTGCAGAGTTTCACATCTCATTCAGAATAAGACCCAAAGGCTCTATGACCTTCCAGATTTACATGAGCTGCCCCAGGAGCCTGTCTGATCTTAACTCCTCTATTTTTTGCCTCACTGCCTGAACATCAGCCCTTCCATCCTTCTCTTCCACAAACACACTGAGTGTTTTTGTCCATCACCTCATGAGCTTTGCACTTGCTATTCTAGACATGCTTTCCTCTCAAATAAAAGTAGAACACTGCTTTCTCACTTCATTTATGGTTCCGCCCAAGGATCATATTATCAAGAATTCTTCCTTGACCTCCTATTTAAGATGGTAGTCTCTGTTTCATCTATGCCTTTACCTTACTTAACTTCTCTTCATATCATTTATCACTTCTTGATATATTTCTTTTTTATTATCTGTGTCCTCACCAGAATGTAAGATTATTGAAGTCATGGACTGTATCAGTCAAGGCTCAACCAAAGAAGAAAAACAAGTAGGACATTTTCTATCTATCACCTGTTTACTTATCGTCTGTCTGTCTATCTATCATCTATCTCTCTCTCTCTCTCTCTCTCTCTCTATCTCAAGGAATTGTGTCAGGTGATTGTGGGAGCTGGCTAAGAAAGTTTGATTACATAATGCAGGGCTTCACGAAGAAAAGATCATGGTCAGTATGAAATTCACAGTCACAGGGTTAAATTGCTGTCCACAGGGAGAATTTTAGATTTATTGAGGTATGATTGACAAATAAACATTGTGTATATTTAAGGTGTACAGCATGATGATTTTTCTATACCTATACAATATGAAATGATAACCACAATCAAGCTAATTAACACATTCATCACCTCACATGGTTACCTTCTTTTTTGTGGTGAGAACACTTAAGTTTTATTCTTTTAGCAAATTTCAAGTATCTAGTATAAAATGCAGTATTATTGACTATAGTCTCCACTCAGTACACTAGGTCCCCAGAAATTATTCATCTTATAACTGAAAGTTTATACCCTTTGACCAACATCTCCTCATTTCTCCAACCCAAGCCCTTGGCAAACACCATTCTATTCTCTGCTTCTGTGACTTGGACTTTTTTAGATTCCATTTATAAGTGATCTCATACAGTATTTGTCTTTGTGTGTCTGGCTTACTGCACTTAGCATAATGTCCTCCAGTTTCATCCATGTTGTCACAAATGGTAGGGCAAAGGACCTGAATAGACATTTTTCTAAAAAAGACACAAATGGCCAACAGTTATATGAAAAGGTGCTCAACATCACCAGTCATCAGGAAATGTTAATCAAAACCACAGTGAGATATCTCTTCATGCCTGATAGGAGGTCTACTGTCAAATAGACAAGTTATCAAGTGCCGTGGGATGTGGAGAAAAGGGAACCCTTGTACAGTGTTAGTGGGAATGTAAATTGGTATAGCCATTATGCAAAACAGCATGTAGATTTCTCAAAAAATTAAAAACAGAATTGCCACATGATCCAGGATTCCCATTTCTAGGTATGTATTTCAGGGAAAGAAAATTACTATCTCAAAGAGATGTCTGCATTCCCATGTCTATTGCTGTATTATTCACAATAGCCAAGATACGGAAACAACCTAAGTGTCTGTTGATGGATGAATGGATAAAGAAAACGCAAAAATATAAAATGGCCATAAAATGAAGGAAATTCATTGGTGACAATAGGTATTCTAGTGGATTAAATCAGCCCACCCAGATTATCTGGGATATTTTCCCTTATTTAAATTAACTGATTATGGATCTTACTTATATCTGAAAACTGCCTTTACATCAACAACTAAATTAGTGTTTGGTTAAATAACAGAGGACTATATCCTTGCCAAACCAACACATCAGGAAAACCATCACATTGGAAAGATTGCATGTGGGAACAAATGGGGCAACAGGCACAAAGGGAATTTACAGTCACTCAGAAGATTTTCTCCATGGACCTCAGCTGGTTCCTCATGAGAAAAATTGGGGGAAGGGGAGACAACTGAAAAGAGTCCCTCTCAATGGTTTGGGTGTGAAGGAGATGACTGGCCGCTGTTGGGGGAGGGCAGCAAGCACAAATCTGCTTTCCTGCCCCCTTCTTTCCTATGAAGGAAAAGCCTGCCAGGATGGAGCAGCAAATCCTCTCTTCTATGTACAAGTATTGCTTCTGGGGGAAAAGTAGAAGCAAAACTTGTTTGTTCCTGGAGGAGGGATAGGAGACGATCTCTTAGGAACTGAGCAGAAATCTATTGCTGTTGGAGGAAAGGTAGAAGCAAAAACCCCTGACTCCTAGGAGGGCTGCTGGAATCTAGCTTGGGCCCAGAATCTTATATTTATAACAAGTAGAGATCTGCTATTTCTGGGGGAGAGGGGAAAACTCCCATCCAAATACAACTACAATTACAAGGCAGAGTTTTGCTGCCATAGGTAGGAGGAGTAGAAATGCTAAGAAGGCCCAGGCATAGAAAGCCTGTCTATGACTGAGGTTGGACCAGGACAAGAGAGAACTTCCCTGTCTTCTCCATGAGCTTGATGCTGAATAACAAGCAACATCAATTTACTACCAAAGGAGAGACAGGGCATGGGAGGAGCTCCCAGGGTAGTGTAGGTTTTATGTTATGCTGAAAGCTGATGGGAAAGCAAGAACACCGAGAAGAACCATTTAGCACTCTAGCCCTCACTCTGAACCCAAAGTGGCATCAGTCTACTGCTAGAGGAATGTAAAAACTGAGGTGTACTGAAGTTAATGTTAACTAGCAACAACAAAACCACAAATCAGCTCAATTCCTGACTAGATTGGTTCACAGTCCCATTCTAATCATAGCAGAAGATGGATGTTCATTTCTAGGCATAAATACTGTTTCCTTCAGTCTCTACTGTTCTTCTACATAATGTCTAACATTTGATAATAAAAAAAATTACAGGGCATATGTAAAAATAGCAAGAATAGACAACCCTTTGTCAAGAGATAAAGCAATCAGCAGAATCAGGATTGGATATGACACAGATGTTCAAACTATCAGAAAAGGATTTAAAAATAATGATTATTAGTATGTTAGAAAACTGGTAGAAAACGTGGAAAATATGCATGAATAGTTGGGAAATTTAGTAACATATGGAAACTATAAGAAAAGGTCAAATGGGAATGCTGAAAGGAAACATAATATCAGAGATGAAGAGCTGATTTGATGGACTCATTATTAGACTGGACACAGCTGAGGGAAGACACACTAAAGTTGAAGAGGGGACAACAGAAATTATCCAAACTGAAAGACGAAGAGAAAAAAAAGAATGAGTAATTAACATAGTTGAACATTGAAAGTCTGTACAACATCAAGTAGTCTAATGTATGTATAATTCCATAGGGAGGACAGGTAGAGAATGGGGCAGAAGATATATCTGAAGTGATAATGGCTGAGAGTTCCCTCTCCCCCCAAAGAAGTCAGAGATCGAACCACAAATTTGAAACCTCAAAGAATGATAAGAAAGATAAATACCAAAATACAACAAAACTAAACCACACCTAGACATGTCAGAGTGAAAGTAATGAAAACCAAAGACAAAGAGAACATCTTTAAAGAAGCTAGAGAAAAAAGAAACATTGCATACAGAAGGAGAAAAATAAGGATTACACCAGAATATTGATCAAAAACTATGCAATCCAAAAGCCAATGGATTAACATCTTTAAAGTACTTAAAGAAAAAAAAAAACTTTGTCAACCCAGCATTCTGTACTCAGAGATGTATTTCAGAATGAAAGTGAACTAATGATAAAGCTCAGAGGAAAAGCTCAGAGAATATATTGCCAACGTGCCAGCACTCTAAGAAATAAAGAGGAAGTTCTCTAGGATTATAAAACCCAATGGAAACGTGTATCTACACAATACACAAATAAAGAGCAGAGGTAATGATATAAACTAGTTAAATTTAAAAGATTTTAAAATATTTAATCATTTTAGAAGATAATAGACTGCCTAAAGCAAAAGAGTAAAAAATGTATTTTTTGGGGGGTATAAAAGATGTAAAAATAGATGTTTGACAAAAATAACACAAAGGATAAGAAGAGGGAATTGGAAGCATATTGCTGTAAGACTTTTATGCTAAACGTGAAATGGTATAACATTACTTAATGATAGACCGTGATAAGTTAAAAAAATGTATATTGTAAATCCTATGGCAAGCCCCCCCATAAAAGAGGTATGACTAATAATACAATAGTGGAGATGAAATAAAATTATAAAAAATAATTGGCTAACCAAAGAAAGCAGGGAGAGAGAAAAAGTAAAGAACAACTTGGACAGAGTACATCTAACAAGATGGTAATTTTAAACCAACCAGATCAATAATTATTTAATAAGATATAAACACATATACTTTTACATTTAAAAGACAAATTGATAAAAACAGCAAGACCCAGTTATATGCTACTTATAGGAAATGCACTTTAAATATAAAGATACAAATAGTTTAAAAGTTTAAGGATTTAAAAAGATATAACATGTAAATCCTAATCAAATGAAAGCTATAGTGGCTATATTAAAATCAGATAAAATGTATTTTGAAGCAAGAAATATTACCAGTGATAAAAATAGACATTAGATAATGAAAGGTTCAAGTCAAGAAGAAAACATCATAATTTTAAATGTACATTCACCTAATAATAGAGCTTTCAAATATGTGAAGCAAAAAATGATAGACTTGAAAGGAAAAATACACCAATTCTCAATTCATTTGAATATGTCAACACTCTTCTCTCAGTAATTGGTAGAAAAAACAAATAGGAAATCAGTAAGGAGATGAAGACATCAACAATATTATGAATCAGCTTGGCCTAATAGACATTCTTGAACACTATACCCAAAAACAGTAGAGTATATAGTTTTTACAAGTACATGTATAGACCATATTCTGGGCTGTAAAATAGACCTTAGCTCATTTTAAAAAATTGAAATTACACAAAGTAGATTCCAGGACCACAGTGGAATTAAACTATAAATCGGTAAGAGAATGATATATAGAAAATTTGCCAATACTTGAAAATTAAACAGTACTTTTCTAAATAACTCAGGTGTCAAAGAGGAAGTCCCAAAGGAAATTAGAAAATATTTTGAATTGAATGAAAATGAACAGAACATATCAAGACTTATGAGACAGAGTCAAATCAGTAATTAGAGGGAAATTTATAGCATTAAATTCTTGGATTAGAAACCAAGAACAATTTCAAAACAATAATGTAAGCTTCACCTTAGGAAAGTAGTAAAGAAAGAGCAAAACAAACCAAAACTAAGCAGAAGGAAAAAAATAATGAAGATAAAAGAAAAACAATAGAGAAAGCCAATAAACCCAAAAGCTGGTTTTCTGAAAAGGTCAAAAATTGTTATAAACCACTAGGCAAACTGATTAAGAAATTTTAAAAGATACAAATTACCAATATTTGGAATGAGAGGACATCACTACAGAAAATTCAGACCTTAGGAGGACAGTAAGGGGATATTATGAACAACTTTATGCCAGTAAATTGATAACTTAGATGAAATGGCTAAATTCTCTCAAAAACATTAACTGTCAAAGTTTACTCAAGAAAAAATAGACAGCCCTGGTATGTCTGTACCTATTAAAGAAATTAAATTCATTGTTAAAACAATCCAGAAACAAAAATTCCAATTCCTTATTCTTATTCCAATTTCTTATTCCTTTATGGTTTCATAGGTGAAGCCTATTAAACATTTTTGGAAGAAATAATACTAATTCTATTCTAAATTTTCAAGAAGATAGATGAGGAGGAAAACTTCCCAACTGATTTTATAAGGCTAGCATTATCCTGATACTAATAATTGAAAGAAAAAAAATAAAGCAAAACTACAGAGCACATTCTTTATTGAATATAGGCACACAAATCCTTAACAAAACTTGGAAATTAAACCCATCCATATGTATAAAAGATAATACCTTTTGACCCGAGGGGAAGCAAGTTTACTTCAATATTTGAAAATCAGTCAATGTATTTACCATATTGAAAGACATATTGAAGGACAGAAATTGTATGATCATCTCAATAGATACAGAAAAAATATTTAACTATATTTAACATCCATTCATGACAAAATTCTCAGGGACTTAGGAATAGAAGAAAGTGTCCTCAATTTCTTTAAAGGAATTTATTAAAAAACTACAGTTAATATGATACTTAATGGTGAAAGGCTGAATTCTTTACCCCTAAGTTCTGGAACAAGTAAAGGATGTCCATTCTCACCACTCCTATTCAAAATGATACTGGAGTTCCTAGCCAGTGCAGTAATACAGTAAGAAATAAAAGGCACACAGATTAAACAAGAAGAAATAAAACTATTCCCATCTGAAGACATGGTATCCACATAGAAAGCCCCAAATAATCTACAAGAAAATTACAAGAACTAATATGTGAGTTTAGCAAGGTCTCAGGATACAAAAATTTGCTGCATTTCCCTGCTTAGGAAATTTGCAGGGAAAAGTTGGAAGTTTAAATTTAAAAAAAAAAGCAGTATCATTTTAAATAACATTGACAAACATGAAACATTTATGGATAAAACTAGAAAGACATTTGCATTATTTGCACCCTGAAAATTAGCAACACAGTTGAGAAAAATCAGACTCAAATAAATGGGGTGCTGTACAATGCTCATAGATGGAAGATGTAATATTGTTAAAATGTCAACTCTCCTCAGTTTGATCTAGTGACTCAATCTAGTGACTCAATGTGATCCTAACAAAAACCCTAGCAGGATTTTGTGTAGAGATTAACAGGTTGATATTAAAACGTATATGGAGAAGCAAAGGACCTAGAATAGTAAAAATAGCTTTGAATAAGACAAAGTGGATAACTCACACTTCATTATTTAAAATCTATCTATAATTCTACAGAAACTAGCAAGTATACTTTTGGTGAAAGGTCAGACATATAGATCACTGTAGTAGGATGGAGACTCCAGAAATAGAGACATAGATGGCACGAGAATTCAATGGAGGACGGATAGTCTTTTCAATATGTGGTATTGAACACCCCATAAAGTGCTGGAAATTAATTTCAACCTATTCCTCATGCCATTTACAACAATTAACTAGAAATATATATTAGATCTAAAGGCACAACCTAAAACTATAAAATTTCTAGAAGGAAACATAGGAAAACTCTGTGACCTTGGATGAGGAAAATATTTCCTAGATAATACACAAAAAACAAAAATCATAAAAGAAAAAACGGATAATTGAGATTTCCTCAATAAAACTTCTATTGTTCATCACGTTAAGAAAAATGAAAAAGATTGGTTCCCATTTGAGAAAAAGACATTTACAAAACACATACTTGGTAACGGAATTGTATTCAGAACTATTGTATAAAGAAATCTTACAACTTAATAATAAGAAAACAACTAACCAAATTTAAAAAAAGGCAAATGAATAGTTTACCAGAGAAGAACTACAGATGGCAAATAAACATATGAATTGATTTTCAACATCATTAGCTAATAGGGAAATGCAAAGTAGAACCACAATGAGATACAACTGCACACCTACTAAAAAGATTGAAAACAAACAAAAGACAGTACTAAGTGCTGAAAAGGATATGGAGCAACTGGAACAGTCGTACGTTTCTGGTGGGAATGCAAAATTGTACAGCTACTTTGGAAAACCGGTTTTAAATTTTCTTATAAAATTAAACATATAATTTTTATTTGACCTAGAAATCCCACTCAAGGCATTTACCCAAGAGAAATGAAAACATATGTCTACACAAAGCTCTAGGTGAATATTTATAGTAGCTTTATTCATACTCTCTAAACTGTAAACAACAGTAAACAACATTTTCTCAATTTCCATCAACTACTGAAAGTATAAACAAACTGTGATACATCCATACAATGAAACATTACAACAAAAAAAGGAACCAAGTACTTACTTTTGCAACAAATAGATGAATCTCACAAGCCTTATGTCTAGAGAACAAAGCCAGATACAAAAGCAACATAACTGTATTATTCAATTTACATGATATTCAGAAAAGGAAACACTACTGGGACAGATAACAGAGCAGTGGATGCCTAGGCTTGGGAATAGGTGAAGAGATTGATTATACAGGGGGCACAAGGAAATTTATGGAATGATGGAAACATTCTATATTTTGTGTCTGTTGATGGTTACATAACTGTAACTCACAAAAATAGGCACCTAAAAACCTGATGTTAAAAAATACAATTAAAAATATTAAAAACTACATGAAGCTAAGCAATAGTTTAAAAATACACAAGACACTCAGCAAGAAAATCTGGAGTTCTTGAAGCAAAAGCTAATCAATATTAGAAATTTAGTTTTCTTCATTTGTCAGTGTCCAGATATCTCTGAAATTGTATCTGTTTGGTTCATCCTGCCAAGTTCTTACTTGCTTTGCAGCCATTGGTTTGAAAAAGAGTAATGACAAGAAGCAGAACAGAAAATAACTTATATTTTTACAAGTGATGATTAGAAGTATTTATTCACCAAATGGGACCCCATGATTCAGTTCTTTCCACTGGAGTATATCTGTTAGGGTGAGAGAGAGGATCATTAAAGACATGTCTGGTCATGGTGGGAAATTACAAAACTTCCACATTTTCTTATTCTGTGGTCTCTTATTAATAACATCTATTATTTATTTATTTCTTGCCGGATATTTTATATGCATTCTCTCATTTATTTCTTATACTTATGCATGGCAGGTATTTTTGTGTCTATTTTACAGATGAAGAAATGAAAAATTTGAAGGGATTATGTGACTTGAATATTGTCATGTAGTTAATAAATAATGAAGTAAAGATTCAAACACAGTCCACAGTCTACGCTTTTCTCATTTTACCATGTGTGTGTTTATCTATTAGTCGACTGTGTTGGCCTTTGATGCTTTGGTGACCTTTCTTGCTCCATTAGCTTTGGTGATTGCCAGCACACCATCCTAGTTCTTAATCACCTTATGCTTGTAATTCTGCAATAAGATCCTAGTTCATTTTCCTTCTTCAAATGCCTCTTCAATCCGTTCTATATACTTGTATCTCTATACTTAGGATTCTGAAGTATCCATTCTATCATGACATTTTTGAACTCAAATCTGTAATCTCTCTCCTATTGCATTATGTCCTTTCTTTTCTGCTTAGCTTTAAAGACCTTACATAGTCTTACATTTTATTCACCCTTGTATTTCAGTTTCCTCAGAAGCACACCTCACCCTGGTCAGGTGAATCTCTCTGTCCTCAGAAGTCAGTCTTGTGCTCTGATTCTTGTTCTTCACTCTTCATTCTGTGTCTACCTTCTCTTTCACCTTTTTGCCTCTCCCAATTCTGTCCATCTCTCGAGGCCTATTTCAAGTCTCAACTATTCCAGTACGTTTGCCTTCTCCAAATTATACTCACCTTTTCCTTTAAGAACTCCAAATGCATTTGGTATTTGTTTTTGGAATGGACAGTTAGTTGTTTCAAAAGATTTTAATGGTTTTAAATTAGGTAAAATGACAAATTATTAATAAGGGTTTTCATAAAGCAATTACTATTGCAGATATATCTTCTGACCTACAAGGTGTTTTGGAGGGATGAAAAATTTGATATCTGAGTGTATTTTAATCAATATTAGAATTGTGTATTCTGAGTCACTGGTAATGGGAAGCTATTATATCTTCTATGGCTATTTTTTAAAATCAGTTTTTGGTTAATAAACTCCTTGGACCCAATACTTAAGAAAACAGCACCCACAGTAACTAGCACTTTGTAGAATATGATTGACACGGAAGTAGGCAAAAGTCTATGGTCTTTTCTTCCTCTATTACTGTTTTTAAATTCCTTAAACTATTTCCCAATTATTAAAGATTATTCTAGCAGGACAGGTGCATTTAAAATCACCTGGACCTTTAGAGAAAGAATTCTACTTTGATTATAAATCCAAAGTTCAAGTCATTTCTCTCATACTTATTATTTCTAAGACCAAGTCAACTCACGAGAAAAATCCTATCATTATATTACACTGTTTTTGCTATGATCTTTCTCCTGCCATCTCTCTATTCCCCAGATTTCCTGTACTTAAGGACACTATGGATGTGGTCCATGGCTGGCACCAGTGTTGTTTCTTGAAAGAGGATAGTGCTGACACTAGACGTGCAGGATATATACCCACCAGGCTCTAGTAATAAAAAGTTTACCAATCCAAAAGAAAGATGTGCAAGCATGCCCACATTTTAAGCTCATTAAACATCTCCAATTATTTTATAAATGGCTTGTTTTCAGTAAAATCCCAAGTACTTTCTATCCCAAGTATTTCCCTCCCTTAATTATTTGTAAATGATGTCAAGGAAATTTCATCCATATGTACTTGCTTTCAGTATATTCATTGAGTCAACTATTGTTTATAAAGATTGATATAATATTGTTCCCTTTCAAAAGTAGGGCCCCAGAAATGCTTTTAAAATGTGTTTCTTCTGCTATTTAGGAACTTAATTTTTGTTCAACCTTGCTTGTAACCAAAGGTTTGGGTTACAGTCAAAACTAGCACTTTTGAACCAGCTTTGAATTTCTCCTTCATTCCTGTATGTTATTTCCATGTGGAGATGCATGAAGGATACAACCGGAAACATTTTCAGGTTAGGAATAACCTTAAGTAACCCACTACTATTTTACTCTCCCACTCAAAGTTTACAAGGTCATTTGTAACTGGAGTAAACATTGCTCCTAACATATTCTTTACTGTTGAGTACTTTTTCTCTTCATTAACTTTTTGGAACTCTGTGCACAGTTAGGCAAATATATTATATAAAATACACCAGAAACATATGAATGAATAATAAACAAAGTTATCACTCTAGACTTAGGACTTGAAAATATTTTTATATTTAAACTGCTATACCATATCTACTAAAGAGTTACTGTGTAAAATACGAAGAAGAGAGGTTTTTACTATGAAATACGTTTATTGTAAAATTATCAATTTACATTATTTTAATATATTAAAGGAGAAAAAGTTAAATGGTTCATGTACATGCTAGATAAGGTTTAGATATCCACTTAAATTATTCTAGGTGAATAAAATAATCTGATCTCTTTCATCTTCTAAATAAATGATTGAAAATGCACTTTTCTTTTGACGTCATGTTAATATAATGAAGGCCCTGAAATTATACCTGTAGTGATTTTTACATTTCAAGGTTGTGGAACTTGTCAACTTGGTTAAAATGTGTTATTTAAGCTCTAAACTATCCAGAAGACAACTCACAGCTAATTAGTGCCCTGTAGGGGAACCTGCTATTTAAAACTTTTCCAGGGAAGAAAAAGTCCCAAAACATATTGCCATGGATTAAAGAGTTGCCCCCTAGTGACCTGATATTATGGGAAATTAGAGAATGTGTATTTATGCTAAATATCATGGTGAGTTGCTGAAGGTATATCTGATTTTAAAATTGCAGCTTGGATTCTGTCTGCTCTGAGGAAGAACTGTGCATAAAGATTTTTGTTGTGCCTCAGATTTTCAAGATTTGTTCTAAATATGAATGTACCTACTATAACAGCTTTGGTGGAATTATTATAATCTACTAGGTAAATGGTATTATTTAAAATATTCAATTTTTACTTTAAAGGCAGATTCTAATACCCCTAAATAAAATAAGTGTAGTGAGTTGAATCAATAATAATCAGCAGTGTTTCGAAGTACTTGATGGTATTTGCATAATCTGCATTTCAAAAAGTCCCCAAGTATGCAACATCTTTAGAACATTTACAGTCTATTATGCCATCTCCTTGCACTTCTATGAAGAATTTCTTCCATTAAAAGAAACTGTTATAAAAGGAAATTAACAACTTTTAATTAATACTCTTAGAGAAAATCTCCAAAGCTGGGAAACTCAAAGTGAAGGCTAACACTTAATTCCTCACTTTTTCCGCTTATTCCTACGTGTTGGAGGGATCTCAGATCAGTATGGTACGAGCCATATGCGCTGTAATAACGAGACACAATGGAACAAGTTACACATGGAGTGTCAGCTTGGCATCCCCCTCCCCAAACTCCATTCTCCCCTGTTTAGTGCAGACACAGAAGAAAAGCACTTTTTAGGTATATACCTATTATGCTTTTTGGTGCATTGCAGTCCCAGTTGCCTTGGTCATAGTATCAGATGACTTAAAATCTCTATCTAAAAAAATGAAATAAAGCTCGGTCATCTGGGAGTTAGCGTGTGATTGCATTACCTGGTTAAACATGTTCAGCTGAATTATTAATTTTCTGTCTTGTTAAGTACTGGGTTCATGGCTGAAAGTGAAAATGCATGCAATGTAAAAATATGCTGGAAAACCGTTGTAAAACCATCATTAGGTCTCAGTATTGCATGACTTCTTATGAGACAGAGTGACACGTTTCTTAAAACAGGATCAGCTGTCATTTTCACAGGTTTATCCAAATAGTTTATATTGTAAATTATATATTCTAAAAAATTAGAGGACAGAAGGGTCATCTAATTTATATACAACAAATGCTGAGCAGATAGGGGCACATTGTACCTATCTTAGAAAAATTACTCGATATTAATCATGGACTCTTGGTCCATGTTGGAAAAATCTTTTCTGACACTTAGAAAGTTTAGTAACCATTGAGGTTTATTTTATATTGAGAAGTCATGACTTCAGTTTATTAGTACTTATTCAGCTTCACTGTATGGTAGTTACGCCGTTGAAAGTGATAAAAGGTTTATGAAGGTGAGTATAAAAGAAAGGAATAATTATTTGTTGTTGTTTGCTAATTTCTTTGGTACATTCCATATTATCACAGTATGTTTTTCAGTTACACTTTTAAAGTTTAGTTTGGAATAACAAATATGAAAACATTTATTAGAGACATAAAATAGAGTCAAGTGAATAATAAATTCGCTCTTTCTTTCTAGAAGATCTATTATTAAAGTTTGTATAGTCCTACTTTCTATACTACGAATAGAGTTTCTGTTTTAATGTTATAAAAAGTTAAACCGTCTCCCCTCCCTTTTTATTTTTATTTTTAATTTTAATAGATCTTTATTGGAGTATAATTGCTTCACAGTACTGTGTTAGTTTCTGTTGTACAACAGAGTGAATCAGCCATATGCATACATATGTCCCCATAACCCCTCCCTCTTCAGCCTCCCTCCCACCCTCCCTATCCCACCCCTCTAGGTCATCGCAAAGCACCGAGCTGATCACCCTGTGCTATGCTGCTGCTTCCCACTAGCTGACTGTTTTACATTTGGTAGTGTATATATGTCGATGCTACTCTCACTTTGCCCCAGCTTCCCCCTCCCACCCTGTGTCCTCAGGTCCATTCTCTGTGTCTACGTCTTTATTACTGCACTGCCGCTAGGCTCATTAGTACGATTTTTTTTCTTTTTTTTTAGATTCCATATATATGTGTTAGCATAAGGTATTTGTTTTTCTCTTTCTGACTTACATCACTCTGTATGACAGACTCTAGGTCCAATCACCTCACTACAAATAATTCAGTTTTGTTTCTTTTTATGGCTGAGTAATATTCCATTGTATATATGTGCCACATCTTCTTTATCCATTCATCTGTTGATGGATATTTAGGTTGGTTCCACGTCCTGGCTATTGTAAATAGTGCTGCAGTGAACATTGTGGTACATGTCTCTTGTTGAATTACGGTTTTCTGAGGGTATATGCCTAGTAGTGGGATTGCTGGGTCATATGGTAGTTCTATTTTTAGTTTTTTAACAAACCTCCATACTGTTCTCCATAGTGGTTTTACCAATTTACCTTCCCACCAACAGTGCAGGAGGACTCCTTTCTCACCACACCCTTTCCAGCATTTGTTGTGTCTAGATTTTTTGTTGATGGCCATTCTGACCGGTGTGAGGTGATACCTCATTGTAGATTTGATTTGCATTGCTCTAATAATTAGTGATGTTGAGCATCTTTTCATGTGCCTCTTGGCCATCTGTATGTCTTCTTTGGTGAAATGTCTATTTAGGTCTTCTGCCCATTTTTTAATTGAATTGTTTGTTTTTTTGATATTGAGCTCCATGAGCTGTTTGTATATTTTGGAGAGTAATCCTCTGTCCATTGTTTCATTTGCAAATATTTTCTCCCATTCTGAGGGTTGTCTTTTCGTCTTGTTTATGGTTTCCTTTGCTGTGCAAAAGCTTTTAAGTTTAAGTAGGTCGCATTTATTTATTTTTGTTTTTACTTCCATTACTCTAGGAGGTGGGTCAAAAAATATCTTGCTGTGATTTATGTCAAAGAGTGTTTTTCCTATGTTTTCCTATAAGAGTTTTATAGTGTCTGGCCTTACATTTAGGTCTTTAATCCATTTTGAGTTTATTTTTGTGTTTGGTGTTAGGTAGTGTTCTAATTTCTCTTTTACATGTAGCTGTCCAGTTTTCCCAGCAGCACTTATTGAAGAGGCTGTCTTTTCTTCATTGTATGTTCTTGCCTCTTTTGTCATAAATTAGGTGACCATATGTGTGTGAGTTTATCTCTGGGCTTTCTATCCTGTTCCATTGATGTATAGTTCTGTTTTTGTGACAGTACCATCCTGTCTTGATTACTGTAGCTTTGTAGTATAGTCTGAAATCAGGGAGCCTGATTTCTCCTGCTCTGTTTTTCTTTCTCAAGATTGCTTTGGCTGTTCGGGGTTTTTTGTGTTTCCATACGAATTGTAAAATTTTTTGTTCTAATTCTGTGAAAAATGCTATTGGTAGTTTGATAGGGATTGCATTGAATCTGTAGATTGCTTTGGGTGGTATAGTCATTTTCACAATACCGATTCTTCCAATCCAAGAACATGGTATATTTCTCCATCTGTTTATGTCCTCTTTGATTTCTTTCATCAGTGTTTTATAGTTTTCTGAGTACAAGTCTTTCACCTCCTTAGGTAGTTTTATGCTTAGGTATTTTATTCTTTTTGTTGCGCTAGTAAATGTGATTGTTTCCTTAATTTCTCTTTCTGGTTTTTCATTCTTAGTGTATAGGAATGCCAGAGATTTCTGTACATTAATTTTGTATCCTTCAACCTTACCAAATTCATTGATTAGTTCTAATAGTTTTCTGGTGGCATCTTTAGGATTTTCTATGTATAGTATCATGTCATCTGAAAACAGTGACAGTTTTACTTCTTCTTTTCCAATTTGGATTCCTTTTATTTCTTTTTCTTTTCTGATTGCCATGGCTAGGCCTTCCAAAACTATGTTGAATAAGAGTGGGGAGAGTGGACATTCTCATCTTGTTCCTGATCTTAGTGGAAATGCTTTCAGTTTTTCACCCTTGAATATGATGTTTGCCGTGGGTGTGTCATATATAGCCTTTATCATGTTAAGGTAGGTTCCCTCTATGACCATTTTCTGGAGAGTTTTTAATCATAAATCGGTGTTGAATTTTGTCAAAAGCTTTTTTTGCATCTATTGAGATGATCATATGGTTTTTATTCTTCAATTTGTTAATATAGTGTATCACATTGATTGATTTGCGTATATTGAAGAATCCTTGCATCCCTGGGATAAATCCCACTTGATCATGGTGTATGATCCTTTTACTATGTTGTTGGATTCTGTTTGCTAGTATTTTGTTCAGGATTTTTGCATCTATGTTCATCAGTGATATTGGTCTATAATTTTCTTTTTTTGTGATATCTTTTTCTGGTTTTGGTATCAGGGTGATGGTGGCTTTGTAGAATGAATTTGGGAGTGTTCCTCCCTCTGCGATTTTTTGGAAGAGTTTGAGAAGGATGGGTGTTAGCTCTTCTCTAAATGTTTGATAGAATTCACCTGTGAAGCCATCTGGTCCTGGACTGTTTGTTTGTTGGAAGATTTTTAATTACAGTTTCAATTTCATTACTTGTGATAAGTCTGTTTATATTTTCTAATTCTTCCTGGTTCAGTCTTGGAAAATTGTACCTTTCCAAGAATTTATCCATTTCTTCATGGTTGTCCATTTTATTGGCATATAGTTGTTTATAGTAGTCTCTTATAATCGTTCATATTTCTGAGGTGTCAGTTGTGATTTCTTTTTTATTTCTAATTTTATTGATTTGCGTCCTCTCCCTTTTTTTCTTGATGAGTCTGGCTAAGGGTTTATCAATTCTGTTTATCTTCTCAAAGAAACAGCTTTTAGTTTTATTGATCTTTGCTATTGTTTTCTTTGTTTCTATTTCATTTACTTCTGCTCTGATGTTTATGATTTCTTTCCTTCTACTGACTTTGGGTTTTCTTTGTTCTTTTTTCTCTAGTTGCTTTAGGTGTAGTGTCAGATTGTTTATTTGAGATCTTTCTTGTTTCTTGAGGTGAGATTGGATTGCTATAGATTTCCCTGTTAGAACTGCTTTTGCTGCGTCCCATAGGTTTTGAGTCGTTGTGTTTTCGTTGTCATTTGTTTCTGTATATTTTTAAATTTCTTCTTTGATTTCTTCAGTGATCTCTTGGTTATTTAGTAGCGCACTGTTTAGCCTCCATGTATTTGTGGTTTTTACAATTTTTTTCCTGTAATTGATTTCCAATCTCATAGCGTAGTGGTCAGAAAAGATGCTTGATATGATTTCAGTTTTCTTAAATTTTCCGAGGCTTGATTTGTGACCCAAGATATGATCTATCCTGGAGAATGTTCCATGAGCACTTGAGAAGAAAGTGTATTCTGCCACTTTTGAGTGGAGTGTTCTATAAATATCAGTTAAATCTATCTGGTCTATTGTGTCATTTAAAGGTCCTTATTTATTTTCTGTTTGGATGATCTGTCCATTGGTGTAAATGGGGTGATAAAGTCCCCTGGTTTTATTGTGTTACTGTTGATTTCCCTTTCATGTTTGTTAGTATTTGCCATATGTATTGAGGTGCTCCTATGTTGGGTGCATAAACATTTATAACTGTTATATCGTCTTCTTGGATTGATCCCTTGACCATTATGTAGTTTCCTTCCGTATCTCTTGTAACAGTCTTTATTTTAAAGTCTATTTTATCTGATACGAGTATTGCTACTCCAGCTTTCTTTTGATTTCCATTTGCATGGAATATCTTTTTCCATCCCCTCACTTTCAGTCTGTATGTGTCCCTAGGCCTGAAGTGGGTCTCTCGTAGACAGCATATTTATGGGTCTTGTTTTTGTATCCATTCAGCCAGTCTGTGTCTTTTGGTTGGGGCATTTAATCCATTTACATTCAAGGTTATTATCGATATGTATGTTCCTATTACCATTTTCTTAATTGTTTTGGGTTTGTTTTTGTTGGTCTTTTTCTTCTCTTGTGTTTTCTGCCTAGAGAGGTTTCTTTAGCATTTGTTGTAGAGCTGGTTTGGTGCTGCTGAATTCTCTTAGTTTTTGTTTGTCTGAAAAGCTTTTGATTTCTCCTTCGAATCTGAATGAGATCCTTGCCGGGTAGAGTAATCTTGGCTGTAGTTTTTCTCTTTCATCACTTTAAGTATATCCTGTCACTCCCTTCTGGCCTGCAGTTTCTGCTGAAAAATCAGCAGATAACCTTATGGGGATTCCTTTGTATGTTATTTTTTGTTTTTCCCTTGCTGCTTTTTTTTTTTTTTTTTTTTTTTAACATCTTTATTGAAGTATAATTGCCTTACAATGGTGTGTTAGCTTCTGCTTTATAACAAAGTGAATCAGTTATACATATACAATATGTTCCCATTTCTCTTCCCTCTTGCATCTCCCTCCCTCCCACCCTCCCCACCTTGCTGCTTTTAATATTTTTTCTTTGAATTTAATTTTTGTTAGTTTGATTAATATGTGTCTTGCTGTGTTTCTCCTAGGGTTTATCCTGTATGGGACTCTCTGTGCTTCCTGGACACTTGGGTGACTATTTTCCTTTCTCATGTTAGGGAAGTTTTCCAGTATAATCTCTCCAAATATTTTCTCAGACCCTTTTGTTTTCTCTTCTTCTGAGACCCCTATAATTCGAATGTTGGTGCATTTAGTGTTGTCCCAGTGGTCTCTGAGATTGTCTTCAATTCTTTTCATTCTTTTTCTTTTATTCTGCTCCTCGTAAGTTATTTCCACCATTTTGTTTCCCAGCTCACTTATTCATTCTTCTACCTCAGTTATTCTGTTATTGATCCCTTCTAGTGTATTTTGTCATTTCAGTTATTGTGTTGTTCATCTCTGTTTGTTTGTTCTTTAGTTCTTCTAGATGTTTGTTGAACATTTCTTGTATTTTGTCAATTCCTGCCTCCATTCTATTTCTGAGATTCTGATCATCTTTACTAACATTACTCTGAATTCTTTTTTAGGTAGATTGCCTATTTCCTCTTCATTTATTTGGTTTTGTAGGTTTTTACCTTGCTCCTTCATCCATGACATATTTTTTTGCTGTCTCAATTCTTTTTCCTTTTTTTTTTTCTATGAGTGAGATTGTGTTCCTGTCTTACAGGTTGTTTGGCCTGAGGCGTCCAATACTGGAGTTTGTAGGCTGTTGGGTAGAGCTAGGTCTTGGTGCTGAGATGAGGACCTCTGGGAGACCTCACTCTGATGAATATTCCCTGGTGTCTGAGGTTCTCTGTTAGTCCGGTGGTTCGGACTTGGAGCTCCCACTGCAGGAGCTTTGGCCCAACCCCCGGCTCATGAACCAAGATCCCGCAAGCCATGGGGTGTGGCAGAAAAAAAGAAAAAAAAGGAGAACAATAACGAATTAAAAAATAAAATTAGACTAGGAAGCTAACATATACGTTAGAAAAAATATAAAAATAAAAATATAGATGATACAACAACCAGAAGGTGAGAAAGAACCACAATAGTAAAAAAGAGGAGGAAAAAAAAAAACAAACTGTGGAAAAGGCCTTGGCTGTGTAGGCCAGGGCCTAAGCAAGGGTAAGGTTTGGGTGGTGGGGGGGGACCTATGCTTAGGGCCCACAGGGCTGGAAAAGGCCCTGGGGGTGTGTGGGATGGGGCTTAGTTTCAACAGAAAAGAAGGGGCCCAGGCATGCCTCCAGCCTCTGGTCTCAGAGGGCGGGGGACCCCACCTTGGAGCCCAGCAGGCTTCCTGGGTTTGAGTGGGTGGGGCAAATGCCCTCCGCTCCTCTCCTGCTCCTCCGGTCCTGGAGGGTCCCTCCCACCTGCCTCTCCTGATCTCCATGGCCTCCCTCCTATGTCCCCATGACCCACACGGCCTGGAGTGGGCTTTGGAGGGCGGGAGATCAGCCTGGGAGCTCAGCAGGCTCCCCATGCCCAAGTGGGTGGGGCAAAGCCCTCTACTCCTTTACCGCTCCTGTAGTCCTGGAGGGCTCCTCCCTCCTGCGTCTCCTGTTCTCTCCTTGCCTCCCTCCTAAGTCCCCAGGACCAGCCCGGCCCGGAGGGGACCTCTGAGGGTGTAGGACCCGGCCCAAGACCTGGGCAGACTTCTCCAGCCGATTGGGCAGGGGAAACGCTGGGCCCGCACACCGCTGATCCAAGCCCCCAAGGGTCCCTCCAGGTGTGGGAACCCCTTCTCCCTCTCAGCCACCCCTCAGGGGTGCTGGTGCTGTCTGGCCTCCACTTCTTCTCCCCCCTCAGTTCCCCCCCATCCTACCGGTTTGCTTGGGGGTTCTTCCCATCTCCTTGGGTGTCTCCCCCACCAGCCTCTGGCAGGCGCCCTACTTGTGGGGAGATGCGAACTCTGCATCCTCCCACACCACCATCTTCTCCCCTCCCTTTTTAACTAAGGAACTTGGTCAGGTTTTTAGAGGGAACACTCTAGTAAGGAAAAAAAGTCAAAAGTCAACTCGCTAGTTAGCTTTCTGGACACATTACATTCTAAATAAATACTTTTGCAGTATCAAAGAGCAGAGTTCCACTTACTAATGATGAACAACAATACACTTAAATTATTGGTAATGTTTGTGAATAAGCTCATTTTTAAAGGTCAGCAACCCGCCCCCACACCGCCAGGTCACTAAATATATGAAGGTCAGTATTATTGGACTGTAGAGGGAGTTAGAAATACTTTTCTACCTCACAGATAAAAATAGCAGAAACATACTTGAGAAGGTCATCAAATTTTACTAATAGTGATTGGATAAATCATCTTCATCTTTCTGAATTTCAGTGTCCTCATAAAAAGGAGACAGCAATATTTACTTTTAGGGCTGGGAAGAGGATTACACTGGCACTTTCCCCATGTGTGAAATAAAGCTCATTGAGTATTAGCTAACATCGCCATTATCATCAGCATTATCATTGTCACCACCTTCATTTTAATCATTATCAACAACATTAGCCTCACTGTTTATGAATGTTGGGTTCTATGGTCACTTAAGTAGTTGTTCTTTGGCTGTTCAATATTTTTAGGGAGTATCCATCTTCATTTAATAAGAGTTTCCAGAATTCATAATTCATTAATTAATTTGTTCAACAAATATTGATTTAGCACTTACAATATACTGGAGCAGGGAATACCAGACCCTTCACTGCCCTCATGGAACTTACTGCATATATATAAATATATATCTGATCGTCATGCAGATAATTTCCTTATTACAACTGTACTAAGTGCCACAAAGTACAGGTACGGGGATGTTGTTATAAGAGCATATTATGAGGAGTTTGGTCTAGTCAGGGAAGTCATGGAAGGCTTTTCCAAGGACCTGATATTGAAACTGAGATCTGCAGGAAGAACTGACTGAGATGAGAGGGAAAGAGTGTTCATCAGAGGAGATACCATTTGAGGCAAGAAGGAACCTAGTACGTTATGGGAACTGGAAAAAGGTAGGTATGTCAGAAGCAGACAATATGGGAAGGAGAGTGTAGGCGATGTGCTAATGAGCTGTGTAGAGGAGACAGCATTAAGAGCCTTAGTGTCTACCTAAGAGCAGTTGGAAACTACTGAGGTGTTTTATTCACTGAGTGACATAATCAAATTTAGTTCTTTATTTACTTCCTTTACTCTGGCTTTAGTTTGAATGGGGCAAGATGAGAAGTGGAAAGACCAGTTAGTGAAACTATTTTGATGGTTTAGATAAGGTATAAGGTAGCTTGAATGAAGGTGGTGGCACCAGAGGTGAACAGAAATAGATGACTTCTTTGGAAAATTAGAAGGAAATTTTATTGGAGTTTCTGATGGATTGGTGATATGGGAAAGAATTGGTGAAGAGAGCTGTTAAGAGTGGCTCCCAGGTTTCTGACTTGCACAACTGGATCATTGTTGGTGCCATGAGGAAACATTGGGAGAAAACAAAATTTAGAATAGAAAACTACTACAAGATCAGTTCTGAACAATTTACGTATGTGATTCTGTAAGAGAGCTGAGTGAGCATGCCAAGGCAGTTGGTTACCTTGAATGGGAGGTCTAAATTGAAGAGTTAAGTTTCTGATTTATCTCCATAAAAATTGTATGGGTTTCAAAAAGATTGTGTGGAAAAAGAGTGTGTAGTAAAAAGAGAGGGTAACTTAACACAAACAGTAATGTCCAGGGAGAAGAGAATAGTTCTGCAGAAAGGAATGGTCAGAGTAGAAGGGAAACCAGAATGACATGTTATGGAAGCCAAGGGAAGTGGGTGTTTCAAGAAAAGACTAGTAAAGAGTGGCCCATGTTTTTGTAGGGGTTGAGTAAGATGAGGACTAAAATATGTCAATTATATTTACCAATTTTATTTATGTTAATTACGTCTTTATCATTGGTAACTTCAGTGGAAGCTGCTTCCACCTACCTGTGTGTTTGTGTGTGTATGTTGTGGGAAGGGAGCTGCAAAACAGTGGGCTGGGCTGATAGCTGAGAAGGAGATGAGAAAAAAATATTTTATACAACTGTTTAGAGAAATTTGGAGCTAATTTCAAGGTGTTTATGGTTTTGTGTCTTTACTACGGACATTTTATAAAAATCTCAGAGGTGAAATCTGATTAGTTTTTTTCTCTCTTTTAGGAGTGTTCCACAGTGAAGGCCACTGTGATAATTTGTCAGAGCTTTATTTTGTTTTATTTAAAAAAATCATCTCTGACAATACCTATGTCTCTAGGATTGCCACTGAACTAATCATGTGCAGACTGAATTTTTAATTTCTTCCTATTAATAGCCAATCCCAATTCATGATTAGATCAACTATATTTCAGGGTAATTAACTATTCCATTTGCGAATCCATTTGGTCATTTATTAAATAGGGACGTAAACTTTATGTCCTGGTGACTCATAGTACTATCACAGAAGTCACAGGCATAAGCTCAAGCTGATCACTTGGAATTGGTCAAATCAATTATTATTATTGGGCACTTACTTTTAGACACACTCCATGGGCTTTTCTTACACTTTGGTGTATTTTTTATAGTATATTTTGAAAAAGAAAAAAGAAAAAGAGAAAACATATAGAAACATCTGAAATGAATGATGAATGTTTCTTAAAATTCTGTAACTTATTTTTTTCAAATTTGGGATTTCATAAAATTGAGATTTTAATATTTGAGGTTCATAAAACATGTTCCCCCTTAAATGGAATCATTACTTTTCAAGAGAAAATTTACTTGAAAATATATCTCTTCCTTGACTAAATGGAAACCTAGGTTAGATAAACAATTCAGGTTTCAAGTTTAAAAGTAATTATTTCCTTACTTCTGAGTCTGTCAGGCCTACCAGGGGAATAAAATTCAACAACAACAAGGATTTGTAGCAGCTCAAAATTTCTGTGGTGCCCAGAGCAAATAGAAAGATAGAGTGTAAGCTTCTTTTAAGAGGAGAACCCATTTTTGGATTTGTTCTCCAGCTCCTTCCTTCCCTGGAAGGAAGCAGCACAGAGATGTGATTCTGCAATTTCTAGCACTGTTAAATCAGCAGGGATATCTGTAGCTAATGGTTATGCCTTTCTATTCTGCAGTTTGATTAAATGAATGGGCTGTACTGTCAGTGCTAATGACTTTGGAAGAGAGAGGCAGCCTACTGGTCCCCTCATGAAGCATTATGTTAGATCTCTCCATATGACACAAATATCTTGATTCCTTGCTTCAAACCAGGGCAGTGCATGCCTACAAAATTCCAGTGAGAGACGGAAGTGTCCCACATATTGTTGGGAATTTCCCATAATGTCCTGCAAATTGCAGCAGAGTTGTTGGGAAAAGTAGGAGGAAATGATCTTCCTGCATAGGGATAGCTCACGTGGGAAGGCTAATCCACAGGTTCCCACAAGAATGGAGAAATACATCTGGTACATTTTTGAAGCACATCATGGAATGGTTATTTTGTATCTCAATTTTACACGTTGGAGAAATATTTGGAATGAATGCATTTCTAATACATGACTCTAGACTCTGTGTTTACACATTGCATCTTTTTGCTATTAAGAAAGTTTCTTTCCAAAACAATGGTCATAGCCTGGGCAATACTTGCATATGGCTATTTCTCCAAACTGTAGTTTCTTAAAGCAATTAGCATTGACATCACGAGTAGATGGCAAGCTAGTCCTAAATGCATCAGCTTTTAAAAGGGCGTTCCCCAACAACTTAATTGGTGAAAGTGTTTGTATAAATTAAAACATGTGGGGAGACGGTATGTTTACACTTTCCTCCTAGGCAATAGGAGAATAAAATATGTTAGTAAATAAATGAACTTTCTATTGTCCACTGTTAGTATCCTTCTATTTACTTCTTCTGTACAAGATGGAAATTAGATTTCTAACAACAGTTTTATTCCTGTGACTCTACAAAAACTTTGTCATTCCCCAAGTAGGATGAATTTGATAAGTAACCATTTATCCTTTTTGTGCTTGTTCCTTCTGAACAAGGGCAACTGCTCTCCACTGAACACTTTTACCCTCCCAAGCTGAGTTTGACATAATTACTGCACTGGAGCTAAGATTCATAATCTGATTGCCAATGTCAACGGAAATGAAGGCTTTCATGAAAAACAAAACCTGTTAAGTATACTCAAGGCTCAGCATCAATCCCACTCATGAGTAATTAAAATACCAATTTATGATGCATTTGTCTTTTACTGGTAAATCTGGAAATCCTGCAGATTTTTTTCTTCAGACATAATGCTTGAAGGAGAATCAACTCTAAGGACAGTTACACAGACTCAAATTTTGGATTAGGATTTAATTCTACAAATATTTTGAAGTGCCTGCTATGTGTGAGGTAGGCTAAAATAAACTAAAATAGTTTTTTCATATTTAACATTTCCTTAGTCCTAAGTTAGAAGGAATCTTGGTAACTTAAAGTGGTTGAATTCGCTGTTGATTCTTTCTGCTTGTATCTGAGGATTTGGTTCAAGGTTGATCCTTAGAGGAGGGAAGAAACTCCAATGTTCTTTGTGCTTCTTCTGTCTTAGGCTCTGTGCCAGGAGCTTTATTTATTCCATTCATCAACCCTATGAAGTAGGTATTGTTACCTTCGTTTAAAGATGAGGCTTATATACATGGAGTGACTTGCCTAAGGCCACACAGTCATTTAATAACAGAATAAGGGTACACAAGAGAGCCCAGAAAAAGAAGTACAATGCCTGGCTGGGGAGAAAATAGCTTCAGGACCTTGTCAAGTTGTATCAGTAGGAGTCTGTGTAGCATACATAAAAGTAGCTTCTAAGGGTTTCAAGCTAAGTTGCCTTTACCTGGATTTTGGGATTCACTGTGTTGGCTCAACCACCTGGGAATGATGTAAATATGGTGAATTGAAGACTAGACTCAATGGTGGCCTAGAGTCAGTGAGGAAGAAATGCTGGAGTTCCCCTGGAATGTTGTGGTGAAAGGAGTCCAAAGGCTCAGGGAGGTGTGAATGTTGGGATGAGTATATTACACACAATCTGCTCAGCTACCCACTCTCCCAAGAGGAAGCCTTCTTCACCTGAGCATTCAGAAATGTATTGATAAGGAAAAACTCCTTATAAGTGGCTGTCCTCTGCAGGCTGGTGATCATATTAGGAGAGGCTGCTAGGCATAGTAGGAGAGGCCCTAGACTTCTAGATTTCAATGGAATAATGGGACCACAGAGTAGTAGAGGCCACATGTCATTGCTTAACTAGCAGACACAATATGAGTGCAATATCTTGTTAAGCTGCAAAGAGAAAGTGGCAGTCAGAGTGTTTGACCCACAGGGACTTGTGGCAATGATTCATCTATCATGGAATCCCTAAGGACGAAGTGGATGTGCAGTTTACTGGATGTGTGTTGCTTCTCCTATGCGGAAAAAGTCTGGTGGGGAGAAATTTGACTCAGGTCACCAAGGTGAGCATTCAAGTCCTCATATCCAATTCCTAGACCTAATCCAGCTCACAGATTTGGAACCACGAAGTTTGTGGTAATTTGTTACAGCAGTGATGGGAAACTTATACACGGCAAAATGCAAAGTTACAGAGAAAAACAGGTGAAAAATCTTTCTTGGCTGTGAAAGTTGGTAGAAAAGTGAGCCAACAATTAATTTCTCTGTGGATCAGTACAAGAGCATGTATATAATTTCAAACAACAAAATCTGTACTTTTAAAGATGAAGTTTGGGTATTTGGTTAATAATTAAGGATAGGAATCTGAGAATTGCTGTATGGACACATCTCTGAAAGATGGGGTGTGTTTTAAAAAGGTAAGAAAACCCTGGGCCAATTCCTAGAGAGTAGTATGTTTCTCTAGAAGAAGAAAGTCTCTTTGTTGCTTTTATTTCAATCCTTATGTCTCCCAGAGGATTAGTTAGGTTCAAGAATCTAAAACTGATTCTAAGAGGGGGCTGGAGAGTCAGACCTAAGGCCATCCCGGTCAGGTCTCTCTCATTTTACTTCTCACTCCTGCATTTGCAGTAACTTTTACTTCCTTTCTTTGGAAACTCTCTTCTCTTTCCACAAGACAAATAGACCTCAGGCTTTTGTCCTGGCCTAGGAATGCTGGGGCAGGTGGCTTAAGTTTGGGGACAAATACTCTCACCTTTCCTTTCGGAAAAGATGGTCTCAAAACCAGCCCATATTGTAATCTGTAGTAAAATCTAAGATTTTAATGTGGGCTTAGAAGAAATTGTAGGCCATTCAGCATGCTTTAGTTTATCCCTCTGTTTAGCTTCTAACTAGGAGAAAGGAGATTTACATTGGTCCAACCCAGCTGACTGGAGTTCTGCATCTGCTTAGTCACTGGGACCAAAGTCCAAGTTAATAATGATGGTTAATTTGCCTTGCTCTGCCATTTTTATTTATACATGTATTTCCATGGGGACATTGTGGGGATGAGAGGTGGCTGGGACAAGACAAGATTTACATGTTCCTGGGTTTCTATATTAACACCATCCTTTAAAAGCCCCCTCTCCACAACACCTAAAGTGAGGTACAATGTGAAAATTTTACTTTATCCTTTTTCAATGTCTAGCTCTGGAGTATTATGAATTTTACTCTGGTTTGTCCATTTTAAGAAGAACAAAATAGAACAGGAAAAATGTACAGAGAAAAATGATGTTTTAAATTTGCATATTGAGTTTTTTATTCATAATTGTCTCATAAACATGAATAGTGCTATAGTAGGTTTACCATTTAAATATGCTTTTAAGATTAAAACAATTCATAATGAATAGAGATTTCTAACCTTTAGTTGCTTCATATAAAATTATATCATGAGATATAAATGTATAAACACTTAGAAACATTTGATCTGTTTTTATTCATACTTGAGTTAAAACCTTTCTTAAAGTTAAAATTTCTGCTCTCAGCGTATTTCAGTTTATTGGAAAAATCTAAGGATATATTTTAAAATTGTGCATGCAATTCCCTCTCCTAAGGTTGTATTATGCTTCATCCTTCATTTTAATAACACCTAGGTATTTATATCTTGAAAGCTTTTTGAAAGAAGGCTTTCCCTGCACTAACCTCCAAAGTTTCCAGGATAAGCATTGTTTTTGCCTTTTTAATTTTGCAAAAAACAAAGTGGCATTTCTAATCCACTTGATGACAAAAACTATATGATGACGAGTATAACTTCTACACACACATTTAGGGAATCTGACTTCCTCACCATGGTCTCTTTCTCAGACAAAGGAAATAATTTGTCATTTCTTAAAGAAGTTTTCTTCATTTCCCTCCAATCAGGTGTCTGAGATTAATGTCTATCTTTCTATCTTCCCTCTCTTCCTCTCTCCTTCTTGGTCTTTCCTCCATCCCTCCCTTTCTTTCCTTCCTTTCCTTTCCTTCTTCCTTCCTTTCTTTCTTCCTTACCTCCTTCCTTCCTTTCTTTTTCTTCCTTCCTTCCTTCCTTCCTTCCTTTCTTTCTTTCTTTCTCTTTCTTTCTTTCCTTCTTTCTTTTCTCTTTCTTTCTTTCTTTCTTTCTTTCTTTCTTTCTTTCTTTCCTTCTTTCTTTTCTCTTTTTCTTTCTTTCTTTCTTTCTCTTTCTTTCTTTCCTTCTTTCTTTTCTCTTTCTTTCTTTCTTTCTTTCTTTCTTTCTTTCTCTTTCTTTCTTTCCTTCTTTCTTTTCTCTTTCTTTCTTTCTTTCTTTCTTTCTTTCTTTCTTTCTTTCTTTCTTTCTTTCTTTCTTTCTTTCTTTCTTTCTTTCTTTCTTTCTTTCTTCCCTTCCTTCCTTCCCCCCTCCCTTCCTTCCTTCCCTTCTCCCTCCTTCCCTCCCTCTCTAACTTCCTTCCTTCCTTCCTTTCCTTTCTCTTTCTCTCGTTTTTTTTCTTTTGGCTGTGCCACACGACTTGTGGGATCTTAGTTCCCCTACCAGGGATCAAACACCCAGATCCCCTGCAGTGGAAGCATGAGTTCTAACCACTGGACCACCAGGGGATTCCCATCTCTATCTCTTTCTTTAATATTTTTTCCATAGACAGCCCCTTGATCTAAACTAATTGTAAAGTAACAATTTTTATGAACTTAACTTAAAAAAAAAACTATTCAGGGTTTCCATTTCTGAGTCAGATGGAGTAATACACTCCAATCTGTCACTCACAGTGAATGCAGCTATAAAACCTGGACAGAATGTATGGAACATCTATTTGAGGATCTTACTATAATTTGAAGTACCACTGACCTGACAGTGAATTTACCAATTTTTCCCCTCCAATATACCCTAGCCTGGATTCAAATAGTCCAAGACATGGAAGTAAGTATCAGACTAACAGAGAGAACGTGGGGATGAAGTCTTCTAGGTCTGGTTTTAGGAGAAAGAAAGGGATCTTTTGGTAGCAACAGTGGTGGCTGCAGGGACCCATGTGCTTCAAACCTTGAGGGACATGAACATTTAATACTTCATTTTCTTTCTCTGTCCTCTTGCTGCTTGGTCCTGAATGCACATGTAGTCACAGGAAGTTTGTGTCAGGGTGGTTAACTAAAGCCCCAGATTTCTGTCGAACAAAAAAGGGAGTCCCAGCATATCAGAAAGTATCAGAGAGATCATGGATATATAAGGATTGGGAAAGCAATCCCATGAAATTATTTATGAACTCCTTGACTCACTTGAGCTGCATATGCATGGATCTAATTGTAAACAATTTACCACATACTTTGAGAATGGAGCTAATTGATGGGCAATTGCCCAGGTCCTAGACTGGCCACTGGGTGGCAAACACACAAGACAGGTGTAAATAACACTGCAAAGGCATGGAAAACTGGAATGTACTTTGAAACCACAAACGGCTAGTTGGAACATGGGGCCTGAACCCAAGTGGGTTTATTGCCTGCAAAAGCAAAGTATCAACAACTTCCATGGGATTTAAACAAGACCTAGAGTCTCATAAGGTAATGTTCAAAGTGTCTGAAAAATAATGGATAATTAATTGGCAAACAAGAACTCAGGAAAACACAATTCACGTGAGAAAAGACAAAGAACAGACACCAATGCTGAGATAATTAAGATGTTGGATTATCTGACAAAGACAATAAAGCAGCTATTGTAAAAGTGCTCAAAGAAGTAAGAGTGAACACTCTTGAAGCAAATGTACAGGAAGTCTAAGCAAAAAAGATATAAAGCATTACCAAACGGAAATTTTAGAACTAAAAGTGTAACAACCCAGACTCTGCAAAAAAAAAATAAACAAACAAACAGAAAACCCCCAAATAAGCAAACAAACAAATGAAAACCTTCATTGTATGGGCTCAAGAGTTGATTGGAGATGAAAGAGGAAATAGTGAACTTGAGGATAAATCAATAGAAATTATGAAATCTAAGGAATAGAGAAAAAAGAAAAAAAGAAACAGAGCCTCAGGTCAAAAACAACAGGTCTAACATTCATGTTATAGGAGTCCCAGAAAGTGAGGAGAAATAATGTACTATAGCAAAAAATAGTTGAAGAAATAATAGCTGAAAATTTCCCAAATATGCTGAAAGACAGAAACTTAAAGATTCAAGAAGCTCAGTAAGCCCCAAACAGGATAAACTCAAAGAAATTCAAACCGAGAAACATTGTAATTAAACTACTAAATACTAACAACAAAGACAAAATATCTTAAAAGCAGCCAGAGAAAAATAATGTTTTTCTTACAGGAGATTCAAACAAATTGCAGTTTTCTCATCAGAAATCTTGGAGGCCAGAAATAAGTGTATGAACATTTTGAAAGAAATGTTGAAATGCTGAAAGAACTGTCAATCTAGAATTCTATATTCAGAAAAAATATAGTTCATGAATGAAAGTGAAATAAGAACATTCTCATATGAAGGATAACTAAGAGAATTTGTGTCCAGAAGATCTGCGCCACAAGAATTGCTTAAGAAAGTTATCAAACAGAAGGGAATTACACCAGAAAGAAGCTTGGAATCAGTGCAATGAAAGAAGAGCAAGAAAAATTGTAAATATTTGGGGAAACATAATAGATACGTCTTTTCTTGAGTTCGTTAAAATATTGTTGAGAAATGAAAGCAAAAATTATAACATCATCTGAAGGGGTTAGCAATGAATATGGATGTAATATATAAGATCACTAAAGCATAAGGGGAGGGGTAAAGGGATCTGGTATCTACATTATACTTCAAGTGGTAAAATGTTGATTCTAAGTAAGCAGTTAAAAGTTAAATATATACTCTAATTCATAGAGCAACCACTAAAAACAAACAAAATATACAAAGAGTAATTTAAAAAATGAATTGAAATGGAATACTAAAAAAATTCAAATAATGAAAAAGAAGGCAGGAAAAGGACAACAAAGTTTGCATTATCTCTTAAATAGAAAGACACACTTCTCCACCAGGACAATACAAGAAAATAACAGATCAATATCTCTTATGAATATAGATGTAAAATCATAAAATATTAACAGATCAAATCCAGCAATGTATAAAAGAATAGTTTAATATGATCAAGTGGTATTTATTCCATGCATGCAAGTTTGGCTTAGTATTTGATAATCAATCAATGAAACCCATCTGTGGTATAATAAGAAATATATATGTGTCTCTGTCCCCAGTTCATGGCACAGTGCTCCTAAAATCCTTGGAATCTCTGGAGTAATAACAGTATCTTCAGTGTCTTTTGTATGCTAATGAGATGACTGGTGGCTGGAGGCCCCTAGACAGCTTTAGGATGGGGGTTGGTCACCATACAAAGACATGATTAGAAGGTTGAGTCTTTCTTTCTAGGGGCTGGAAATTGAGTTAATCACCAGTGGAGAATGATCTAATCATTATGTCTATGTAATGAGACCTCTATGAAAACCTCTAAATGACAGGTGTCAGAGAGCTTCTGGGTGGGTGAACACACTGAGGTGCTGGGAGGATAGTGAGCTCAGAAAGGATGTGGAAGCTCCACACACTTCCCTTCTCCTCCCATACCTTATTATCTCTTCCATTTGGGTATTCTGAATTGTAGCCTTTATAATAAACCAGTAATAGTGAGTAAAGCACTTTCCTGAGTTTGCTGATCCATTCTAGCAATTTATCAAACCTGAAAGGGCAGGGATTGTGAGAACTCTTGACTTCGTAGCCAAGTTGGATAGAGTGTGGGTACCCTGGGCACCTAATTCTTGTGATTGACATCTGAAGTGAAGGCAGTCTTGTGGGACTGAGACCTTAAACCAGTGGATTCTGGTATTAACTCCAGGTAATTAGTGTCAGAATTGAATTGAATTATAGGACATCTAGTTGGTGTCTGGAATGTTGGAGAATTGGTTGGTGTGAAGAAAAACTCACACATTGAATGCAGAAGTTGTGTGAGTAAAAAAGGTAAAGAGCATTTATTAATAGTCTAAGGAAAAAAATCATATGATCAGATCAGTTAATGCAATAAATGGATTTTTCAATATTCATACATAGTATTTAAAAGCTCTCAGCAAGTTAGGAATAGAAGGAAACTTCTTCAACCTGATATAGGACTTCTACAAGCTAATGTCATACTTAATAGTGAAAGACTTACACCAGTAAACATTTATTAGAGTGGAAAAAATAAAAAACACTGACAACACCAAGTGCTGACAAGGAAGTGGAGCAACTAGAAGTCTCACACATTGCTGGTGGCAATGCAAAATGATACAGTCATTTTGGAAAACAGTTTATTATAAAGCTAAATATACATTTATCATATGACACAACAACCCCACTTCCAGGTATTTTTCCTAGAAAAATGAAAACTTACGTTCCCACAAAAAGCTGTACATGAATGTTTATAACAACTTATTCATATTGGCCCCAAACTGGAAATGACCCAAATGTTCTTGAGTAAGTGAATAGAAAAACATTCCATATATTGAATTACTACTCTACAACACAAAGGAATCAATTATTGATGCCAGACAACTTGGATGAATCTCAAAGGCATTATGCCAAGTAAAATAATTCTAGCTCAAAAGGTTACATACTGTTTGATCCCATGTATATGACATTCTCAAAGTGTAGTAATGGAGAGTAGATCAGTGGTTGTCAGGGGTTAGGAATGGGGGCAGTGACCTCAAAGGGTAACATAAGCAGGATTTTGAGGTGATGGAACTATTCTGTATCCTGATTGTGATGGTGGTTACATCAGTCTGTTCAAGTGTTAAAACTCATAAAACTGTACATCTAAAAAAAAATCAATTTTATTTTATGTTAATTTAAAAAATAACATAAAAAGCAAAAAATAAACACACAAATAACAGTCTTAAAATTAGAATATAGAGTGATTTTTTTCAACAAGTTGCTGAAATTATCAAAGATGGAAGTTGATTATAAGAAAATGAAAAGTTTTAGAAAATTCTAACCAGAAGAATCAAGATAAAAGTGAGACTTTACCAAATTTTTTAAAAAAATTTAAAAATCAAATCCCATTACATGAGAGCCAGATGTGTAGTAATACTTGATGCTTGGTTGAGACAAATTGGGAACAAGTGTAAGGCAGTATAATATTTTTTTAAGAATGTGATAAACTTATGGTACTCATATTTCAACCATTAGTAAGTCTGAAAAAAATACAAAAAGGCTAGGATCTTTTAGCGATGCTAAACAATACTGACCTTGGGAAAGAAGCAAGAGTTTGGATGTATGCATATACATACAAATTTCTTAAAACTTTTATCAAAGGAATCAATGTAGAGGCTCAAATTTAAAACTGTATAATCAGGCTTATAATAAAACACAGTAATCCTAAAACCTATCACTTTTCACTCTTAGTTATGATTTTTAAAGGCAAAACCTTTTCATTATTCTAGTTTTTAAATCTTAGGAATGTTATTTACATATTTCTAAATAGTTTGGTTATATTTCTATTTTTTCCCTATTAACTTTTTGATATAATAGCTAAGGATTTAGACAATTTATATTTTATCCTTCTCCTCTCCCTCCTTGTCTTAGTCTGTTCAGGCTGCTGTAATGAAATACCCTAGACTGGGTAGTTTATAGACAACAGAAATTTATTTCTCACAGTTCTGGAGGCTGGGAAGTCCAAGATCAAGGGGCCAGCAGATTCAGTGTCTAGTGACACTCCACTTTCTTGTTCATAGATGGCACCTTCTTGTTGTACCACACATGGCGGAAGGGGCTAGGGGGTTCTATGGAGTCTCTTTTATAAGAGCTACACCTTCATGACCTAAGCACCTCCCAAAGGCCCCATCTCCTAATACCATCATCTTTGGTGGTTAGGATCTCAACATATACGTTTTGGGGAGTCATAAATATTCAGACCATTACATTCCTAATATAATTATATTCACAACTCTGCCTTTGCTCATTTCTGTAATTTCAAACAACATATTAAACCTTAATATCTTGTCACATCATTAATAGACAGTATCACTGGCCTTTATTTTGTAAGTCGTGGCACTGTCCTTTTCTGTTACTGCACCTCACCTTCTGCTACCTCTGATTCTATGTCAACCATACTCTTATTTAAAAGACATTTATTTATTTATATTAGCATGGATTTATGAATTCTTCTTTTGAGTTATAATCCACTAATACTAATTTGATGCTCAAAGTTAGCTAATGAAAGCCCCTTGAGTTGTCCTTTTGATATATTCTCATCATTTTTTGAGGACTTCCTATTTTCTGCCATGCTGAAATGTTTCAGGCTCATCTTGCACTTTTCCTGATGTAGCCTGGAATTCTTGGAGAATGATATTTGAAAACAAAGTTCATGATGCTAACTCTGCTCATTATTCTTAGTGTGTTATTGTTTCTAGGTTCTCTCAATAGTCAGAACTAGGAAATATATGTATGTATCTCCCTATAGATATATATACATGCATACATATATGCACATATATTTATTTTAATATACATGTGTGTATATGTATATGCATATTTGTATAAAGATATGAAGATATGTATATACATTATAAATAAAACATCTTTATGTATAATGTATAATTATAAAGGCACAGATACATATGTTTTTACATATATATTTAAAACTATATATGTAAAAATATATTTTACATATACATTTAAAACTAGCCCAGTTCAACATCATAGATGTTACCTTCACTTTTATATTTTTGTACTTTATAAGATCTGCTTTCTATTCTGTAACCTTTGTAACAGAAGAAGTTAGGTCTTCTGTGTTGTACATATGTTGATTCTAAAAATTGGAAAACAATGAACACATTTTAGATTGTTATTGTAGCTTAATTATTCATTGTAGAGACACATAGTACTTGTTAGGATCGTTTTTATTTCTTCACATTTACAGATCCAATGCAGTTATCTCTCTCCTATTCAAAGGAGGTTTTCAGGGCTAAATTAAACAGGTTTTCTCTTTTATACCCTCCACCAATTAACTTTATTAAATCTTCAGGTTTTCCCCTCGTCAGTGATAATACTGATTACCTGCCCATATCCTCTCACACTCAGTTCCCTCTGAGCATCCGCTTTTTTTAGCCATTGATCTTCCTGCTCCAATTTGGCCTGGGAGTACACATCAATGGTATTCTGAATTAAATCCACTGTTTCCTGAATCTTTCAGGTGTTTTTTTTTTTTTTTCGTTTTGGTAAATGTATACCCTAAAAAGGGCCTAAACATTTTCTGAATGTTTGAATGTTGGGAAAATGTCTTTATTTTTTCCTATGATAAATTGACCTTTTTTGCATGGTTATAAATATTAGATTAAAAATACTCTTCCATTGTCTTTTAGCATCTTGTAATGCCAATAAGAAATCTGATACTAACCTGATGGTTATTTCTTTTTAAGTGACTCTGTGAACATGTTTAGGATCAAATCTTTATTCTTAGTGTTCTAACTTTTCATACTAGTGAGTCTAGGTGGGGTTACCTTTTTATTCACTTTGCTGGGCACATGGCAGGCACTTTCAGTCTTAGTCTTGACAGCTCTAAATAATATTTTCTATTATTTCTTTGATAATTTCCTTCCATCCTTTTCTTCTGTTCTTCCTCTGATCTGTGTTAATCAGATGTTGGAATTCCTGGATTAATCCTTTATATTTCAATGTTTTCCTCTCATATTAACTATGAAGAGGACATCTTTTTTTGTTTGTTTTACATTCCTCTAATTTTTCTGCTAAAACTTCTAGGAACTTTTTTATTTGAAAAAGTTTAAAAAATTATTTTGAAGAGCTCTAATTATTTACCTGTTTCTTTTTTATGTCATTCTATTCTTTTCCTTTTTAAAAAACTAAATTAAGGCCCTCTTAGGCTATTAATTAGTGTTCTAACACATCCAGAATAATTGCCCTCATTCCCTCCAAAGAGATCATTCATTCTCTTTTGAGAAGAACTGTTTGTCTGTCTTGCCTGGGGGATGAAAATGCCCACTGCTGAAAATTCTGTGTGCAGTTTTTTTTGGAGAGCATCATTCATCAGTGCCCCCTGCCTTCTGGCCTACTATCTTCTCCTCCCTTCCCTTCATCTCACCTACAGTTTCTGAGTTCAGACTTATTGATATTCTGCTTTGCAGATTGTTTTTCTTCTAGATGGCAGTTCTTTTTGTGCATATTCTAGGGTGTGGCTTATGGCCATATGGCTTGTCACCTATTCTATTTTGTTTTTGCAGGTATATTATATTTTGTTGTTATTTAGATGTACATGTCCCCCACTTTTTGACATCTGTTAAATCACAGTGTCTCACAATTGATGATGTTTTAGAACATATTAAACATGTATATTACTTTTTTTAAAAAAAGGGGGTCTCAGGTAAATAGGTAATTAACTCACATGCTCTGTGTACTATCTTGAATCAAGTTCCTTTGGTTTCTGTGTTTTGAATTTCCTAGCGAAACAGGTAGCCATGTATTCCCAAGTCACGTTGCTTGGTGCTTTTGTCTTGAATAAAGTCTAACACAGTGTAGTATGTTTAGCACTTTTTTATGTTATTATTTATAAAGAAGTTAAGAGATACTATAATAGAATAATTATAATATATAGAAAGTGTTCATGCAGATAATGATAAGGAAAAGTTTAAATAAATGAATTGAAGGAAAAACTTATTTCTCCTCATTAGTATGTTTTCTGAAATTTAAATTATGAAAAAGAAAAATTCTTGGAAAGTCCCAATCTGGGACAATTATGGGCTATAATTCCCTAGAGTTGCTATATATCTAGATCTAGATCTAATTTCCTTTGTGAAATAAGTTTGAGAAACATGATATGTGCTTCTTTTGGAGGGTAATAAAATTCATTAACATGTTAAAGACTGAAAAGTCTTGTAATTAAGAGGCCCATTAATATTGCTTAATCCTGTATATCCCAACTTTTAAATTATAGAGGTTTCTTTTTCAATAATTTATAATCTCACAGTAGAATTCACGTTTCAAGAAACATTTTTGGATTCTGCTGGCCTAATGGAATAAATAAAAACTTGGTTTCTAGTCATGATCCTGGCATAAAATAATAGTAAGGTTTTTATTGTCATTCCATATTTTGTTCCTGTCTCCTAAATACTTTGTTAATTCTCTAAATTCCAAGTCTAGAGACTCTCTTAGGAATCTCTTTTTATTTCTAGTTTTTCATTTTTCCTCATAGCACTCTAAAATTATTTCCAGAATTCTTTGTGTTCTTTGATACTTAAAAAAATTCTTTATATTTTCCCACTGAATTCATCAAACATTTCCATTTTATCTTGCTTAAAGTATACTATATTTTGGGAAGTATATAAATATACTAGTTACATGAAATAAATTAGTAGGCAGTATTTCTTTGATACATTGGTTGTTTTCTATTAAAAAAAGAGAAAAATGGGTGAAACAATGCAAAGGAGATGCAATTACATGACCCTTGTCATCTCACTGCCTCTAGCAGAGAAAAGTATTCATTTTGTTGCTTTTTATTTTCTGACAAGGTATTAGGCCTTTGCCTCAAAGGTGTAACATCAGAATAATAAGATATCCTCTTTTGACTTATATCTGACCTCTGCATCCTACTCATTTTTTATTGAGAGTCAGCTAAATAGGTTGCCAGATATTGTGTCTCTTAGGAAATTCTTCCTGGAATCCTGCAGTAAACTTTCAGAGGGAAAAGGCAAATAAAATCAAATTTTCTGGTGGAATGCTTAATACAAGTAATATATTAGTAGCACTTTTGACTTTTTTCCAGAAATTTATCAGCTATTGATACAAACACATTATGCTGTCTTGATTTAAATTGTTAACTGTCCGCAATTAGTTCTAGTTAGTTTGGGCAGAAATCATTTTGACCAGACTTCTTCAAAATAGAAAAAGGGAATACTCTCGTATCCTAAAAAGAACTAATTCTAATATAGCTTTAATTTTTTTGTCTTCATATGTGAATGATCAAAGTAATTAGTGATCATAAGTGGTTCAGTAGTTTATCATGTGATGTTAACAAACAATAGGTCAGAATGTGACAGAATAACTTATTTGCCATCGAGTAGCAATATTTTTTTGTGCTGTGGTTACATTGTTAAGCAAACTAAAATAAGCAAATCTTCAAGCCAGGGTCTTAGTTAATGTCATTTTGTTTGGCTGAGAAAATCTGAAACATCTCTGAGAAGACATATTTTAAGAGAGCATTAGGACATGCATATTTTTAGGATGCTAATAAAGCCTGTCACCCCCTTTGGTTTTAGCTGCCAGAAATTATGATTCATAGTTCTTGATAGCGAAGAACAGAAAACACTGTAAAGGGAAAGAAATTCTAACAGATTGCTCAGGAATGATTTCTGAGTGTCAGTTAATCAGACATTTCTATTTCATTCCTTCAGAAAAATGCACACTTCTGTTTTGAAAAATGGATCTAGAAAAATCTTTATTTTTGCTTTCTAATAGCCTACAATTACTGATCAATTCCTAGTACTATTAAGAAAACAGGATTATGAAAGAATATGAAGCCTTATAATTATTTACATGAACAAAAATGACACAGCTGAAAATTTGCCTGTGAAGAATGTTTCAAAAGAACAAAGGAAGTGTGTGTGTGTGTGTGTGTGTGTGTGTGTGTGTGTGTGTGCATGTTTAAAGATTCTGGAGTCCAGTTATATTATTATATTGTATTATTTCTATTTTTCTTATTGTTCTGAAGAAAATGTTAGCCAATTAAGTACTTTTAATAAATTTTTTAAACTTATTTTAGAATGTAAAATTTCAAAGTATATGACAACATTCTGAATTAGTTGTATTATGCTAGGAAGCTTTGGAATAATTTAGACTTAGGGCTTGAAAAAGAATTACTTGCTATCATTATAATTGATAGTCAAAGTGTTCTGCATCGAATAACAACTCTTGCAAAAATCCTAAGTTATGCATGGTTTTGATTGTGATAATACATTTTTGGTGCTACTGCTTCTTTATTAATGTTGACTTTACTTATGACATGGTTTTCTCTCAAATTCTAGTTGTGTGGACTATTATTACCTTTTTCCCTTAAAAGATTTCTACTCCCCTTTTCTTATTACAGCACATTTAGAAATATACAGGGATGTAAAGAGAATTGAGAGCCTTGCAGTGTGATGGTTATTTAGCTTTTGAATGGGCTTTTACACAAAAATAACTGTTTTGTGGAAATTTTCAGGTATGAGAAAGCATCTCACTTATAAAGAAATCCCCTCTTATTCAATTGATCAGTCAATATTAAAAAAAATGCATGTGTTGGATATTGCAGATTGAAGTATGCACAGCATTTGTGTTTTAATTAAAATTTTAGAGGAAAAACCCATTCACATGAATTAATATCAAGATTTTTAACAGGTTGCATAAATGGTGACAAAATTTAAATCTTTGTATTCAGGAAGAATATGGAGTTACTTGGTGAAGATCACTGCATATATTAAATCTTTCAACATATGCTATAAATATTAAAGATCTGTGGCTATTAAATTACGTGAAAGCAAATGACTCATGAGTAATCACAAATACCTGTTCTGCTTCCACTTATCACTTGTTTTCGAAAAAGTAGCATGGAAATGAAATGCAAACATAACATAAAAGAGTATAACTTCCTGTTAAATGATGCTTTATCATATAATGGGATATTATAGCCTAATTCAATACAGGCCTAAGGCAACATTTAAATTAAATGAGAATTCCTGAAGCCAGGAACCTCAGTACTCTGAAGTGCATGCTGTTTATATATCTCTCCAAAAGTTTCAGTTTTCTTTTTTAATTGTTCCTGTGGAAGAGCAAAAGACTTTAGATGTAAATTGATTTCACAAATCGTAGAAGTCAAAAGAAGCAAGTAAATAGTGTTAAAAAATAGCACAAACTTGTACAAAAACCATCTATAGAGCTGATGAATGAAATGAAATAAAATTTGGCTCTGTTAGAGTTTTCATTACCAATCAAATATATCCTTGGTAATTCTCGTCTTTTTGTCTTTTTTTTTGGGAGGGTCCCCATCACCTCACCTGTTTGCTTTTTGATCTTTTTTTCATCTGAAATCAATGAACAAGGAGTGTGCTTCTTTCAATACACTGTCAAGGGGAAGAACCACTGTCTGGTTCTTTGGCCACACAGATACTTTGTTACTAAGAAATGAGAGTGTAGCAGCCACAGGGTCATAGAACTTCAGAAAGGAAGAAGCTGTGCTGCTTGGAGTCCTAAGATGCTCTCTGAGGAGCCTCAGAACTCCGGGTCTCCCCAAGGTCACTCAGCTCTAGTGGTTTTCACTTATTGGCCTTCCAACTCCGATGATGTCTGAAGAAAGGATTCCACTGTTTAGAAAAAACTGAAGACCTCCAAGTACAACCTGTCATTTTGTAGGTGAAGAAATAATACTTGAAAGTTTAACTGACTAGGGAAGGGTATTGAGGTGCTAAAGGGCCTCACCCTTTTCAAAGTACACAGAGAGGGAAGTGACACTGGCAAACTCTTCAAGAATAAAACTCACATCTTCTGCATTTCTAAGACATTTCTTTTTCATTATCATGCTTGATCCCTAGCAGAGATTAGATCACTCCCCAGAACACAGGGCAAATGAATGGTATGACCAGGAAGGGACTTGTGATCATTTTGAATCTTCGTTTTTGTTCAGTGCTATTTCTGGTAAGCTAGTGTATGCCATATTCACAACTTCTGAAGCAGGAGCAAATGATCTTATTTGAGGGTGACAAGGGTCTGGTCTCCTTTGATACTTGATTCCCAACTGAATGGAGAAAAATAAAAGATGTTAAGCATTGGGGATTCTCTTCCTTGTCTTCCCTCTCTGCCTTGGGCTAGTGCAAGGCAGTGATCTTGGGAAGGCTTGTCTGCTTTTAAAACCTACACTTTTCCTCCTTTGAGCTGTCCTAAGGCTAGAATGGGGGATGGCATGTGGATTGTGGGGAGTGTTAGCCAGCTTTTTGACCACAGATCTGAAGCCTAGTTCTCTAATAAGCCTTATTGATCTCTGGCTGGTTGTTTTTGTTTTTGTTTTTTGTGTCTTATTTTTCAGTTGGTTTCGAATCCAGGGGGAAATAAAGCAGTTACTTAACTCTCTAAAACACCCCGTATTCATGTTATTCAAACATGATATAAAGGATGGGAAAGATTCCTCAAAGAACTAGACAATACCAATACTACCTCAATCTGTTCTTCAAATTTATTGCATATTTCAGAGAATGCACACCTTAAGAAAAATAGTCCCTATCTATGTTCTTTCTGAAGGTGATGCTTTTTGACTGGTTTTCCCAGAGTATCAGTGTGTTTGGTTCCATCTAATTGAAGACTTGGATGATGTTCCTTCACCCCTTCCTGGCTCAAGTCCAATACCTGTAAGTCATTCCTGCTACTGCTCCCTTTCTCAGTCCTTCACCTAATGAATAACAAATTCCTGTCAATTTAATATTTAAAAGAACTTTGGAGCCTATCGATATCTCTGTATCACCTGCCTTTTTACCTGATGCTATTCCATTATTATCTTTTCTTTTCCAGTGGAGTTAATCTTCACTGTGATAAATTCCTAATTGGTCTTCCTGCTTACTGTGTCCTCATAAATGCATTTCCCACACAGCAGTGACAGTGATGGAATCGTGTTAGTCTACTACTTAAATTTCTTCAGCGGCTTCCCGTCATGTGGAGAATAAAGTCCAAGCCCCTTGCCCTGGCCCCTCAGGCCCTTTGTGCCCTGATGCCTGACCAAATTCTCCCGCTGCATTTTGGCCCCTCTCTCCAGCAGTGTCTGCACTTCAGTCACTCTGGTTGTCCCTGACGGCCTACACTCAACTCCTTGACTGTGTTGAGTTTTCACTGCCTTAGGACCTTCTTATACCTCTCTTGCCTAGAAATCTGTTTTTCTCCTACTCTTTCCCTGAGGTCTTTACAGAGCTCAGCTTAATGATCACTTCCGAGCTCTTTCCTGAACACTCAGTCTAAAGTAATTTCTCCCTTTTCTCCACTGTTCTTTTATAATAATACTCTTTTATTGCATAGCGCTCATCAACATCTTACATTTATTTCTGTTTACTTGTTTGCTGTTAACCTGAAGAAAGCTCATCTCAAACTATTGATTAAATAATCATGTCCAGTTAATAACAGGTAAGAATATTTATATATGTATACAGGCATATCTAATTAACTTATGTACAGTTATAGCTAGAGTAAATATTTTGTGATAAAAGCTCATTCTTCTTGTCTAGAATACTGGTGACAGTCTCAGGAGTGAACAGAGCAAGATCTAGGTTTAGACCACAACCTTTTCTTTGCTTGTCATTTTGGTGTGTGCCTCATCTGCTTCCAAGTCTTGCCCCGTCACCGATCAGAGCTGAAGCCATCTACATCCATCAACTTCTACCCACACACAGCCTGAATCAGAGCTGCAGCAGCCACTGCTAGAGAGCTCTCAGGCTTTTTGGCTTCCATTGTGCCAAATGAGTCTTTCAAATACAGGGATTTCTGTTATATGCGCATTGTGCTGGACATTATGTTCTTGTTAGTAAGTGTAAAAATTACACATTATTGAAAAAGTTAGAGATGACACGCTCTGCTAGTACCTTCTGCGAAATTCCTATTGTCTGTCCACACCCGTGAATGCTTTAGGTAGAGAAGTTTTACAGTCCTTTCCGACTTTGGGTTATGAAGAAGGACATGTTTCTGGAAAGTTCTCTTTGTCAGTTCAAACCCTTTTCCTATATGACTGGTTTAGCTCCTGATAACTGATGCCACTCTGGAAATAACAATTTCCTTACCAGACCCCACAAATTTAGGATAGGAATTTTCACTTAACTGTTTCTGGCCTATATTGTTGATGTATATATTTTTTCCACATTCAGGAACCAATGTTCCAAATTAAGATGAAAACGAAGTGAGAGAGTAGCATTGACATATATACTCTACCAAATGTAAAATAGATAGCTACTGGGAAGCAGCTGCATCTCATGGGGGGATCGGCTCGGTGCTTTGTGACCACCTAGAGGGGTGGGATAGGGAGGGTGGGAGGGAGACGCAAGAGGGAGGGGATATGGGGATATATGTATACATATAGCTGATTCACTTTGTTATACAGCAGAAACTAACACAACATTGTAAAGCAATTATACTCCAATAAAGATGTTAAAAAAAAAGCTGCCTTGACACACCCAAGTTTTGATATGGTCCAAAAGGATCAATTTCTTTCAGACAAGTGCTGAGGCTGGTGAAATGAGGTATCATTTGGCCATTGTTAAAAGCTAGAAATCTCCTTTGTAGAAAAGTGACAATTTCCTTTTTTTCTTTCTTTTTTTTTTTAATATTAATTACTGTCGTTTTATTTTATTTTTATTATTTATTTATTTAACACCTTTATTGGAGTAAAATTGCTTTACAATGGAGTTTTAGTTTCTGCTTTATAACAAAGTGAATCAACTATACATAAACATATATCCCCATATCTCTTCCCTCTTGCGTCTCCCTCCCTTCCACCCTCCCTATCCCATCCCTCTAGGTGGTCACAAAGCACCGAGCTGATCTCCCTGTGCTATGTGGCTGATTCCCACTAGCTATCGATTTTACATTTGGTAGTGTATATATGTCCATGCCACTCTCTCACTTTGTCCCAGCTTACCCTTCCCCCTTCCTGTGTCCTCAAGTCCATTCTCTAGTAGGTCTGCATCTTTATTCCTGTCCTGCCCCTAGGTTCTTAATGACCTTTTTTTTTTTTTTATTAGATTCCATATATATGTGTTAGCATATGGTATTTGTTTTTCTCTTTCTGACTTACTTCACTCTGTATGACAGACTTAGGTCCATCTACCTCACTACAAATAACTCAATTTCATTTCTTTTTATGGCTGAGTAATATTTCATCGTATATATGTGTCACATCTTCTTTATCCATTCATCTGTCGATGGACACTTAGGTTGCTTACATGTCCTGGCTATTGAAAATAGAGCTACAGTGAACATTGTGGAACATGACTCTTTTTGAATTATGGTTTTCTCAGGGTATATGCCCAGTAGTGGGATTGCTGGGTTGTATGGTAGTTCTATTTTTAATTTTTTAACAAACCTCCATACTGTTCTCCATTGTGGCTGTATCAATTTACATTCCCACCAACAGTGCAAGAGTGTTCCCTTTCCTCCACACCCTCTCCAGCATTTATTGTTTCTAGATTTTTTGATGATGGCCATTCTGACCGGTGTGAGATGATACCTCATCATAGTTTTGATTTGCATTTCTCTAATGATTAGTGATGTTGAGCATTCCTTCATGTGTTTGTTGGCAATCTGTATATCTTCTTTGGAGAAATGTCTATTTAGGTCTTCTGCCCATTTTTTGGATTGGGCTGTTTGTTTTTCTGATATTGAGCTGCTTGAGCTGCTTTTAAATTTTGGAGATTAATCCTTTGTCAATTGCTTCATTTGCAACTATTTTCTTCCATTCTGAGGGTTGTCTTTTCATCTTGTTTATGGTTTCCTTTGCTGTGCCAAAGCTTTTAAGTTTCATTAGGCCCATTTGTTTATGTTTGTTTTTATTTCCATTTCACTAGGAGGTGGATCAAAAAGGATCTTGCTGTGATGTATGTCATAGAGTGTTCTGCCTATGTTTTCCTCTAAGAGTTTTATAGTGTCTGACCTTAAACTTAGGTCTTTAATCCATTTTGAGTTTATTTTTGTGTATGGTGTTTGGGAGTGCTCTAATTTCATTCTTTTACATGTAGCTGTCCAGTTTTCCCAGCACCACTTATTGAAGAGGCTGTCTTTTCTCCATTGTATATTCTTGCCTCCTTTATCAAAGATAAGGTGAATGTATGTGCATGGGTTTATCTCTGGGCTTTCTATCCTGTTCCATTGATGTATAGTTCTGTTTTTGTGACAGTACCATCCTGTCTTGATTACTGTAGCTTGGTAATATAGTCTGAAGTCTGGGAGCCTGATTCCTCCAGCTCCATTTTTCGTTCTCAAGATTGCTTTGGCTATTTGGGGTCTTTTGTGTTTCCATACAAATTGTAAAATTGTTTGTCCTAGTTCTGTGAAAAATGCAATTAGTAGTTTGATAGGGATTGCATTGAATCTGTAGACTGCTTTGGGTAGTATAGTCATTTTCACAATGTTGATTCTTCCAATCCAAGAACATGGTATATCTCTCCATCTGTTTGTATTGTCTTTAATTTCTTTAATCAGTGTCTTATAGTTTTCTGCATACAGGTCTTTTGTCTCCTTAGGTAGGTTTATTTCTAAGTATTTTGTTCTTTTTGTTGCAGTGGTAAATGGAAGTGTTTTGTTAATTTCACTTTCAGATTTTTTTCATCATTAGTGTATAGGAATGCAAGAGATTTCTGTGCATTAATTTTGTATCCTGCCACTTTACCAATTTCATTGATTAGCTCTAGTAGTTTTCTGGTAGCATCTTTAGGATTCTCTATGTATAGTATCATGTCATCTGCAAACAGTGACAGCTCTACTGCTTCTTTTCCGATTTGGATTCCTTTCATGTCTCTTTCTTCTCTGATTGCTGAGGCTAAAACTTCCAAAACTATGTTGAATAATAGTGGTGAGAGTGGGCAACCTTGTCTTGTTCCTGATCTTAGTGGAAATGGTTTCAGTTTTTCACCATTGAGGATGATGTTAGCTGTGGGTTTGTCATATATGGCCTTTATTATGTTGAGGTAGGTTCCCTCTATGTCTACTTTCTGGAGGGTTTTTATCATAAATTGGTGTCGAATTTTGTCGAAAGCTTTCTCTGCATCTATTGAGATGATCATACGGTTTTTCTCCTTCAGTTTGTTAGTATGGTGTATCACATTGATTGATTTGTGTATATTGAAGAATCCTTGCATTCCTGGGATAAACCCCACTTGATCATGGTGTATGATCCTTTTAATGAGCTGTTGGATTCTGTTTGCTAGTATTTTGTTGAGGATTTTTGCATCTATGTTCATTAGTGTTATTGGCCTGTAGTTTTCTTTCTTTGTGACATCTTTGTCTGGTTTTGGTATCACGGTGATGGTGGCCTCATAGAATGAGTTTGGGAGTGTTCCTCTTTCTGCTATATTTTGGAAGAGTTTGAGAAGGATAGGTGTTAGCTCTTCTCTGAATGTTTGATAGAATTTGCCTGTGAAGCCATCTGGTCCTGGCCTTTTGTTTGTTGGAAGATTTTTAATCACAGTCTCAATTTCAGTGCTTGTGATTGGTCTGTTTATATTTTCTGTTTCTTCCTGGTTCAGTCGCAGAAGGTTGTGCTTTTCTAAGAATGTGTCCATTTCTTCCAGGTTGTCCATTTTATTGGCATATAGTTGCTTGTAGTAATCTCTCATTATCTATTGTATTTCTGCAATGTCAGTCGTTCTTCTCCTTTTTCATTTCTAATTCTGTTGATTTGAGTCTTCTCCCTTTTTTTCTTGATAAGTCTGGCTAATGGTTTGTCAATTTCGTTGATCATCTCAAAGAACCAGCTTTTAGTTTCATTGGTCTTTGCTATTGTTTACTTCATTTCTTTTTCGTTTATTTCTGTTCTGGTGTTTATGATTTCTTTCCTTCTGCTAACTTTGGGGTTTTTTGTTCTTCTTTTTCTAATTGCTTTATGTGTAAGGTTAGGTTCTTTATTTGAGATGTTTCTTGTTTCTTAAGGTAGGATTGTATTGCTATAAGCTTCCCTCTTAGAACTGCTTTTGTTGCATCCCATAGGTTTTGCGTCGTCGTGTTTTCATTGTCATTTGTTTCTAGGAATTTTTTGATTTCCTCTTTGATTTCTTCAGTAATCTCTTGGTTATTAAGTAGTGTATTGTTTAGCCTCCATGTGTTTGTATTTTTTACAGATTTTTTTTCCTGTAATTGATATCTAGTCTCATAGCATTGTGATTGGATAAGATACTTGATATGATTTCACTTTTCTTAAATTTACCAAGGCTTGATTTGTGACCCAAGATATGATCTATCCTGGAGAGTGTTCCATGAGCACTTGAGAAGAAAGTCTATTCTGTTTTCTTTTGGATGGAATGTCCTATAAATATCAATTAGGTCCATCTTGTTTAATGTATCATTTAAAGCTTTTGTTTCTTTCTTTATTTTCATTTGGGATGATCTGTCCATTGGTGAAAGTGGGGTGTTAAAGTTCCCTACTATGACTGTGTTACTGTCGATTTCCCCTTTTATGGCTGTTAGTATTTGCCTTATGTATTGAGGTGCTCCTGTGTTGGGTGCATATATATTTATAATTGTTATATCTTCTTCGTGGATTGATGCCTTGATAATTATGTAATGTCCTTCTTTGTGTCTTGGGATAGTCTTTGTTTTAAAGTCTCTTTTGTCTGGTATGAGAATTGCTACTCCAGCTTTCTTTCGATTTCCGTTTGCATGGAATATCTTTTTCCATCCCCTCACTTTCAGTCTGTATGTGTCCCTAGGTCTGAAGTGGGTCTCTTGTAGACAGCATATATACGGGTCTTGTTTTTTTATCCATTCAGCCAATCTATGTCTTTTGGTTGGAGCATTTAATCCATTTACATTTAAGGTAATTATCGATATGTATGTATGTTCCTATTACCATGTTCATAATTGTTTTGGGTTTGTTATTGTACGTCTTTTCCTTCTCTTGTGTTTCCTGCCTAGAGAAGTTCCTTTAGCATTTGCTGTAAAGCTGGTTTGGTGGTGCTGAATTCTCTTAGCTTTTGCTTGTCTGTAAAGGTTTTCATTTGTCTGTCAAATCTGAATGAGATGCTTGCTAGGTAGAGTTATCTTGGTTGTAGGTTTTTCCCTTTCATCACTTTAAATATGTCATGCCACTCCCTTCTGGCTTGCAGAGTTTCTGCTGAAAGATCAGCTGGTAACCTTATGGGGATTCCCTTGTATGTTATTTGTTGCTTTTCCATTGTTGCTTTTTTTAAAAAATTAATTAATTAATTAATTAATTTATTTATGGCTGTGTTGGGTCTTCATTTCTGTGCGCGGGCTTTCTCTAGTTGTGGCGAGCAGGGGCCACTCTTCATCGCGGTGCGCGGGCCTCTCATTGTCGTGGCCTCTCTTGTTGCGGAGCACAGGCTCCAGACACACAGGCTCAGCAATTGTGGCTCACGGGCCTAGTTGCTCCGCGGCATGTGGGATCTTCCCAGACCAGGGCTCGAACCCGTGTCTCCTGCATTGGCAGGCAGAGTCTCAACCACTGCACCACCAGGGAAGCCCTCCATTGTTGCTTTTAATATTTTTTTCTTTGAATTTAGTTTTTGATAGTTTGATTAATATGTGTCTTGTTGTGTTTCTCCTTGGATTTATCCTGTATGGGATTCTCTGTTCTTCCTGGAGTTGATTAACTATTTCCTTTCCCATATTAGGGAAGTTTTCAACTATAATCTTTTCAAATCTTTACTCAGTCCCTTTCTTTTTCTCTTCTTCTTCTGGGATCCCTATAATTCGAATGTTGGGTGTTTAATGTTGTCCCAGAGGTTTCTGAGACTGTCCTCAATTCTTTTCTTTCTTTTTTTTTTTTTTATTTGGCTCTGCAGTAGTTATTTCCACTATTTAATCTTCCAGGTCACTTATCCGTTCTTCTGCCTCAGTTATCCTACTATTGATTCCTTCCAGAGAATTTTTAATTTCATTTATTGTGTTGTTTATCAGTTTGTTTGCTCTTTCGTTCTTCTGGTTCCTTGTTAAACGTTTCTTGTATTTTCTCCATTCTATTTCCAAGATTTTGGATCATCTTTACTATCATTATTCTGAATTCTTTTTCAGGTCGACTGCCTATTTCCTCTTCATTTGTTTGGTCTGGTGCGTTTTTACCTTGCTCCTTTGTCTGCTGTGTGTTTCTCTGTATTCTCATCTTGCTTAACTTACTGTGTGTGGTCTCCTTTTCACAGGCTGCAGGTTTGTAGTCCCTGCTGTTTTTGGTGTCTGCCCCCAGTGCGTAAGGTTGGTTCAGTGGGTTGTGTAGGCTTCCTGGTAGAGGGGACTAGTGCCTGTGTTCTGGTGGATGAGGCTGGATCTTGTCTTTCTGTTGAGCAGGTCCACGTCCAGTGGTGTGTTTTAGGGTGTCTGTGACCTTGTTATGATTTTAGGCAGCCTTTCTGCTAGTGAGTGGGGTTGTATTCCTGTCTTGCTAGTTGTTTGGCATAGGGTGTTCAGCACTCTAGCTTGCTGGTCATTGAGTGGAACTGGGTCTTGGCGTTGAGATGATCTCTGGGAGATTTTCACCATTTGCTATTAAGGGGAGCTGGGAGGTCTCTGGTGGGCCAACGTCCTGAACTTGGCTCTCCCATCTCCGAGGCACAGGCCTGACACCCGGCCAGACCACCAAGACCGTGTTATCCACGAGGTTCAGAATAAAAAGGAGAAAAAAGAAAGAGAGCAAGAAAAAATAAGTAAATAAAATAAAATGAAATAAAGTTATTAAAATAAAAAATAATTATTAAAAATAAAAAGTAATTAAAAAGTAATAAAAAAGAGGTAAATAAAGAAAGAAGGGAACAACCAAACCAAAAAACAAATCCCCCAATGATAACAAGTGCTAAAATCTATACCAAAAAAAAAAAAAATCGAAAACCAAGAAAAACGGAAAAACAAAAAAAACGTATAGACAGAACCCTAGGACACATGGTAAAAGCAAAGCTATACAGATAAAATCACATAAGGAAGCATACACATACACACTCACAAAAAGAGAAAAAGGAAAAAAAATATATGTATCATTGCTCCCAAAGTTCACCACCTCAATTTGGGACGATTCATTGTCTATTCAGGTATTCCACAGATGCAGGTACATCAAGTTGATTGTGAAGATTTAATCCTGTGCTCCTGAGGCTGCTGGGAGAGATTTCCCTTTCTCTTCTTTGTTCGCACAGCTCCTGGGGTTCAGCTTTGGATTTGCCCCTGCCTCTGCATGTAGGTCACCCCAGGGAGTCTGCTCCTCCTCAGATGGGATGGGGTTAAAGTAACAGCTGATTAGGGGGCTCTGGCTCACTCAGACCGGGTGGATGGAGGGGTACGGATGCGGGGCGAGCCTGCAGCGGCAGAGGCCGGCGTGACGTTGCACCAGCCTGAGGCGCGCAGTGTGTTCTCCCGGGGGAGTTGTCCCTGGATCATGGGACCCTGCAGTGGAGGGCTGCACAGGCTCCCGGGAGGGGAGGTGTGGATAGTGACCTGTGCTTGCACACAGGCTTCTTGGTGGCTGCAGCAACAGTCTTAGCGTCTCATGCCCGTCTCTGGGGTCTGCGCTGATAGCCGTGGCTCACGCCCATCTCTGGAGTTCGTTAAGGTGGTGCTCTGAATCCCCTCTCTCACGCACTGTGAAACAAAGAGGCAAGAAAAAGTCTCTTGCCTCTTCGGCAGTTCCAGACTTTTTCCTGGACTCCCTCCCAGCTAGCTGTGGCGCACTAACCCCCTTCAGGCTGTGTTCACGCAGCCAACCCCAGTCCTCTCCCTGGGATCTGACCTCCAAAGCCCAAGCCTCAGCTCATAGATCCCACCCACCCCAGCGGGTGAGCAGAGAAGCTTCTTGGGCTGGTGAATGCTGGTCGGCACCGATCCTCTGTGTGGGAATCTCTCCGCTTTGCCCTCTGCACCCCTGTTGCTGCACTCTCCTCCATGGCTCTGAAGCTTCCCTCCTGCCATCCACTGTCTCCACCAGTGAAGGGGCTTACTAGTGTGTCGAAACTTTTCCTCCTTCACAGTTCCCTCCCACTGGTGCAGGTCCCATCCCTATTCTTTTGTCTCTCTTTTTTCTTTTTTCTTTTGCCCTACCCAGGTATGTAGGGAGTTTCTTGCCTTTTGGGAGGTCTGAGGTCTTCTGCCAGTGTTTAATAGGTGTTCTGCAGGAGTTGTTCCACATGTAGATGTATTTCTGATGTATTTGTGGGGAGGGATGTGATCTCCACATCTTACTCTTCCGCCATCTTGAAGGTCTCCAAGTGACAATTTTTTAAGGACCAACTCCATTGTAGACACTATGCTAAACATATAATATATTAAAATGTAATGCTGATCCAAGAAAGTAAAAAAAGAAAAACATGGCTGTCCATGTCCTTTGACAAGAGGAGAGAGTTGTGCTTTATATTTTAGTGAAACTTCTCTATCTTTGTAAAGTTATATTAAAAGCTTATGTCAGTAAAAGTTTTGAAATGAGGAAAAACAACGTTCATGGTTAACAGCATGTTTTTCAAGCTGTCTCAACAATGAGTGAGTCATTGTGGAACTGAACAGAGTTCAGTCTGGTCCTCAGCCTCCCAGTCTCAGAAGCCTGATTTCAATTGCATACCAAGAGTGAATCCATTTTTCAGCATGGCTGATGTGGAGTCGGAATGCTATCTTATCAATTTAGAGTGAAAAATGTAACTCACAGACCAGCTTTATAAGGACACTTACTCACTTTGGGAAGTCCTACCTGGGCATCTAATTTATTAACAGTAGTGTGGTTGCTGAGCCTACAAGAAGAAGGAGAAGGAGAGAAAAAGACGAGGAGGAAGAGGAAGAGGAAGAAGACAGAATCAAATAATAAATAGATTTGGATTGGTATATCCCCTTCCAGAACAGGGATGGCATTTTCAAAGTTTTTGGCTAAGTATTTGCCTTTTCTAGACAGAGCTGAATAGCACTGCCAATATATGCCTCTGCAACTTTTTTTTAATGTTTTGGTGGCTGACCAACTCAATTTTGAATGCACATATTTTAAAATCTCTGTTAAAACAGTCAATTCAAGTACAATCAAATATTGCAGAACTTGGAGCCATTACTTCTTTAATGTGGCTGTATATGTCTTCTGTGGTACATTGGATAAAGATATTAAATTAAATTTCTCAAAATTAAAACTGGGTGTCAAATATTGAAAACACTGTGCTTAAGAATACTGTGTGGATCAGCATTAAATAATCATTTGTAGGCTAGCTGTTTAACAGTGTCTTTTAGCCAGTCACAGAAGGGAGGAATGCTGGAAATAAAAACTTAAGAAACTAGACAGAGAGGAAGAGGGGTTAAAGATAAGGACTGTTGTTAAAGGGCTGCTTCTTAGATTCCATTTGGTTGGGGCACATTGATGCTCATTTGCCTGCTTCCTGCTTAGCCTGGACAGAAGAGAGGATCCTTGTTTGCAACAAATCTGTAAAGCTGGGCTGCTGTTTTTCCAGATAAAGTACCTTACTACAAGCTTTTGATCTGAATATTGGATGAAAAATTTTAAAATTGCCTAATTTACTTTATAATTTTTGTATTCCAGCTAGCTAGCCCACATTAAATGCAAATATTGTTTGGTTGACACTATTTGCTTGATTTATTGTTCCTTTTTACCTGTACAGAGGCCCTGTTGGAGATTTCTTTTTAAGCACTGGCTTCTTATTGTGAGTTGTGTCTCTAACATTGGAGGAGGGAAAAATATCCTGCAAGATTTTCTTGCAGCATAAACCATTCTGAGGACCTTTTAGTCTTTGTAGATGATTTCACAGAATTTAAAGTCTGAGATCACTATGGATGTAGGGCACTGGAAAATTGGGAGAAACACAACTGGGTATTTGCACTGTCATTCCCTGAAATGCATCTGTGGGTTGGAAATAGTTATTGAAAAGAGTGGAAACAGATCAATTAAGAAAGAAACATTTATTAACAGAACCAATAAAGCTATTTTTGCTCTTTACTGGAGATCAAAGTACTGTTAATAAAAAATCGAAATAAATTAAAAGTTAGACCATTTACAATTAACTTAAAATCTATAGTTTAAATCTGGAGTATGCTCATTTGCAGGACGTTTTCAAAGTTTTATATTGAACAGATGGCTCTTTTTTAGACTTTTGAAATGAAGAATGTGCCTTGGAATCAACAATCTGAATGTCATTGTGAAGGCAAAAAACAAGATCATCAGGTAGTTTTATCGATACACTCTTCAGTTTGGTAATATATACTTATCATGTAGTAGTAAATTTATTCTGAGATAAATTTCTTTCTTCTTCCTCTTCCTCTTCCTCCTTGTCTTCTTCTTTTTCTCCTTCTCCTTATTCTTGTAGCCTGGCAGATCAGAGGCTTACATAATTATGGATTGTAGAACATGAACAAGACAATTTTTATTCTCATTGTTCTGAATGTCATAATAAATGCTCTCATAAGATAATGGAATCTTCCATTCTTTGGCTAAATATATAAAACCACACACTTTGGCTAATATATAAAATTATAATTGTATATAAATATAAAAATCACACACAATATACCATTTAATTCCCATACAACGTGGAAAAACTTTAGTTTACAAGACTGACTGGCCCCGGATTCTTATTACAGGTTAAAGGTTGCTGTCTGAACTTTTGTTTAAAAGTAAACACACAAATAAATTTTGTTTAAAACAAAACAGAACAAAATAATAATAAAAAGAACCCTGGCATTACCTAGATGGCAATCTTTGAGAGATGTGACTCTTCTAATGATGTTTACGTTATTGCAAGCTCTGGTAGAACTGTGAGCTCTGAATTGGATGGAGAAATACTCCTTTCAGATTTGTCATGAATATGCTGGTTGCCCTTTAAACAGGCTGGATGGAAAGCTCTGTGCAGTTATCAAAGAGAAGGAAAGCAGAGTTTTCTTGGAAACTAGGCAGGAGACTAAATGAATGCCCTCAGAACAGTGAATCTCAAATACTGGCCAATGGACTCAAGCTGATCTGTGATGACATTTTCACTGGATTGCAGCGAAATTAGATCTTCAAGAAAAAAAATAAACTTTTCATTAAGTGTATTCTTTTTAAAGAATTATTTATTCTTTATTGAGAGATTTTGTACTTCCTACTTTTTTGGTGTTTATATAATGATGTAATGATGATAGTGGATATAGTTTCATTCCTTTTATTTAATATTTTTCCTTGACAAAATTAAAAAATATAATGGTAACTATTTCCTTTCTAATATTTTTGGGGATTTTTATTGATTCAAAAAATTTCAAAGTCTAGGGAGTCCAGGATTAGGAGAACGTTAGCCTGCTGTGTAACAGGTTCTTAGCTTTATTCTTCTTTCTTAGCTTTTACTGTGATGTTATGATCATTAAAATTGGTAACTCTGGCCTGATTTTATCTGAGATTAGAAACCAGATACAGGGGCAATTTTAAAGCTATTTAACATTACCCAAAGCTTAAGAATTTTTTGTAAAGTTTGGCCAATATAATTATGGCCTAAGTATTGTTAACAGAGGGCCACTGTCAGATTCTGGAAGTGTCTCATAAACAAATATTACATTTTATACTGGCACAGTTTGTTTGTTTGTACATTATTTATGCTTAACTCTGACAAGTGATAGAAACAAAGTGGATTCTGCACCTTTTGAAAACATGTTGCCCAGTTAACAAGAACATTTTTGGTAGTTTATATGCCAGAGCTAATCTGGGTTTCCATACCTTGCAAGCATACCTCTGAAGACTAAACCCTTCCATAATTTCGGTAGCTGTTGTACACATAGCACAAGCCCAGCCTAGAGATGGCTTCTAAAACTATGTGAATGTGCTTGGGAACTGTGACATGTACTACTTACTAAAATGGACTCTAATATAATAGACATAAAATTCCTGAATATTTAGATGGAAGACACTTTCGAGTTCCTGTAAATCAGCATTACCCAAACTAACTTGTGCTGCAAATTGCTAAACAATCTAAATTCTGTACGATAGGCTCCAGATATGGCATAGATGAGAAAAAAGAGGATGTGAGTGGGAGGGGGTAAGCTCGAATAAAAATTTTGTATTATTATTCTGACCCAAACTCCATCTGCTTACCAAGACGGCTATTTTTCTAGAAGGTTCATTTTATAAAGCATTAAAAAATCTTCTATACTTCAATTATTTTATTTAATAATAGGTTATATTTAAAAATTTAATATCCACCTTTATTTTTAATGGATTTTAAAGGTATATCATATATAATTATCATAAATTCTTAACAATTATCAAAAACAAAAAATCACTTAGTTTCACTTTACTAAGGATGATAGGCATGCAACTGATAATCATATGTCTAAATATATATCTATTACATACAACCATGGCTGCACATTAGTATCAGCTGGGGAGTTTTAAACCACACTGACGCCTGGGCCCACCAGGTATGGCCCTGGACCCCATAGTTCTTGCAGCTCCCCAGGTGATTCTAGTAGCTTGGAGAAATATAGGTTCTGTCCTATGACAGGTGCTTCTGAAAAAGGTGACTACATAAAGAAAGAGTTTTCTTACATATTATTTGTCCTTATAAAATTTATTTCCAAAGATTAAATTTAAGATCTTTATTAATGCATTTCTGTGGGAAAAATTGGAAAAAAGGTATTTTTGAAGGGAATCTTGGTACTTAATTTCTTCCACATCCTTATAATATCCTCTGCATATGTCATCTCTTTATTTACTTCCTTCCATCTCTTCTAGAGCTGATTCCCAACTCCCACTACTGTTAACCCTCATCTAGAAAGAAGCTTATGTCTACCATTCTGAGTGGGCTTTAACATTTTTGCATATATGTTCAATTCTTTAAAACCTGTTGAAATTCAATAAAAGACTAGGAGACATAGGAATGATGCCAGGAGAATGTGTAGTAGGTGAGAGAGACTCTTTCCCCAAGAGGCTGGAGGTATTTCAGGATTAGACTATGTATATACATATGTATGCATTTATGCATATAGTATATACACATATTTGTGGTATAGATGTTCTTTGTGTGTATAGTATGTGCTATGTTGTGTTACAGGCGTGTGGGAAAGGACAGTGTGACAATGTGTCTTTCTCTTTCACTGTACTGTGTGCTGCTCAGGATCAGATATCTTGATTTATTACTTTGTATCCTCAGCCTTGCCCAGTGGCTAGCATATTGGTGCTCTGTAAATGTTGGTAGCATGAATCCATGTTAAAAAGAGAGAAGGAGAGGAAGAAAGAAAGGAATAGGATGCATTTAAGGTGGCATTCAACATGATAGGGCAGAGAATAAATAGTTTTGATGTTTTCAGCTGTACATAAGTAGAAGGCATGCTTGGCAGGTCAGGAAAGGGAGAAAGGAGACTATTCAGCAAAGCCTGGCCCTCGGGCTCACATACATAAAGATCCACAACCTAGGATCCCTTCTGTCTTCAAAGGAGCCTCATCCCTTCACATGGTGGGGCGAGGAAGGGGTGGGTAATGGGTGGAGAATAGAAATCTAGATCTGAAATAGCTTTCCTGTTTGTGGAAATAGCTCTTCAGTATCCCTCATATTCCAGTGACTGAGGAATTGTACTTCTGTATTTCTAAAAGTCTTCTTCCTAAGATTGCTTAGAAGGTAGGATGGGAACTACCGGTTTGTAGAAGAAAAAGCTTTACCTTTGCAGTGGCCTAAAGAGCAATGAGATTTCAGGGGATACTTGGATTCCTGCTTCTTGGAATTAACAAACATTCTGGGGCTGCACTGTGGGGAAGAAAAAGAAAATGAATAGAACGATGCTTCAATTAATTTTTCTCTTGGTCATCTGTCTTTTCCTGTTTTATTTTTTTGCTTCTTATTCTTTTGCTGTTCGTCATATGTCATAACATTATTTTGAGGCAATATTTAATAAATGATAAGAAATTACTTTCAGTGACTTGATAAAATAAAAGAATGTGTTTTCCCCCCCTGAATTAACTGGATAGATTACATTTCTTAATAACAGACAAACTGAGGCTGGTTGCAGAGTTTTAAAGTTATCTATAATTTTATACATTCTTATATTTTATTGTCATAATTTTATATTTAAAAAATCTTTTGGTTTTATAATTTGACTTCTATTTTTCTTTTGACAGTTATTCAGTGTATGTGTGTGGCTTGGTGTGGGTATGTGCACATATACCTTTTATCCCCGAGTACTGTCAAATGTTCTTTCTGAAAAAGACATCATGTTTTCCTCCATAAGGTTATTAACATTTTGTATTAACATTAAGAAATGTTTCCTCTCCACAATTAAGTATTAAAAGTCACCTGTGCTGGTTATATTATGACTGTCCTTCCAGGCCACCCTCTCCCAGGGCGGCTGATTGCAAGAGCTACTCTCTGCCTTCTGGTTGGTCTCTGTCAAAGACTGACAACAGTGGTGAAGCAGTGGGTGGGAGGAGCATGGGGTCAGAGTATTCTTTCCCCCCAGCTCCTTCCATGGTGAGTGGCTGCGGTTGCCTATGGCCCTCTAGCAAAGCCACAGGCCCTCTCCAGTAAGGGGTCCTTTGCACTCACCGCTCTCTGAGCTCTGGTAACCATCCTTCCTCTTGCCTCTTCAGGCCTCAGACTGTACAAACTCTCCAGTGTTGCTGGCCCTGGTGCACCCTATTCCTGAGTAGTCCCCTGCTCATATTTTTATAAAGGGTCCTTTTATTAACATCTTCTCAGTCTCCAGGCTTGCATGTGTCATCTTGCTTGGACTGTGAACCTGCCAAATACACCACCTCAGAGCATTTATCCCAGACCCCCACTAAATGGTCGAGGTGTAGAGAACTAAATGCTGTTTTTCATCCTTGGTGTGTTTGGGGAGAAATCTGTCTTTTGCTTTTGGTCTTTCACTCTTCCTTTTTCTCCAGGAAGGATTTTAAACTTTTAGCTCCTCTTCAACTTGCCTCAATCGAGAGTGTTTAAATATCAACAGATTTCCAGGGACATGGAGAATATGAGGGAAGGTATGCATTCTCAGACCTATCCTGGTATGGGCTTCATGGTATTTTAGGAGAATAGATTGAGATCTGAAGGTCCTGACTTTGTCTTAAAGGCAGACATAAATAAGTTGTTTCTGCTCTGCTGTGTATTCTCTGAGATAATAAAAGTATATGAAATTCACGGGGGAAAAGCCCATTTTTTATTTTATCAAGTCACTAAAAGTAATTTCTTATCATTTATTAAATATTGCCTCAAAATAATGAGTTTGCTTTTTTCTCTCTCTAATTTGGATATGCCTATCATTTACTTTTCACCTATGACTTTGAATAAGTTTGTATACTTGCATACATATCATATTGGTGAAAATAAGTTGTTCGGGCTTCCCTGGTGGCACAGTGGTTAAGAATACGCCTGCCAATGCAGGGAACATGGGTTCGAGCCCTGGTCTGGGAAGATCCCACATGCCGCAGAGCAACTAAGCCCGTGTGCCACAACTACTGAGTCTGTGCTCTAGAGCCCGTGAGCCACAACTACTGAGCCCATGAGCCACAACTACTGAGCCTGTGCTCTAGAGCCTGTGAGCCACAACTACTGAAGCCTGCGCACCTAGAGCCAGTGCTCTGCAACAAGAGAAGCCACTGCAATGAGAAGTCCGCGCACCTGAACGAAGAGTAGCCCCTGCTCGCTGCAACTAGAGAAAGCCTGCATGCAGCAACGAAGACCCAACGCAGCCAAAAAAAAAAAAAAGCAAGTTGTTCAGTTTTTGTTTTTTTTCCCTTGTGAGCAGTTTGGATTGACTTTATCAATCTTTAAAAGAAAAAACACTTAATAAAATCAATTAAATACAAATTTCAGGATATTTCTTTAATGGAAATTAAACACTTTATTCATATATTGTATCTTCATTTTATTTGAAAACCTAGAATTGTAGCGTAAGCGTGGGAATAAATGCTACCTTTTAATCTATTGTGAGAGATATGTAACACATTGACAGATGAAAACAACTAGGGACTATTTTATAAGCCTCCAATCATCAAATAAGTGACATGTTTGAGTCAATCAATTTAAGAGGTTACTGGTTCACTGATGCAACCATTTGAAGAAAATGTGTTTGATGTTACAGAAGCCAAAAGCTGAATAAATGTGTCATCTGTTTTTCATTTTAATTTACTATTTCAGAAGTATTTACTGTGTATTAAAAAATCTTTTTACCCTTTCGAATCTTTTGGACAACCTGGAAAAATTCAGAACAGTTTAACATATATCTATAAAAGCACATTCTCAGCTATCTTGTTCATATGTGATATTAATAGCATTATATATCAACTTTTTAATTCATGTAAGAAAAGTATTTTACATTTAGCTGCTGAGTTTTAAATAGAATATACAAAAAACAGAAAAGATAAAGACTTCTAGTTTGGAACAAAAATTAATTAATAAAAGAAGTTTTTTAAAAAAATTGTACATTATAAATCAATCTGAAAAGTGTTTCTAGTTTGGAACAGAAATATCTGGGAGCATGTTACCTTTAAAAAATAAATATGTTTTAAAAGGACAAGCTTTGTCTTAAGAGATTATTATTTTGTGCTGTTGTCCATGAGAAAATGTTGCTAGATTAAGAGATTCTCCTAATTCAATTCTCCCTCCAACCCCTATCCTTCCCTTGCAATTAACACCCAATTACTGTTTTTCCTTTTCTCATTTTTTTTAACCTCTCTCTTGTCCACAAATTGCTTTTGAAAAAGATCCCTCTCTTCTCTCCGGATGCTCTTCTCTCTCTTCTGCTCTCTGCCCTCTCACCCCAGGCCACTCTCTCGGGCTGGATCCATCCAGTCCTATCTCTTGACAAAGCTAATTTCTTCTTCTCAGTTTGGCTACTAAATCTTACACTCTGCCCTCAACAGGCTACTTGTGATGCCTCTGGATATCCATTTATGCATATCCACATGCTCTAAATGCCACCACTCCTTAATTCACTGATTTTTAGCCAGAAGCAGGGGGCGGGGGTGGGGGAGAGGGAAGTATCATTGCCTTGCTTTAAAGCTACTGTCTTCTACTGGTTTTCATTAAAGGGATGGGAGAATTAAAAGTAATATTTCTCAGGTTTTCTTGAGTTGGTTTCTAGGAGTGAGCGTCTTTACCCAGCCAGGTTCAGGCAACAGGGATGGAAAGTGATGAGGAAAAGCAACAGGGGCGTTGGAATTCTCTAAACGGGATCCTTCTAGCAAAGAAATAGTCCTGCAAACAGGAGATGTGATTACATAGGCTTAATTAACAGTTCAAAGTATTGGGGAGTACTTATCATGGTAGGATGCATGTTTCTTGTTCTTTAATGAGTAAATGACCCATTCCAGTGCATGAGCACATATCAGAAGCACATGGCAAAGAAGAAGCATGGTGTTGGTAGATCTGATCAAAGTTTTTCAAAACTGACTCCAAGTATTTGATGAAGAAGATTAACATGGAAAGAACTTACCAAACACATACAGCATAAGAGCCAAGAGACCTTCTAAGGGACTTCAAGGCTCCAGCGTGCCCACATAAAGAATATCATTAAACAGAAAGAAGACAAAGACAAGAATAAATATCTAAGAGTGCTGAGTCTGTAGAATAACTGAACTACCGATTGATGATTTTTTTGTTCTATTTTTAATATATACACCAGAAGATGTTTTCAGTTTTTAAAAGCAAACAAAGGAATGAGTTTGACCTGGGTTCTAACTGTGTAACTCTCTTAAGTGTTCTGAAAGATGTCTGGACCAGAATTGGTTAATTAGCGCTTTGTGTTGCACTGTTACATATGACCTAACCAGAGATAAAAAGGTTTAAAGGTCTCTTGTAACCCTGCAATGCCATTTGTAACACAAAAATAACCCCCTTTCATTGCTAGCATGCCACTGTAGCACGCAGGTTATTTTTTCCCTTCACTGCAATAAGGGCAGCTTTCGCATCAGAAGAATTCTTGGCAAATTAATGCGCTACCTCTTGGGCTAATTAAATTAGAAAGGATCAAAAATACAGAGCGGCTTTTGTGGTGGACACAATGTCGTGCTTCATGCATCTTGCTCAGAGAGGAATTTCTGCCATTTAGCCCCCTTTGCCTCTAGCAGTGTTCTGGACTCTCTAACACAGTCAAGTTCCTAATTTGCCTCAATGAGAGAGAATTATTAACTGATAATAAGAAAAGGAGCATTCACAGCTCCAGGCTGGGCTGTGTGGAAAAGGGTGATCTACCCAGCACCTGAAGCGCATGCAATTTTTATTAATTCCTGCCTAAAACAATGCATTCAGGAGTAAAATTGCTGTGCAGATGACAAAAACAATTACGCCTTTGATTTGTTCGTTCTAAAAATGTGAACTACTTTAGCTCAAATATAACCAGATTAAACAGCTAAAGCGGTTGCTCACCTCTCATTTAAATCTAGTTTGGATTGCAGCAAGCATGTTTTATGTCGAGAAGTTGCCACTGCCACTTAAACTGATTGTTCCTATTGAAATCGCTGAGTGCACAAGTGATTTTGGCAATAATTAATATTGTTGTCTCTATATTGTGGTCCTTTGTTTGGAGGATGACACTGATGATGGTGTTGCTATCTTTATGGGCATTAATCCCAGAAAGAGAGATATAGGCTCCAGCAATCAGTCCTTGCATGACTACGTGTTTCCTTAGACTTCGGTGTTTTGCTGCTGTTTATAGAGTCTTCTGTTTGCAAGTCTGTCACTTTGCTTCTTAGGTATCATGGTAGCTTTGATCAAAACAAGATACCTTCATTTCTACTTGCTGCAACATCACAAACAGCCTATTGCTTTCCAGATTCATGTCACAACAATTGGAGTTTCTTCAGTTGTTGTTGGCAGAGTTTATTCTGCTGTTCTTTTGAGGGTGACTGTATGTTAGTGAACTTTACTGTCTTCCAGGTTTCGCATGTCTACAATTCACAGAGCTTGGTCGAGCCTACATATGTAACAATGTTAAATTCAGTGCATGTCTTTGTATATGAATAAGGAATGTAAATGTGTTTGTTAAAAAAAAGATTGAAAGAAGTGTTGCCAGTTGTGCCAGGACCATTATTCTTATGTAGATTCTTGGCTTGGTCATAATTTTTGTTGATTTAAACCGTTTGTCAAAATGAAAAAGTCTCATCATGCTATTGTTTTGTATGTGTGTTTTATTCATTTATGAGCTTCCTTCAGATGTAACAGAAATTAGTGATTGTATTTGGCTATGCTGTTTGGATCTTTGACTTTTTAAGAGGTTTTCATAGTATATGCAAATGCATGATCTTGATCTGCTTCAATACTTCCATGGTGAATTGCAGTCTTTAAACTGTGATCAAAAATTCCCTTCCTTGTGTGTAGCCTGGACTCGTCTCCAATTCACTGGTGAAAAATTCAAGAAACATTGGTGATATATGCAGTATGTCAAACCAATGATTTTTCTGAAAGCTAGAGAATATTCTAATGTCATTTTCAAAATTTCCTGTTTGAATCCCCAAACATAATGGGCAACAAATGTGTTCTATTTGAATCTGTTACCCTGCTTTTTCTTCCCCATCGTTCTTTGAGTGCTAGAAAATTGTTCTAAACTAGGATTATCTATTTTGATCTCATTGGTCATTTAACTTTGTAGTACTAAGAAAATCGAACTTCTTTCACTCTAATTCATGCTTCCTCTTTCAATATTCATCTCAAGCACTACCACTATTCATCTTGGATTATTTTATGTCACACTCATAACATCTCCCCTTCAATTCATCTAGAATTTAATTCATAGAGTAAAAAGATTTGTAATTGTTATATACTAAAAAAACCTTGGTCTGGTATTTGCAATTTTTATGCATAATATTTTAATTACTTGAGAATTGATATCATGTAGTATGTTTTCTTTTATTGCCCATAACATCTAGCTTGGCATACTCTAAATATTCAATAAATTCCTTTTTTTTAACCAAATAGTTTCTTTAATGGGTACCAGAGATCAGTTCTATTGGCAATGTTAAATGTTTGTGTAAAAAAAAAAAAAAAAAAGGTGTATAAAGAGTCTTATGTAGCTATGAATTAGTTTCTAAACTGAGAATATAAGGAGAAGATTGTGTTAGACAAAATTACCTTAAGAATCCTTTCTTAGGAAGCTGCCGTATTGGAGACCAATGGATCCTATTTCCTCAGTAAGTCCAAAACAGCAAGGTTTTTCTCCAGTACTGGAATAGATAATATATTGTTTTTTTGCTTGAATATAAGTGAGTAGTTGGCTTGTATTTAGGGTCCATATTGTAGAAAATAATGTTTATTTGAGTCACCCTCAGTGCTAGAAGCTGTTTAATATATGAAAGGCACATGAGAACTGAGAGTGGCTAAAGGAAGAGTGGCTTCATGTCTCTTATTTCATGCTCATTCTTTGGAAGTAGCTGGCAGGATTGTCTTGATACGTAAATACATCTTTCTTCATTTATTTATTTATCTTTTTGGCTAAGTTACGTATAGTTGTAATTCCATTACTTCAGTGTACATTATAATGTGGCTCCATTGTGTAATTTCTCTCATGCCAGACAAAATGCTTCCTGATACATTTTGAAGCTGTGTTCAGTGCCTGGACCTGGCTTGTAAATGCAGTCTTGGGGCTCTTTGAATGCTAAACCTACTTTGCCCTCTTTTGTCTTCATTATGGCCAGTTTCATATGGTGAACAAGATATAATTGACATATAATCCTTCATATGGAAAGTATGTCACTCTTTTAAATCCCAGTGTTGTTAAGGAAAGTGCAGTTTAGGGAGACATGTATCTGTCAGACCAGAAGAATCTTTAACAAGTTTTCTCACTGTCCTCAAGGAGTCCTGTAGAATTTTCTCATTGTTCTGTGAGAAAAACAAACAAAACAAAACAAAACAGGTATGTGGTCAACCTCCTTGCTTCATGCTGAACTCTAACTTTGTTGTTAATATTTGTCTTAACTCTCACAAAAAGCTGGCATCCTAAAAGTCTGGAAAAGACTCAGGGAGGGAGAGATCACATGTGCTTCCTAGGGGCCCCTTATCTTCAGAAGAGAGATTTTAAGGTGTTGGGTTTTCAGAATTGTATGGCATTCTTTTCCTTGAAGATTATTTTCACTAATTTATGGTTGGCTTTAAAATGACATTATTTTCACTAATTTGTAGTTGGCTAAGTTGACATTGATACTGATAAATAGATGTTCTGAGGACAAACTACTTTTATAAAAAGTTTTTTTTTTAGCAAACATATTTTAAAATGGTTCAAATTTATCTAAACCTCTCATCTTCACATAGTGATTGCATGTGAAGCACACACACTTTTATCCATACACACTTTTCACAATGGAATGCATATTCTTTCATAAACTTTAACATTAGGTAGGTGGACTGTATGAAAGATGCCAGTTCTTTTCAAAATGACAGTTGTAACATTTTAAAGCAGTTCTACAATCTAGTCTTGGTCTTCTCTACTTTTAAGCTCTTACTTTCCCTGAACATATATTGGGCCCAGAGAAACAGAACATGCCTATTTTCTTTCTAGTATATGAGAGTGCTGTGTTTGAAAATATCATCTGTATGTGCTTTATTTTTATTTCAACCATACGTGCTTTTATAAGTATTTGAAAAGCAAATATTTTAAAGATTTGAAATAGAAAGAAGGGAATATATGTGAGTTACAGCAGCCCCAGGGTAACAGTATCTCACACACTAATGATTCATGTGGAGTTTATGTGTCTATTTATGCTGTCATTTATTTGGGGGAGGGGTTGCTAGAGAAAGAAAGCAGGGTATAGCATATTCCTAAATACCAGTGGTTTCTGAAGAAAAAAAAAAAAAGAACACCCTGAACATTATCCTTATTTAATTAGGAGCAATCATTACATAATTATTCACATTAATTCGGTTTCTTTCAAAAGTCTTACACTTATTGGCACTTCCTCTTTTTTCCCTCTTTGTTCTAAAAGAAAGGCAGGGTGTTGTGTATTAATTGAAGGGGAAAAGGGAAAAGGTTTATTTTCTTTTGAAATTATACAAAAATATTCACATTTGGGGCCTGGGGTCCATGTGGTGTCTGATTTTATACATGATCCTGGATTTTTCTATAATTATTCCACACTCAGGTAAGTAATGGTGTCTTTAAAGAAGCCAGAAAACTTGAACTCGGATCTCTCTCATATATGTAGGATTTAGATCATCAGAGTGTAGACTCTGACTTGGAGGAAATGAGTGTGTCATCTAAGAGCTGTGTATGACGATACAAAACAAAAATTATATGGGGGCACTGCTAGTGAAGCCAGAACTCCTATAAATGAGTGAAGGGTGGTAAGAAAGGATGAAACATTGTTAAATCAACATACCGAGATATTTTTACTTAGTCACAGATTACTTATTCACATAGTTTACCCAGAAAATTAGGTTTCTAAGAGATAATGAAAATAAACAGTTGTTTTTATTTCTATGTATCCTAATAAAGTCCAGAAAACAATTACACTAACAAGCCATAGATTAATTTTCATCATCATCACAAACCTGAAAGAAAAGGCAGATGAGTCCAAACAAATTTTCAGAAGTCACTCCCTGTTTTTGGGGTGTGTGAACACTGACATACCTGAAGGACTAAAGGGAGCAAAAGTTAAGGAAATTAATTGAAAAATTATTAGTTCTTACCATGCAGGGGCAAGAATAAATTAAAGCAGATGCACACTGGAAAGTTTCCTTTCTACTTTTACCCACACATCCATTTCTTTGCCTTTTGCAGTTAAATAGAAAAGAAGGAGAAAACTATTTCCAGGTGTCTTCACTCAGTCTCTCAGTTTCAGAAATATCAGTATATGACTTTACTACTGACAGGGGACAGAGAAAGAGGATATCATCTCTTCTGATCCTCTGTTACAAATATAGTTACAAAATGGTGTAAAATAGTTCTATTGAGTTCCAGATTTGCGACTACAAAAAATTGGGTATTTCTTTCTTTTTCTCTTTGCTTGAAAATCAAGTCCACCCTGTCTTGACCACATAAATAGAACAATTTTCCTCTGTGAACTGCTTGATGAGGCTGTGGCCAGATTCATATAAATGTCATAAAAACAGAGTACAGAATGGATTATTTTATGATTAAGATCTGTATGGATCTTTGTATGAATGCAACGTGCTTTGGCAGGGTTCTGCTGCACGCACACTACTTTTAGTGTGTGTGGTGGAAAAAATGGTCTGCCACACTGTCACTTTAACGTCTTTCTGAAAAGGAACAAAAATCACTGGGCTCCACCAAAGGTTATAGCAATCATACAAAGGTTTGGTCTGCTAACCAGTACAGTGTGTGTTCTATTTCCCATTGTGATAATAACGAGAGTAAGATTCAATAAAATGCCACAATATTTCTCAGCACTTTGTCATTAAATGACAGGCTGGCATCCTATTGTAATCACAAGGTAAAACTTTCCGGTTCTCTAACTGATGTAAAAAGATTCATTTTTCTTTCCATATCTTTGATTGTGCCAATGAGCTGATATCTTTCTGTATCTTACTTTTTCTCTCTTCTGTTCAAATCTTTTAGGGGAGAGAGAGGCTTCATTCAGATTTAATTTTTTGAAACATCAGACAAGCTGCTATCAGCACGTGGATGCCAAGATGGCCCTTTAATAAAGAATTGTGGTTTAAGAATTTCAACCAAAGGATTAATGTATTAAAGTGAATAATAGCATCCAGGCAGTAGCAAAGATGATGATCAGAGTTGGTGAAAGAGAGATTATTGATCATCTGGCTCTATCAGTCACAAACAGGGAGGAGGAAAGCAAAAGAGAGGAAAAGGAGATTAAAGAAAATGAAATATAGTTTAGTAATGCCAGTTGATTCTGTTGCTAATTATATATCCTTGGCAAGAAGCCTTTGGTTATACAGTAACACTCCACTTATCTGGTGGTTAGATTTCCAGCAATCTTTACCACTCAGAACACAACTGAGATCCTGGAATTGTACCTTGCAAAGCTTTGACTATGTAAAAATAACTTTCTTTGTTGGAAATGTTCAGCTATCTCCTGGAAAGTTTATTGAATTACTTTTGGGTATACATTTAAGATTGTTTATTTAATATACGTGGTTGTTTGGATATTTTTAAGGCACTTTAAGTTGTTACCCAGGTTTTCAAGGAGGTAGGTAATAGGGAGGGGCCAGAAAAACTTTGGGAAAGGGGAAGGATGTGCAAATTGGCACGCTGTAAAACATGAATAACCATTGTTTGAAAGACAACAGTAAGTACTCTAAGACAGAAACTGCTAAACTGTCTTGATCACTTAGAAGAGGGAAAGACAACTCTCAACTGTGGAACTCAAGGAAGTCTTCATGGAGAGAGGTCATTGATATAGGGCATGGTGGGATATCTAGGATTTGAAAAGGTAGGAATTGGAGGATGGAGATTTGGGAAAGCGTGGAATAATAAGAGGAAGGCAGGAATATTTGAAGTCATTAATGAAGTGCTGAGACTAGCTCAATGTGGTTAAAGTATAACATGAATCTAAGGGAGTTGTAGAAAATAAGTTGAAATGACAAATAAGGACCAAGCTATGGAGAGTATTGAATGCCAAATTAAGGCACTGTGAATAATAGCATCGAGGCAGTAGCAAAAATGACGATCAGAGTTGGTGAAAGAGAGGTTGTCAGTCATCTGGCTCTATCAGTCACAAACGGGAAGAAGGAAAACAAAAGAGACTTCACTGTAGGCATTTAGAACTACTTAAAGTGTTCAGTTAGGGATGATAAGATGTCAGAGTTGTGCTGTAGGAGGTGGGGGTGATCAAGGAAGGTACCCAGACTTCTGGCTTGTTTGATTCTAGAAGTGGTGGTCTCATTACCAAGTGGGACACACAAGAGGACAAGCATATTGGAAGAGTGGAGACTGGTATATTTTGTATGAGAAATGCAGTGTTTGAGCTTATACGCTGCCAGCAGATGGCTAGCCTGCTGTGGGAGATCATGAGACGGGGAGGCTGGAGAGAGATTTGAAGTCAGCTAGGCAGAGGAAAAGGCAATTCAAAGGTAAATGTTATAATTCAAAGATTGGATGGGGTTATTAAGGTGTAGTAGGTAAAGAATGAAACAATAAGGAATATGGATAGATCTTTAGAATCCACATTAATGGGAGAACAGTCATGGAAGAGGCTAAGAAGTGACAAAGAGTATAGCAATGAGAAAGGAGGCCTGTCATAGACTGTAGCATCGTGGAAAATGGAAAATGAACAGTACAGAGGAAGGGGAAGAAGAATCAACACACACTGAGTATCATAATAGATCAGAACTGAACGTACACAATATTATTTAATCTTCCCAAGCATCCTAATAGAGATATATTTTTACATTAATTTTACAAAGGAAGAAACTGATGTTCAGAGAGGTAAGGTAGCATGGCCAAGGTTACACAGCTGGCAAGCAGCTGAGCTGCAGTTTGTGCTCAGGTCTGTTCAGCTCAAAGTCCATGCTTTTGCACTGTTCAATGTTGCCAACAGGTTGAAGCCTATAGGAGAGGAGAAATGGCTGTTTGATTTGTTGACCTTCAGCAGAGTTGTGAGAGCAGAGGCCATATTTTATTTATTTATTTATTTATTTATTTTTGGCTGTTGGGTCTTTGTCTCTGTGCGAGGGCTTTCTCTAGTTGTGGCGAGCTGGGGCCACTCGTCATCATGGTGCGCGGGCCTCCCACCGTCATGGCCTCTCTCGTTGCTGAGCACAAGCTCCAGACGCGCAGGCTCAGTTATTGTGGCTCACGGGCCTAGTTGCTCCACGGCATGTGGGATCTTCCCAGACCAGGGCTCGAACCCGTGTCCCCTGCATTGGCAGGCAGACTCCCAACCACTGCGCCACCAGGGAAGCCCCCAGAGACCATATTTTCAAAGAATAAGAAATAAGTGGGTGACAGATTCAGTTTAGTTCATGTACCATTTATTGGGCACCTGCTGTATAATGAGGAACTGTTCTAGCTGCTGGAGACACAAAGACCAGCAGGACCTAGTCCTTGCTCTCAAGGAGCTTGCTGTCTGGAAGGAGCAAAACATACATCTAGATTATTTCAATATGATACTGTATCTGCTTTGAGAACACAGTTTACACTTTCATTCAAAAAGTAGAATGAAAGTATAATAAAAAGCAGAATGAAGGCTTTTTTCTTTTTACGATAATGTACATGTGAAGATGTTTGTAAACAGAAGGAAGGACCCAGTGGTGAAGAGGTCATTGAAGATGTTAAAACAAGGGCAGATGAGAGAGGGGTGGGACCAAGGACATAAGAGGTGGGGTAGGTGAGTATAGTTGTCTTTTTTAAAAAAATTATACTATAGCTGATTTACAGTGTTGTGTTAATTACTGCTGTACAGCAAAGTGATTCAGTTATACATATATATATGTATGTGTATATATACACATTCCTTTTTAAAATATTCTTTTCCATTATCGTTTATCACAGGATATTGAATATAGTTCTCTGTGCTGTACAGTGGGACCTTGTTGTTTATCCACTCTATATATAAAGGCTCACATCTGCTAACCCCAACCTCCCAATCCATCTCTTCCCCAAATCCCTCCCCCTTGGCAATCACCAGTCTGTTCTCTATGTCCTTGTTTCTGTTTCTATTTCATAGATAGGTTCCTTTGTGTCATATTTTAGATTCCACATATAAATGATATCATATGGTATTTGTCTTTGTCTGACATATTTCACTTAGTATGATAACCTCCAGTTGCATACATGTTGCTGCAAATGGCATTATTTTGTCTTTCTTATGGCTGAGTAGTAATCCATTGTATATATGTACCACATCTTCTTTATCCATTCATCTGTTGATGGACATTTAGGTTGCTTCCATGTCTTGGTTATTGTGAATAGTGCCATGAACATAGGGGTGCATGTATCTTTTTGAATTACAGTTTTTTGAGTATATGCACAGAAGTGGGATTGCTGGTTCACATGGTAAATCTATATTTAGTTTTCTGAGGAACCTCCATACTGTCTTCCACAGTGGCTCTACCAACTTACATTCCCACCAAGGAGGGTTCCCTTTTCTCTGCATCCTTTCCAGCATTTGTTATTTGTAGGGTTTTTTAATAATGGCCATTCTAACTGGTGTGAGGTGGTACCTCATTGTAGTTTTGATTTACATTTCTCTAATAATTAGCAATGTTGAGCATCTTTTCATGTGCCTATTGGCCATCTGTATGTCTTCTTTGGAGAAATGTCTCTTTAGGTCTTCTGCCCTGTAGTTGTCTTGAGGAAAAAAACAAAAATAGGGAATAATCTGATATTATCCATGAATGTATTTAACAGAAGCCTTTCGTATGCATACTTTATGGAAAAGAACTAGGCCTGAGAAAATTAACTTAATATTTTGTGTGTGATTAATATTTCTTGTGAGGCAGACTGCTTTACCATCTTTGGCCACCTTTGACTTTCCATTTGTCGAGGCCATAAACTTTGGGCAGTCAAGACCAAAGTGGAGAAAGGCTTTTTCATTCTGGCTTATTTTCAAACAAGAGGTAAACAGACAGATCTATAAATTGTATAGAAAAAAATCCATTTTGTTTAGTCATTACTGTTCTAAGTTTAAGGCATAAATACTTTCAGTACATTTCAGTACTGTGATTAGAGGCTACAAAAGCTGTCCCCAAAAAAGCAGTGTCTTTCTCATCTTCCTCATCTAAGAGGAAAAGCAAATTTTGTGTTGTTGTGCTGGAATAGCTTTAGTAGATTATGTCATCTCATTGTTTAATGGCTGTAAAAAATTGTCAGAAATCTTGTCTTCATAGTGTTCTCTATAAGCTGTTCTCCTTCCTAAGTATTGTTGTACTTTCCCCATTCACCCATACATTTACAGTTTTTCTTAATAGGATTCAGGCTATGGTCTATGATAATGTAGCCCCCCCTCTCATTTTTATTTTTTTTTTGGTGCATTACCACTTCTTATTAGCAACTCTACTTCTGGAAAAAGAAAGATTCAATATTGTGTTTTGCTAGAGCAATAAATGCTATTGGGGCTTAAAGTGGAAAGATATGTATGAAACTCAACGGCTTCACACCTGGTATTACTAAAAAGGCACCTAAAAAGAATGATTTGTTTTTCCTAATTTTTTAAACTTTTTATTTTATATTGGAGTATAGTTGATTAACAATGTTGTGATAGTTTCAGGTGTACAGCAAAGTGATTCAGTTATACATATACATGTATCTATTGTTTTTCAAATTATTTTCCCATTTAGGTTGTTACATAATACTGAGCAGAGTTCCCTGTGCTATGCAGTAGGTCCTTGTTGGTTATCCATTTTAAATATAGCAGTGTGTACTTGTCAATCACACACTCCCTAACTATCCCTTCCCCAGTTTTTGCTAATTTTTGACACATCAAATATTAAATAAATAATTTATACTTCTCATTGGTATGTTTTTATTAGTTTGATCCTAATAACAATGTAAAAATATGTGAACAGTTTATTTTTTAATCATACAGTAATAGTCCTGTGGTCTTCAATACCAATAATCACGGGTCTGTCAACTTACTAGAAATGATAATGACGACTTTATTTAGAGCTACGTTAAGGGGAGTAAGCTCTTGACTTGATGAGCCTAGTGTGGTTGTTCAACTCTTATTAGCACTACTGGCACTCTGTGACTAAATATTCATACATTGAATTGAGATTAAAAGGATCCACAAATCTGGTGTCAAGAGAAATATCTGCTATTTTGTAGAAAATGTAGCAGTATCTTTGTTAACCCAATATTTTATGAAGAGTATAATGTTTGGTCATTAACATCATCTTCTTTCTTTACCACCAACAGCATTTTAGGAAAATCGACCAATACTTTATGGATTCGCTTCCAGGCATACAGAAAAAGATTCAGAGGCCAACACTGGTTTATAAAAGCAACAAAAATCTAACAGTGAATTCCAAAAATAACAATGACATTTTATTTTTTGAAAATGTTTGCTTTATAACCTTTGCTATTTCAATCTCTGATAGGGTTAGACGCCCCCTCACCCAGCCAAAATGACCCGCAACCCACAGGTTATAAAGTGATACCCCATATTTTGAAACTCACATAATGATTTTGGCCTTTTTTTTTTTTTCTGAATCATACAACTGTGGTCCACTCACATTTTATCTGGTGTTATAATGCTATAATTCAACTCAACAGAGTGCTATAATATAATAATCTACCATATTTACCATATATGATAGTTCTCTTTTTTTCATTCCTTTCTTCTTGGTTTCAGTGCTGTTTAAATCGGGGATTTTTTCCCTTTGTTTTTCCAGTTTTCTTCACAGTCTTCTCAATTATCTCCTTTTTACTTTTCATTTTTACTATTTCCCTCACCCATGTTTACTCATATTATGTTCTTCAATGCAATTTTATTTAATAACACTCTAACTATATTAGTGCCACATATTCTCACAGAGTTAGGCAATTCTCAAAGTGTGGATTCAAGAGAATACTCATTAAAAAAAATCAAATGCCTGCTATTGTGTTGGTTGCTGGTGCTAATTTTCCTAACTCCCATTGTTTATAAATATCTGACACTAGATGAAGGCAAATATATTTAAATAACAAATTTCTTCTCAGAAGTTTTTAGATTGGAACTCTAAGAAATATTTCAGGACCATACTAAGAGGCTCTAACCATAGACTGTGGTGGATGTATCAGATTGAGGTCCAAGGGCATGGCCACATCATCATGACAATAGTTTAAGTTGTTAAGAAGCTCAAGGACCAACAAGTGAGAAAGTAATTCTCCATCAAGATTGCCAGCTGTTTTTAAGTGTTTGGAGACCAAGATGAAGACCACAAGAATCAGTGGCAGATTGTCAAAGCAATGATGCAGAAGCCTACCATTACCATTACAAACCACAAGAGGTACAGTTGTGTTTCCTGTGATGATGGAAAGCTTGGGTATAATTAGCTTGTGGACATTTCTAGAATTTGAAACTTTTTTTTAGGAAAAGAATTATCTGAATATATAGCAAATGAAATAGTGTCTACGTTTGTGAGAGAAAACTGGGATAAAAAATTATTTGCACAGTCCTCTTGCTGGCTCAGTCTTAATTAGATTTGTGGGTTATACAGTAGAATTAGTAAAGGGCATACTGTGAAAAAGAAATTTAGGAAACAGAAACTTTTGCTCCAAAAGGTTTTACTTTGGAGCTGAATATAGATATGTGTTTTTCTATTGGCAAAATTTAAAAAGGCAGAAGCATCTATCAGAATTCTTGTTTTACTCAATATCGCTAATTATTAGAGAAATGCAAATCAAAACTACGATGAGGTATCACCTCACACCAATCAGAATAACCATCATTAAAAAGTCTACAAATAATAAATGCTGGAGAGGGTGTGGAGAAAAGGGAACGCTCTTGCACTGTTGGTGGGAATGTAAATTAATACAGCCACTATGGAGAACAGTACGGAAGGTCCTTAAAAAAATAAACTAGAATTACCATATGGTCCTTCAATCCCGCTCTTGGGCATATATCCGAAAAAAACTCTAATTCGAAAAGATACATGCACCCCAATGTTCAGAGCAGCACTGTTTACAATAGCCAGGACATAGAAGCAACCTAAATGCCCATCGACAGATGAATAGATAAAGAAGATGTGTTATATGTATATATATACAATGGAATATTAGCTTTAAAAAAGAATGAAATAATGCCATTTGCAGCAACATGGGTGGACCTAGAGATTATCATATTAAGTGAAGTCATACAGAGAAAGGCAAATATCACATGATATCACTTATTTGTGGAATCTAAAAAGTGATACAAATGAACTTTACAAAACATAGAAAGACATAGAAAACAAACTTATGGTTACCAAAGAGGATAGCGGGGTAGGGGAGAGAGCTAAATTAGGAGTTTGGGATTAACATATACGCACTACTATATATAAAATAGGTAAATAGCAAAGGCCTACTGTATAGCACAAGGAACTATAATCAATATCTTGTAATAACCTATGATGGAAAAGAATCTGAAAAGGAATATATATATATATATATATATATATATATATATATATATATATATATATAAACTGGATCACTTTACTGTACACTTGAAACTAACACAATGTTATAAATTAACTATACCTCAATAAACATTTTTTAAAAATTAATGAAAAAGAATTCTTGTTTTAAATCTACCTCCATTCAAGGCAGTTGAAGATTATGACAGTAATCTGAAACTTGAACTATATGCAAATCTGTCTAACCTTGGAATAGATATATTAATTCTGGAAGAGTGATATATCACTTTTATTCATCTTACTTTAGTATCTTTTAATGAATTAGTCCCTTTTTATTAAATGACGAAACTCTTACTTTCAAAATGACAAATAGAATCCTGGCTTAAGGTGGATGGCTATTAACATAACCCTTGCCTAAGCAACAGAATTATACATATTCTTCCCAACCATATGCTCCTAAAATAGTCTTTCTAGACTCCACTAGAAGATTCAGAGTATGGTTCCAACAGGAAGGTTATACATAAAGCAGTAGTTAGGAATATAGGTTTTGGACTTGGACAGAAAAGTGTTCAAATACTAGCTCTTACATATACCAATAATGCAACCTTAGAAAAAAAGCCAAGTCATTTTTTCCATATAAAATATGAATAACATTATCTAATATCTAAAGTTGTTGAGAGGATTACATATGATAATGCCTACAGATTTCTTAACACACTACCTGACATTTAGTAAGGATTCAAGAAATAATAACTAATACGATTAGAATTGTTGTTAGGTCTTAAGTTAGTCTGGTTTCCTGTGACTCACACAAAGTTTCTTTTTTTTTCAGACACGGATTTACCATTTAGTGAGGTCAAGACAATCTGGAATACCTTTGTTTAAAGGGGTGGTTGAATTTACCATGAATGATTAGACATACTATGCCCAAGTTGGCTCTCATTGTGTGATGTTAGATAATTATCCATCCATTCATATAGTGTAATTCTGTTTTCCTAAGATATAGGCATCTTTTAGATTTTTAAATAGACTGTGTGTGGTCAAAGTTTACTATATTTTGGTGGTCAGTGTTTACTGTATTTTGGGAAGCATTTTGTTCTTGGTGGAAAGGTATACTGGTCTAAGAACGGCATTGAATATAAGTGGAGAGTTCGATATTTTCACTTGGGACACATAGGACCATCTTGTGTAAACTTCTTATCTAGTAGATGATATAGTTGAGGTACAGAGGAATAAAATACTTTGATAAGATGGCTAGAGCTGTAACTGAAATCCAGGACTCTTGACTTTTGGTCCCATAGTACACTATCTCTTTACAATTCTTATTTACTTGAGTACTGCATGAAACATCTATTTAAATGTGTCCAATGTGAAAATTTCTTATCCTGAATACTATTTCCAAAAGACAAATGGTATGTATACTAGTCTTATTTGAGACACTTGAGATAATATCCAGTTATTAGAAACAAGTGTTTGACTTTATAAATTCCCACGAAAAGAAGTTTTAATGCTTAGTAATGAAAGGGTCTTCTTCACAGCCTTGATGCTACTATCTGGGTTATTCCTGGCTTATTTTTCTCATTCCAGCTTATATTTCAAATCATGCTTGGTTAGTCAGTACTTAGGGAATGCTAAATGTCTTGAAGGTGCCATCAAGCATGGTTCCTTCAGTTTACCTGGCGGTAACCCAATATCCCAGCTCACTGTGAAAATTGCCATGACATCACTGCCCAAGCTCTGTATTCCTAGAATAACTAGTGAATTTCAGTTTCCATTGCTGTCCATTTAGTGCCTAGAATGAATGAACACAAATTTCTTATTCCTTGAGTTGAATAGTAATGGAAAAAAATACTTAAGTAGTCACCTGCTGAAAATAAAAGGTCCATACGTAGGGTGGATACATATTTCTGGGATTTTATTAGAGGTTTGACCAATTTTGACTTCATTTGTATCATTTTCATGTTAACATAATATTAAAAAGATAGTTGAATAAGTGGAAAATATAAATCAGTGTACCTGGCTATTTACACTGTGAGAACAGAAGTGTGCTTAATGTGCTGAATAGTGTTGTGTAAAACCAAACTATTGAAATCACAGATGATTTGAGTTGGATTAATATCTTGAACCTATATTTTTAGTCACTTATTGGGGGAATGAGTTATTTTGCCCATCTTAATGATTTACAAGGTTATCAAGACCTATGACAATAGAATGGGAAATTTTCTTAAGATTGTGGAAAAATTGAGACAAATTGTTTTAGTCCTATCAAACTTATGTTAATGATTTTTGAGTGCTTATGTATTTTGTAGGGTAGCTTTGCATTGTTTCAGATTAGTTGTATTATTTAGAATGAGTTTTCAGTGCCATGCAGATTTCATATGGTACATTGCATTCTATAATAATGTCTCCCACTTCATGACCAAGAAATCCACATAAAAGCCCCATAAATCACATGAGAAACTGTTGTAAGCAGTCTCACATTGGATAGGGTATTATTCATAATACTAAATATTGTGACTTGAGGCCCTTCAAGACAGTTCCTCTTCCAAGAAAAGACATTGTCATACATTGTGATCAACACTTCAAATACAAATTCCTTTAATATAATCTTTGTAATAATCTAACAAGGTAGGAGTTATGCCCATTTTATAGAAAAAGGAAATTGAAGAGTGGAAAGGTTAAGCAAATCAGGAACCATCCCAGGCCAGTCTGATGCCAGAACCTGTTCCTAATCAATGCACCAGATTCTTTGTGTTACAGGTGTCAAGTCTTAACTCCTTCTCCTCATTTTTCATAGGCTACTTTTACGCTCTCTTCTACTTAGCACTATAAGTAAGCTCCCATTCTTCATTTAGCTTTCTTGAATTAGCAGGCTAATTTATTACTTTTGAACCTAACTTTGATCTTATTGCTCTCAGGACACTCAGGAACCTTGGGTTAGAGTTACCCTCTACTTGTGGGTTTTTTTTGTTTGTAGTTTTAGTTTTTTGTTTGTAGTTTTAGTTTTTGGGGTTTTTTGTTTGTAGTTTTAGAGATATTGATCATTTTCCTGATGAATTTACATTTGGGGAGTCAGCATGATAAAGTAGCAAGAGCAGAGATATTAGATTAAGATCAAACTGGATTCAAATCCAAGGTCCAGTGCTTACAGCATCATCACTTCAGCTGAATTTCAGTCTTTTGGAGCCTTCCTTTCCTAGAATAACAGGATTTCTATACAGATTTAGTGAAGGAATATATAACAATATAATCTGGAAGGTCAGTTTTATTTCCACCTAATTGGTTTTAAGCAATTATATAATTTTTTTCTTATTACTGTTTTAAAAATAATATCTTCTTTATTATTTAACATTTAATACTCATTCTAGCTCTAGATGCATAATCTATATTGTGGTGTGTTTGGGCTAGGGACTTTATCAGAGTTTTTGAGGATGTTAGAAATGTAACTGCCATTAGAACCATGCCCAGTATGACAGAGAAATTTACTGTTCACAGAATTTTCAAGTGTTCTCCCACGTTCCCTTCCCCTTCTATAAGTCAACCAGTCCCATCTGATTCTTTCTGGCCAATGAGCTGGGAGGGGAAGTAAAGAGGTAAAAAACATTTACGAGCTGGTGTGTGGTTCTTCAGCTCTCTCTTTCTCTGATGCAGTAACCTGAATATGGAATGTCCCTGTTGACATAGTTACAAGATAGAAGTATCCTGAAACCCGATGGCATCCGTTGGAAGCTACTAGACCCCTAAAGGACTTAGCATGAACAATCACTAAACCCTTATGAATTATGCTGAGATTCTGTGGCATGTTTGTTACTGCAGCATAGCCTAAGCTAACATGACTAATACATACAGCCTTTGGAGGAGTCTGTTTTTTTACACGGTAAGGATACAGGTAACTAGAAAATATTAAGAAGAGTTGCAATAGCTTGCCTGAGTAATCCAAGTAGACAATTAACAGGAAAAGTCATTACTACCAGTAACTAACTCTGTGGTTCTATCTAGAGAGAAAATTCTTTTTTTCTAACATTTTAAAAGCGAATGTTTTGTCACTGAATATTTTTCTGTAGGTTTAGAGATTGATTCAGACCATCCTATGCTTGATATAAAACTCTTCAATAATAAAAGAAAAGAACCTCAACTAATCATGTCATTCCAGGTCAGGTCATTGCTTTGTATAATCCAGGATTCACATCTCTTATATTGTCAGAAATAAATATTTTGAAGCAAGAGTGGAAACTCAAGAGTAGAACTGTCTGCTACTGAAGATGGTCTACAAAGACAATCAAATTTACAAAAAAAAAAAAAAAAAAGATTCATGAAAGTTTCACAATTCAGTTATTTCACTTACCATAATGACAAAATCAGATCAATGACCCAGCAACCCAATCAACATCGTAGCAATTTTCCTATAATTGGTTGACTAACTTTCATAGCTACTATGTCCAGTAGGCCCACTGCATAGCGGAATGATTTAACTCTTCAGACTCTACTTACTTATTTGCCAAAATATTTGTATTTGATAGTGTGGAAACACAGAAAAATTTTGATTTCATGTTCTGTATGATTTGATTTAGAATTGTGGTTGATAAATGGATGACATTTAAAATGTATGTGGGATTCTTACTGATTATGTTAATTTGATGAAGTTTTTTTTTAATTGGAAAGGTCAAAAATGACATTTCACATTATTCTTTAATTACACATTCTATGCCTAAAGGTTCAATAATTGCTGTTTTGTTAGTGATGATATGGTAAATGAGCAGGATAATGGCAGAGTGGAGAACACCAGAGTGACAGTTGGTCTGGAAGTCAGGAGTCCTGTGGTTTGCTCCTGGCTTTCTTAAAATGCATTTTTTTACCCCAGCGACCTTGGGCTGGTCACGTAACTGTTCTAGGCTTTATTTTCCTTAACTGTAGAGTGAAGATACTTCTACCCTCAATCCTTAAACTCATAGGGTCAGTGTGAGGATCAGAATAGCTGATGCATGTGAAATGACATACCAATGTTAATGACATACAAATGTTATATTTACATTTATTTAAACTTGTGGACAGATATGTAAGCAAATATTTATTTCACAAGTTAATTCTCTTGGTTCTTTGTCTTCCAACTTGGAACACTAAATCTGTTCTTCAGTCACGTCTTGTGGACATTTCCTGACCTTTCACCCCATCCGCAAATCTTGCCCAGATGCTCCTTATCTGTGCTCCAGAGAACCCTCTGCATAACTGTATTACAGCCCTTACTGCATTACATTGGCAGGACATCTCTGCTTGTCTCCTCCACTAGACAGTGAACTTCTTGAGAGCTGTGGCAGTACAGTTTTTATTTATGTATCTCCCATTCCCAGCATAAAGCTTGGCACATTGTCGATACTCCTAAATGTTTACCAATCTGATCATAAAGCTTGGAGACACTATGATGACTACTGTATTTTTAAACAGATATTCTCATTTAAAAACTATGATTCCACTTGGCTGGTTGACAATTTACAATAAATATGACTTTGCAATTTTTAATTGGAAGCCTTTTAATTTCTTAATTAGCTTCATAAAATTTATGTGACATCTAGTAGACAGCAATAAAAGAGTAATTATTTTTTTCTGCTTCTAATATTACTAGAAATATTTTTTTGTAAAACATGAAAATTCTTTGCAACTTTTTCCTTTCTAAGTTCTATCGAGCAGTTTATGGAATGGCAACCTGCCAAACGGTGATCCATTTTCTCAAAAACATCGTTTGAGACCATGCCAGCCAGGCACACAGAGCTTATCTACTGCATCATAGTACAGTCACATAATTCGTGCAAAATTATGTTTGACATTAAATTATAAACCCTTAGCGTAATAATAAAAAAATAAATAACCCTAAAAGCAAATTAAAAATATGTTTTCACTGGAGCAGGTTATTAGCCCACTGGAAACTTGATCTGTAGTAGTCAATCCATGGGCATGCTTCCATTTCTGGAGGGGTTTGAAGTTCCTCTCTGTCCAGAGAAAAATCCCTAATTCATGAGAGGAAAATTAGCTAATAAAATAATTTTTTCCTCCTGAACTGCTCTGTTGATGAAAACATGTCCACTGCAATCATAGAAATGAGTGACTTTTCAAATAAAGTAGTTTGGGTTGCCATAAACAGAAGGATGGTAAGGCCATTGCTGTTCTTTGCCAAAGGAGAGGGTAGCCAGCTGTGTCCGGCTTTTTTTTTCTCTACTGCAGTATTCACATAAATAGTCTCTTCTTGGGACTGAAGTAGCCCAAATGAGATCCCATCAAAGGGAGTGTGGGTTCCTTCTGAGTCTGTGCATTCTAAAGTCTTGCTTGTTAGTTTAAAAAAAAAATCTTAAAGTGCTGGAAAAATTACTTTTATTTGATTACACCTAGTATTTCAACTGTTGTAATTGTTTTTACATCTCAGTTGGTTTCCTTAGTTATCTGACAGACTGCTAATTATAGACCGAGATGTTGATGGTGTCTAAATGGTCATTCTTAGATTTCGGTATACAAATCCAGGGGTTTATTCACTGGTTAAAGCAATTCACTGCAGTCCAGGCTGCCCTAAAGCTGAGATTAAATTATTATGTAGGTACCTTCCATGATAAACCACAATAACAACCATGCAATAACAGCAAAGTTTACCTCCAACTTATTTATTTATGAGATTTAATTTTAATTGGTTTTCATATAAGTATAATATTTTTCCTTGCTTATTTGTAGTTAAAAATTAGTATTGTTGTTTTTGTAATTAAATATTTATTTTGCATCTGTATAAATGTTTATGAAAGATAACTTGTATTCCTTTATAAAAACATCAAAAAGGGGTATGTTTTCTTTAATATAATGAGAAAGAAAGCCCACGAATCAGACGGACTGCATCTGTAGGGAGGATGGAAGACTACATTTCACCCAAGATGACATTTCAAAATGACTGCCAGGTAACCCACAAAATTGTAATGTGTCCACTACCAAATTCATTTTAGTATTGGGAATTAATTTTCCAACATGGTTTTGGAAGTAAGAGGTGAATTAATTATTTCAGGCACTATGATATCACTGAAAGTCTGAAGTTAGAGAGTGATTCAGATGAACGTGGAACCAGTAAAATAATTGGACTTAGTTCCTTTATCTTTCAAGGGCTCTTTCACATGACAACACAATATTCACACTGCTCCAAGGGATACCTTTGGCACTTCTACAATTCTAATTTCTTTCCCTGCTTACTAGTTCATTGTTGTTTCTTGGAACTCAAGCAAGATGGGGGGGATGGAGCAGAGCTTGGTGTCTATCTGCCTTCCTCAAGCAAGCCTCAGGTCCCTTGTTAGTGCAGGGAGCATTTGCAAGTTTTCCAGAGAGAGCAATTGCTCTTCTTAGCAAGGAATGCAAAGCTTTGCTAGGAATTCCAGTGGGATTCATCACTCTGGAGGGGTCTGAAGGTGAACTCAGGCTAGCTCACCGGGGCGCTGGGATTGATCATACACAGTCTCCTGGAGGAGCTGCACGGTTAGGCCTGCCATGCGGGTCAGCAATAGACCAGGAGCAGAAGAGAGAATCAGGTGGTTTAAATCTTCCCAACAGACAAGTGTGGAATGCCGTCAAGCAATACAAGTTTGCCCTTGATATTAGAGATCCGAGAGACTATTTCAGCAGGGAAAATAAGTCCCAGGCCTTCAGAAAGGAATGAAATGACAGCGTGAAAAGCAGCATAATGTCTCTACAAGCAGTTACTTTTCCTCATTTTTTTTCCTCTTTCTCTCAGTTTTCTGGTATACGTTGTGTTTGTCTTTTTTTTTTTAAATTTCTTTCATTTTTCAGAACAGAACTAGATTAGTAGGCATACTTTATTATTTGATTTATTTGTTTATCTGATAATATTTGTTAAGAGTTCGCACTGTGTCAGAAGTTTTTTTCTTTCCATAATAATGAGTGTAAAAGGAACTTCAGCTGGTAAGGCAGAGATCGTTTTAAAAAAAGGTAGTAGCTTAAATAGCGCAGATGGTTTTTCTGGGGCCACAGCTTTCCTCAGCTTCAAGTCTACTTGGTCAAAAGATCAGTGGCTATGACTTAGCGGCACTTATATTTGGTCTTTGAGTTCCAGATTGAACATCTCTCCTCTGGCCAGATTTTATTACCATGTAATAAAATAAAATCCAAGGTACTTAAACTCTTTTTAATGAGGACTACCAAAATATTTTTGAAGTTATTCTGTGACTCTCCCTTTCTCCTCTCCATATTTTAATGAGTCTTGGAGAAAAAAAATGAACATTTAGACCATGTCTATACAACATTAATACAACGATGGGAGCATAAAAGATTCAGATCAGCAGTCATGTCAAATATGAAAGGAAATAACCAAGGTTTTCTCTTCTTTCTTTTTCTTTTTTTTTTTTCCTCTTGCTGAATTGATCAGATTAACTAGGTGTTTGCCTCAGAATTAAGGAAATTTCATAGAAGAAAACAATATCACTTATACACCAATTCTCTTAGTCTCTTTTTCTCTTCAACCTTGACCATTTGTTTATTTTAACCTTGCATCTGGACCACAATGTCCCCTTAAAGAAAACAACAAACAAACAAACTCCAAATTGCCAATTCCAGTATTTTTTTGAAGATTGCTTTTTGTAAACTGGGGAATTGATATGAAATGAAATTTATTTTTTCAATATGAAACAAAATTTATGACTAGAGCACAAGGTTTGGATCCTTTCTTGATACAAGAAGTAAACCTTATATGTACAGAGACACATATATGCTCATTTAAAGAAGACTGTCAGGGCCTTCCCTGGTGGCGCAGTGGTTGAGAGTCTGCCTGCCAATGCAGGGGACACGGTTTCGAGCCCTGGTCTGGGAAGATCCCACATGCCGCGGAGCAACTAAGCCCGTGAGCCACAACTACTGAGCCTGCGCGTCTGGAGCCTCTGCTCCGCAACGGGAGAGGCCGCAGTGGTGAGAGGCCCACACACCGCGATGAAGAGTGGCCCCCGCTCGCCGCAGCTGGAGGAAGCCCTCGCACAGAAACTAAGACCCAACACAGCCATAAATAAATAAAAAATTTAAAAAATAAAAAATAAAAAAAAGCAAATATCCACGTAAAGCCATTATCACACCTTTTAAATGGAAAAAAAAAATAAGACTGTCAGCAGCAAGTTTGTTGTTTTTTAATATCACATTAACTACTTGTCTGCATGGTTATTCTGTTGTAGGCTTCCTCTCCACTATAAAAATATAATAAAAAAAAAACTAGGGCAATATCATGGCTAAATCAGGTCAAGGTACTTTAACTGAGTTATTGAATTGAGATGAAAAGTTTTAAAAATGATTCACTCTTGACTTTTTCAATGAGAAGCAATATGGGCTCTTCTTCAGGCATTCTGCATGCAGTTATGTGAAGTTGCACTAATTTTGTATCAGATAAAGAAAATTACACATATCTTCCCAAACCAACACACACAGCAGAGCACACTGGCTGTGTCTCTTGCCGGCATATGGTATTCATCATTAGCAGTAGCGGCAGCAGCCACCTCCTTCAGCTGACTGGTGGAAAATAGAGCTCCAACTCAAATCTCTGTCTGCTTGCCATAGCTTTTTCCAGTTAAATTGGTACCGCAATCTGTATGGTTTCATCACTCCATTGGCAGTTTAATATAAACATCTGTTTCCAGTCTTTTATATCCTATCTGAGATTTATTCAGTCCCTCTGAGTTATCTGTCCTTTTCTCCTTCCCCATTTATTTCCCTTGACTTCTAAATGATGTTATATTTTCCAATATTTCCTTGATCTTTTGCTCAGATGTGTGCATCATTAAATATATTTAATTATCTTTTTTTTTTCTTTTGGAGCCTGAACTGTTTGTTTATAATCTGTTCTCTCCTGATGCATTATGAAGCTCTTTACCCTCACAGTGGAATTTTCCCTGGAAATAAAGTACCATGACTCCAGGTTGCAATGATGGAGGTGATTATTTCATTGTGATTGGCATCAAGATCAAACTGTGAAGGATTTTATTCCAGTTTTGTCTATTCTCCACCCATATTTTGCATTTACCCTTTTACAATGCAGGGATTGGAAAGTCCTAGTGCGCAGGATTCATATTATTTTGCTTTCTCTTCTGTTAAATTTATAATGTTCTAAAGGAAGGGCATTTCCTGCAAGGTAATAATCTGTGGTAGAAGCAAGAGACCCTGAATCAAAGACAGTAGAGTCTTTTAATTTAACTATTGGTTAAATGTCAGGAAATGTCCGACCCAGAGGTCATTATTATTAAGTCAAATAGAAAGCTTTTATTTTCCTATCTCCTTTTTATTTGGGGAGCTGTTCATAAAGATTGATGCTGTGTAAGTCACTAACCACAGGGAAATGGAGGAATTCTGTAAACAAATGGCAAGCAGAACTTTGTTCTTACTGTCCCATTAAGCTTAATATGAGGTGTTAAATTTAATGAAATGTGGTGAGTGAAGTGTTATTTTCCTATTGGTTACTGTAACAGTCATTAACAAGTAAGACATGACTAGTACTGAAAATAGAATACTGTATCCATGACAACACAGAGTTCAGCTTTTCCATTTTCAGCAAATAGGACAGCAATTACTTAATATTTTCTTGATTTATTAATTTCTTTGTAAGTGGGAGAAACAAGAAGACTCTTGAGCTGGATAGTTAATAGTCCAAATAGCTAACATTTTTAGCTACATCATTTATATAATCCTTTAGTCATTCACTCATTCCTATAAACATTTGTTGAGGTTCTACTATATGGTAGACACTAAGCATACAGAAGTGAGTGAGACACAGTTTCTGCCCACAGTTGTTCATGGTCCAATTAGTGCAGTGGTTCTCAAAGGAGGGTCTCTGGACAAGCAGCATCTGCCTCACTGGGCACTTGTGAGAAGCGCAGATTTTCTAGGCCCTTACCAGACCTACTGAATCACACACACTGAGGTGAGACCCAGTGATCTGCGTTTTAACAAGCCCTCCAGGTGCTTTTGGTGCTCCCTAAAGCTTGAGAACCACCAGTTGCATGAAGAAATTAAAAACTTTTCAACTAATAATATCTTGTTTTAGATCCAAAATGATTACAAAATAACAGAACACTTCCATTTAAGACAGTTATAATTCCATAGGACTTCAGAGATTCCATAAATATTTATCCTTTAGGTTTATGGCCAAGAGGTGTTGGACATAGACTAACTTCACATGATTGATTAAAAATCCTAACAACAAAAAACCTAACGAATATCTCACAGATTCCATGGATCTTGGTACGTCTCTTCAGTGATCCTATTGTTTCATGAATATTGAAAACTATCTTTTAAGAGAGAAGCATATATTATAAGATGCTTGAAGAGTCACTATCATATTTATAATAAAATCTTCAGTTTACCATAATGTTAGACAAATAACCGTTCAATAAATGTCCAGCCCATTTGTGGATTTAAATCTTGAAAAAAAAATCACTTAACCTTTTCACTTACTTCTTCTTTTGTGAAATGAGGGTAGAAGTAGGGCTTGTGACTTACGATGCTCTCTCAGATCTTTTCCAATCTGAATATTTTGTTATTCTTCTTTAGAAGTCTGTGTTTGTTAATATAAGTTCCCCTCAGATGAATATGTACACACACACATATATACACTACATATATGTACATCTAATCAATTTTTCTTTGTATATTTACTTATTCTCTCTATTGCTTATTAAGCCTTGATCCTTAGTACAATTATATCTTAGCTTTTCTGTACAACCATGGCCTCAGATCTTTGCCCAGTTGGAACTGCATGTGTGTTCTCTCAAACCATCACTCTATATCCAGAACTGCCTTTTCTTGAACAGACACAAGATGCTTCACCCTTTCACTCTTAGGAGTCCATCTAATTTTGTGAATCACTCCAATGAAAATAACACCTACCACTTTGTGCTGTTAAACACTTATCTTTTCCCTCCCTTCATCTTGTTGATCTTGAGTGTATTAAGATGAGCACTTTTATTCCTTCCTTGCTTTTAATTATAACTGGTGACATGCTTTATAAACTCACAAAGATAATATTTCATGTAGGGACTTCCCACATTTTGGAAAGAAACATTTATAACAATTGGACACCAATATGAAGAGTGAGTTGCATTGCAGGTAGGGTAATAGATTAGATCCATGGTTTTATATAATGTCAAGCTATTCATGGTTCAGGTGTGAGACCTGTGGGTCCTGTTACCGTTATTATCTGCTATAGTTGAAAACTGTAGCTTTACAATTATCAGCCATTTCAAGATGAAGATGTTGGTATAGTCAGTATGGCAGAGCCAGAGTGGTATACTGTAAAAACATTATTCAGGCTATCAGACCTGGGTTCAAATTCTATCACCACTGTTCACTTGCTGTGTGATCCTAAACAAATTAAATGACCTCTCTGAATCTATTTTCTCAAATACAAAGTAATGAAAATAATCCACATACTGGGTTTGCTATGAGGGTTAAGTGAAGTAATGTTTGGAAGAACCTATCGCAGGGCCTACCACAGGCCTGTTCAACATATGTCTGTATCTGTGATCCAAACCTCTACCAAGAAATAAAAAACTGCCTACCTATCTCTCCATATGAATTTTACCCCAAGCTCTTGTATTAATATGCTGAAAAATAAACTCATTCCACCCCTCTCCCCATAACCTACTGCTCCTGTATTCTATGGATAAATGGTGTTGCTACTCAGACATTGTCCCAAATTGGAAACTCCCTTCTCTCTCACTCCACACATCCAACCAGGCACTAAAAGCAGATGGTTTTCACATCTCATATTCATTCCTACAGCTAATTCCTTAATTAAGACGCAAAATACCTTGCTTGGGTCATAGTATGGTCTCTAAATCAGCCCTCAATTCTCCATCTAGGGTGTTGCAATTCATACTCTTTACACTGCTGCCAGGGAGATCTTTTAAAACAAAAATCTTAAACATGTTATTCTCTTGTATAAAATCATTCAATGATTCCCTGTAACTTTTTGGATAAAATTCAAAGTTTTTAGCATGACACGCAAAGCTCTCTCTAGTTTGAAAATCAACTATCCTTCTCCATCCACCATGACCCCTCTCATCGTTGTTACCCATGTCTCTACAGTCACCCTGAATAAGAGATTTTTGTCTCTATTTGGGTTCTACTAAAAGCAGAGCCTGGGGCAAGGACTTGGTAGCAGGGAGTTTATTTGGGTGGCTATATAAGGAAGCAGGTACGAGGGAGGAGGAATAGAGTGTTCTGGTGAGGGTATGTCAATGAAGTCCCTATAATGGTCGATAGAGCTTCATTCCTTGAAACCTCTGAGAAACCTGTAATACTCCCAGAATTGTCAGAAGAACAGGCAGCTGAGTCATTCCTCTACCATCTCCTGTTCCCCACTGTTTGAAGGATGCCTTTGGGTGTAACACCCCAACCCTTTCAGGCTCCATTTGTGCAGAAGCTAAGTGACTTCCAGAACTTCAGAAAAGTCCCTGAAGTGGGAAATGCTTGAGCGGGATGCTAGCTCTGAGTTTGCACAGAACTGTGTATCACAGCTGTAGCTGAAATCACAGATGGGCCAAGGGGACATGACATCAGGCAATGAAGAGATGGCTCCATCGTGCTATGGTTTTCTGCCTTCATATGAACTGTTCCCATGTGCCTAAATGTCTTCATTCCTTCTTCTTCTCCAAGTCATATAATTAACTAATACTGATCTCTCAAGTTGTAGTTCCAGAATTGGCTCTGCCAGGGTCTCAAGTATTAGCTTTCTCTGATCACAAGTATTTTCTGGAAGTCTTTCTTCTTAACATCCATAGCATTCAGGGTGGTGCTGCACCATGCCACATATCACAATAAATGGCACTTACTCTTTTACTTGTGCCTCTAGGATAGAAGCACCTTGAGGGTGGGAAATGTATCTTACTTGTCTTTGCTGATATTTATAGTACAATGCCTGGATACTTTAGAGCTCCAATCAATATTTGTTGAATAAATGGAAGCATGAATGAAAACGAATCCCCCAGACTAATCGTCATAAAACATTATTCCTTATCATATCATTTCTCATCAAAAATCATCCCTAACTGTACCCTGCTGACACATAATGACTAAATTCTTTAACTTGACTTTCCCAAACTGCTTTTCTAGCCTGGTTTCCCATTACCCCCATTTAATAATTTTGTGCTTCAGACACACTGCTCATTCACTGTCCTTTAGAAGCCTTCTAGATCTCTTTCCTCATGCCTCTGGGCACACTATTCTGTCTTTTTTTTTGAGTGTATGTCTTACTCTTACACATATTTTGAGGCCAGTTTAAACCCTGTTTTTCTAAAACAACAACAACAACAACAAAAACAACAAAACAAACAAACAAAAAAACCCCACTTCTTGACAATTAGCCTGTAGTGGTCATTTTCTCTTCTTTGAATTCTTGCATTTTTAGTTGTCCAGTGATCACTAATAACATTGCCATATGTATGTCGTCTGAGTGTACTGTATCTCTTCAATTAATCTCTATGTTTCTTGAAGTCAGATTCCATTTCTTATACTTAGTTTGGAATGAGATTTAATTCTTGGTATCTAATCCAGTACCTAGAATGGGCCCTCACATATATATTGCAAGCTCAATACTGTTTCTTTATGGATACACAGACTATTCAGACATATACTTACATATCAGTCATTTCAAACACACCTGTGACTCTGGTTAGTCAAATTAGAACTGCATTCTGCTAAAATCAACAGTCTTGAGCTGACTGATGGGGCAAAGCAGATAGAAATTTGATTAAAAATTTAGCAGTGGGAAAGAAAGTATCATTTAGAAGTGTTCAAGAAAAAGAGAGACCATAAAGGGGGATTATCAAGGCAATCAAGAATATCTCCTACAACAATGAAGTTTTGCTGAATATAAAAATAAACAGAATATAAGTTTATCTTTGAAAAAAGTTTAAAACAGTACCGAAATTTATTATCTTAACACATTGATTTAGTTTTATAATGTTTTAATGAGGGAAAGTGAGATGTGGTTAGATGATCTAAAAATATAGCCAGTTATATGGCTACTGCATTTTATAAATTATTAATATTTAAAAGATAAGACCTTTTAATTTTGAAAGAACTAAAAACAATTAGGGGGATTTTTTTTCTTTTTTCTTTTTTGTAGAGGAAAACTGGGAGACTGGGGGTTTAAGATTGGTACAGATTTGTACTGTAATACATTTATATACTCATTTTTTTAATCACCACTATGTATTATTTAACATAAAATACTAAAATATTGAAAAACATTTTCCTTAATTTTCATCCCTCCAAGAAATGGAAGCATGAATATGGATGTGATGATATGGCACTTTAACTTTTTACTCTTTGTGAGTATTATGTAATATTGGACCAGTTATAAAATATGGAAATTAAACATTTTAAATAGACATTGGTTAAATCAATCAATAGATCTGAACTAGGAGACTAGGATGAACGATAGCAAAATCATTTGTTAATATTTAATGAATTGAACAGACCGACCTTTGTTCAAATTATATTTTATAAGCTTTAATTATAATATAATTCTGACTTTTCAGCACAATATGGTTTGCAGGTTAATTCTGTGGGGTTACTTGTTTTTCTTTTTTTTCTTCTTTTTTTTTAAGATGATAAACTTAAGCAGGAGATTTGCTTATCATATGTGAGCAAAAGAAAGAGGAAAGGATTAAACAAAAACTGTTTCTTCCCCCACAGGGCTACCTTCCCGCTAATTCTTCCGACATTAATACAATGTTGCTGACTACGTTATGTTGTTACTAGGTTGTGTCAAATCAAGAGAATAATTGGACATTAAGATTCATCTCTGAATACATTAATTAGATGATTTCTTTATTTCTGTCTTAAGTTACTAATGATTTCCTCTCCATAACTAGGGAAACTCTGAAGAACTCATTATCCTCTTGGGATTCTGTAGCTACCTTAAGATGATTTTCGGTGGATGTGGTTGTTCTGGTAACAGTAGACTCTATATTAAGTTCCAAAATTAAAATTTCAAAAAGAAAGGGTACTGTTTAGATTTAAAATGTGCACCCTTTAGGGGGTTATTTCTTTTCAGACGGAATATGTTCCACAACAATGGTACTTATGGAGAGACATGAGGACCCCATGAATACTAATATGCTCATCAGGATGAGCATTGAAAAGTCACATTTTCTCTAAATGCTGAGATTCTATAAATATCTCCTCTACATGTAGAAGACATGGGCCATAATTCTGCTAAGCTCAGAGGTTTTGTGCCTTGCTGCACTGGGAACTCATTGGGAGCAGATTCTCTTTCTTATTCACCTTTGTGTTCCTAGTGCCTTGCATAGTATAGGAGGCACTCAAATATCTGTTATCAGCTGATTAATAGAATCACTTAATCTTTTTGAGTCAAGTGTATTAAACCAGAAATTATCTGAAGACTTTTCCTGTTGTAATATTCTATAAACTTTAAGCAGGCATCCTTCTGTAGAGAGTAAAAACTTTTCAAAAGATTTTTCAATAAAAACTTTGCAAAGAATTTATCCTATCATAATATTTCAAATTGCTATAATTTAATGATATTTCCTATAAATAAAATTTCACTTGAAAATGATAAAAAAATGAATCAGATGCTTTACCTTCTTCATTACATCAATACATACAGGTGAAGCTCATCAAATCTTAATCCCATGGAACAAAAGATGGGGTGATGATCTGAAAGGGTACCAACATGGAGTTCAAATCTGATAACATGGGAAACGAACTCCAAAGACAAACTCAGCCCCAATCACCATTTAGCTTACTTGGGCCAGTCCTTGTATGACTATTTCCTTCTACCTTTGGCCCATGTACATTGGTGCCATCTTCTACTTAACACAATAAATATTGTCCCAGAAGACACGAGTATAAATTGAATTTTTGTAAATTAGATCACGGCATTCAATAAAGGGTTATTGAACTACAGCACATCCTGTGTTTCAGGGTATGTGGGTAGAACCAGACCTTGACCTCACACATTTATAAACCAGTGAGAGAAACACACAAGCGTGCGGATGATGATAACATGAGACGTGGTACTACTGAAAGGAGCAAAAGACGCATGCCTCCTAGGACTAGCATGGAATGATCTGGGAAACCGTGCCCTTTGAAATGCCTTGGGACCCAACAATAAAAAGAAGGTTACAACTACTCTTCAAAGTTCTTTTGTTTTCAAATAACAGACTCTGAAATTTACCTATAGTAAGTTTGAGTTTTCTATATGTATACTTTTTTTCTGTGTAATGGGTTTTGCCAAAGAGCTAAAAATCATGTGACTCTTAAATTTTTAACAGAGCGGGAACGTTTACTGCTTCTGCTTACTGTCTATTGTCCATATAGAATTGTCTGTGCTCCTGAAAGCTGCCAAATATACTTCCATTTTTTACATAACCATTATAGGTAAAGACAGAATAATGGATTTCTTTCAGTGTCTCCTTTGAATTGACAAGCAGGATCACTCTGTGTCAAGGAGATGTAGTTGCTGCTTTTCTATTAATAGTAAGTTACAATATTATAGGTGTTGTAGCAATTGGTTAAGCAAACAGAAACAATTATATGAATTTGACAATAATGTTCCTCCACAATTTTATTTTACCTGTTCAGTTCAGGTAATGAAAGTAGCATGTTAAAATAACTCAAAGCAAGTTTAGATTTGACTACTGGATGAATTCTTTTGATGAATATTTTTGACCACATACTACATTCTAAGCATATAGAATGTAGAGCCCTGGAGATAGAGATAAGACAAAAACAAATTCAGTCCGTGCTCTAAGAATGGGGTTTAAAGCCTGTTAGGAAAGACATAGATTAATTAAATAATCACACAATAAATGTGGAAAATAATAAAAGTACTAGAGTCATGAAATACAATTGAATGGTTTTAAGGGTGGGTGGGTGTGTATGTAGGTAAGTGTTGTCATGTGATCATATTTGCATTTTTAAGTACTCTGTCTGCAATGTGATTGGTATTACCAACAGTGGATGTAAGGAGACCAGTTAGAAAGTCCAGAAAAAACAGCAGTGCTAGTTTAAATTAATGTAATGCCAGTGATGATGAGAGAAGTAGACAGTTGACCCAATTACTACTTCAGTAAAGGATTTAAAGGAATTTAAGCATTACTATTTATCAAGTGCCTATAATGTGTCAAATGCCCTTTTAGGTGCTAGGGATACAAACATGAACATGTTAAAAAAAAATCTCTTCCCTCAAGAAGCTCCCTGTTTGCTGTGACATTTCCAAGTATGATGAACTATGCATTCATATCATAGAAAAATAATAAAGTAGCTAATGTCAGATAATTCATATTAACCATCATTTAACTTTGCTGTATATTATATAACTTTCACTCTTGGGGATTCTTCAAGAATCAACAGAAATAATGCATTTGAAAACAAAGCATGAATATAAGGTGTTGTTAATTTCCTCTTTATAGCTTCCTAATAATATCTAGCTTAGGCTAATATTTAAATAAATTTTTGTTTCCTGAGAATACAGAAATTGGGCCTTATCTAACAAAATACCATAGACAGGTGGCTGGATGGCTTAAACAACAGACATTTGCTTCTCACAGTTCTGGAGGCTTGGAGGTCCACGATCAAGATAATAGCAGATGCTGTTCCTAATGGGATGAGGAAGGAGGCTCTTCCTGGTTTGCAGAATGCCACTTTCTTGCTATGTGTCACATGGCAGAGAGAGAGTTCTGGTCTTCCTTAATCCCGTCATGGGGGGTCCACCCTCATACTTCATCTAAACCTAATTCTCTATCATCGTTTTTTGGGGGTTAGGATTTTAACATATGAATTTTGGGGAAACACAAACATTTGGTCTGTGTTTGCTAACCAGAGCATGCCAACCAGTAACAAAATAATTTACCCTGGAATTTGCTCCTGGTAACAAAGAAGGTGACAGACAAATGTTTGGATTACTGAATTTCTGCTAGTGGTAGTACCACTGTGGTGCCTGCACTGCTTTCAGTCAATTAAATTAGAAGTAAATTAGAGTTTATGTCATTTTATTCATTTGAATTCAGGGTTTTTCAGGCCATTAAGATTTTCTTTCCTAATGTTTCATTGTATACAATTTTAAACAAAAACAAAAGTAGAGAGAATAGTAATGATAATGATTCCCTTATTTCCACTACTACCTTCAACAAGTATCAACATTTTATCAATCTGATTCCATCTATTCTTCACTTTATTTTTTGTTTTTTCTGGAGTATTTTTAAACAATTCTAGACAAAATATGATTTCACCCATGAATACTTTAGTATGTTATTTCATCTGATAAGGTTTTTTTTTTTTAACATAACCACCTCTACTTTGCTAATCAAGCTAACAAAATGAACAAATATTTCTTAATATCACTTAATATTGTATTCAAATTCCCCCATTTATTTTCAAGATACATTTTTTATTGTTGGTTTACTCAAATCAGGATTCAACAAGGTTCACATAAATACTATACTTGGTTGTCATGTAGGTCTTTCTTATTCTGCAAAAGGCGTCTTCCTTCCTCTCTTCCTCCCTTTTTTCCTCCCTCCCCTTCTTCCTTTATTTTCATGCAGTCCATTTGTTGGAAATACCAGTCATCTGTCCTGGGAAAATTGGACATCCCTTGAGCCAACAGTGAGCTTGTTCCTCTGTCTCCTATATTTCCTGTAAATAGGTAATTAGATATAGGTTTCATTAACAACTTAGCTAAAGCTTTTCTGAAAGCATGGCTTGCAAGAAGGACCCCAGTGCCAGTGCAAGTAGTTTATTTGGGAAGTGACTCCACAAGACAGGAGAGAGGGAGTAGGGAGAGTGGGCCAGGCAGGGCAAGACCATTTAAAGTTGTGTTATCAAGGTGCCTACTGTAGACAGCAAGGCTCTATTCAGTGGGGACTTCTGGGAAGCTTAGACAGCACCTCCCAGACTTGCCACTGGCTTCCCTTTCCCCTTGGTTGAAGGTTTTCCTGGAAGCTGGTCCCTGCACACAGTGAGTCGGAACTATTCCCCAGAGCTGCAGCTGAGGTCAGAGGTGGGCAGAGGGATGAGATGGGCACCAGCGGCTTTTGCTACTCAGTCTAGAATATTTCATATGTGGTTCTGTGTGTGCCTTTTGTGTGAGGCATGTGATGATCAGGTGTCCCATTTTAAATGATTCTAAACTTGAAAAGTCATGTCAGCCTTTTAAAGTTCCTCAACAGATTTTCAATAGTGATTTTATGTTCATTGTTGATCATTGCCTGTATCCATCATTTCTTTCAGAGTTGCGAGCTGCTGATTTTTCTAATTTCATCATTCTTTCTGTATTCTTGGGATTTTTCTAAAAGAAAAACTTTCTTTTATTAACCATTTAGTTACCTCAGAGTAACTAAAGACAGATAAATTCTTGATACTTTTCTTCCCCACTCCTTTTACAAATCAATTTACAGAGTAATGAGTTTGTGCCCTGACAACCTCCAATGCAATCCATTGAATCTTTTTTCTTCCCCTGAACAGTAGGGAAGCATTGCCATGCTATTTAAAAAATGGTGGGATGAGGATAGGTTTTTGGTTGTTTCACATGATTAACAAATTATTAGGCTCTCATGCTTAGTAAAGGGAATAGAGGCATAATAGGGTGAATGGATAACTCAGCAGTAGACAGGAGACAAGGAAGGCAAAATCACTCCTGATCGTAGCACAAGATAAGTCAATGAGATAAGGCAAGCAATGGTCTTGGTGTTTGCAAAGCTCACAAAGATTTGCCTGCATAAATTATGAAGTATGAAATCCCAGATTTCTGCTACTGAGGTGCATTTTGGAGCTCTTGATTCTCAAAATAGAAGCCTGGATTTTTTCAGTCCCGTTTTCTTAAAATGTTTTATAAAGGAATGTTAAAGACTATGAACAGTGCTGCCAAATTAAACTGCAAGTCAGTTTATCTCACAGCTAAGTGGGGTCACCAACTCCCTCAAATTTGCCTGGGATTTTCCCAGTTTCAGCACAGGAAAGTTCATCCCAGAAACCCCCTCAAGTCCTCGGCAAACCTGAATTACTGGTCACTCCATCGAAAAGGGATCTTTTTACTGAAAAGATGTTTATAACCTCTGATCAGTTTTGAGGAGCATGTATGAGATTTCCTTAGTTTGCTGGCCCATCCTATTATTTTTCCCTGTCAGAAATTCTCCTTTGTGACCACCAGCACATGTTTATAAGGGACTAAGAAGGAAAGGCTATGTTCTCTATTCGAGGAACAGAGAAAGTGAGGTCACCAGGCCACATGGGGATCAAAACATTGCTGTTAGCATCACTAACACCTGTTTCAAGTTAATCTGAAAACGAGGGCTGGGAATAAAGATTTCTGCATAATTGTTTTTGTATTCGTATTAGTTGTATTTTGCTGGGAAAAGTAATCTTTTGAAAAATTATTTTCTTTTAGACTTGAAACCCAGTTGACAACATTGCTAAAAACATAAAACTCAGCTATCATCCCATGTTGCATATTTGTGGAATCTATGGTCCTGCATACATCTTTGTACCTTGTCCTGGTAAATATTTCATTTTATAATATTTTTATGTAATCAGTTGGCTCTAATTGACTAGAGGCAATTATTCTGACATTCAAGAATTTTCCTTTCACCATCTGAATACCTATTTATGGGCTCAAAGTATCCTTCTGTGACCTTACTATCCTACATCTTAACTAGTTACCATTTTTATGTGTGCTTTTGTCCTACTCTGATGTGGTGCAACCAGACAGATGTATTACTTCCATCTATTGAAATTAGCCAAACATTGGGATTTTATTCCCTTCAGATCAAGCATATTCACAGATGGGATAAAAAGAATGATTCAGCTGCTTCTCAGAATCCCTACCTTACTGGCAAGGATTTTCAACTGTGGCTGTGACTAGGAAAATTTTAGCAAAAGCCATGTGGGAAACATGTAGGAAATTTTTAGTGCCCAATATGCAGATGATAGGAATCCAAGGTGTGATCTAAAAAGGAACATAATTAACAGTCACATGGGTAACTTCAGTTCGTATTTTACGGACAACTTTGGGAACATTGACTCATGAAAATGGAGCCTATGTACAACACAAATGATATTTCTGAACATCAGCCAACAAGTATATCAACAATCTGTTCCAGAGAATGAAGAGCTATTGTTGCTTTAGTCTTCACATTCATTCGTATTCTCTTATTGATGGTACAAATATAAATAATGCCCTTTTAAAAAACCAGAGTTTGGTTTCAAAATTGGTTGAAGTAGATTTTAGATTCTTGGGGAGCCATGGGAAAACCAGCACACCTCTCTGAACTCAGGTTTCCTCATCTTTAAGTGAGTGATAGAGATGACTGCTCAGCTGGCCTCACAGGCTCTTTATCAGGATCAAATGGGATAATGTAGAAAAGATGGATGGATTTAAAAATAATAAACACCAACCAAATGTTAGTTATATTTATAGAGCTACTATTTCCTAGGATTTGAGGGGTACTTTCTATTTGTTGATGTATTCTTCATAAAAACCATGTCAAATTTTGAAAAATACTCAAGAGCATATTATGTAATGATTGGCACAAGGTAAACAGTTAATAAATCTATTCTTTTTAAATTTATTGAATCATATCTCCATGTGTATTTATTTCTAGGAAGAAAATAATCCAGAATGATATCATATTTTATTTATCTGGACTTTAAACTCTGGTTGCATTTTCAAATATTCTATCTACGGATATTCTCTTCCTTTGTACTGAACTATTTTGGGAGAGGAAAAAGATCTTGTGTATTCCTAATAATATAAATTTTACTGCATAAAATATCACTGAGCTACTGTCTACTGTTTTAAACATTTCCCAAGGAAAAATATTTCATCCTGGATTAAACTAGGTGTCTAAATAGATTGATTCTTACCCTGAAGTCACTGAAATAACATTATAATGCCACTTTCAAAATATAAATTTTGATGTGGTTTTTGAAAGGTGAAACGAATAAAATTTTTGAAGCTAAAAATAAAGGAGAGACTGTGACAATCATTTTACTACAAAAAATACAGATACACTCGCTCCATTTGTTATTTTCTAATTTAAATAATATAGTGGTTACTGAGAGACATCAACAATATTTTTGTCAGGTTTTATTACACACAGATGACAATTATCAGATATTTTGGAATGACAGTATAGGGCCTTCGAGTAGATTTCTTTAAATTTGTTATAAGTGCTTCCAGTCCTGTTTGCTTTCTTTAGGTGTTACTGCATCAGGGGGAAACAGACCTCTTTCTCCTGTGACAAAGAGAGAACCCAGGAAGGGGCAGTTTTTTTCCCCTCACAGGTGATGGAGTTTGTATAAAGAATGCAGTGGATAATAGCTGGCTTGTCTTCTGAACAGATGGTGATGGTCTTGTTGCTAGGATAAGGCCTCAAGAATTTAGTTTTTAATTCCACATTTTTTGCCTCAGTGCCATGAATATCCCTAGGTTTCCAAAGGCAAAACAAGCAAACAAACAAACAAAAACCTACACATGAAGAGTGACAGAGAGAGAGAGATGGGGCAGCAGAGCAAAGACTGAAGCCAGGTCAATAGAAGCTTTGGGGAAAATGCCTGCTCAGCTGTCTGCAATCACCTGGGTTTGAAAGGCAGGCAGGAAGGAAGATTGGTTTGGCAGAAGAACTGGGCCTTTTGATACCTCTGATACCACAGAGAAAAATACCCATTTCTTCCCATTAGAAGTCTGTTGACTTTCCTAATTAAGATAAACATGTTTCTGAAAGAGTTAGCTCTTCCAGCATGACATTTATAAAAGCAACTAGATATACACACAGGAATGTTTGCCAAGAATTTGGGCTAATGGTGGTCTATGAAACATTGTACAGAAATATTTTGAAATAGTTGCCATATCTAAAAGTGAGCGACTTTCATTCCCTCCAGTCAATTAAACATCTAATTTCAACTCTAGGAGATAATAACTGAAGTATTTTCTTATAAATGAATGGTTAGAAAACTGTTAAACACATAGGCCTGAAGCATGAAAAATATATTCGTTTAACAGCTTTATTCTTTTTTTTTTTAACATCTTTATTGGAGTATAATTGCTTTACAATGGTGTGTTAGTTTCTGCTTTATAAAAAAGTGAATCAGTTATACATATACATATGTCCCCATATCTCTTCCCTCTTGCATCTCCCTCCCTCCCACCCTCCCTATCCCACCCCTCCTGGTGGTCACAAAGCACCGAGCTGATCTCCCTGTGCTATGCAGCTGCTTCCCACTAGCTATCTATTTTACTTTTGGTAGTGTTATATGTCCATGCCACTCTCTCACTTTGTCCCAGCTTACCCTTCCCCCTCCCCGTATTCTCAAGTCCATTCTCTAGTAGGTCTGTGTCTTTATTTCCGTCTTGCTGCTAGGTTCTTCATGACCAATTTTTCTTTTTTTTAGATTCCATATATATGTGTTAGCATATGGTATTTGTTTTTCTCTTTCTGACTTACTTCACTCTGTATGACAGACTCTAGGTCCATCTACCTCACTACAAATAACTCAATTTCATTTCTTTTTATGGCTCAGTAATATTCCATTGTTTATATGTGCCACATCTTCTTTATCCATTCATCTGTTGATGGCCACTTAGGTTGCTTCCATGTCCTGGCTATGGTAAATAGAGCTGCAATGAACATTTTGGTACATGACTCTTTTTGAATTATGGTTTTCTCAGGGTATATGCCCAGTAGTGGGATTGCTGGGTCATATGGTAGTTCTATTTTCAGTTCCTTAAGGAACCTCCATACTGTTCTCCATAGTGGCTGTATCAGTTTACATTCCCACCAACAGTGCAAGAGGGTTCCCTTTTCTCCACACCCTCCCCAGCATTTATTGTTTGCAGATTTTTTGATGATGGCCATTCTGACTGGTGTGAGATGATATCTCATTGTAGTTTTGATTTGCATTTCTCTAATGATTAATGATGTTGAGCATTCTTTCATGTGTTTGTTGGCAATGTGTATATCTTGTTTGGAGAAATGTCTATTTAGGTCTTCTGCCCATTTTCGGATTGGGTTGTTTGTTTTTTTGACATTGAGCTGCAGGAGCTGCTTGTATGTTTTGGAGATTAATCCTTTGTCAGTTGCCTCGTTTGCAAATATTTTCTCCCATTCTGAGGGTTGTGTTTCCATCTTGTTTATGGTTTCCTTTGCTGTGCCAAAGCTTTTAAGTTTCATTAGGTCCCATTTGTTTATTTTTGTTTTTATTTCCATTTCTGTAGGCGGTGGGTCAAAAAGGATCTTGCTGTGATGTATGTCATAGAGTGTTCTGCCTATGTTTTCCTCTAAGAGTTTGATAGTGTCTGGCCTACATTTAGGTCTTTAATCCATTTTGAGTTTATTTTTGTGTATGGTGTGAGGGAGTGTTCTAATTTCATTCTTTTCTATGTAGCTGTCCAGTTTTCCCAGCACCACTTATTGAACAGGCTGTCTTTTCTCCACTGTATATTCTTGCCTCCTTTATCAAAGATAAGGTGACCATATGTGCGTGGGTTTATCTCTGGGCTTTCTATCTTGTTCCATTGATCTATATTTCTGTTTTTGTGCCAGTACCATACTGTCTTGATTACTGTAGCTTTGTAGTATAGTCTGAAGTCAGGGAGCCTGATTCCTCCAGCTCTGTTTTTCTTTCTCAAGATTGCTTTGGCTATTCGGGGTCTTTTGTGTTTCCATACAAATTGTGAAATTTTTTGTTCTAGTTCTGTGAAAGATGCCAGTGGTAGTTTGATAGGGATTGCATTGAATGTGTAGATTGTTTTGGGTAGTACAGTCATTTTCACAATGTTAATTCTTCCAATCCAAGAACATGGTATATCTCTCCATCTATTTGTATCATCTTTAATTTCTTTCATCAGTGTCTTATAAGTTTCTGCATACAGGTCTTTTGTCTCCGTAGGTAGGTTTATTCCTAGATATTTTATTCTTTTTGTTGCAGTGGTAAATGGGAGTGTTTTCTTAATTTCACTTTCAGATTTTTCATCATTAGTGTATAGGAATGCCAGAGATTTCTGTGCATTAATTTTGTATCCTGCTGCTTTACCAAATTCATTGATTAGCTCTAGTAGTTTTCTGGTAGCATCTTTAGGATTCTCTATGTATAGTATCATGTCATCTGCAAACAGTGATAGCTTTACTTCTTCTTTTCTGATTTGGATTCCTTTTATTTCTTTTTCTTCTCGGGTTGCTGTGGCTAAAACTTCCAAAAGTATGTTGAATAATCATGGTGAGAGTGGGCAACCTTGTCTTGTTCCTGATCTTAGTGGAAATGGTTTCAGTTTTTCACCATTGAGGACGATGTTGGCTGTGGGTTTGTCATATATGGCCTTTATTATGTTGAGGAAAGTTCCCTCTTTGCCTACTTTCTGCAGGGCTTTTATCAGAAATTGGTGTTGAAATTTGTTGAAAGCTTTCTCTGCATCAATTGAGTTGATCATATGGGTCTTCTCCTTCAATTTGTTAATGTGGTGTATCACATTGATTAATCTGTGCATATTGAAGAATCCATGCATTCCTGGGATAAACCTCACTTGATCATGGTGTATGATCCTTTTAATGTGCTATTGGATTCTGTTTGCTAGTATTTGGTTGAGGATTTTTGCATCTGTGTTCATCAGTGATATTGGCCTGTAGTTTTCTTTCTTTGTGACATCTTTGTCTGGTTTTGCTATCAGGGCGTTGGTGGCCTCGTAGAATGAGTTTGGGAGTGTTCCTCCCTCTGGTATATTTTGGAAGAGTTTGAGGATAGGTGTTAGCTCTTCTCTAAATGTTTGATACCATTCGCCTGTGAAACCATCTGGTCCTGGGCTTCTGTTTGTTGGAAGATTTTTAATTACAGTCTCAATTTCAGTGCTTGTGATTGGTCTGTTTATATTTTCTATTTCTTCCTGGTTCAGTCTCAGAAGGTCGTGCATTTCTAAAAATTTGTCCATTTCTTCCAGGTTGTCCATTTTATTGGCATATAGTTGCTTGTAGTAGTCTCTCATGATCCTTTGTATTTCTGCAGTGTCAGTTGTTACTTCTCCTTTTTCATTTCTAATTCTGTTGATTTGAGTCTTCTCCTTTTCTTTCTTGATGAGTCTGGCTAACAGTTTATCAATTTTGTTTATCTTCTCAAAGAACCAGCTTTTAGTTTTATTGATCTTTGCTATCATTTCCTTCATTTCTTTTTCATTTATTTCTGATCTAGTATTTATGATTTCTTTCCTTCTGCTAACTTTGGGGGTTTTTTGTTCTTCTTTCTCTAATTTCTCTAGGTGTAAGGTTAGGTTGTTTATTTGAGATGTTTCTTGTTTCTTAAGATAGGATTGTATTGCTATAAACTCCCCTCTTAGAACTGCTTTTGCTGAATCCCATAGATTTTGGGTCATTGTGTTTTCATTGTCATTTGTTTCTAGGTATTTTTTAATTTCCTCTTTGATTTCTTCAGTGATCTCTTGTTTATTACTAGTGTATTGTTTAGCCTCCATGTGTTTGTATTTTTTACAGATTTTTTCCTGTAATTGATATCTAGTCTCATGGCATTGTGGTCGGAAAAGATACTTGATAACAATTTCAATTTTCTTAAATTTACCAAGGCTTAATTTGTGACCCAAGATATGATCTATCTTTGAGAATGTTCCATGAGCACTTGAGAAGAATGTGTATTCTGTTGTTTTTGGATGGACTGTCCTTTAAATATCAATTAAATCCATCTTGTTTAATGTATCATTTAAGGCTTGTGTTTCCTTATTTATTTTCAGTTTGGATGATCTGTCCCTTGGTGAAAGTGGGGTGTTAAAGTCCCCCACTATGATCGTGTTACTGTCGATTTCCCCTTTTATGGCTGTTAGTATTTGCCTTATGTATTGAGGTGCTTCTCTGTTGGGTGCATAAATATTTACAATTGTTATATCTTCTTCGTGGATTGATCCCTTGATCATTACGTAATGTCCTTCTTTGTCTCTTGTCTTTCTTTTGATGTCTTTTAATAGTCTTTCTTTTAATGTCTATTTTGTCTTACATGAGAATTGCTACTCCAGCTTTCTTTTGATTTCCATTTGCATGGACTATCTTTTTCCATCTCCTCACTTTCAGTCTGTTTGTGTCCCTAGGTCTGAAGTGGGTCTCTTGTAGACAGCATGTATACGGGTCTTGTTTTTGTATCCATTCAGCCAGTCTATGTCTTTTGGTTGGAGCATTTAATCCATTTACATTTAAGGTAATTATCGATATGTATGTTCCTATTACCATTTTCGTAATTGTTTGGGGTTTGTTATTGTAGGTCTTTTCCTTCTCTTGTGTTTCCTGCCTAGAGAAGTTCCTTTAGCATTTGTTGTAAAGCTGTTTTGGTGGTGCTGAATTATGTTAGCTTTTGCTTGTCTTTAAAGGTTTTCATTTGTCTGTCAAATCTGAATGAGATCCTTGCTGTGTAGAGTAATTTTGGTTGTAGGTTTTTCCCCTTCATCACTTTAAATATGTCCTGCCACTCCCTTCTGGCTTGCAGAGTTTCTGCTGAAAGATCTGCTGTTAACCTTATAGGGATTCCCTTGTGTGTTATTTTTTGTTTTTCCCTTGCTGCTTTTAATATTTTTTCTTTGTATTTAATTTTTGATAGCTTGATTAATATGTGTCTTGGCATGTTTCTCCTTGGATTTATCCTGTATGGGACTCTCTGTGCTTCCTGGACTTGATTAACTATTTCCTTTCCCATATTAGGGAAGTTTTCAACTATAATCTCTTCAAGTATTTTCTCAGTCCCTTTCTTTTTCTCTTCATCTTCTGGGACCCCTATAATTCGAATGTTGGTGCGTTTAATGTCCCAGACGTCTCTGAGACTGGCCTCAAATCTTTTCAGTCTTTTTTCTTTATTCTGCTCTGCAGTAGTTATTTCCACTATTTTATCTTCCAGGTTACTTATCCATTCTTCTGCCTCAGTTATTCTGCTATTGGTCCCTTCTAGAGAATTTTTAATTTCATTTGTGTTGTTCATCACTGTTTGTTTGCTTTTAGTTCTTCTAGGTCCTTGTTAAATGTTTCTTGTATTTTCTCCATTCTATTTCCAAGATTTTGGATCATCTTTACTACCATTATTCTGAATTCTTTTTCAGGTAGACTGCCTATTTCCTTTAGCTTGCTATAGCTTGCTGGTCATTGAGTGGAGCTGGGTCTTGGCGTTGAGACAGAGATCTCTGGGAGATTTTCGCCATTTGATATTACATGGGGCTGGGAGGTCTCTTGTGGCCTAGTGTCCTGAACTTGGCTCTCCCACCTCAGAGACACAGCCCTGATGCCTGGCTGGAGCACCAAGAGCCTGTCATCCACACGGCTCAGAATAAAAGGGAAAAAAGAAAGAAAGAAAAAAGAAAGAAAGAGAGCGAGAGAGGGAGAGAGAGGGAGAGAGAGGGAGGGAGGGAGGGAGGAAGGAAGGAAGAAGGAAAGAAAGAAAGAAAATAAAATAAAGTAAAATAAAATAAAGTTATTAAAAGAAAAAATAAAAAGTAATTATTAAAAAAATAATTTAAAGTAATAAAAACAAAGAAAGAAGGAAAAAAGAGAGCAACCAAACTAAAAAACAAATCCACCAATGATAACAAGTGCTATAAACTATACTAAAAAAACAAAAACAGAAACAAAAACAGACAGACAGAACCCTAGGACAAATGGTAAAAGCAAAGCTATATAGACAAAATCACACACAGAAGCATACACATACACACTCACAAAAAGAGAAAAAGGGAAAAAATATATATATCGTTGCCCCCAAAGCCCACCTCCTCAATTTGGGATGATTCGTTGTCTATTCAGGTATTCCACAGATGCAGGGTATATCAAGTTGATTGTGGAGATTTAATCCGCTGCTCCTGGGGCTGCTGGGAGAAATTTCCCTTTCTCTTCTTTGTTCGCACAGCTCCCGGGGTTCAGCTTTGGATTTGCCCCTGCCTCTGTGTGTAGGTCGCCTGAGGTCATCTGTTCCCGCTCAGACGGGATGGGGTTAAAGGAGCAGCTGCTTCGGGGGCTCTGGCTCACTCAGGCCGGCGGAGGGAGGGGTACGGAGCATGGGGCGAGGCTGTGGCGGCAGAGGCCGGCGTGACGTTGCAGGAGCCTGAGGTGTGCCGTGTGTTCTCCTGGGGACGTTGTCCCTGGATCATGGGACCCTGGCAGTGGCGGGCTGCACAGCCTCCCGGGAGGGGAGGTGTGGACAGTGACCTGTGCTCGCACACAGGCTTTTTGGTGGCGGCAGCAGCAGCCTGAGCATTTCATGCCCGTCTCTGGGGTTCGCGCTGATAGCCATGGGTCGCGCCCGTCTCTGGAGCTCCTTTAAGCCGCGCTCCTAATCCCCTCTCCTTGCACACCAGGACACAAAGAGGCAAGAAAAAGTCTCTTGCCTCTTCGGCAGCTCCAGCCTTTCCTGGACTCCCTCCCAGCTAGCTGTGGTGCGCTAGCCCCTTCAGGCTGTGTTAACACAGCCAACCCCAGTCCTCTCCCTGGGATCCGACATCCGAAACCCGAGGCTCAGCTCCCAGCCCCTGCCCGTCCCGGCGGGTGAGCAGACAAGCCTCTCGGCTGGTGAGTGCTGGTCGGCACCGATCTTCTGTGCGGGAATCTCTCCGCTTTGCTCTCCGCACCCTTATTGCTGCACTCTCCTCTGTGGCTCCGAAGCTTCTCTCCTGCCACCCCCCATCTCGGCCAGTGAAGGGGCTTCCTAGTGTGTGGAAACTTTTCCTCTTTCACAGCTCCCTCCCAGAGGTGTAGGTCCCGTCCCTATTCTTTTGTCTCTGTTTTTTTCTTTTTTCTTTTTCCCTACCCAGGTACGTGGGGAGTTTCTTGCCTTTTGGGAGGTCTGAGGTCTTCTGCCAGCGTTCAGTAGGTGTTCTGTAGGAGTTGTTCCACATGTAGATGTATTTCTGATGTATTTGTGGGGAGGAAGGTGATCTCCACTTCTTACTCTTCTGCCATCTTGAAGCTCCTCTCCAACAGCTTTATTCTTTTATCGATAATTTACTTCAGAGAATTTCCTCTAGTGTAATTTTCAATAAAATGCTGTTATTTTGAAGTCTTCTTTATTGAATACAAGAGCTATGTAGATGATTATAGGCCAATAGTCTAAAAGACTTGGGGATGCTGAACACTCAACTGTGAGTGAGGGTGTCTATGTGTTAGGACAGGATTACCTGCCAGGGTTGTCAGATCATATGCCTGAATTAGTCAGTTCCATCAAATCCTCCATTTTGTTGCATGTCCTCCCCCAACACCCCAACACACAGTGTAAGTGACATTAATCACTTGTCTCAGAGCTCTCTGGATGCGACTTTAATCATTCAATAGTTGACCATATGATTTTTATGACTAATGTGACTGTTGGCATTGTATGCAAGTCCCCCACTTAACCTGAGTCTCACCGTAAAATGTTAACATGTGTTTGCTGAGTCTCTACACTCAAGTTCAGACTAAGATCGGGCACCTGCTAGTGCTGAGAAATCTATACCTCATTCAAAATTGTTATTGGGCATACTGCATTGAGAGCTGTTGCTGAAGCTTGTATGACTTAGACTGAGAGTATAAATCACATACTATTATTGTGTTTCAGAAGGGGCCAGTCACACTCAGGTTTTATACTAGTTGCTTTGGAGGGAAAGGATGCCATAGGTTCTCCTTTGCACACCTCCTCTAACCTTTGCATTTGTAACCCACTGCAATTCTGCGTCCCCTGACAAATTGCCTAGTGTTTTAGGGGCTCTTCTTGTAAAACGGCCTAACATTTGTCTTTTTAAAATCCCTACCCTCATCAAAATTACCTGTTTGGTATTATACTCCCTCAGGGCCTTTAAGTAAACTATCTGTATGCTCTGATTGATTTAATTCAAGGTAAGTTGTTAATGACTTATTAATGGCTTCATAGGTAATATCCTTGTTTTCTGGTAAAGATTTTTAACGACACGCAAAAATAACGACTAGTGATTAGAATTCTAAATGCTACAGGAAAAATGGTAATAAGAACATGGGGACTGGAACAGATATTTTTGGCAGAAATGCTTTTCAGTATTTCTCAACGCATGTCATGAAAATGGCTGCCTTTTCTACTAAATGACTGACCAGCTTTGTTTTAGAGAATTTTTGCCATATTCAACTGTATGTGTGTCTGGAGATGTGGTAGACGCCATAATCTGGCTCTTTATTTCTACTGGCTAAGGCATGCTATAAAATGTGTCCTCCAAAAAAGCAGACTTCATTTAAATAACCGATTGTTTTGGAATTGCCCAATTACTAAACTATTCATTTGGCCAAATTTACTTTTAAGAAATTATTTCCAAACTTATTTGCATGGAGACACAGGCATATTTTATCTCAAATTAATTTATCTCAAGTTTCATACTCCAAACATTGGATCTTCACAGAACACATGTCCTTATGCAATTTGCATTCATCAAAGAAGTGCATGATTGAGTTTCACCTGATTGTGCAAGTTACAAGTGAATCTGATATATCTCTCTGTGTTTTCTTATTACTTCCAGTTTTAATAAATAGGGAAACAAAGGCATTAATATTCAATTTTAAATGTAGAAAAAAACCACAAGTATTTTCAAATAAAATCCTGTAATTCAATGTCCTTTAAATTTAAATAGTTTTTATTTTACTATATTTTACTCAAAGTATTTCACCTTATGTTTATTTCCAAAATTCCATGGGTGTATGTGTATATCTGTATATGCTTTATATTTGGACAGCTAGATGTTTTAAAAAGGCCATCATGTTGTAGAATTATCAGATCCCCAGAAAGCTGGCTTTAACAACTGTGAAGTCCTGTTGAGTGTGGCCTTCAATCTCTCCCCACCCCTTTTAAATATACAGAGTTCATGCTGGAAGCAGATTTTAAAATGCTGATTTATGACTATTCCCATTTAACACTTTCATGATTTGAATGACCACTAAGGCAGGTTTGAAACCAAAACGGAAATGTGAAAGGTCATGGCTGTTGCTACAGAAATCTTGTTGGGTTCTGTGGGACCAGTTATTTCTGATTAAGACATTTCAGTTGGCCAAGCTTATCAATGGGCATCAAGTAATGGATTTGCAAACAGGCCTGCTTGGAAGAGGGAAAGATTAAGGCTACAGAAAATAATCATAGGTTTCTTTTTTTTTTTAAACACTGTTTTCTCTACATGTATCACTTTATTTCTTGATTTTAATGAAGTGTATATATTTTCTGACAGCCATGAAAACTATGTGATATGAAGAGAAATGCCATTGTTCTTATTGGATAATTTCCTATCAGAGCCCATCAGGGGGTCCAGGCATTTACAAAGAAGATCAGTAATTGTACTATCTTGCTTGGTGGGTAAGTCATTCAGAAGGGAACAAACTGTGAAAACTGAGCCTGCTATTTTTTGGTGAGCACGTCGTCAATCTGTTTAAGTAAACTTTGGTATTACACAGAAGATTGTTCTCTCCTAATTATATTGCTAACACTGTGTTCAAATTGTGTGAACGTTCTGTCTTAAATGAACTCCACTGCATGTAGATTTTGCAGGGATCTCTAAACAGAGGGTGGTTTCATTATGTACCACAGTTATAGATATTTTATATACAGCCCAGTGAGTTAAAGACAAAAGTGTTTTTTTTAGCAGTTTAATGAAAGGAGTATAAATTTATGTACAAATATAAAAAGTATAGAGAAAAAATGAGGATATTACTTGATACTCTATGGTTTTATATCTGAGTATAACAATCACCCTTCTGGTTTATTTCTTGGCAATCCCTAAAGAGCTTAGCACTGTACCTAGCATAGGATAAAATAAAAAACTGACTAATGTGATGGCTAGAAATGGATTAGATCTAATTACAGCCTGTTTCAAGTGCAAAAAATAAAAAGAGCAGATTTAGAAAAGATGTTTGGGGGAAATTTGGGATTAGAATAAAAACAGGAAGTCCATTGAGAAAGTTAGCATTTTATCCCAAATCAAAATTCTTCTGATTCATGGGATGTGGACTAGCTGGAGGGAAGGAATGACAACGATAAGATAAAGGGACGTGTTGCCTTTATAGTCTGCAATTCATTGACTTCATAATTATATATTAGAGAATAGGATTTCAGGGCATAGTGCACTGAACAAAAACTTTTGAGATTATGACTAAGTAAACTAGATTCTGTGAGTATTTGAAGCTACTCCCTGAAGTTGTGAAAAAGAAGGAATAGTTCTTCCTAGGGTGCTTAACCAAACTGGCAATTGGGTACACGGAGAATCTGACTCGATATAAAAGAGATAACACACACCATATGATACGTTATCTGAACTATATGTTCCCTACTATTTTCAGTACCATTTTGAAGGTTATGAGATTGATTCACCCTCTGTCTTGTATTGCTTTTTATCTTTTTCTAGAGAAGGGGGAGATCATTATATATTACTGAATATATTTGTTAGTATATTCTGCACGTAAAAATCTAAAATCATTCTTAATGCTTTAAGAGGATGGGTTATTTTTATTTCACTGCCTACAGATTATTGACATCCTTTCTCTATTTCAACAAATGATTTTGCTCTTTGCTCTGTGTTCAACACTATAAAGATAAGGATGAGAAAACTGGCAAAATAGAGAAGAAATAATAAGCATATACATACCCTCTAGAATAATACACTTCAGATCCTAAAAAGTTTTATCCATGATGATGCAAGAACTGTTTTACTCAAACAAAATCCAACCTCATTCAGTCATCTTTCTCTAAGCTTTAGAATTTGGCTATGAAGATTATGATATTTGGTAACTCATTTGAACAATACCCAAAGGGCTTCTTTTAACTTTGTACTTTTTGCAGAGAGCAAAGGTGGAGAGAAGTGAGAAGAAAATAACATTCAACACATAGTTATTTGGCAGGCACTGGGCTAAGTACTTTCAAATGCCCTTTTAAAAAAAATTTACTCTTTATAAGAGGTATCCAAAATAGCTATCTTGATCCTCATTTATCATATGAAAACATAGATTCAGAGAAATTAAATTACTTGCACAAGTTCACAAGGGCAGGGACCATGTCTGGTTTTTTTTCCTCTCTCACTACACTCTCTCTTAGTACTCAGTGGTGGTTGGCACCTCACTAGTACTCATTACACATATATTTCATTTGACGGTGAATAAAGTTCCAAAGCCTATTCTTTCCTCATTATTGTTATAGCATCCATACTCTGAAATAAACTGTATACTATTATTGAATTGTGTTAGCTTTGACTATACATTATATAGAGTTTGCTTTATTTATTATTATTTTTTCAGTTTTCAGTATTTTTTCAGTATACTTCAGTTAACCAGTATGGTTTTGGTGATAGCTATAAGCCACTCCTCATTAGAAAACTGGAGAAACCCTTAGCCAGTAATTATCTCTGTGGCTCATATCCAAGTCCGGTTCTATCTATTCAAAATAAATTACCATCCAACGGTAAGCTGCCCCTCAACACCACAGGATCAAAAGAATCTGGTCAGCAGATCAGAAAATACTTTTGGCTGGCTGCTTTGACCCATAATCCATTTCCCTCCCAGCTCCTCACTATCCAGTGTAAGTCAATGTGGATATCATCTCCCCAGATTTCCATAGGAAGAACCAGGCTACCTAGCTTTTCATCATATTCTGGAGTGTCTCGTGTACACAAAGTTTCTCCATTTTTTCTCTCCATTAACCTCTAAGTTTCTTGCAGTCAGAGATCATATCTGAATGTTTTACTACTGAATTAGCCGTATCTAACTCAGCACCCAGTCTGCAGTACTTACTTAATAGCTATCTTCTGGTTGAATGAAAAAATTCCTTGCTCACTGGCTACTGTTTACTGTTGGAAGGTTTCAAGCATTCCCTCTTCCTTCTCCTAAACTTAATTATATGCTACCCCTTTTACCATGTGTATTAGTTTGCTGGGGCTTCCACAACAACATACCACAGACTGCGTGGCTTAAACAGCAGAAATTTATTTTCCCACAGTTCTGGAGGCTAGAAGTCTGAGATCAAGAAGATGGCAGAGTTGGTTTCACCTGAGGGTCTCTGTCTTTGATTTGCAGCTGGCCACCTTCTTGCTGTGTCCTCATACGGTTGTGCCTAGGTCTCCATGTTGTCTTTGGCCTATTCTGTTCTTATAAGGACACAAACCATACTGGACTAGGACAACCCCCCACCCCCATATGACATCATTTTACCTTAATTACCTCTATATAGGCCTTATCTCCAGATACAGTCACATTCTAAGGTATTGGGAATTAGAACTTCAACATATAAATTGGGGAGGGGGGGCACAGTTCAGCCCATAACACCATGGGGTGGAGTGGGAGCACAGAGAAACTTCAAATGCCCCCTTCCCTAATAATTTTCCCTTATAGGTGGTAGAGTAGAAATTCCACCCCTATCTGAAAATATGAGAACTGGGGAACCAGTATTTTTCTCCCCAGATCTATCTCCCACAAATCTGTGAAACGCAAAGGATGTTAGGAAATAAAATTCTCTTTTAATGTTAGCAAGTTCTGTAAGTGCTCCTCTCAACATGCTTGCAAATTACCTCTAAAAAGAACTTTCAACCTAATAATGCTTTGTGCCTATAAAGGCCCACAAAAGTCTCTAAGTCTATGATGGAAAGGTTATATAGATTTTCCTACTTTTAAGTAAGATAAAAATGTATTTTAGGTTGTGTGTTGCCTGAAAAATATCCTGCATATCACTCACAAAGTAGTTTATTTATTTTATAATTTCTATATTAGTTTGAGTAAGTGTACTGACCTCCTGATGTGATCGCCAGCCTAGGACTATTATATGAGCAAGAAATAAATTTCAATCAGGTTTATTTGTTTTACTGGTTTGCCTCATCTAATTAAAACAGAAATTAGTATCTTGAAGTATATTGCTGCCGTATCAAAAACTTAAAATACAGGGCATTGACTTATAATAGTTGAGCAGCAGAAAATAGGGAAACAACTATTGGGGAATGGAAAGATATTGGAGATCTATGTTATGCAGTAGCTAAATATTTGATAAAACTATTGGCTGCAACAACGTGCAAGGCAGATATACTGAGCCTGCTAATCTAGGAAAAGTTGTTAGAAAGAGCTAGCATGTTTGTGTGTCGCTCTTTGCTGCATTTGGCATAGCATTACAAGGATGAGATGAGCTCAGGAAAGGATAGGCTAATTTGTAAGCATAAATGGCCTTCTAGGAATGTAAAGTCTAACTGCTTCTGTACTCCAAAATGTAGGCTAAAGACTTTGACTGTCAAAGTCCCAATAATGCTTCTCAGTTAAAAAAAAAAAAAAGAAGATTTATTATAGCAAAGATAAAATTAAGCGTGTTGGGAGTTCTACTTCTGGCATGACAATGTGAGGAGCTTCTTGGATCTTCTCCCCAGTAAAACTGGAGAAAATTAAAAAAATAAGATTAAGGTCTCTGAATATGACCCTATGGACATACAGCAAATGAAGCAATATTTATCCAAGAAAATCTACTAAAATTGGTAAGAACTGTGAGATTATGTGGTATTTGAACAAAGACCAGCAGCCTCCCTCTGACTCTCATCTCAGGGAGATAGACACTCCACCTGAGACTGCTATAGCCAAGAGCACACGGCTCCTTTTCTCTTCCAATTACCAGTTGGAGGGTTATCTTCCTGAGAGGGACATGTCATCAGCATTTCTTATCCTGTCCCAGCAACCTGTTGTTGAGGCTAAGTGCTGGGCAAGTGTGGCTAAATGAGTCCCCTTCATCTTTCCAGCTTCCACTCATGGGATGGAGGCTCTACCTTGGATGCAGCACCACTGAGAGCACTGTGGTCATGATGGCCTTGCCCTGGCTCATGGGGTGGGAGTTTCCACACTGAGAGAGGCAAGTTAAGGAGATTTGGAGCTGTTGCCTTCCGCTCTTCTCTTCTTAGTGCAAAACTCCTAAAGTAGAGATGTTGTTCAGAGAGAACATGTCATTGTCCTCCCCACCCCACTGCATGGCTCAGAGGTTTTTCTGGAGATGGGGGTCAGAGAAGCAAGCCATGGAACTATATCTCCAAACTTTCCCCCAGAGTAATTGCCTTTATTTGTAAAGTGTGGAGAAGTGTGGAGGAGTTCAAGTCTAAGGGCACTCTAAAAAAGAGAGTGGAAGTTGTAGTAAAAGGAGATTGTTAGATTCATTCCAGATGTAAGCTAAATTGTAGGCTGGCTAGTTTACTGGAGAGAAATGGGGAAAGAGACAGCTGGGAAGAGCCCCCCTGGTGTCAGAACAAATCCCAACACTGACCTAGGAACTATCCCTTCAAAGAGCCTGACTTGATTGGCTTAGCATGTGAAGCAATTTATGCCCCAGAACATTGTTGGAAACAATAGAACAATCAGCCAGAAATTAGGGGAGCTTAACAGTGTGGTCAGGGAAAAGATAGTCAAAGATAGCTCTGCCAAAACCACTGTTATTACAGGGCATCCTGGGGGCATACCCAAGTCTGTGCCCCTTCAGAAGCAACAACAGAAGCTTCACACTATGTGGGGGTGAGGGCAGATAGACTTCACTAAAATAATCCAGCCAGTCACTAAACACCCAAGTAAATAAATTACAATAGTAAGACCCAGAAAGGGAGGGCCAAATGCTTAAATTTGCTATAATATATGATCTAAAATGTTTAATGTCCAACCAAAAAATTGAGACATGCAGGCAATCAAGAAAGTATAACCTGTACACCAGAAACAAACAGGTAACAAACTATTGTCATAAAAACCAGATGTTGGATTTAACTGTCAAAGATTTCAAAATATCCATTATAAATATGTTAAAAGAATTAAGGAAACCATGATTAAAAATTAAAAGATGACAATGATGCATCAAATACAGAATATCAAAAAGAGCTAGAAATTATACAAAAAGAACCAAATGGAAATTCGGCAATCAAAAATTTTAATAACTGAAATTTTAAAAATTACTAGAAGGGCTTGATAGTAGATTTGAAGCTGTCAGAAGAAAAAACAACTCACAAACTTTTAGAATGATAGAAATTGTGCAATCCAAAGAACAGAGAAAAAGAATGAAGGAAAGTAAACAGTGCCTCAGAGAAATGTAGAACATCATTAGCACACCAACGTATACCTAGTGGGACTACCAGAAGGAGAAGAGAGAGAGAATAGCAGAATAAATATTTGAAGAAATATTTGCTGAAAATTTCCCATATTTATTGACAAATATTGACATACACATCCAGGAAGCTCCATGAATCCCAAATTAGATAAACACAAAGAAATCTACAAGTAGACACATCACAGTAAAAATTCTGAAAGGCAAAGACAAGGAGAACATCTTGAAAGCTGCAAGGGAAAAATGACTTATCATTTACAAGGAAACCCCAATAAGGTTTACAGCTGACTTCTCATCAGAAACAATGAAGGTTGGAAAGCAGTGGGATAACATAGTCTATCCTTTCTCAAAATCAAGTGTTCAAAGAAAAAAAACCTGTCAACCTAGAATCTTATATCTAGCAAACTTATCTTTCAGAAATAAAAGCAAAATAAAAACATCCTCAGATAAACAGAAACTGAGAGTATTTAGCAGAACCGACTTGTAAGAAATACTAAACAGATTTCTTCAGACTGAAAGCAAGTGACCCCAAACAGAAGTTCAAATCTAAAAAAAATAAAGCAAAAAAGAACACTGGTAAAGGTAATTATGTAATCTTAATAGAGAGTATAAATGCATATTTATTCTCATTTATTGTCTTGACTGACTTAAAAAGCAATTATATAAAGTCATATGCATATAATGTGTTGTTGGGTCTATAACATAAAGAAATGTAATATATTTGTCAATAATAGCACAAAGAGGTGGGTGGGAGTAAAGCTGTAATGGGCTAAGAAAATGATTCCAGATGGTAACTTAAATTCACAGGAACAAATGAAGAGAACTAGAAATGATAAACAAGAAGGTTAACACAGCAAAAGCTATTAATATATACTTGCTCTCCTTTTTCCATTTATGTTCTTTAAAATATATAAAATTATATAAAATATAATGTATCATTGGGTTTGTAACATTTATAAATGTAATAGATGTATAAAAATAATACCCCCAAAATGGGGAAAAGAGAATATAGCTATATAGGAGTAACATTTCCATATCTCATGGAAATTAAGTTAGTATAAACCTGTAGCTGTTTCTGATAAGAGGTATATCGCAAGCCCTAGAGCAATCATTAAGGAAATAACAGAAAAAATAATTTAAAAAATCATTAAAAAATTAAATGACACCAAAAGCATGAGCAGCAACAAAGCAAATAAATAAATTAGACTTCATCAAAATTAACTTTCCAGGAAGTGAAGACAAACCACAGGATAGAAAAAAAAAATTTGCAAATCATATGTATGATAAGGAATTTGTATCTAGAATATATAAAAGACTCTTACAACTCAATAATATAAAGACCCCAACTGAAAAATTGTCAAAGGAACTGACTAGACATTTCTACAAAGAAAATATGCAATATCAAAAAAAGCTTGAGGGCTTCCCTGTTGGTGCAGTGGTTGAGAATCTGCCTGCCAATGCAGGGGACACGGGTTCGAGCCCTGGTCTGGGAAGATCCCACATGCCGCGGAGCAACTAGGCCCATTGAGCCACAGTTGCTGAGCCTGCGCGTCTGGAGCCTGTGCTCCGCAACAAGAGAGGCTGCGATAATGAGAGGCCCGCGCACCGCGATGAAGAGTGGCCCCCACTTGCCGCAACTAGAGAAAGCCCTCACACAGAAACGAAGACCCAATACAGCCATAAATAAATAAATAATTAAAAAAAAAAAGCTTGATATCATTAGTCATCAGGGAAACACAAATCAAAACCATAACAAGCTACCAGTTCACATTCACTAGGATGGCTATAATCAAAAAGTCACATAATAATTGTTGGTGAAGATGTGCATAAATTGGACATACACTGTCCAACAGAATACACTGCTCATACATTGCTCATGGGAGTATAAATTGGTACAGCTATTTTGGAAAACAGTCTGGAAATTCCTCAAATAGTTAAACATAGAGTTACCATATGACCCAATAATTCTACTCACGAGAAATGAAAACATGTCCACAGAAAAAGGTGTACATGAATATTTATAATAGCATTATTTATAATAGCCAAAAGGTAGAAACAGTTCAAATATTCAACAGCTGATGGATGGATAAGTATATGTGACATATCTATGCAGTGGAATATTATTCAGCCATAAAAAGGAATGAATGAAGTACTGATACATACTTCAAAGTAGTCTTGAAAATATTATACTAAATGAGAGAAGTCAATCACAAAACACCACATATACTCTCATTTTTATGAAATGTGCAGAATAGGGAAATCTATAGAGACAGAAAGTAGTAATTTGCTTTGAGCCAGGGGGATGGAGGAGTTGGTATATGGTAACTGAAGGAAATGAGATTTCTTTGTGAGGCGATGGAAATGTTCTAAAATTGATTGTGATGAGGTTGCACATATTTGTAAATATACTAAAAACCATTGGATTGTATACTTTAAATGGGTGAAGAGAATGGTATGTGAATGATATCTCAAAATAATTAAGTGGATTACCTTCTCATTTAAGCCTGTTGTTTTGTTTTAGATGACCCAAAGTCATTGCCACTAGGTTGAGAGAAAAGCATGAGAGGTAGAAAGCAAAATGAGTTAATAAACACAAAAATTTAAATAAACAGAACCATACAAGAGGCCCAAATCTTAAATCTGAAAGAGAATTTAAGTGGTTATTACTGACTCAGGGAACTGACTGGAAACAAATATATCAGAAGCCAACTAATATTTTGAGTGATCGGTATTGCTAATAAAACAATAATTCCAGCCTTGTAAAACTCTGCGATTATAAAACAACCCTCAGTTTCCAAAACTTAGATTAGCAGGAAATGAGGAGTGATGTTTTGACCTCTGAAAGTGAGTACATTTTTCATTGCTCACTTCAGATATAGGCATGTAGGATAATGGGCAAGGAAAAGTATCCCTGAGGGTGCAGCGAGGGTCATGGAGAACAATGGGCGCAGTAGCTTCTCCCAGAGAGTTAAATCAGGGTCTTGAAACTTGCTGAACTCTCATGAATTGTGGCTTCACCAAGTCTGTCCAGCAGGGTTTCATCATTGCTATGGATATGTGGTTACTGTCTGTCTACCATTTTCCTCTCTTCACAATTGGAGTCTTTTTTTTTTTTAATCCTTTATTGCCCCTCCCCGCTTCCATCCACACTGGTAACCACTAGTTTGTTCTATGTATCTGTGAGGCTGCTTCTTTTTTCCTTTTTTACAACTGGAGTCTTTATTGGAGTTATTTCTGCTCTGCCATTGATGCAGAGGTATATATGGGGGAGAGGAAGGATGTGTCTTCTTGTTTCATAGCTCATAGGACCACAAGAAACCACTTCAAACTTGAATAGAAAGAAATATAATAATGCAGTGGCCCCTGGGCTTTATGTGGATTGTCTCTTTCCAGGATATTATTGAATGTGTTCTATGTGTAGGGAGAAGGGTAAACATGACTATGGTGACCAGAAGTGCAGACAATGACAGAAATTGCTAGGTGTTCAAAAAAAGTCCATAGTCTTCTCTTCTTCATGATCACACAGCTACAACATTTTCCAGCCTCTCTTATGTTTAATTGTGATCATGTGATAAGGTATAACCAATAGAATGTGGGTAGAAGAGAATGTGAATCCTATCCAGGCCTGGTCGATTAAAAAACACTGCAAGCTCTTTTCCATTGTTTTCCCCCTTACCTACTGGCTGGAAGGGAGATGATCTTCATGGTGACCTTAGAAGCCGTGTATAGAACATTGCAGAGCCTCCATCACCCTAGGGCCTTGAATGACTACATGGAGGAGGGCCTTATCAGTTTTTTTACTCAGTACCATTATTTAAATAACAAAAGTTTTCTTGAGTTTGTACCATTACACATTTTCAGTCTTTTTTTTTTTTTTTTAAAAGCAGTTGGCCTCCACTGACTAATATAAATCTCATCATTGAATGCCTTCCCTCTACCTGCTGAGTATAATAAACTGTGCTTATTGGCTATTCCTTTTTTTTTTTTAATTGAGTCATGCATACTCTAAGTGGTGGTTTCAATGACTACTCATACTACTTATATTCTATTCAAGGTGGGTTTTCCCCTCTTAAGTTTTATGTCTTTCTCTCCTTGTATTTGATCTTATTGGTAGTTTTATTCCTGTAACTTTTAGTTGTATGTGTGGTATATCTGTAACATGGTTTAAAATATAATGGGAAACATGAGGAATCTGCTCTCTAAGAGGTTAAATCAGAGGTGTATAGACTGGGAAAATATGCACTATGGCTATTCTATATGTCTTCCCTACTCCATACACTTTGAAAGTTAATGTGTGTTTTTTTTTTTAATAGTCTACATCAGGGGTGCCTTTGTTCTTTGTGTGTGAAAGGAATAAAGTGTATTTAAATCTGTAGTCGTCAATCTGGAGTTTTAGAATTTCTTAAAGCTAATTTGGATTACCATCCAGTAAAATTGATTGCTAACTGCAGAACCAATGACAGTAAGACCCAACAGTTTGGATTGACCATGATCGTGTAGCCTATACACGGCTTTAATTTGGTCCCTGTATCATCTTGGTAGTAGTGTTTCTTTCATTCTTTTCACCTTGCATGTTGAGAAAATTTTCTAGAAAGTAGCATATTAAAAAAAAACCCGGAGTGTTACTCATTTAAATAATTTATTTTTCAATCAGGGACATCAGTTTGATGATTAATGCAATGCATTCATTTTCTCCTTTTAAGAAACCTGGAATAAACATGCTTGCATGGTATATATATAATTCATTTAGGTGTTGAAGTCTGAGCCTACATTTGTAAGAGAAAATTTCAAACGAGCCATAATTAATATGTCACTTTAGGAGGAGCAGTGGGATGAGGGGGTGGAAGTAAATGGATCTACCTGATGTTCTTGCAGTGTATGTGTGGAAAGGAGAAATTAAAGTTAATGCACAAAGAAAGGACCAGCTTTGCAAAGACCAGCTTTCTTTGAGTTCACGCCAAAGTAAATAGGTATATCTGTGGATATCTCCTTCTGGAGGTGTGGAAAGTGTAGGTTAAGTGTGATGGACTGCAGCCCATTTCATGAGAGGAAGTTTGAAGAGTCCATTAATCTGGAAGGTCAGTCTTGTTTTTCTCAGTTCCACTGCCCTTTACTGGGTGAAATGTAAAAAGCTATTTAGCATTTTTAGCTTTCAATTTCTCCGTTGAATGAGGAGAACCAACAGCAGTCCCCTTCTACCTTGCCTATTAATATGAAGTGATATATATTGAAGGCAGAAATGTTATACAAACATATATCATGCTCTATGCTTTAATCTGTGTATCATGATATTGTGACACCATTATCACTGTCATAGGGATTTAGTGTTTCAACATGAGTAAAAAGGCTCTCTGGGGGTCCTTTCAGACTGATCATCAAGTATTTTCAGTGAAATTAGGTGAATTTAGTTCTTTTCCATACACGCAGGATCAGGAAGGGCTTCCATTCTGTCCCTGTGATGAAACTTATCTGAGTGACTCTAAAAAGAAATTAGTACTTTTTGGACTTCTGGTTAATTTCAGGACCATCACTAAAGGATCATGAGGGAAGAGTCTTCTTTCTTTCCTGGGCTTGGCTCTGCAGGATTGCTCTCATACATTTCTTCGCTATACAAAGCTATTACTGAACACACATTGGCCCAGTAAATCAATCCAAAAAAGTATTAGCCCTTTGAGGAATACTATTTGTATACGGTCTGGCAAATGATACATCTTCTAGCTGATCCCATAATCTAATTGCCATGGCTTTTCAGATAATGTGAGGGCTTTGAGTTGAAAAAGATTGGAGCTGAGACTCAGGAGGCTTACTATTCTTGGTGATCACCTCCTTATGGAGGGTTGTGTCCAGTTGAGGTGCCCTTTTAAAGAGAGACATGGAAGAACAGTGGGCCTAAGGGGAAGAGAACAGGTAGTCAGAGAACTTGACAACATATCCTTTCAAGGGCTGCTATTACAGTTGAGGATGTTTAGTCTGGAAATGAGATGCTTTATGAAAGCCATAGTAGCACACTGCTAGTGTAATGTTCCAGAGAAGAAAATGAAAAGACAACAACAAAAAAAGTGAAGACAACACAGAACCAGAGGATATATGTTATAGAAGTGGAATTTGGTTGAATATAATGGAAATAAACCATTTAATATCTAGTGTTGCTAAATTATAGTATTGGGGTCCAGATCACTGAATTTATTCTAGATGACATTAGTAGTTGATTTATTAAATAAGTTTGAAAACACTGGGAAGAAAGTTTAATTACTTGAGTTGCTTGAGTAAAATTAAGAGTTCAGACTCAGGAATCAGAGGAACTGGAATTCCATTCTGGGCTCCATCATCTACTAGGTAGATGTCTTTGATATTTAATATCTTAAAAATTTTTTTTTATTTTTAATATATTTATTGGATATAATTGCTTTACAATGGTGTGTGAATTGTGAATCAGCTATATGTATACATATATCCCCATATCCCCTCCCTCTTGTGTCTCCCTCACCCCTCTAGATGGTCACAGAGTACCAAGCTGATCTCCCTGTGTTATGCGGCTGCTTCCCACTAGCTATATATTTTACATTTGGTAGTGTATATATGTCCATGGCACTCTCTCACCTCGTCCCAGCTTACCCTTCCCCCTCCCCGTGTCCTCAAGGCCATTCTGTACGTCTGGGTCTTTATTCCTGTCCTGCCCCTAGGTTCTTCAAAACCATTTTTTTTTTTCGATTCCATATATATGTGTTAGCATATGGTATTTGTTTTTCTCTTTCTGACTTACTTCACTCTGTATGACAGACACTTAGGTCCATCAGCCTCACTACAAGTAACTCAATTTCGTTTCTTTTTATGGCTGAGTAATATTCCATCGTATATATGTGCCACATCTTCTTTATCCATTCATCTGTTGATGGCCACTTAGGTTGCTTCAATGTCCTGGCTATTGTAAATAGTGCTGCAATGAACATTGTGGTACATGACTCTTTTTGAACTATGGTTTTTTCAAGGTATATCCCCAGTAGTGGGATTGCTGGGTCTTATGGTAGTTCTATTTTTAGTTTTTTAAGGAACCTCCACACTGTTCTCCATAGTGGCTGTATCAATTTACATTCCCACCAACAGTGCAAGAGGGTTCCCTTTTCTCCACACCCTCCCCAGCACTTATTGTTTGTAGACTTTTTGATGATGGCCATTCTGACCGGTGTGAAGAGATACATCATTGTGGTTTTGATTTGCCTTTCTCTAATGATTAGTGATGCTGAATATCCTTTCATGTGTTTGTTGGAAATCTGTATATCTTCTTTGGAGAAATGTCAGTTTAGGTCTTCTGCCCATTTTTGGATTGGGTTGTTTGTTTTTTTTGCTATTGAGCTGCAGGAGCTGCTTGTATGTTTTGGAGATTAATCCTTTGTCAGTTGCTTTGTTTGCAAATATTTTCTCCCATTCTGAGGGTTGTGTTTCCATCTTGTTTATGGTTTCCTTTGCTGTGCCAAGGCTTTTAAGTTTCATTAGGTCCCATTTGTTTATTTTTGTTTTTATTTCCCTTTCTCTAGGAGGTGGGTCAAAAAGTATCTTTCGGTGATTTATGTCATCGAGTGTTCTGCCTATGTTTTCCTCTAAGAGTTTGATAATGTCTGGCCTTACATTTAGGTCTTTAATGTCTGGCCTTACATTTAGGTCTTTTGTGTATGGTGTTAGGGAGTATTCTAATTTCATTCTTTTACATGTAGCTATCCAGTTTTCCCAGCACCACTTATTGAACAGGCTGTCTTTTCTCCACTGTATATTCTTGCCTCCTTTATCAAAGATAAGGTGAATATATGTGTGTGGGTTTATCTCTGGGCGTTCTATCCTGTTCCACTGATCTATATTTCTGTTTTTGTGCCAGTACCATCCTGTCTTGATTTCCGTAGCTTTGTAGTGTAGTCTGAAGTCCGGGAGCCTGATTCCTCCAGGTCCATTTTCTGTTCTCAAGATTGCTTTGGCTATTCAGGGTCTTTTGTGTTTCCATACAAATTATGAAATCTTTTGTTGTAGTTCTCTAAAAAATGCCAGTGGTAGTTTGATAGGGATTGCATTGAATCTGTATATTGCTTTGGGTAGTATACTCATTTTCACAATGTTGATTCTTCCAATCCAAGAACATGGTATATCTCTCCATCTCTTTGTATTGTCTTCAATTTATTTCATCAGTGTCTTATAGTTTTCTGCATACAGGTCTTTTGTCTCCTTAGGTAGGTTTATTTCTAGGTATTTTGTTCTTTTTGTTGCAGTGGTAAATGGGAGTGTTTCCTTAATTTCTCTTTCAGATTTTTCATCATTAGTGTATAGGAATGCAAGAGATTTCTGTGCATTAATTTTGTATCCTGCTACTTTACCAAATTCATTGATTAGCTCTAGTAGTTTTCTGGTAGCATCTTTAGGATTCTCTATGTATAGTATCATGTCATCTGCAAACAGTGACAGCTTTACTTCTTCTTTTCTGATTTGGATTCCTTTCATTTCTTTTTCTTCTCTGATTGCTGTGGCTAAAACTTCCAAAACAATGTTGAGTAATAGCGGTGAGAGTGGGCAACCTTGTCTTGTTCCTGATCTTAGTGGAAATGGTTTCAGTTTTTCACCATTGAGGATGATATTGGCTGTGGGATTGTCATATATGGCCTTTATTATGTTGAGGAAAGTTCTCTCTATGCCTACTTTCTGGAGGGTTTTTATCATAAATGGGTGTTGAATTTTGCTGAAAGCTTTTTCTGCATCTGTTGAGCTGATCATATGGTTTTTCTCCTTCAGTTTGTTAATATGGTGTATCACATTGATTGATTTGCATATATTGAAGAATCCTTGCATTCCTGGGATAAACCCCACTTGATCATGGTGTATGATCCTTTTAATGAGCTGTTGGATTCTGTTTGCTAGTATTTTGTTGAGGATTTTTGCATCTATGTTCATCAGTGATATTGGCCTGTAGTTTTCTTTCTTTGTGACATCTTTGTCTGGTTTTGGAATCAGGGTGATGGTGGCCTCGTAGAATGAGTTTGGGAGTGTTCCTCCCTCTGCTATATCTTGGAAGAGTTTGAGAAGGATAGGTGTTAGCTCTTCTCTAAATATTTGGTAGAATTCGCCTGTGAAACCATCTGGTCCTGGGCTTTTGTTTGTTGGAAGATTTTTAATCACAGCCTCTATTTCAGTGCTTGTGATTGGTCTGTTTATATTTTCTGTTTCTTCCTGGTTCAGTCTCAGAAGGTTGTACTTTTCTAAGAATTTGCCCATTTCTTCCAGGTTGTCCATTTTATTGCCATATAGTTGCTTGTAGTAATCTCCATTGATCCTTTGAATTTCTGCAGTGTCAGTTGTTAGTTCTCCTCTTTCATTTCTAATTCTATTGATTTGAGTCTTCTCCCTTTTTTTCTTGATGAGTCTGGCTAATGGTTTATCAATTTTGTTTATCTTCTCAAAGAACCAGCTTTTAGTTTTATTGATCTTTGCTATCATTTCCTTCATTTCTTTTTCATTTATTTCTGATCTAATCTTTATGAATTCTTTCCTTCTGCTAACTTTGGACTTTTTTTGTTCTTCTTTCTCTAATTGCTTTAGGTTTAAGATTAGGTTGTTTATTTGAGATTTCTCTTGTTTTTTCAGGTAGGCTTTTATTGCTATAAACTTCCCTCTTAGAACTGCTTTTGCTGAATCCCATAGGTTTTGGGTCATCGTGTTTTCATTGTCATTTGTTTGTAGGTATTTTTTGATTTCCTCTTTGATTTCTTCAGTGATGTCTTGGTTATTTAGTAGTGTATTGTTTAGCCTCCATGTGTTTGTATTTTTTACAGTTTTTTTCCTGTAATTGATATCTAGTCTTATAGCATTTTGGTCAGAAAAGATACTTGTTACGATTTTAATTTTCTTAAATGTACCAAGGCTTGATTTGTGACCCAAGATATGATCTATCTTTGAGAATGTTCCATGAGCACTTGAGAAGAAAGTTTATTCTGTTGTTTTGTGATGGAACATCCTATAAATATCAATGAAGTCCATCTTCTTTAATGTATCATTTAAAGCTTGTGTTTCATTATTTATTTTCATTTGGGATCTTCTGTCCATTGGTGAAAGTGTGGTGTTAAAGTCCCCTACTATGATTATGTTGCTGTTCATTTCCCCTTTTATGGCTGTTAGCGTTTGCTTTATGTATTGAGGTGCTCCTATGTTCAGTCCATAAATATTTACAATTGTTATATCTTCTTCTTGGATTGATCCCTTGATCGTTATGCAGTGTCCGTCTTTGTCTCTTGTAATAGTCTTTATTTTAAAGTCTATTTTGCCTGATATGAGAATTGGTACTCCAGCTTTCTTTTGATTTCCATTTGCATGGAATATCTTTTTCCATCCCCTCACTTTCAGTCTGTATGTGTCCCTAGGTCTGAAGTGGGTCTCTTGTAGATAGCATATATATGGGTCTTGTTTTTTTTTCCTTCAGCCAGTCTATGTCTTTTGGTTGGAGCATTTATATTTAAGGTAATTATCAATATGTATGTTCCTATTACCATTTTCTTAATTGTTTTCGGTTTGTTATTGTAGGTCTTTTCCTTCCGTTGTGTTTTCCCCGTAGAGAAGTTTCTTTAACATTTGTTGGAAAGCTGGTTTGATGGTACTGAATTCTCTTAGCTTTTGCTTGTCTGTGAAGGTTTTAATTTCTCTGTTGAATCTGAATGAGATCATTGCTGGGTAGAGTAATCTTGGTTGTAGCTTTTTCCCTTTCATCACTTTTAACATATCCTGCCACACCCTTCTGGCTTGCAGAGTTTCTGCTGAATGATCAGCTGTTGCCCTTATGGGGATTCCCTTGTATGTTATTTGTTTCTTTCCCTTTGCTGCTTTTAATATTTTTTCTTTTTATTTAATTTTTGATCATTTGATTAATATGTGTCTTGGCTGGTTTCTCCTTGGATTTATCCTGTATGGGACTCTCTCTGCTTCCTGGAGTTGACTGACTATTTCCTTACCCATATTAGGGAAGTTTTCAACTATAATCTCTTCAAAGATTTTCTCAGTCCCTTTCTTTTTCTCTTCTTCTTCTGGGACCCCTATAATTCGGATGTTTTTGGGTTTAATGTTGTCCCAGAGGTCTCTGAGACTGTCCTCAATTCTTTTCATTCTTTTTTCTTTATTCTGCTCTGCAGTAGTTATTTCCACTATTTTATCTTCCAGGTCACTTATCCGTTCTTCTGCCTCAGTTATTCTGCTATTGATTCCTTCTAGAGAATTTTTAACTTCATTGCTTGTGTTGTTCATCATTGTTTGTTTGCTCTTTAGTTCTTCTAGGTCCTTGTTAAACATTTCTTGTATTTTCTCCATTCTGTTTCCACGTTTTTGGATCATCTTTACTATCATTACTCTGTATTCTTTTTCAGGTAAACTGCCTATGTCCTCTTCAGTTTTTTAGTCTGGTGGGTTTTTACCTTGCTCCTTCATATTCTGTGTATTTCTCTGTCTTCCTATTTTGCTTAACTTACTGTGTTTGGGGTCTCCTTTTCACATGCTGCAGGTTCGTAGTTCCCACTCTTTTTGGTGTCTGCACCCAGTGGGTACGGTTGGTTCAGTTGCTTGTGTAGGCTTCCTGGTGGAGGGGACTTGTTCCTGTGTTCTGGTGGATGAAGCTGGGTGTTGTCTTTCTGGTGGGCAGGACCATGTACGGTGTTGTGTGTTGGGGTGTCTGTGAACTTATTATGATTTTAGGCAGCCTCTCTGCCAGTGTGTGTGATCATGTTTCTGTCTTGCTGGTTGTTTGGCATGGGGTGTACAGCACTGTAGCTTGCTGGTCATTTAGTGGAGCTGGTTCTTAGCATTAAGATGGAGATCTCTGGAGAGCTCTTGCTGATTGATATTACGAGGGGCCGGGTGGTCTCTGGTGGACCAGTGTCCTGAATTCGGTTCTCCCACCTGAGAGGCTCAGGCCTGACACCTGGCCGGAGCACCAAGACTCTGTCAGCCACATGGCTCAGAAGAAAAGGGAGAAAAGAAAAATAAATAAATAAAAATAAATAAAATAAATGAAGTTATTAAAATAAAAAATATTATTAAAATAAAATAAAAATGTAATTAAAAAAAAAAGAGAGCAACCAAACCAATAAATAAATCCACAATGATAACAAGTGCTAAAAACTATACTAAAAAACACAGACAGACAGAACCATACGACAAATGGTAAAAGCAAAGCTATACAGACAAAATCACACAAAGAAGCATACACATACACACTCACAAAAAGAGAAAAAGGAAAAAAAAATATAAAAAAGGAAGAGAGCACCAAATCAATAAACAAATCTACCAATGATAATAAGCTGTAAATACTAAACTAAGATAAACATAAAACTAGAAACAAATTAGATGCAGAAAGCAAACCCCAAGTCTACAGTTGCTCCCAAAGTCCACTGCCTCAGTTTTGGGATGATTCGTTGCCTATTCATGTATTCCACAGATGCAGGGTACATCTAGTTGATTGTGGAGATTTAATCCACTGCTCCTGAGGCTTCATGGAGAGATTTCCTTTTCTCTTTTTGTTCACACAGCTCCTGGTGTTCATCTTTGGATTTGGCCCCGCCTCTGCATGTAGGTTGCCCTCTGGCATCTGTTCTTCATGCAGACAGGAGGGGGTGAAAGGAGCAGCTTATTAGGGGGTTCTGGCTCACTCAGGCCGGGGACAAGGGAGGGGTGCGGTAGTTATATTTGTAATGCAGGGCGAGCCTTCGGTGGCAGAGGCTGGCGTGTCGTTGTAACAGCCTGAGGCACACCATGTGTTCTCCTGGAGAAGTTGTCCCTGGATCACGGGACCCTGGCAATAGCGGGCTGCACAGGTTCCTGGGAGGAGAGGTGTGGGTAGTGACCTGTGGTTGCACACAGGATTTTTGGTAGCTGCAGCAGCAATGTTAGAATTTAATGCCCGTCTCTGGTGTCCATGCTGATAGCTGCAGCTCGCACTCATCTTTGGAGCTCGTTTAGGTGGTTCTCTGAAACCCCTCTCCTCGCACACCCCGAAACAATGGTCTCTTGCCTCTTAGGCAGTTCCAGAGTTTTTCCCGGACTCCCTCCCTGCTTGCTGTGGCTCACTAGCCCCCTTCAGGCTGTGTTCACGCAGCCAACCCCAGTCCTCTCCCTGGGATCCGACCTCCAAAGCTGCAGCCTCAGCTCCCAGCCCCCACCTGCTCCGGTGGGTGAGCAGAGAAGTCTCTCAGGCTGGTGAGTGCTGGTCGGCACCAATCCTCTGTGTGGGAATCTCTCCACTTTGCCCTCTGCACCCTTGTTGCTGTGCTCTCCTCCGTGGCTCCAAAGCTTCCCCCTGCCCACCCCCGGTCTCCGCCAGTGAAGGGACTTCCTAGTGTGTGGAAACTTTTCCTCCTTCACAGCTCCCTCCCAGGTGTGTAGGTCCCGTCCCTATTCTTTTGTCTCTGTTTTTTCTTTTTTCTTTTGCCCTACCCAGGTGCATGGGGATTTTCTTGCCTTTTGGGAAGTCTGAGGTCTTCTGCCAGCGTTCAGTAAGTGTTCTGTAGGAGTTGTTCCATATGTAGACGTATTTTTGATGTATTTGTGGGGCGGAAGATGATCTCCACGTCTTACTCCTCTGCCATCTTGAAGGTCTGCTCATATTTAATATATTTAAGCTTAATTTTCTCATCTGTAAAATGTAACTGATAACAGTATTTACTGGATAGGGTTGCTGAAAGTGTTAAATAAGATAATGCATTGAAAACATTTAGTACTGTCCTAGAATATAGGAGGTAATCAAAAAATAAATAATAGCCATTTATTTTTATTGTTAGTTATTACTATGTGACTTTCAACCCAAACAGTTGTATATGATGATATTCAAAAAACGTTGCAACAAATTTTTTCTATAGAACTCCTTCATATAGCTAATACTTTGATTTTTTCAGTAGTTAGAAATGTTGCAAAAAGTGGTTATTAATAAATCAGTATAGTTTGTATCTTATTTATAAGATATTGTTAATATTATGCTACATTTTTTGTTTGTGTAGAAAATACATTTAACCCTTCCTTGAAAAAAAAAAGGGGGCATTCACAGAATAAATGCTAGGGATGAGCATAAAGGAGACTATCTGGCAGAAAATTAATTAACTTTTCTTCCTTTCTATAACATGTCAGGAATTTGTGTGTGCATTGAGACTTCCTTTACCCTTCACTCTAAGTTTTTCTCTGTAGCAAAGTCTATTTTATGACAGTGGATTGTTAGCAATTAATTATGTTGTCAATTATTTGTTCAACATTAACAAGTCACTGAAAGTTTAAGAAATTAAATGAACACAGGATTTTTTGTCGTAATTGGTGGTGTGAAGTTTTAAAATCCCATCTTGTCAAAAATTAGAGCAAGTAGCTTGAGAGTTTAGACAAAAAAAAATTGTCCAGGGGAAATTCATAATAACTGTAAGTGTCTAATGAATTTAATGCCATTCAGTTTGCATGCACATCAACAGGTTTAATTTTATAGGAGTTTGCAATTTATGATACAGGAGTTGCAATTTCTGTGAGCTCATTGAAAAATCCTTCCATGTTCTGCTTTATTCCCCTCTCTTTTCATAAATTTTGGTGTTACAAAACTTTTAGTCATAAAAAGGCATTTATAGTTCACATAATTTTCCTTCTTTTTCTTTTATTTTCTTTAAAAATTCAGTTTTAAAAGTAATAAAGCCCTTCCTTCTGCAAATCTATCTTTTTTTCCTAAGGGAAGATTAATTTGTAAATATGATAATGGATTTGTATAATATTAAACTTTCCCAAGAAGAATTACATTACTTTATATGAACGAACACATCTATCTCATTCAATTCATAAACTAATGGCTGAAAATCCCAAAACTGTTTCCTACTATGTGTCTTATAACTAAAATGACTGCAGGCACAGCCACCAACTTGGCATTTCACAGCTAATTTATTGGATGCAAAAAAATTTTTAGTCCCTTTATTGAGTTTTCCTCATTTAGCTGTATTTGAATTCTAGCTAATAAAATGCAAGTCTTACAAAAAGGTGAAAAGGTAAACACACTGCTCAAAATAGAAGCAATTTCTAAACAGAAAGTAGACTGAAAAGAACAAATGCTTAGTTTAAATGTGATATAGCAGTAGGGATGCTGTGATGGAGATACTCCCATAGCTAACATTAAATCAGCAGGTGACTGCTTAGGTTAGGCAATGAGCTAAGGACTCAGTGGTTCACTTATGCAGCTATTCCGGATTCACTCTGATATTATGCGTGAGAAACTTAGCTCCTCCTGATCTTGGTTGTTTCTTTACTACATATTTTCACCAGCTAGGTAATGCGTTGCGTAAATTACTTCCTGGAGTGAGGTTAAAACACCTTAGTGTTCTGCCAGTATCCTGGATGACATTAAGAGTGATCACTGTCTGTTGTTCCTAGGCAATGCCCTAAGTTCTGAGTGAACTTTGTATGACTTGGATGTCTCCCTCTGAGTGACTCAGTGACAGCTGGTTGGACTCATAGTGGAAATAAGCAGAAGGATAAGGGTCTCTAAATTGAGAATTAATATTAATAGTCCTATAAATAGGCCTAACAAGGAACTTCTTGGAATTCTGATAATTCTTCCCAATAATTAGATACTCTTGTTTTCATAAAGGTTCTCTATTAGCAACTTGAAAAAAATCCTAATTCAAGGGAAGATTACAGTGAAGGGCAATTGTGGCAATCGTCTTATTTTCTATTTCCCAGAGGGTATATTAGGAAGGACTTGGGCATTGTGAAGGGAAATGGGACCTGGTTCTCAGTCCCCACAAAGGTAAGAAAATAGCTATAGAAAATACTTTAAAAGAATGTGATGCTTCAACTTATTTTGTTCTTAAAATATAGGCCTTTACTTTCTATATTTTTGTTGACCTTTATTATGTGATTTAGGGAAAGTGATTTAAGTTCTTTCTGCATTTGTTTTGTTAGCTGGGACCAACTGACTGCCTCAGTGTATGCCAGTGAGTGGATTGAATTTGCTAGGTTGTTTAAATTGCTTGCTGTAGGAATCCGGTTTAAACTAGTTTAAGGTGGGTGGTAGATGGGAAGGAAGAATTTGTTTGGGTAACTGAAAAGTCCAGGAATATAGCTAGAATCAGACATTGCTATATCCCAATGCTAATATATGCCACTAGGGACTGGTCTGTTTCCATCTCTGAAAAAGGAAAGTTCTGCTTTCCTTTTCTTTGGGCTTTATCGTTAGCCAGTTTCTACCTGTGGCCACCAGCTAGTCCAGTCACACCCTGAGCTTCTCTTTTACCACAGTCCTAGCAAATGCTAAGGCTCGTTGCCATTCATCGTCCGTCATGGATCATGTGCCCACACTTGGAGCTAGATGTGAAGCTCCACCCAATCCACAAAGACTGAGTGTGGGAGAATGGTGAGTCCTTAGGGGGAATGTGGATGATAGTTCTAGAAGCAAGAGATATGTGTGATGTGCAGGCACCACTACAAAAAGAAGAGGCAAGACACAATAAATAGCTAGGAAAATAACCCAAGTGGTAAGATCACAATGGGAGTCATTTTGCTACCTCATAAAGAGTACTCTGGGCATTCTTTGTTGGAGCCTTACCATTCAAAGTAATATGGTTGATTGAAATGTTGTTCATGTGGGTATAGATGTATCTGGAAAAAGAAAAGTATCCTTGGCTTATGAGCAGTTTTGCAATGTTATCTATAAGTTTTATTTCTTTCAACTAGAACGCAGATTCTCCAAAAGCAGGCAATGTGTTATAGTCCTTTATTGTACTTCTCTAAGAACTCAGCCTAGGGCTGGACATAAAGCAAACACTCAGTATATACTTTTGATGGATTCATCTCAGCTGTTTGCAATGCTTATCACACTGAAGGATTTCTCAGAGATTTTTCTCAAAAACCCATCCTCTCTGAGAGCTCCGTTTGTTTCCCATCTTTCCTTATCACTTGAAGAGTCTGAATATGTCCTTTTAATGTGCCTAGAGGTTTCTGTGCTTTCTATCACACCACCAACGCTCTGTCTGACAGAAGCTTGGACCATGGCTGCTGTCTTTCGTCCATGCCCAAGGGCTGTGCTGTGCAAAGTATTGCTTCATGCTGCTTTCCTGATCTGCTTTGCATGACTGCCTGGAAGAAAGTACTTTTATGGATAATCCAAAAGAGGGAAATATATTGAACATTATTTTGCTATAGCATATTATATGGATTAAATCCATTTAAAATACTGTATTATGGTGAAATTGTACATAGAGCAAGAGTTCCTCAAGTCTTAACCAGTGGTCAATTAGTTTCAGAGCATATGTGATACACTGTAATTAGAAAACAACCAAATAATTAGGATAGTTTCTTTAAAACATAGGATTTTAGTGTTCTGTGAGAGTTCTGGATTCCGTTTGTGGCGAGAGTCTTAGAGAAAATATAGTCCAAGGATAGAAAATAGATTCATCTTGTGTGCCAAATTTGATCAGTTGGTGGTGGTTGCCTGGAGTGCTGTGTTAAGAAAGAATTTATGGCTAAGTCCAGGCTCAGTGGGGAAAAGTGCCGGGATAGAATTTTTTATTTCTGCCACAGTTAAAGAAAGGGATAGTAGCACCATATGTACAGCATATTTGCAGACTCAACCCAGTCTCCCATTTTACAAAATCAATTACTAGAGAAATTAGTCCAAGATCACATTCCTAGTTAGTAGCAGAGCCTAATCTTTTTAGTTCAGTCTTTCAATATTTGCTCAAAGGCTATTTCCATATGGATTAAATGAGATAGGCCTGTAAAAGCAGTCAGAATAAAGTCTGATAGATCATCTAACCTCAGTAACCATTAGCTGAATGTGACATTTTAATTAAATTGTACATCTCTTTATTAACCAAGGAATCAGCAAATATTTATCGACTATGTACTATGTGCTAGTAAACATAGTACTTGGCACAATTGACTTCTCAATTTATTTCTCAGAGGTTGGTCATTCTTCTACCAGAAGGAAGGAGCTGGATTGTGTCATGACTCATCTCTACAACATTGTTTTGTTTTTTCATTACCTACCAATTTTGTTCCCTCTTTGAACCCTGAAGTCTATTACCCATACATAGATGAGGGAGAAGTGCACATATTTCCACTAATATCATCCTGTGTGTATTGCCCATTTTCCTAAAAATGCACTACCCTTTGGACTCTATGATGAATCTCATGAAAATGGAATTATATTTAAGGAAATCAGCAGCATATTATGGACCTGGTTTTTAATAACAGGTGTCTAACGTGTGCATGCGACTTGCAAAATATGCTGATGCAAATGGATGATTGCATGTGCAAAAATATGCAGATTAATGTTCAAACAGATGTTCAAATAATTTCCCATTATTGCATGCCATTAGCTCTTTTGAATGCACAACTGCATATTTGGTATACAGATATGTGTATATTGTTTGTATTTCATGTGTGCAATTTATACACATCTTTTCAAGGATTTGTCTCCATTGTGTCCTTAATTGGGAAGCCTTAACCTTCCAAGCCATTCTCAGTTCTGTGATACAGTTCTCTGCAGGAAGGGGAAAATACTGTGGCTTACCCTTAGAAAGCTCAATATCACTGGAAGATAAATGCTAATTTTTTATGTCTCTTTTTGTTAGAAATGTGGTCCTTTCCTATCAATACGGCTTTTGATGTCAGTGTAATAAAATGTAAAATCTGTGCAGATTCTCAAACTGTCAAAACAACAGTATGCACTTAACAAAACTTATCTAGCTCTTCGTAAGTGTTTAATTTTTTTGTTTTGTTGGTTTTTCTTACATCTCCATTCCTGCGGTCTTATCAGTGCTCACAGATAACCCCACAAAATATATTCTTGATTTTGAGGTAAGAGAAACCTTGGCTTATGATGAACTCTTTTAGAGATTTTTTTTTTTTTCTGGACAATTTTTGATAGCAGATCAAAAAATAGAAAATATAGTTAGAAACTCATTTTTATACCAGCCATTTTAGATGATTTGCTCCAAGTTGCTATATTTTATTACTAAGTTGGTTTAGTCCATTTCTAACACAAGAAGTTTGTATATATCATTGAAAAACTAAAATTGAAAAGGCTTGATACAGTTCGCTAATAGTTGTTTCTAACATCACATTTTAATGTACTCCATAACATGCATTTCTAAAATAATATTTCACTATATCACCATTCCCTCAAGCTGAGTTTTAACATTATTTGGTTCAAAAATCTCCATATATTACTTTATTAATATAGCATTCTATTCTGACATCAATATTTCCAAACTCTCTCCCAAAGAAACATTGAAATGCATACTGAATACCCCTCCTCCTAGAATCAAAAGGTGTCTATATATTCAAATAGAATTTAAATACCAAATAGCTCAGAAAGGGGTGAGAGGAGGAAGAAGACACTCAAAGAGATTACTTGTGTGTGTTTTTTAAAAAATATATGGTGAATCGTCTATTTTTTTTCCAAATGATAAATCTTAGAGTACATAGTTGTATTATATACTGATGCAATTAAAAAGGGGGTGATTTTAGTTAGGTTGTTATTACTCTAAATGTAGTTAGAGTTATATTGGAAAATAGTATTTGAGATATAATATTTCCTGTGTAATCTCTAAAGAAAAAGTTGTACATGTTTCAGTGCTGAAACCTGAAGCAGAGCACAGATAAGAGTTAAATGTTTCTTCTCCTCTTTTGAGGTCCCCTCCCCTCCAATGCTACTTATTATTAGGACTTCCGAAGCATTAAATCTAAGGTTCATCAGCTCCCATCTTCCAGCCCTGCCTGTCTGTGGACAGGACCCTGTCTGTCTGTTTCCTCTATTGCACTATTTTGTTTGTACTACTGTAATCATTTTGCTGGCCCAGATCTGTGTGGGTGTGCTGGCAGCTTTACAACAAAGTTACATGGGAACAGAGTTAAGGTTGAATATTTATTAGAAGAAGCCATCTGGCGTCAGGCTGTCTGTACAGGGGGCTGGCTTCTTTAGCAGGCTCTCCTCTTTCTCTGGAGCTCTTCCTCTCTTTCTCTTTCCTGCTCCCTCTCCCCCATCTCCTCACTTCACAGTTGTGAAAACGTTGACTCTGCCTCTCTAACCCATTTACTTTGTCCTTTGCGTTTGTGTTCTTAAAAAAAAAAAATTGCCAGATCGTTCTGTTTCTTTAAAAATGTTTCTCTTTTCTTGGTGGCAGCTTGTTACTTGTTTCCACAATGACAGTACCCACAGAGGGTCACCAGTAGAAGGCAGCAGGACCGCCACAATGGAACAGCCGCTTCCTATGTGGGCTTGCAAGTTGCCTTAAACATCCATTTCCTGTTGCTGCCTTTCTTTCTTACCAATAGTGGGCAAACTAACATAAAAGCACCTCTCTTTGTAGCCAGGCTACTCTCCACAGAAGCAATCAGATGCATTCTTAGAGACTAAGTAGTTCCCTTAGCCTCCTGCCATTCTGCTCCAGTTCAGCTGGCTTTAAATTTTCGCTACACTGTGTTTGAGATGCTTAGTTTTTTCATTTACCATTTTTGTGTGAGTCAGTTGTTCATTCTCCTCTTCTGTGAATGTCCCTCTTGTCTTTTTCATTGTTGTAGCTACAACTCTCTCTGCCTCTGCCCATGGTCCCCCTCCCCCGGCCCCCCCGACCCAAACACAGGCCCTCTGCTGAGAGCCTCCCCCAGTTTATGTAGTTTGTCCTGTAGCTATAAGTGTGCTGCACAAAATTGCTACGATCACCAGCCTGCTCCAACGATGCTCATTTTAAAACACGCACGGTATGTAACCGATGAAGCCAGTGGGAAGGAAGCTCATGAGCCAATGATCACCGTTGCACTTGAAAATCCATTCAGACGTGGCAACAAGAATTTTGTGACTGCAAAGGGGGCCCGTTGTTCCTGCTTTGCTTCTTGTGGGATAGCAGCCAAAATCTGAGTTAGCCTCAGTTAAGTCCCCACATGTGAAGTTTCTCCTCCCCTACCCTCTGCAATGTGGGAAACTGCCCAGAGAGAGATACCACAGTGCTATGGAGAGGAGGCCTTCTGTAAGGCTCGGTAAACCTGCGGCAGTGCATGTGTCCTGATATTGGAAGGGTGGTGGTTTGTTTGCTCAGTTCCCTAATTATCCAGAATACAGGAGTTATCACAGGAATCAGATGGGAGAAATTAAATGATCAGTGCAGCATTTAAAACCTCCAGTGCAGATGGGCTATTAGGAATCTAAAGAGTTCAACAAGCCTGAATCAAAGTCAGTTTAATAACTACTGTCTCTGCTCCACTGTACCATTGTAGGAATGGATTTTTTTTTTCCCTGAACGTGATTTCTCATCATTTTCTCAGGTGGGCTGTGGACTAGCCAGTCACTTTAGTAGAGAACCCTTATTTCAGGCAGCTTCAAATGCCTCATCATTTCTGAATGAGTTTCAGCTCCAGGAGATTTCAGTGCTGGAAGAATTGCAATGAGCTCTGAAACTTTATCCCTTCTCAAGACTCTTCCAAGTCACTGGGGAACTCTGGCTTCCACGGATAATGGTAATCGCTCTACTCACTTATAGAAGGGAAGGTACCACCTCAGGGGTCACACGACAATACCAGAGAGGTTAAATCAACTTCCAGCTGAGGTTTTACAGATACGTTTGGGATCTTGGAATGATATTACCATATTATTGTGTTTTTACTCTTGTTTCTTTTGGCTCAGAGCTGGGGGAATGGTCTTGTGTAATAGATTTACCCAGGAAAGGCTTCACCTGATCTGAGCAATACCGGGTTCTAATGTCACCCTGTTTTGATTTAATATATAAGAAATGTTTCAGAGAGAAATGTTGGTATTCTGAGACTTGAATTTATCTTCAATTTTTGAAAGACTTATTCAGAAAGAGAATCCAACACAGTATCTCAGGGGAGATGAGCATGGAATGAGAGTAATAGCTATTAAAATAAGATAGGCGCTCAGGGAAATGACTGGTCATTTGATGCTTTTTTTCCTTCAAAAATCTGCCAAATAAAAGAGTTACCTGATTCATATACCATTGGGAGATCGAATTGTGCCTGTGTTTAAGAACATATGCATTTACCTATGTTTTTCTACAAAGCTTTAATTAGATCAAGAAATAGCTTTAACCCGAATGGTCACCCTAATAATCAAGATTTAATTATGGATTAATCACTGACAAATCATAATGAAAAAATAGCATTGTATTTCATTTTATGTAACTCCTTCTAACCAGAAAAAAAGCAAGGGGTAAGCGGTATAACACCTGGTAAAATTGTTATATAACGGTTCCCAAGACTTTCTTTAAAAATGGGTTATCTGTTATTAAAGGATAGGTATGATTCCTATTCCCAAGGCTTTAATAATCTTACAGAGGAGAACAACAAACCGTATACTAACAGAAATACATGAATACAATGACTAAAAAGTATTAAATATTTTGCTGTCTGTAAATTTATTGATTTGTTCCTCAGTATTTGAGTACTTGCTATACGCAGGATACTGTGCCAGGTGTTGTGGTGTAGTCTAAGCTAAATTGATACAATCTTTATCGTTAAGGACCTTACAATATAGTTTGCGAAAAAGGCATTTTCACAGAAAATAACAGATAGAAGTCAGTAATTGTCATAAGAATGATTAAAACAAAGAACTAGTGGGGATGGCCAGGGAGGGCTGTGCTGTTATGGTGATACTTACGCTGGGCCTTTAGGAAGGGCGTTATCAGATTCTGAAAGGGCAACTCATACACACAAAGTGGTTCATCTTAGAGCAAAGGGAATCTGTATAGTAGCAGTGAAAAAAAAAGGAGGTAGGACTGGACTGAGAAGATCTTGAATGCCAAGATAAAGAGCATTTAACCAGAGTGACAGATGAAGTCATTTGAGTAGGTAGTGATAAAATTATAGTGGTGTTGCAGGAAGATAAATCTGGCCATGTTTTGGTAGCAGGTAGAAGGAATTTGAGTAACAATGAGAGTATTACTTCTATGGGATCAGGACAAGTCACACTAAGGTAAGGGTAGTTATATCAGAGTTCAAAAGAATGAGAAAGGAAATGGAAAGATATAGATAGATAGATACATAGATAGATAGATATAGGGCATGGACAACTGGATGAGTAGGAACAAGACAGAGATGCAGTCTAAGATATTTTGAGCTTGGTGTACATAAAATTATGGGAAAGTAAATAGAAATAGAGAAGTCATGTGATGAAAAAAATTTTAAGGGCAGGGCAGGGTGAATATTTTGATTTTAGATGTGTTGAGTTTGAGATGCTTGAAGAACATCCAAGTTGCAACTTCTAGCCTGCAGGTGAAAAAAAAGAGGGGATATGATTCAAGGGAGAATCAGAAACTGATTTGTGAATTATATGCATAGAGGTGATAACTGAATATGTGAAAATGCATAACATTTTTAAGAAGAAGAGTATAGAATGTGAGAAGAGAATAAGGATCAGAATAAAATGTTGAGAAGATCATCTATTTAAAGAGTGGTAGGAGAAAGAAGAACAAATGAAGTACTGATTAGAAAACTATCAAAAGATGACCAAAATCAAACAATGTAGGTAGACCAAGAAGTGGAACAAAGATGGAGAAAACTGAATTTGGAATGGACTTACCATGATCTGAGATAGAGCTGGCTCAATCAATGTATTGGAATGGGAAGCATTTTGCAAACGATGTATGGATGGCAGCAAAGTGAGAAAAGAAATATTGACTGCTTTTCCAAGAAATCTGGCAGTAATAATAGGTGGGGAAAATATAGGCTAGCTCAAAGGAGTAGGAGAAAGTAATTTTTGAATAGGAGAGATCTGAGTTCATTTGTGGGCCAAGGAAAGATTAAAAATTCAAGAGAGATAATAATAGAGCAATGTCTAAAATGTGCCTTTGAGGCCTTCTCATATTTTTAGGTGAAAATACTTATTTCCCTATTATTCCAAAGAATTAAAAAATGAGCATAGTATTTCTTTTGATGTTAAAAGTAATACACGCTCATTATAAGCAATATAGAAAAGTATAAAAAAAGGAAAAACCAACCTAAGTTTTCCATCCAGTGATAACCTCTCTTACCTTTGCTGTATGTGTATCACAAAATTGTGATTGTACTATATGCAACTCTCACCTTGTTAATTACCCTTAAGGCTCTTACATTCTTTGAAAAATTGATTTTGTCTAAAGAATATATAAGCAACTGTAGGGAGATATCAACATTCATTTAATCATTCTTATTGTTGGACTTTTAGGTGTTGTTGCTATTAAAGTTATGATATTTACATGTATATTTTTGCTCATCAGTGTTTATTTCTTTAGGATAGACTTGCTAGAAGTAATCCCAAGAATAAAAAAGTAAACATTTAAAAACTTTTGATACCAATTTTCCAACTACACAAAACAATTCCTTACAAAGAGTAAATGCTCCCAAAATATTTGTTGAATGGATAGATGAATGAACAAATAAAACTGCATGTGTACTAGTTAACTCTCTGAACGACAGTGTATTCGTTTGACTATACCATAACAGACATGGACTATTGTATTACTGTTATCTCTTTCTAATTTTGACAGGCAGAAGGAGTATCTTACAGTTCCTTTTCTTTTGTAATAGGAAAGTCTGTACTTTGTTTTTTACATTCTTATTAGCTTTTGTACTACTTTTGTCACCTGATCATGTAATTAGGTATTAGGTTTTACTTATTGATATGCATGAGGGATTCATATACTAGTACTATAATTGACATGTATAAAATATTTTCACAGCCTATTGTTTGCCTTTTAATTGTGTTATTTGATGTGAGATATTTGATGTGAGAATTTCTTTTTAATATTTTGTGGTCAATTTTATTAATGGAATAAATATATAATTTAGTTTAAAAATTCCAAATAGTGAATTAATTATTAAATAATATTTTTCCCACTGACAGATTAGGTCACCTTTCTTGAATGTTATGCTTTTACATGTGAATTATGATTTGCTCCTGAGCTATCTATTGTGTTCCATTTTCTGTCTGCTGATTTTGGGGATAGTTCCATTTTTTAGTTATGATGTTTATATAATACCTCTTAATATCTAATAGGAAAAGTGTCCTATCATATGCCTGCATTTTTCAAATTTCCAATTCTATTTTCACCTATCTATCCTTTCAGATGCATTTTAGAATCTCCTTCTTTTATTTCAAGTACAAAACAAATCTAATTGGGATTTTGTTCTGAATACAGGATATTCTGGCTATTATAATATCCAGGAAGGGGGCTATCTTTTAATTTATTCCAAACTTTTATATGCTTTAGCAAACCTTAAGTGTTTTCTTTATTTAGGTCTCGTGTTTTTCCTATCAAGTTTTTGTTATATATTTTATATTTTTGTAGTAATTATAAATAAATCATTTTTATCTCTAAGTGGGAATTAAATACTATAGAAACACTGTAAACTTTTTTTTTTAACATCTTTATTGGAGTATAATTGCTTTACAATGGTGTATTAGTTTCTGCTTTATAACAAAGTGAATCAGCTATACATATACATATATCCCCATATCTCCTCCCTCTTGTGTCTCCCTCCCACCTTCCCTATCCCACCCCTCTAGGTGGTCACAAAGCACCGAGCTGATCTCCCTGTGCTATGCGGCTGCTTCCCACTATCTATCTATTTTACATTTGGTAGTGTATGTATGTCCATGACACTCTCTCACTTTGTCCCAGCTTACCCTTCCCCCTCCCCATGTCCTCAAGTCCATTCTCTACGTCTGTGTCTTTATTCCTTTCCTGCCCCTAGGTTCTTCAGAACCTTTTTTTTGTTTATTTAGATTCCATATATATGTGTTAGCATATAGTATTTGTTTTTCTCTTTCTGACTTACTTCACTCTGTATGACAGACTCTAGGTCCATCTACCTCACTACAAATAACTCAATTTCATTTCTTTTTATGGCTGAGTAATATTTATTTGTATTTGGTCTCTCAGCTTATCTCTTTTATTAATCATAATTGGAAATTGATTATAATATTATACTACATATTATATTCCGTTTTATATTGCACTACTCAAATTCACACACATACATTCATATATATATATATATATATCATATATAGTTGAAAGATGTGATCCCCGAAAGATACGAAGTCCTGAGGAACACATGTCTCAACTGTATACCCCCAGAAACTAGCATTTTACTTGCTACAAAATTACTATGTACTAAGTGTAATAAGTGCTTAATCTGCCAATTCTTATTTCATCTTCATACTAGTACATGAAGAAGGTATTACTCATTTTACAGCTGAGCAGACTGAATGCCAGAGAGATTAAGGAACTTGCCTGTGCTTGTGTAGCTAGAAAATGAGCAAACAGGTATGAAAACCCACCTCTGGCTTCAAACTACTGTACTGCATGTGTGCCCAGTAAGTGTTTGTTGACCTAGGGATTGGATGAACGAGTGATGGAATGAATAGAAGATGTGGGTTCAGATGGGATAAAAAGCACATGAGACAGTTGAATTTTGAGAACTATTTTATGCTTTTCCCCGTAAAACTGGAGAGATGGAGGCCAGAGAGAAAAGATGACATAGTGATAGTTTTGAGATGGAGGAAATGGAATTTAAGGATACATATCAATCACATGACTTTATTCTTCTCAGTAAAGGAAGAAATGGAGTCACGGTAGGAGAATGAAGTGAATTGAAGCAGGGTTGAAGATTAAAGACGGAGAAAATGGTTTGGAACAGCTACTATGTGACTATTATTGGCAGTCCAGAAGAGATGAATGGGAGGGTTTCTGAGCAGCAGAGAGGATCCAAATGAGGTTTCAGAATGATGTTCAGTTGGTGGGATCAGTTGGTGGCACTTTGTCATTGAACTAGATCACATGTTGACCAAGGAGCTAGGCAAAGGCTCAAAGATACTAAAGAAGGGGATAATATGAAATATGAAGTGTCCTATTGTATACGTCCCTGCTTCTAGCAACCTATGCTTTCTCCCATTTTAAGCACTGGGTATTTCTCTAATTTTTAGCAATGAGAAAAATCTCCTGAATGTACCTTACATACGCACATACATACAAACAAACATATATAGTATAAACAATATATACCCCTAGATATTTAATCTATATTTTGTAACCTATCTTTCATTTTTTACCCTTCTCAGGGGAATATAATCTATAATCTTTCTTTATAGTCAGTACCATAGCTCAATCTTTGGCTAGTTATCTTTTCTTTCAATAAGATTATTACTTAACTAGCTTGTCTGTCAATCATTACTTAACATCTCTTTCAGTTATCTGGGTTAGATTATAGTTCAGTAAACATGGAAAACATGCTGAAATTAAAGAGTAGTATAAAATTTTACTACTAACAATTTACATTTTTATGGCAATGATAGTATAAAATACCTATTATCTCATCATTAGTATAAATATGTATCCAGCTTCTTATTCAGTGTTTTCACATATACACACACACACACAGACACACACACCCATATGATGTAACTTTTTATTTTTACGTTATGGCAAGCTATTCAGTACCAGAAATAATAATAGCAACCTCAAATTAAGAAAGGTCAGGGCAAAATGACTTAGTTTTATGGAGCAGCCCAATAAAGACCACTGAAAGAACAGAAGCTACATGCCCAAAGATACCACATGACAGGATAAAGAATTAGAGGCCAGGCAATATGGACACTGAGAATGTACTTGGGGTATTTCTGAGAGCAGAACATAGTGACTACTTAGAAAACTCTGAGAATGTGTTAATTAAATGAGTTAGCCATTTATTCCGTCTTCTCACTCTATGTATGCCTAGGAAAAATGGCTCAGAAACTGTCAGCATGATGACTAACCAACAGTCAATTGGGTAAACTACCATGAAATTGCAGTTGAGAAATCTACCAATTAACTCTTTCTTGTTTCAGGAGGTGGAAATGTGTCAATCAAGGAATGTGACCAAGGGTTCCTATACATATATTGTGCTATTATTTTCAGTCCTCAATTCAGGACAGAGATTGTAATTTCCTTCTTAGTTTTGCTGGAATGTTGCACTTACACTCACTTCTAATGCATGTACACATTTTGCACAAAACATGCATGTTTTAATTATTTTTTTCATGTAACTAGCATTCTGTTTTACAACAGTCCTTCTATAAAACGTTCACTAGTATTGCCAAAAAAGGCATGTTGAAGATATGATACTTGCAATAGAGGGATTTAAATGATTCCCCAGCTCCTCAAAAAAAAGTCCCAGCTGTTTAAATCAGGCAGAATCAGACGTAGTTTACGAATTAGTGCATCATTTAAACCAAACCATTTTTGTTGCTTTTTGCTTGGTCAAACAAAATATTTTTGTTTTTTTGACTTTTTCTTCTCAGCACTAATTTCTTCAGTCTGTTGTTAGTTCACCAAGAAGGAAAACACATGCTTTAGCAGAGATTTCAGTAAAGAACTAGCAAGTACTTTAATGTCTAACAATGAAAAAGCTCAAGTATTTTATAATGATATTGTACATTATTAAGATCATTTGAAAAAAACCCTATATATATTTATATAATGAAGCATTTAACATTTTTAAATGGGCTGAAACATTAAGTTTTGGAGACTAATTTGATATTTGAATCACTTATTCTGCAGGAATTGTATTTAAATTCATTTTTTCACAAAATATTACAGCTGTATTTTAATAAAATATGGACACCTTGCTGTTTTAGGTTCATACTCAGAATTATAAACTTTTACTATTTCCTTTGAGGCTATGTTACACTTCCACTTAGAAACATTATAAATTATCAAGTATTTAGAAGTAATAATTTTTTTAAAAAATGGCTTTTTATAGAGTTACAGTTAGCTAAGTAAAAATGTGTTACCTTTGCATTTGGATAATTTTAAATGGATTTACATTTTTCATATTAGGTGCTGATTCTAATATGACAACATTTATATATTGAGAGTACATTTATTTCATGCTGATAAACTTCCCCATCTTCAAAAATGTGTTGTTACATTTTAGTTATATTGCAATTTTATTACCTTGGATGAGAGAAAAGTAACTCCTTTAATCGCTTTCAAGATAATATGGGATTTTGTCTGTTTGGATCATGTAAAGCAAAAGGAAAAAAACCAGGGAGGAGGGTTTCTTTGACCTTGAATTTAAAAGTAAATAGGGTAACACCTGATAAAAGACAAAATCTTGGTGTTTCAAAATACATCTCACAAATTTGTACTATGACGTGTTTTTTGTGGACTTTAGCATTTGATATAACATGTGCTCTGGTTGGGCTCTGCAGGCTGTTTTTACTTTTGGCGTTTACATTCCACAGAACTAAAAAATCAGCAGGGACAGTGCTAATTAATTTATAATGTTTTGTGTTTCTGAACAATGTACCTCGGTAATTAAGTGAAATATTTATGATGAATTATAAAACAATGCAAATTCATTTGTTTGCCTGAAAGCTAACTTGTTATTCATTTAGATTGCTCTTTGGAAAGATTCTTTAAATTGAATCATAGTATGAGGAGGAGTGATATTTAGAACAGGGATGGGTGAGATACTATGGCTGGCTGTGTTCAAATATATTATGTTACATTATGTCAGGGAAAGGGTAGTCATAAAAACTTTGACCAAATTGATAAAGAAGTTCTTAGTTTCCCTTGAGGAAGAAAATAAACTATAGTGAGAGTGGATCAATAATAAATTGTGAAAGGGAGATGTATGACTCAACTGTTCTCTACAGTACTTGACTGAGTCCCAATTTAAAATCTTGTGTGTGTGTGTGTGTGTGTGTGTATGTGTGTGATGATCGAAGTATAAAAAAGTAATAGTCCTATGTGCTGTTTTTATAATAAATATTGTAACCAATTTTCTTTATACAATACTTAACCTGAATTTATCTCAGTCTATATTAAATGAAAAGTCTGCTTTACTCTTAATGCCAGCGACTACACTTTACTTATTCCCCCAGAGGAAACTGATAAGGTTTATGGTGTATCCTGTGCAAATAAAATACAGTATCTTCATATTCACAGGTAGGAGATTGAAACATTTACTTTCCTTGGGAACAAGGCCACATTTTTCTCATCTTTCAAATAACAGTAACTTCAAATGAACTCTTGCAAACTTTACAAATTTAGTTAAGGCCACTTTCCTGGTTTTTTTCATGATGATGATCATCAAAGTTATGACTGAAATAGTGCAAAACGCCCAACAAAACTTTGATGCAAAACTAAGGAAAGAAAAAGATGTTCCAGCTAATGGCTTGTCTATTTTCAAAGAAAAAAACCTTCTTCTGAAGTTGCTTTATAGGAAATATGGTAGTTACACTTGTTACATTATTCTTAATATAATAATAGGATTGTGAAGATTCATTTCATGAACTTATTCACATTAAACTAAGTAATACCTGGTGTTGGAGAAAATATGTTCACAAATAGTAACATGGTATTAAAGACTGTAATCGTAATTACAGCTAACATTTATCACAATTATTATGTGTCAGGCACTAATCTACTCCACAATCCTATAGGGGTAAGTACCTTTATTTTGCCAATTGAGGAAACTGAGGCAAAGAGCAGTGAAGTACAATTTGTAAGGACAAATCACTTGCAAATGAAGAACCTAAGTTGGAATCCAAATAATTTGACCCTAGAGCTAGATAATTTGTCCTAAGACATCATTTTAAAATTTATGTGTCAGGTCTATGTCAAAACAAAGTAAAAGAATAAATGGTAGTCTAGACCTGCACTGTCCAATATGATAGCTGCCAGCCACATGTAGCTATTTATATTTAAATTTGAATTAATTAAATGAAATATAATAAAAATTTAGTTCCTCAGTCACATTTCAAGTGCTTGATAGCTCTGTTTGGCTAGTGGCTATCTTCTGGATAGCACAAATATAGAATATTTCTTCTTTTAATTGAAGAATAGTTGATTTACAATGTTGTGTTAGTTTCAGGTATACAACAAAGTGATTCAGTTTTTTATATATATATATATTCAGTTTTATATATATATATACAAGAATATATGTATATTCTTTTTCAGATTCTTTTCCCTTCTAGGTTATTATAAAATATTGAGTATAGTTCTCTGTGCTATATGGTAGGTCCTTGTTGGTTATCTGTTTTATGTATAGTAGTGTGTATATGTTAATTATTTCTACTGGTGTAGAGAGTTCTAAAGCACAGCACTAGTCCAGGGTAAGGACTTTGAAATTAACTAAAAAAATATGTTTTCTTTGGTGAGATATTAAAAAAAGGAGTACACCCTACTCATCAGTAACATTGATTGCTGGACAATTTATCACTCATCTGTTGACACTTTTTGCTTATTAAATAATGAAATAATCCAAGTCATTCATTAATTCCTATTAAAATTATTTTTTAAAAGTTATTGAAAAATATGATCCTGTTCAAACATAAAGAATATCAAGATAGCTTTAGTCTTCCATTGAGTCAATGGTTGAATAGGCCATTTTCTACTGCATAATTTGGAGGTGTCTATGATAGACGGTTTCCAGTACAACCCCCAGTGAGTCCCTCTCCTGGCATTCATGCCTTTGTGCAATCCCCTGTCACATTATACCAGGATTGGTCTGTGCGACAAATACCATGGAAGTGGTGGTATAGGACTTTTGAAATTAAGTTTAAAAGACATTGCAATTTCTGCCTTGGTCTTTTTCTCATTCTCTTTTTTTTCGCTTGGATTGATCACTCTGGGGGAAGTAATTTTCTATGTCATGAGCAGCCCTATGGAGAGGCCCATGTGGCAAGTAACTGAGGCCTCCAGACAACAGCCAGTGAGAAACTCAAGCCTTTGCCCGCAGCCATGTGAGTGAACTTCGATGCAAGTCCTCCTGCTCTCATTATGTCTTCAGATGACTCTAGTCCTGCTCACGATCCTCAAGAGAGACCCTGAGTCAGAACCGCCAGTTAAGTTGCTCCCGCAATTCAGATTCTCAGAAATTGTGTGAGATAGTAAATGTTTGTGATTTTAAGCCTCTGAGTTTTTAGGAGTGATTTGTTACATATCAATAGATATCTAATACAATGTCTGATTGGAAGTTAAAACTGAATTTAATAAATTGTTATTGTCAAATAAGTCATTGGTAAATTTCCAGAGGATATAGTAATGAGGGAAAAATAGCCCCTGCCATCAACTTACTCACCAATGACTATAATACATGTATAATAGGGTAAGTAAGGTGAGTGAAGGGCAAAGTTCTCTGAGTAATTCCAGTGTGGGTGTAGGGAAGGGGGTTACATCTAGGTGGGTGGATAAGAAAGCCATCCATAGGTGTATGGTAGCTAAACCTTGAAGGATGGGTAGGTATTTTATAGGAAGAGAAAGAGTACAAGATGCAAGCATTCCTTATGTTGAGGGCAGTGTATGAAAGTGCTGAGAAATTATGGGTATCTTTGGTTACAGAACATGGTCCAGATGTATAAATAAAAGGGAAATAGGTCCAAAGAAGATAGCTGAGGCCTTTTGGAGAAGAGTTAGATTATCTGGTGAGAAGTTCATGTTTTCTAAGGCCCATTAAGAATTCCAGATTCCTCTGGCAGGATTATGGGCTTCTGGCCTTAGCCACAGGCAGCTTCCTTTCCCACTTAGTATCCTTCATGGGCAGCACATGATTGGAACCTCTTTCCAAATATATGTGTTTATTTGTTTGTTTATTTGTGTAAGTATGTCAGTAAACCTGTCATGACTATCAAAAAAGTTGCAATTTAAGGACTGGGAAGTCATTGAAGTTTGAACTTTGCCTGGCACCTGAGCAAAGACTGGATTCAAGGAAGAGAGATGGGAGGTCAGGTGATATGGTAGAAGGTTATGCTAGACATCCAGAGACGGTGCAGACCTGAACTGGTGCCAGCATTAGCAGTAGAAAAAATGACATCCAGTATTAGGACATTGCAGAGAGAAGGTAGGACTTGACACCACGATTAAATTTAATGGTTTTGGGAGAAAAACCAAAAAGCTAAAACATAGATATGGGCTTATCAACTTTTTACTTAAACAGCTGTCATCACCCTAAAAAATTTCAAAATTCCTTTACCTTTCCTGCAAGGGCCTTCACCTCCACCCCTATATTTTTTGTCTTGTCTCCATTCTTTCTCTGCTCTGAGTATACCAGGACATTTAACAATTCTGGAATGTGTCAACTTTTCTCAGGCTCTGCCTTTAGTTCTTCCACTTTGAATGCTTTTCCCTCCTTGTCTGCTTGGCAAACTCCTCCTCTGCTTGAAAGCCCACCTCGAGTATGACCTTCCTTCAAAGTCAAATTTACTGCATCTTCATGTGTTACACACTTTATCCATAACTTCTCTGTCAAGTTTTGCATTGCTTTGCAGTAATTTTATTAAAGCTTACATGACTCCCCAGCAGAGCTCAGAGACCTTAATGCTTAGCACAAAGTGGCATTCAGTTATTTTTCAACTGCATTGAAATAAGAATAAAAAATAGTTAATGGAGGCTTTAAACCTGATGATTGAAGATCAAGGTTGATGATGAATCCCATGGTTGATGTTCCCTGGTGCTGGCTACCTCTTTCATTGCTTCATTGAAATAACCCTCCTGGGGGCCTTGTTCTTTAATCTCCCCTTGTGTTTTTTTCTCAAATGCCACACAAGATAACCCAGGGACCACAGGCTTGTCTGAGTTCAAAGCCAGTGTTTGTAACCACCAAACTTCACCACCATATCTCTAGCTGCCACCACTTGATTTGTACTTGGTTGGAACTGACCTATTCTGAGTCTGCTCGCCAGCCTATCAGCTATACACACTGAGGGGTGAATACTTGTGATTAAAATGAGGTTATGCTGTGGTTCTGTAGCTACTGCTCATTTGTCTTCTACTTTCTCCTCCGAGATCTTATATATTACCAAAGTCACTTTGTTTAACTTGACAGTAGTCCTTAGTCATAAAAATGACACTGTGCATCTAAAGAACTGTCCCACGTAGGTGAGGCACTGGGCTGGGTCTGTAACACTGAGAAAAGGAAAATGAGATAAAATATTGAAAAAAAAATCTACAAATAAATCATCTAAAAAAGATTATAGTTCATTTAGAAGATACTTTACAGAGAGGAATTTCTGGAAATGTTTTACAGTGTCAGGAAAGAACAACTCGGATGGTTTATTTTGGATGGCAGGTATAGATGAATAAATTCGAATACCTCATCCATTCAGTAGCCTGCATTTGGTAGTGGAGTAGAGAGGTCTTTGATTTTACCTTTTTTTTTTTCCTTATTGTTGTTCTGTCACGTATAGCTAAACAGAAATGTGAACATCTTGATGCAAATTTGAGAGTAGCTCTGCAATTTAGCAGCTTCTTTGAGCACAACCAGGTACCAATCTTTAGTCCGAGTACTAGCGGGAAGGGGCTACAAGGATGAATAAAATTTGATTTCTACTCTGGCTAAACTTACAGCCTGTGGGGGTAGCAGTTCTTCCCCTAAATCTTAAATCATAAAAAATCGTGAGGGCATGCATGCAACTCAAATAAAATCAATATTTCTTCTTTAACTTCAGTCCTTTCCATATGCTAAAATTTTAAAGAGAGCACGCTGTGGGGTGAGGCTGAAGTGATTCGAGACACTTGTAAGGATGCTCGCCAGAGAAGTGAGTTTTGACTTGGAATGCCACAGAATATTCCATCCTTTTTCTGCTGCTGTGGACTAAGAATTTCTTGCCAGCACCCTACAGGTTTAGATTTAGGCAACAGGTATAAAGATGACTGTGAATTTGGGGATGGCAGTTTTGTATGTGCACTGTTCCAAAAAAGCTTTCATTCGTTTGCTTTATGCTTATGGATAGGAACGTCCGTCAGTTTTCAGTGAGTCAATGTGCGAATCTCGCCAAGTGGGCCAAAGTTCAGCGTGCTCTGAGGCAGTCTTACTAGGCAGGCTGGACTCTGCCCACCGTAGGCAGAGGTGCCCAGCGTCACGGGAGCCAGAGCCGCAGAGCGATACTGTATTCTGGGGGAGGTTGCAGCCTGCTTTGCATTCAGAAAATGAAGATTTGCACTTGGGGTTTCAAGAGAAAAAAAAAAAAAAAAAGGATGTGAAGGAAACAAACAGGATGAAATGGGAGCAAAATGTTGGCAAAACTCAAATTGCTTTGGATTTATACTTATTGGATTTTTGAAGTAAGCTGACAAGAAAAATTACCTTCATTGCAAATCACTGAAGGGCTTTCCTATAGAATAAACACACTCACAGAGAAGAGCTAATTCAAAGGAAGCTTCAGTCTGTTAATATAATAATTAAGCAGTACAGCACAACAGGCAGCCCATTTCCAAGGAGCTCAGCGTGCCTCAGGTCGGGTAGAAGGTACAAGGCTAAAGGCTAAACAACTTTAACCACCTGAGATTGGCTATAATAATCTTAAAATATGATATGAAGTGAATATTGCCCTCGTTGGAAGGTATTTACTCATGCAAATAAGGGGAAAGGACCAAATTCTCTGTATTTTGTGGGCAGTCTTTAAGAGTTGAATTATTGGAATCAGCCTCAAAACTTGGAAACTTCAGTGCTTCTAATTGGAGCCTGTATTTTCCCATGTTCATGGTGGTCTTTTTCCTTTTCTAACTGTCTCGTCTTCTCATCCTTTTATTTGAACTGTCCACTAGCCAAATTATTTCTGTCTGGAAAACTCATGTACCTCATTTGGTTTATTAGTAATGTGTGTGTGTTTAAGGTGGTTTTGCTAAAGCAGCTAATTAGCCTGGTACCTTCATCTCCCATGAAGCAGATTAGAGCAGTGCTTCTCAAACTCTACCTTTCACAAGAGTCATCTCAGTTCTTGTGAAAATATAGATTCTGATTGAGTAGATTTGGGGTGGAGGCTGAGATTCTGCCTTTCTAAAGAGCTCCCAGGAGATTACAATATAAACAGCAAAATCTATTAGGTCTTTTAAATATCAGAGAACCATTGTGATGGTAGGAAAATAAAGAAGGTAAAAAGACCAGCGTTTTCAAGTAGTTGACTCTCTTTTCTGGTTGTTGATAATTGTCTGATAATGAAGAAATGGCAGACTAAGAACCACGAACTTACTGGGGCTTATAAATAAACAGATTAGTCTTATTTTGAGTCTGGGTGATATAGCTGAAGACAAGAGAATTCCTTTCTGTTATAAATGACAGAAAAATCTCAAGTCAATAACATATTATTGCTTTGGGGCTTTGCTAACAATTAAAGTTTAGTTCAGGTAAGTGGTGACTAGAAATAGATTAAGACGAGGTGAAGACTCTGGTTTTAACTGAATGGGCGGAATGACTTTTGTGCATAGTTAGTATTTACAGGCACTTGATGCTTTCCTGTTTTGGCATTCTGTTATACTTGTGTATTTACTTTGCGCCCTAAAGGTAATGTGAACATGAATTCCATAAATCCATAGTAAATGAAACTGGTGAGAAAAATAAGGCAAATGCAATTTTGTTGAACTCTCTGTAAATGGAAACAAATGATGTTTTTGTTCGTCTGTTTATTTTGTCTTATTTTGTTTTTCCAAACAAGATGTGCCTGGGCGGGAAAGTGCTCCTAAGTGTCCTGAGTAGTCAATGTGAAACACCCTGACTTTCCAGCTTCTCATTGGCTGCAGTGTTTCATTCTGAACATTTATTTATCATTAATGATGGGTTGGTCAACATGAAGTCCTAAGAAGAAATGATTCTTTCCCAAAATGCTTTGAAGGTTGAATTGGCTTGTATTTTCAAGTTTGCCCCCAAGTTTCCTAAAAGCATCAACAACTATCTGAGAAACTGAAGAGAAGTATGGTCTCCCATACTTGCTAATTTCCTCTCGGAAGTATTTCTTAGTGCTGGTATCTGGTTTTCATCCTCTTTGCATCTGCTTGGTTCAGTTCTTCATGATCCCTCACTGGATCAGTGTCCTTTCATGACGTATAAAATTCGAAGGAGTGTTGTTCTTACTGTAGTCTATGTGAATGACATGCCCATGGAGTTGTGCAGTGCACAGCCTGTACAGCCTTACACAAGGGCACTTTCCCTGACAGTAGCTTTTACCCCTCTGGAAGTGACCCTTGCACAGCTTCTCCAAGGCCTTTATTATAAAGCTCATAAAAAAAAAAAAAATCAGTTGGTTAATTAGCTCCCCATTTCCCTCAGGCCAAATACTTTACCATGGCAGGCAATTCCATCCCAAACTACCTCTGCAGTTTCATCTCCTATCATCCTATGTAAGTCCAGGTTACTACCTGCTTGTCTCACTTGGTCGCCTCCTGTTCTACACATCTTCCTTTGTACGTCATTCCCCCTCCCTGTCTAGAATTTTACTCAAATATCTCTTCCATTATGAGCCTTCTCTAATGTTGCTGGACAAAATTAATGACCTGCTTTTATTTTGTTTGTACTTCCGTAACTATTTGTTCATGTATGTATTTTGCTGATTACTGTGCATTGTAATTATATTTGTGATTATTACTACAAAATGGTTCTATCTTCAATTTTTCATTTTTATAGCACCAGAAGACAATATAGCTCTGACATCTGACTTTCCAAGGTTGACTCTGCTAATCAGGCCAGTAGGTCTGGGGTCCCTTTCCTTACTTGAGACTTCTGCATATGACATCTTTTCCTACTCTGTGCTGGGCTGCAGTGGTCAGGGTTCTCAGAAAGAGGAGAAAGAAGAGGAGGTAAGAAGGCTTTGATCCATCATCACAGCCTTTCTCCAAACCTCTGATGTCCTCAAGTGCCATGTGACTTGGTACATGCTAGATAATCACTATTATTGACCACTTTGATAATGATGATAAAAATGCTAACATTTGCTGAAGGTAGGTTCTTATTATCAGGCATTAAGTAGTTCTATGCATAATCTTCTTCAATCCTCATCCAACCCCAGAAGCTAATAAAGTTTACATTTTCTGGGCTATTCACTTACAACGGTTCTTTCCAAAGCCCTGTTTTTAAATTTATCATTAAAAAATGTATAATTCTCTTTTACATTCTAAGTAAACATTATCTTTCATACCTAATATTATATTAATAATTTTGTATACTTTTTTTCTTGAAAAAGCCTTCCAAAATTGTATTAACTTAAGACCCCACAGAACCTAGACCTGCTTTGCCTTGCCCTATTAGGTAGATACTGCAAAACCTCACCATAACACCAGAAGGGTATTCAGAAAATTTAATCATAGAAATTACAGGTTTGCATTACTGCAAAGTTAATGAACAACAGTACTTTTCAGGTGGTCTGCTCTGTGATGAAAAGCACAAAACTTAAGAAAGCGAGACATGTACTGTGCACAAGTGACAACACACTGACCCAAGATAGTCCCAGATGACCACAAGCAATCACTGATGAAATCCCAAGCCTGTCTTGCCCACCTTCGTTTGAGAACAGAGACTTGGTGAAGACTGGCAGCCAGTCACTGGCAGTGTGATCAAATGTGAATGTTCATATCATCAGGATTTTACTTAGTTTGTATATTTATTTAATATATGAGAACTAAGGATCAGAGAAGTTAACTAACTTGCCCACAGTTACACAGCTAGTAAGTGACTGAGCTGGGTTCCAAACTGAAGTCTGTCTCTATGAATATTTACTGATTTATTTTAACATCTAAAACACAAATGGACAGAGAACATTATCACTGACTTCTTTCCAATCCCTTTAGCAGCTCTCTCTGGAATCCCTTTACCCAGCCCTCTCCTCATGGCCCCAGGGAGAAGTGAAGTCTATAGAACACCATGATGGAAAGGTTGATACCTTTCCTAGTTCTTTTCTTACTTCCATTCTCCTGTTTCAGACTGCCAGTCAAACTTTAGAATTGGGCTTGCTCATTTATTTGTTTACTCTAACGGGTAAGTCAAATTTCTAAAATTTCTTGCAAAATAAGTCTTTGATCTACACATACCCATCTGGTCTCTGACTCTTGCCACATTGTTTTGCTTGGGGTGGTGGGCTCCTTTGTCTCTCTCTGCTGTTCTTTCTCCTACTTTGTACCAGCCTTGTTTTGCAGGCTCTCTCTACATCCAGTTTTGTGATGGTTAATGTTATGTTTCAACCTGACTGGGCCACAGGGTATCTGGTTAAACATTATTCTGGGTGTGTCTGTGAGGAAGTTTCTGGATGAGATTAACATTTGAATTTGTAGACTGGGTAAAGCGAATTGCCCTCCCTAACCTGGGTAAGCCTCATCCCAAGTGGCAAAGGCCTGAATAGAGCAAAAGACTGTGTAAAAAAGAACTAACCCTCATTCTGCCTATCTTAGAGCTGGGACATGGGTCCTCTCCTGCCTTTGGACTTGGACTTAGACTGGAGCTTACATCATCAGCTCTCCTTTGTCTCTAGGGCCTTTGACTGCATATTTTAAGACTTCTCAGCCTCCATTATCATGTGAGCCAATTCCTTATAGTAAATCTCTTTCCCTATCTTTATATACCTATATATGTATATGCTACTGGTTCTGTTTCCCTGGAGAACCCAGACTAATACAGATTTCTTTGACCTGGGCTTTGGAAACTGGCTAAGTCTTGCCTAAACACACACCTCTCTCTAGCATTCTCGCAGGCATTCCTGACCAGGCAGGAGCTGGCAGCATTCATCTTTGGTAATACCTGTGAGCCAAACTAGGCACACATTATAATCTAGTAGGATTTTGCCAAGGGATAAAGTGTTCCCTTTATGGGTGGTGTCTCTTTTCTGAACCGGCATTAAGGAACAGCTACAAAAACAAATTCCAAATCAACATTGTCTTGGAAAATCTAAGATACTTATCAACACAAAAGCATTTTCCCCCAATAAACATCAATTGGCCTAAATTGAGGAAAGTTCAATTTTTTTGATGGACGTCTTCCTCAAATGTGCTATATCTTCTTTATTTTCTTCAATGGGGTACACTAAAGAAACTCTAATAATTCCTTAATGATTCAGAATCACTACAGTGAACATAATTTAGATTATTCAGCAATAACTTAGGGATGCTCTCACTGTAGGGCATCTCTATGTTAATGCAGAATGAAATAATTGCTATTCATATTTATTGTAGTGTTGGTCATATTTAGTGTAGTGATCGAAGTTCCTACATAAGTGACCCCAGATTGTTATGCAGAGTTGTAATCATTTTGTCTCATTTCTCAGTCTTTTCCTTCCCTGCAAAGCTGTCAGCTATTACACCTTGCTTTCTTCAGTGAGCCTGTCTTTAACAAAGGTTATTCCACTCCCTCTAGAACAGCATGTCTCAGTGGGGACAGTTTTACCCCCAGGGGACATTTGATGCCATACAGTGACATTTTTGATTATTACAATTTGGAGGGGGATGCTACTGGCATCTAGTGGGTAGAGGTCAGGTTACTAAACCTCTTACAATGTACAGGACAGACTTTTAGAACAAAGAATTACCTGGATCAAAATGTCAATAGTGCCCAGGTTTAGAAACATGTTTTAGAATTGTGGGAAAGTGAGTAGGCTCTAAAGGAGGATCCAGAAGTTTTGTCTAAGGTTAAAAAAAATGGTCTGTATTTGTTCACGGTCATTGGTAAGGTCTGGGGAGAGTTTCACTTACTTCCAACAAAAATATTCTCGTGGACTGAAGTCCTTTGACCTCAAGCTGAGTGGGATATTAATATTTGCCCTTAAATTAAGGTATTCAACACCGGTGTGCACACACAAACCACTTTCCTTTAAGGAATATTAGCTCACAATTTTTTTCTATTCTGTAGTTGTTTGGTTCAAATGCTACTGCTACCTAAAAAAATTCTCACTGTTGTATAAATATTGTAGTATGTAGTATGTTTCTAAGGGATTTTCAAATTTCTATTCAAAACCACTTTTATGCTAATAGCAACCTAATTGTTTAAATCACAAGACATGATTTTCTGCTGTGATTTGATAGAATTAGAAAAATTGGTGGCCAACTGATTCCCTTCCCCCAACTTTTTTTTAACAACATTCTTTGGGGACACATGATTTTGACCAGAAAAATGGTAAAATGTCTATAGTGGCATAGCTCTTTTTAAAGGAGATTCTATTTAAAGTCAATTGATTAACCACAATCTTGACCTTCTTCACCCCCTCTCATAGGTTTTCCAGTAGTTAGAGGTCACTGACCCTGAAGGAAATCTCGCTGCCTAAGATTTGGGGCTGCAAATTGCAAAAGTTCTGACCTTCTCTCTTAATGGTCTCTATGTAGGAAATAATTTCTTTCAATTTTAGAATAAAGACAAATCCTATTTTCTGAACTCTAAACCCAATGAAAGTTTATTCTGCTTTACTAGATTAGGGAGAATATTTGCTTAAATAATTTTACATAAAGATATAAATCATTTTTCTATGACTATATAATATATATCCTACTATACATCTTCATATATAGCTATGCAAAAGATACAGAAATACTTTCTAACAATGCATATTTGACTGCTTTGACTTAATTCCCATGCATTTTAACAATTATGTACTTTTATTTAGTGCATAAAAAGTGTAACAGTTAATATTGAAGTGTAAATGAGTTTGCATGTTCTACCACTGTTTTATTCAAATGTAATGTGTCAAAATCAATTTGATATGAAATACAGAGTGACAGATGAGAGTGATAGATCTAAGGTATGTACAGTACAGTATGGGATTCTGTCAGTCTCCAAGCAGCATTTCAAAAGAAAAAGTATAATATGATCTTTAATATAGGAGTTTCTTGATGCACATTGAATTGATCAGATACTATTAATTGAGGTAATACACACATTTAGAGAGGAAAACTGACCTATATGACTTGTACATATAATTATATCACTTTTCTTGTTTGCATGAAAATTAAACAAATCCTGAAATAGAAATAATGCAATAAAACTTAAGATAATTTTTCAGTACTCTTGCTACTATTTTTAATTTGATATTTTAGAATCACGTTTTCTAGTTTTTATTTTCCTTTGGAAAGTTACTATTTAATTTTGCTCATGTTTAAGATTTTCAAAGGCTGTTCTTGGTGTTTTTATATATTATTGTCACTTTTAAATAAAAAAGTATTCTTTATATGTCTGTTGTGACATTTGCCACTTTAGAATAAGAAAAAAAATTACTTTTGATTGTTCAGTTCTCGGAAATCATACTGCTTAATATAATGATTTTATTGTTGAGTCCTCTAAGAAATAAGCAAAAGTACGTAGAGAAAGAGTAGAAGATTTCTTAGTTTGTTATATCAAATGTGATTGCATATAAATAGAGTATTTTTTAACTTAGAAATTATAAAAATTTTACTTGAAAAGAAAACTGTCATTTTTGTCCATTGAAAGAATTTCCAAAGGTGAACATGCAGGAAAAGATTAAAGGAGAATGGAAATAATTGATGGTCCTTTTTGTAAGTTTTTAGAGAAAAAACACATATATTGTCTCATGAAAAAGTTTTTTCTTAGAAAACTGCCCTTATTACATTTGAAAAAATTATTGTCATATGAACGCATTAATCCTATTGAAGTGTTCAGCTAGTTTTCCTGTAGTTGGAGAAACAAATCTATTTTGAATAAATTTTTTTAAAACTCTTCCCATCTTTATATACATTTTCTTAGAAGTCATAAATGAAGCATTTTTTTCCTGGAACAAAGCTCTACCAGAACTAACAATAAAGCTTATTTTGTGAATTAAATCTCTTTCTAAAGTGCTAAAATACAAAGTGCTGATATTTTAATGTGAGAGTCAAAACTTTTAGTAATCATTTTGCTTTTATATTCCCTTTTCCTGATGTGTGTCTTTTTAACTACATTTTTTACACAGAAACAAGCAGTCGTTTTTTACTAACTCTCCACTCTCACCAAGTAAGATATACTTAAGTTTAACATGGCTGGAAAGTATTGATATGAAATTAAAATATTGTGTTTGTCAATGACAGAGTCCCTTCTTCTGTTTATTCAAGTGATTTAGAACTTTCCCCTTTTCTCGTTATACTTAGATTTCACCTCAGATACATAGTGGGAAAAAGCCAGTCTCTTTTCATTGTTCCCCTCAGTGCTATGAGACACATTCTCTGTGATGAATCCTGAGCCTGGGTTTCCAGGCAGGGCTTACCAAAATTTAAGATTCAGCCTAAAGAGTACGAATTTAGATGCCCCTAATCATGTTAGCTGCAAACTTCACTGTAAAGTGAGTATATTGCACATCTAGAAAAATGTGCTCTGAGCTTCCCTAAGACGATGCTGAAATGCTGCATTATGAATTCCAAAATGAATTAATGAAGACCAACACTGGAGATGAAATGTATATGTGTGCGTATCACAGCTAACATGGCAACTGGAATACAAAGCCTTTTATTTTTCACATTTTGCTAGCCATAGCATAAGCTTCCCACAGAGGAGGGGATTAACAGCCTGTCTCCTTTGGGGTTGCGGGGGGGAGTATGAGACGAATAAAATGTAGAATCTGCAAATGGAACTCTGAAACGATGTAGTTAACGTTACATATGTAGTCTATTATGGTAACTGGGAACATGTGTGTCATAATGTTGGGCAAACCAATTCTAAAAATGGGAGAGAAGAACAAAAACTGACCCCCAAATTCTGCCCAAATTGCATGATGCAAACAAGATGCACTGTTGGGAAAGATGTGATAAAATACTATTCTCTCCTGTCTACCACACCCACCCCTACCCTTTGCTCCCCCTCCATGCTCCCTATCCCCCTTATTTTTTTTAGATCTATTTTTCATCTTTCAATTTGGATGACTAATTTCCCCTATCATGCTGGAGTGCCTGTATGTCTTTCAGACTTTGCTAGGTTTTTCTGAACCCATGGCTAGCTTTAAATATCATAAACTTGAAATATTACCCAAGAGAAAAAATAAAGAAAATCCTTTGACATTAAGACCTGAAAGAATACAGGAGACTGGAAGACATCAAAACTGTTAGTCCTGAGGAGATACTGACCATGCATTTGGCACCTTGATCCCTTACATCACTGGTTAAAGCCGCTGTTGCTGTTTGTGTTCAGGTGTTTGTAGTACTATCTGGAATGAGTCATTCAAAAGGGAATATAACAGGGGAAGAGGAATAAGTGTAAATGTGAAAATGATAGCTCAATCCCAGGCTAAGGAATTAAATTCAGAGAAGGAAATAAGTGGTAGGAAGTTAGAGCATGTAAAGGAATTAGACCAAGTATTAAGAGAAAGAAGGAACCAAGAGTTTTAAAATGCGAATTGGCAGGTAGTACACATTTAGGGCACAGAGGCGCTGATGGAATGGAGTTCTTTTGAAACTTATCCAAATTTATTGACTTTTGTGGGGTTTCATATTTTTATTTTCATCTCATTGATTTGATGACTTTTGTTTGTTTAGCCTTTCATTGTCTTCAGCTCATTACTCAGTTTAGGATGTAAGCATGTCTTGATGTAATACACTTCAAAAAATTTGTCATTTAAATCCTTGTTGGTGCCATTGCAAACTGCTGTTGTTTTAACCTCAGCTTATGGGAACCCCACCTCTATTTCCTGAGGGTTCTAGAGCATCAGCACATAAGCAGGGATGTTTTTAAATCAAGGGTAAGGTGGGGGAGAATATAGGTTGTAGTCTGTTTATAGATGAAAAATTAAATGGACGGTGAGCACTTGATATTATAGAATTGTTCACCTTGTCAAATACTGCTCAGAAAGATGGAGAAGAATAGGTAAATCACAATCCTTCCTTCCTTCCTTCTTCTACCCCAATAGCTCTAGCAGATATGGAAATTTACAGGATAAATGCCAGATAATACTTGCCAAAGGGTAAAAAAAAAAAAATAGAATTTCTAACTCTAAATCCAAATGGTTACAACTGCTTGCCAATCGTCTCTCTAAAATGTCTTTACAACATTCTTTCTCTCTCTCATTCTTGTAGCTAAGTTCAGGCCTCCTTAACTTCCCACTTTGCCAGTTACATTGCATCTTGCTGCTACAGTAGTTCCCGTTCCTCCCTTCTTTAGCTTTTCCTCATTTTAATTCCTTTTATGAATGTTTGCCAACTTAATATTCCTATGAAATTTCTTCTACAATGTAATATATGGCATGTACTATATTAGCATTAAAAAGTCTCCAAAGTTTCAAAAATTTTACCAGATATTAGCCAAATATCCTTAATATCCTTGATACTCAATGCCCTCTTATGACTGTATCTTATTTAAAAACTTACCTCCAAATGGTTACTTTTAGGCTCTCTTACTCTAGTCAAGTGGCCTCACTACTATCTGAACTCAGTTCATAATTTCCCATGCTGTGTCTTTGCTTTCATGGTTCTAGGTCTAACAAACCTGTCTTCCCTATTGTTATGTTCAGTGGCACCACGCTCTTCCAAGACCCTGTATTCTAAGATGTTTTCTCTAATCCTTCTACTAAATCACCACCTCTGAAATTTTTATATTTGTATATATTTTGTGTCACACCAATTTCTATCTTATAGTATACTTCTCATGCACAGCTATACTTGAATCTGTATTTTTATCTGCTTCTATATCTGATGTGTCTTTCTCAGCTCCATTATTCAGTGCATAATCCTTATTTGCATGGTCTGGGTAAGATTTACCTTTATATTCCTACTGCTCATTGCTTGATGCATAAAAACCCTCAAATATCTGTTGAGTGACTTAATAAATATGCTTAAGAGTTTAACGCTTGTGTATCTTAAATGCATTCACAGCAGTTTTCCAGATGATTCTAGTTGCTTGTTCTTTCTTTATAAACACTGTCATTTGCCCATGGTTCTTGGTCATCTAAACCTCATTTTCAGAAAGGCATTATCTGGAAAGTCACTTGGAAATTCTATGTTTTAACTGTTTCAAAGGTGGCATCTTAGTGGCAAGCTTAGTTGTATCTCAATCTTAGTGGCAAGCTTAGTTGTATCTCAATAATTCTACAGAAAAGTTTATTTTTTCGTAGAAAATAAGAAACTGATGAGAGCCTTGGAGAGGATTTCACAACTCTATTTAGTAATCTAGGAGTGTAGAATCTCGTAAAAATCATGTCATTAATTGCTAGAAGGGAAATTAATTTATTATTCTTAGTTGTGTGTAATAAGAGAAACTGATCATTTTGATATCGTGTAGACAAAAGAAAATTGAAAAAGTTAAGAAAATATCCATACCACTGTGGTCATACAAGATATTTTGTATGGTAGGTACTCATATTTGGACTGAGGAATTTTGGCTTGAGTTAGCTGATTCAAAGCCACTCTACTTATATGAATTGAGACTATAAATTTTGTTAATAATTTTTATAAATAGTACCCATTTTGTCTTATTAAAATACATTTGGGTTTCTGTTGCCAAAATGGATGTTTGAAAAATGCTTTAAAAATTAGGCAGAATTTGAAACAATCAGGGTGTTAGTAACTGGGGAAAAGAATTGTGACCTGTCTCATAAACTAAAGCTTAAAAATTTGGTAAAAATCAGTAGTAAATTCAAATCAGGTTTTTCTGTCTATCAGAAGTTGCTAAGGTGAATGTTTTCAATAAGGTCTCCTTTTTTTAGAATGTACAGTCCTTTTATCTTTATTTTTGTCTTTCCAGCTTTGTTGAGATATAATTGACATAGAGCACTGCATAAGTTTAAGGTGTACAGCATAATGACTTGACTTACATACATCGTGTAATGATTACCACAATAAGTTTCGTGAACATCATTTTCTCATATACATACAAATAAAAGAAAAAGAAAAAAGTAAAAAAAAAAAAAAATTAGGCAATGTTGTCTTTCATATAGATAGATGCCAAGCTACTGATTTGGCCAATTTTGTGATTTATTTCACAGTTTACAAAATATTTTAACTTAAATTTCTCATTTAATTTAATTTTCCAAATAACCTTATGAGATGGGTGAAATTAATTTATTTTACATGTGAGAAAACCAAATTGTAATAAAGAATGTAGGTTTTGAATACCCAGAGCTAGCTGGGTGCAGAGATGTAAGATTTTGGATATTGGATTCTAAGACAGTGTCTTTCAAAACACCGTTCATGTTGGGCTTCCTGGTGGTGCAGTGGTTAAGAATCTGCCTGCCAATGCAGGGGACACGGGTTCGAACCCTGGTCCGGGAAGATCGATCCCACATGCCGTGGAGCAACAAAGCCCGTGCGTCACAACTACTGAGCCTGCGCTCTAGAGCCGCGAGCCACAACTGCTGAAGCCCACGCACCACAAGGAAGAGTAGCCCCCACTCACCGCAGCTAGAGAAAAGCCCGCGTGCAGCAACAGAGACCAAATGCAGCCAAAAATAAATAAACCATTCACTTTATAGCAGTACACCATATATACTCAATAAATATTTGTTAATCAATAAATATTATTTAAAGCTAAGTATAATCTTTTAGAATATGAGTATATCCAGCACAAAATTATATTACTGAGTGAATATTAGTGGATTAAATTTACGTAATAATAATTATGCAGACGGTGATTCTTATAGTAAAATGTAGAATTACCTGTTTTACCTCTATATAAATTTTATATGCAATATGACATACCTTTGAATGATTCAGATACAGGCCCTCTTTGGTCCCAGTAATTTCTCTAGATCTTTCACTTCTAATATCAAGAATATGTGATCTAGATGATGAGTAGCATTTTTATATGTGTATGATTGATAAACTCATGGGTTTTCTAAGACATGATTTTGAATGTGTTTTTGAATATTAGGTAACACTGGATTAATAAGCGATTCCTTATTTACTGCTAATTTTGTGATAATTATTTATTAATTGTCATATCTGAATGCTTCCTTTACTTTTTTGTGTGTGTTTCATTTTATAATAGCAGTGAAAACACTCTGGGCCATGCATTTCAGCATGATGATTATACCTCACAGGTGGCTAAATCCATTTTAACTGCCTTTATCTCTGGATTCTGTAGCTCACCCACAGTTTTGACTATGATAACTTTTAAATTGAGGGGTTTTATTGAATTTTAATTAAGGACAATGGTAAGATTGCTGCTCTAAATTTAGCAAACCAGAAAGACATTTTAGTTTTAGCAAAATAAGTAAAAAGGTCTCTGGAGGGTAGCACAGAATGCAGGTCACAAATTGCACATTTATTTTAAGATATTGGTTAAATTCCTAGTATGTTCCAGGAGCCGAACTCTGAGTGAATAGTCAAGATACAGTTGTTTGTTATGACAATGATTCCTTATTTCTGTTAACACCAAGAAAATTAGTCTTTTAGTATTTTACATCCCATATTTACAAAATGGAAACAACTAAGTAAGTAATTTTCAAGCACATGCTGTATTTTATAGTTTTTTCATAACATTTTACAGTTAATGGGCATATGTAACTGCTTTCTCTATGCTTAGAAGTACATTTCATTCATTAAGGCTATGAAAACTCTCTAGCTCTTATAGGTATTAGCATTTTCATATATGAAGCTCCCTTTCCAATATAATGTAATTTTTCAGATCCTAACATATTGATAGTTGTATTTTCATTATCTGTTGATTGAAATATTACAAAGTAATAGTAAGGCTAGTATAATTTAACAATAATGAATTTGTATTTTATTAAACAATAAATACTGTACATACTTAAAGAAATAGTTAATACGTGTAAGAGATATACTATTTTGTTAATCCACAGACAGTGTTTTGTTGCCAGTGATCCACTGAAATAATGGGCTTTTCAATGGGGAGTAAAGATGCTGAGAATTGCAGCTATAGGAAATGTATTACAGAACTGTCACTTGTTTTAGTGGTTAAAGCCCTTTTTGTTAGAGGCAGCATGGCCTGGAGGTTACACTGGAATCAGACAAACCTGGGTTCTAGTCTTGGCTCAGCATCACTTGCTGCATAACAAAAGATGAGTAAGTAATTTAACTTCTCAAGATCAATGTTCTCATCTGTAAATTGGAGAGATTAATGACACCCACTTTAGTGGGTTGCTGTGAAGATTAATTTACGTTATATGTAAAACAATTAGCATATTTCCTGGCACATTCTATGCATGTAGGGATGTTATTGTTATTATCATCATTATTATTGTTCTTGTGGCATTAACCCCCAAAACCTCACTATTAAATAGTGTATTTCAATAGTGAGTGTTGGTATATATGCTAATTTTTCACTGAGATTGTGTGCCTATAGTATGAAGAAAAAATATGAAAAAGTGAACAATTCAGTTAATTAAATATAATTAACCTTCATTAGTGTTTCCCTTATTATATCCTATTCAAGGTTGTTTTGGAAACAGCAAAACAATTTGCAACATTCACATAACCCAGTAAATTACAATTCATTCAAATTTTAAAACATGTGCCATATGATAATTTTAGGAAAGAGTAAGAGTGTGTCTAAAATTACTCTAGCAGTGAAAGACTGGAGTCTCTTCTGAGAATGTAGGAGGGTACTTATTCAAGAAGCTAAACAACCTATAGGATCATCTTCCCTCACTAGACTGATTCATTTCTCAAGTGGCTATTGTTTAAACAGTTTCACGGTTTGTATTTTTAAGATACATTAAGTTGATCTAAAATAGTATCTGTGCCTCCTCCTTACATACCTAGCTTGCTCGTGGAGCTGGAGGTGCCACCAAATAGGTTTCAAACGGAAACAGTCAGTTCCACAAACAAATGTGGAAGTGGCCTAGTTCATTCTGGACCAGGCTCCCTCATTTTAGTGTTGATAAAACTCAGTGTACACAGTGTTCTTGGGATAGCTTTAGTCGTGTGCTTGACGGAGGGCTGGTATGTCTGTATGCTTTGGCAATGCATACAACAGTAGTAAATCAGGGCTCATATCTCATCTGTTATGGCTATGCTCACATGCATCCATCAGAAAGACACAGTAGAGCACAGAGTCTAGCATTTAAGAGAAGCATTGATTTGATGAATTAGGAGGAGTGACTGTAGACATCAAAGTGAGTTACCTGTGGAGAAGTTGGAATCCTCATATACCTGCTGGTAAGAATGTAAATGGGCAGCCAATATGGAAAAACAATTTGGTAGTTTCTCAAAAGGTTAAACATAGAGTTACCATATTACCAGCCATTGGTTATATACCACCCCTAGGTATATACCAAAAGAAATGAAAACATATGTCCACATAAAAAATTATAGTCAGATGTTCATAGCAGCATTATTCATGATAGTCAAAAAGTGGAAACAACCCAAATGTCCATCAACTGGTGGATGGACAAATAAAGTGTGATATATCCATAGAGTGGAATATTATTCAGCAATAAAAAGAAACGAAGTACAATACATACCACCCCATGGATAAACCTTAAAAACAGTATTCCAAGTGAAAGAAGCCTGTCACAAAATACCTCATATTGTTGGGTTCTGTTTATATGAAATGTCCAGAATAGGAAAAATCCATAGAGATAGAAAGTAGATTAGAGGTTGCCTAGCAGGGAGGTGAGGTAGGAGGAAATGCAGAATGAGTTCTGATGGGTACAAGGCTTCTTTCGGGGGCGATGAAAATGTCCTAAAGTTAATTGTAGTGCTGGTTGCACAACTCTGTGAATATACTAAAAAAAACATTAAATTGTATACTTTAGATAGGTAAATTGTATATGTGAATTATATCTTAATAAAGTTGTTATGTAAAAAAAGTGAGAGGCACATCAAGTCCATGTATTCCACAAATATTCGTGATTAGTTTCATAAACCAGATTATTATGAGAATTTTCAGGTTTCAGGTTTCAAGTAGTTGAAACAGGCATTTTCAAGAACAATATTCATTGAAATGCATCAAAACATAAGTGCACTCCCTGAAGAAACACTTTAACTCATGAGTTTAAATAATAACCAAATTTAATTCATTCCAGGTACATTCTCATTAAAGAAACTGCTGGCCAAAATGTTGAAAAAAACATTTAGCTACTAAGCGAACAAATTAAACTCCTTTATGATTTAATTGCACCAGTGAGTATTTCTTTCTGGAATGTGTTTCTGCTTTGATACATTTCAATACACATCATGAATTATGTTGAATGATGGCATTTCAGAATGTGTGTGAGTATGTGTATGCATATGTATTTTCAAAGTGCATTTAAAATGTTATTTAAAATATGTATGCATGTGTACATGTGAACATTCCAATTTCTATGTTTATGTGTGTGTATACAATACAGAAATACATATTCCCATAAGTCCCATGCAATGTAGTAATATTGTGAGATGTATATTTGCCAACTAGTTGCAAGCATTAACAGAAATATTCTCCCTCTGTCTTCTCTCCTTTCCACTCCATATATATATATATATATATATATATATATATACATATATATATATATACAAATGTGAATGTACAAATATTTGATAATGTTTATTTATCACGTGTTAGATCTACAGTATTTATAGGTGGCTATTATGATCATCATGCATATTTTGAACCATGAGCTATTTTGAGGAATTTTTAGTGCTTTGAAAATACACAGCATTTCAATTTTTGATGCACACAGATTCATGGCAGTGATTATTGAAAAGGAATGACTGTAAAAATTAAAAGAAAACAGAATCCAGCCCTAAGCTTTTCATAGTCTTTCAAATCTCAGCGCAATACATTTTGGTTAATTGTTTCTTTCTCATTTTGTTCTGTTACAGTGTAAATGTAAAAATTAAAATTTATTCCTCCTACCCTATTGATAATCTAATGAAAAATGAGAATGCTCCCTTCTGAAAGAGAAATTATTTAAAAAATCTCTGAAATTTACAAAATTTATTTTCTTTGTGGATTCACACATGCAAAAATCATACCTCTACTTTGTTTGTACCTAATTTTTGCTCTAGTAAGCTCTGGTTGTATGTTTGTTAAAAATAGTCTGAAGACTCATATCACCCTCAGTTTTTTTCTATAGTTGAAAATCACCATTTATATCCTTTTATTCTCTTGCTCCTCCTAGAACATTCCCCTTCCTCTGCCATTCACATCACTCAGAGAAAAAATTATTATAATTATTTACTTTTCCACAAAACATGTATAAGCATCACTTTCCTATACCTCTAGGTAGGATACATGACTATAGGAGGGAAATGGCAAATTACACTGCTGAAATACAGCAGACAGGTAGGATTTTTAATAGTATTTAACCAGAAATGAGGAGGCAGCCCTATGTCTGCCAAATGGGAGTTTTGTTTTCAGTTTAGGAACTCATTGTCACATATAGCACCAAGGAACAAAACGTATACTAGAAGGAAAAGAGTCTGCCTTCTCCAGGGGGCGTGCAGAATATTGGCCTGAGCAAATAGATGTAATACACAGACTCAGAGCTGATGAGCCATAGCTGTGCAAAAGGAAGGATGCTGTCCTTAGGGCCAAATCATTTACAGAATGTCTTAGAGGAAACCTGACCTCCTTAAATATACCATGGCAGACGTGGTATTTAGTGAAATATGAACATCACAAAGAATAAGAATTTTCTTACAAATAACAAGAAATGATACACAAGACCAGTGCATATTAGTGAGGGTCGACGAGAGCGGGAGGCTCAGAAGTAATTGAACAGGTGGAAGCAGAGATGTCCAGCCTGGAACAGGAATAAGTCTTTCAGCATTCATCCCAAAGCATTTAGACTATCACTTAGATTGCTGCAGAGAATTATGATTTGGACAGTTGTATGTATTTTTCTACTTCCATGAATTTGTTCCATTCATTTTCATCTATTACTTTGTGTCTTCATAAAGTGGATTGATATCTGGCCTTAAGTGAGCCAGATTTAATTATTCCTCATTGAGCGTCTGGTCCTCAGAGTGAACAGAACAAAAAACATGATATTGTCAAACATTGTTTCTGTAGCACCATTTGCACAGAATGTCTTCCCTCCACTTTCTCTACTTGGTGAACTCCTACTCATTTTTGAAGACTCAAGTGAAATACTACTTCCTCTCTGAAGTCTTCCTTGATGGTCCAGCTGAATTATAATACCTTCCATCAGGAACCCATAATTCTGATTATATATATATTCTCTCACAGCAGTTAAAACTGTTTCATAGATATTTATTTGGACATGAGATTCTTTAGAGAAGGGGATCTCATATTAATTTGACACCTGTAGTCATTAGCACTGTGCCTGAACATGCCACATAAAGGTGGAACCAATAAATGAGATCTGTTGATTGTCTAGTTTGAGCTTAACATAAAATTCTCCTTCAGAAGTTCACTAGGTTTACCTAATGTTAAATTTATTTAGTCCTAGCTAATATTTGTTTCTCCATCCTTCCTGAGCTTCATTTAGAATAGAGGAGGAGATGAGGACCTCAAAGCCTAGTAATTCATCCAACAACTTTTGATATCTTAGAGTAAACTAACAATGTCAGAACTCTCCTACACCTTGGACGTGGGTTGGAGAGAATTACTCCTCTGTCCCTTGTGATCCTTCCTGTTTCCTTGTCTTGTCTGTTCACAGGGGGAGTTCCATCATACCTTAAAATCAAGGGTTTTGGAGGCATATTTAGCTCATCCTTACCCTTTTGTAGTACACTCTTCATGAGATTGCTTGTCAAGTAGCCCCCACCCTTGCACCTTTTCCAGAAATTCTCCTCCACTGACCCACCCTCTTCCATGTGGCTGCAGCTTAGTCTAGGGAAAAGCACTTGGACTAAGAAATCTCTTTCTAGAAATTTGGATTTGGAACCTCAAGTGGTTGGACCAGGTTCTCTACTGTCATAAAAATAGGCCATATGGCCTAAGAAGCCGAGGAAAGCAGGAAAATAGGAAAGAATTGAACACATGTGCAGAGAAGAGAGATGAGAGATGAGAGAGAAAGATAGATAGACTTCATACTTGTGAGTCCTTGATTGCATCTTTTCCTTGAGGCTGAGCCACATTTCTAGCCTTTGGTTTCACAAGACAGCCTTGTACCTTTATAATAAATTTTCTTTTTGTATAGGTAGCTAAATTTGGGTTTCTGACAGTTGACTACAAGCATCCTAACTAATTTGCCTTTGCATAACATAATCATTTTGTTGACAAATCATAGTGTTTTCCTTTTATAATCTATCTTGTATTCATATCCTTATACCTCTATGGCTGCCGTCTTAGTGTCGACACTCATAAGCTCCCTGGAATTCAGTCACCACTTCTCAGTATTCCTGATTACAGGAGCCTTGGACTTCATGACAATGCTCAGAAGCAGGTGGATCTAGGCATGTATCACCATGTGACAGCATTATTTCAACATTAAAGCGAGTGATATAGATTAGATAGATAGATAAATAGATAGATAGATGTAGGTATATAGATAGAGATGTCATCCTCTTTATTTACTCTAAGAAGTGGCCGTTGGGAAAACTAGTAATGTCCTCACTAGTGTCATAAACCATGGAAGTGTTATCCCAGGGAGCAGGAGATATTATTTAGGCCTAGAAGAGCAATGGATGTACCTGAAGATAGAGGTAAAAAAAATAAAAAATAAAAAGAGAAGAAGCCAGTGAGGTAATATGGGCTACAGTAAGGAAAGTAGAATATGAGATGGGTGAAGCAGAAGGTCAAAATCACATGAGAGACTAGTTAAGCAGAAGCTGACACACATGTGCTAGACAAGAGTAGACCTTGAATTAAAGCAGAGACACTTAACTGTTTCAGACGGCACTGTGGTATAAGTAGGGCTGGAAGTGTCTTTTTATTTCCTGTTACAAGTAAACAGCTATGATCATTCGTCAGCTAACTCTTGCTCACTTTAATCATTTATTTGGTCAATACATTTTAATAGAGTGCTGGTTGTATACCAGGCTCTGTTTTACACTACTGTAGAGACACAGTCCTCACTCCTATGGGGCTCACAGTCTAGAAGGGTAACAATGAATAAGTACTTCAGCAAATGAATCTGTGATCACATATTATGATGACTGCTACAAGCACTCTTGAATCCCCTGTTGAATTCCTCTATATCATAATGCCATCCACCATTTCCTTTTGAAGTCAAGTATTTCAGGCCAGAGATTAAATGTTATATTTGTAAACAGTCAGATGCCAGTTCATAAAATTCAAAGAACAACTTCTAAAGTAAGGCACATTATTTTCCCTAATTAATAAATCAAGTAACTCTTCATGTATTCTCTTGCTTTTGAGTGATTTTGGTGGGAGAGGAGAAGTGATGACATGTGAGCATATGGGATTGACCTGGCTTGGCTAATAGGGAGAGGGCAGGGACTTGACTGTCTGTATCCTAGAAGTTCAGGCATCTCAGCAATGTCCGAAGAGGGAAGGGTATTGTGCCTTTTAAAAAACCCATACTAGAAAGTGATGGAATCCATTAATGTGAAGTCTTAGTGCTGAATATTCTTAACAGGGATTCATGGGACTGAAAGGTGATTGTTCCTCTGAGTTTAGGGATTTCATAAGGCAGGCAAGGACAGGGTATGCCCAGTTCTATCAGTGCCTCAAGACTCACCCTCATTTTTGTCACTAACCCAGCCCTGCGAGTAGCATCCTAGATCTACCTGGACGGACTCTGTTCTGTAAGATGTTTCCCCCAGACAAACTGAATACACAAAATGCCAGGGTACAACAATGCAACTTATCTGTGAAAAACTTCAGATCTGCTCAATGAATAAACTCTGAGTTTTAAAATCAAGGCAACTGGTGTGCTCAAATAATTAATATGAGCCTGGGTAAGGAGCAGAGTGAGAGCGAGATGTGGGAATAGATGTTCCCCAGTCCCCAAAGGCAGATGAAACAGGATGCTGGGCAAGAGACCAGAGAAGCAGCTAAAAGTCCTTACCTGTTGGTGAGGATGAACTGCAATAGTTTTCTGTTGAGTCAGTCTACATGTAACCTGGATTTTTCCAGAAATCTTTAGTTTGATATCAGTTATGTGGCCCTGTGTCATTTTGGTTTGCCTGCTAATTACTACCTCAGGATTACTTTTCTTATCGTTTATGATGATTTCTAAAGTGGAAATTGAAAGTCACGACACAAGCTTGCCTTTATCATATGTGCAGTCTCATCATGTGTTCAGCCTGAGCAGAGACTAATTTCTCACAATTACCTAGTCATTCAACCAGTCAACAAATGTGTATTGATTGCCCAGAATAGGGGTAGGCAAACTATTGCTTACTGGCCAAATTTGGCCCCCTGACTGTATTTGTACGGCCCATAAGCCAAAAATAGTTTTTACATTTTAAAATGGTTGAAAAAAAATCAGAACAAGAATACTGTTTTGTATCACATAAAAATTACCTGAAACTCAAATGTTAGTGTGCACGAATAAAGCTTTATTAGAACACAGCCACACCTATTTACTTATGTATTGTCCATCCCTGTTTTTTCATTACAGCAGCAGAGTTGAGTAGTTGCCACAGATATTGTATAGTATTAAAGGCCTGAAATATTTATTATCTGGTCCTTTATAAAAAAAAATTGTTGACCATGGCCTGGATTATGCCCATAACAATATGCCTCCAAAATAGGTTACCAACAAGGACCTACTGTATAGCACAGGGAACTATTCTCAATATTTTGTAGTGACCTATGAGGGAAAAGAATCTGAAAAAGAACATATATATATATATATATATATATATATATATATATAAACTGAATCACTTTGCTGTATACTTGAAACTAACATGACATTGTAAATCAACTCTACTTCAATAAAAAATAATAAAAAAACCCCAAAACAACAATATGTCTCCATCTGGGGATAGAAAGACAAACATCAGGAGCCCTGCACCTCAGGGGTTCACAGGCTAGTGTTCTGATAGGAGTGAATCCAGAGTGCTGGGAGAAACCATGCAGGGACCTGTAACCCAAACTAGAAGGATCATGGGAAACTCTCAGCATCAAAAGTGCCATCTCTCAATGATGCACAGTGCTTTGATATCCATTTGGAAATAAATTTGTTGGTCCCAGAAAAAAAATCTTTTAAACTTCCCTGCCAGTATCTTTGGTATATTTTGGTAGTTTCAATGCAGTCATGGATTGTTGAGTTAATAGGTGGCAATTAGACATGGATTGAACATCTTATATACTTTTTTCCCATTGAGTTGCTATTTGAAACTTTTAATATTGATATTCATAGAAAACGGTAACAAGGGAAAGCTTGTTCTGATGCAGTTCAGTCAGTTTTGGTGGTTCATTTTGAATCAAAATGGAATCAAACAAATAATGATAATAATGAGCAGATGTCAGTAGTTTTGGTCACGTCAGTCCTAGTAGCATTGATCCTTAACTTGGGCAGCCAACAGAAAAAGGCTTTCAAAACACTCATGGTCGTGTTTATGTTTGAATCTCCTAGTATAGAACAGGTTAGGAAATTCACCTTTAGAGTCACACAGACATGGATTCCACTTTTTACTTGTTCATTACTTGCTGTGTGACTGCAGTAAATTACTCCCTAACAAATCATTCCTTCATCTCTAAAGAGGAGAGAGTGATTACCTCTATTTTACAGGACTGTTGGGTTGCAAGCATGTAAGGTGGTCAGCACAGTCCCTGACATATAGTAACACTCTGTATATGTTAATCATTGTTATCAATAAATATTGCCAACATAAAACAAAAGTCAAAGATGTAAATAGAATATAAAGAATACTTGTCTATCCTAATCTCTAGTTTCCCAACAAGGACTTCCTGTAAAATGTCCACTAATCTGCGGTTTGCCTAAGAATCTCGCTGGTCATAGGAACCATCTAGACATTTTTTCAAAAATATGATTCTTTACGTTGATTCTGATCTTTTGAATAAGAAATCTTGGCGATAGCTCTGGGAATTTGCGTTAAAACAACAATAAACAAGCACAGACCTCCTCAGGTATAGAAACCACTCAACTCCTTAGAGATGCTAAGGTCGTGAAATTTCTCAATAAATACATAGAACTCTTGTCCTTCAGAGTAAAATGTAATTTTGAAAAATATGGGAAATGTGTAATCTGAACAGAATAAGTCGAAGTATTGACGGTAAACCAACATTTCAAAAAATAGAAAAGTTTTGTGGTTCATATATGTAATTTACGTAAGGCAAGCCTTCCAGTGTATATTTCATATTGTCTTTCTTCTGATTAAAACCAGAATTAGCCTTTTAATATATTACAGTATGGTTTCTTTTCAGTTAAAATTATCATTTCTTTTTACTCTTCTCACAAGTGTTATGTTTTTCCCTCATCAAAGCATCCGCTTTTATTCTCCTTTAGACACAAGCCCCAACGTTTCATAGACATGAGCTAAGAACAGTCTTATTGAGAAGAGAGAAACATTTAGAATAATAGGAGTTGTTACACGCACAGTAACAAATGAAATACATCTTTTGTAAATAACTCCCACCAGAAATCTTATATTTCCAGACATCTACGCATATACCTTCATGTAACAACTTTTGTGTTCGTAAAACATTCATTGAAGGCAGTTCTGCAGTTTTATAGAAAAACAACGTGCCAGGGATGCAAGAATCTTGCCAGTTCTGTGAAAAATGACACCAATTAAAACTTAAATTGCTTGTTTTCTCATAAGGTACATATTTTCATAACTTTGAAATCAAATAATTGCTGCTTTTATATTAAATACAATAAAACAAAAAGGATGCTAGTTTAGAGGAACTGCTACAAGCATTTTAATATAATTTTCCCACCATTTAAAGTCACAAAATATGGAAAACAAGTCAAGTATGCAAAGTTCCAAGGAGATAGAGAAACTCCTTCAGATTATTACATCATTTGTCTTTTGTGTCAGGAAATGTGTATATGATTTCATTGTTTGATTAAATGCCAAAAAAAGGCACATTGCTCTTATCTAACTGATTACAGATTTTATTCATATGAAAAAGTATTTGTTAATGCTTTACCATTAGGAGAGTTTTTTCTTTTTTTTTTTTTTTCAGTTCTAAACATGCATTTCCAAAAAAAATAATCTTCTAACTTCCCAGGCTTTATTTCTTTATTTTACATTAACAATACATGGTACTCAAATTTCCCAAAGTAAAACCCAGTCCCTAATGACTTCATATCTGCAAACTGAGCAAACAATTCCTTTCTGACTGGGTAGAGTGAGTGAGTGTGTCTATGTGTGTGTGTGTGCAAGTTCTGAAATATGTCATATCAATTTTCAAAGATGTTAAGGAATATAGTTATTACATGTTGAGATATCTAAAATAAGAGATTTTTGATATGTGTCTCTGGGACGTTACAAATCAGAGAGGAAAATGCAGTCTAAAATCTGATTCAAGTATTGTAAGAGAATGTTTTATTTAAATACCTTTATATGATAATTCTTATGTATAAAGCTGCTACATACATATATAATTAGACTTTACCTGCTTATTCTATTTTTTTAGGCACACATAAAATACTGATTAATAAATTTGTGATATTTATAAAAAATGTAAAACTGCTGTCACATTGATGCTTATATTTGTATATGGGGGTGCCTGAGTGACAGCTATGGTTTCAGAGAGAGATACCATGTGCTTTTCATGGTATAAACTAGCTGTCTGCATTAATAATAAGCTTGTGCTGAAGCCAATTTGAGGCTACATCGAGGGATTTCAAGGTCATTTGCCAATGGCCTGGCCTCCATTAACTTCTTCAGTGAAAGTCCCAATGATCCTTATTTTGGCCTCGAGTGTGGGTTATCAAAATCATCCCTCTTAATATTTCCACATAAATAGCTTGTTTCCTTAAATAGTCATTATATTCAGTGGGGACAGTTTCTGAAATCTTCTCAGTTCAATAGAAAAATGCATTTGGAAAAGTCTGTTATTTTAAAATATAGCTATATTTGGAAAAAGAAGACTTTAAGAATGCTTTGAGTATTTAATTAGAAGACATTAAAGACAGCTAAATGTTCCCCTGTCATGGGGAACAGGAAGTGATATAAAACAGTGAGATTTCCAAAATATTGTTTGCTAAAAGATGAGTAAGAAAGGGGAGTAAGTAATTATGCTATGTTCACATACATATGCTAACTTTTTTTTTTTTTTTTTCCAAAATCTTGCAACTGCTTAACATGTTAAATAAAAAAATTTGATATTACCCTCTTGAGTTTCTTCCTTTACCATGCTCTTTTGGAAAAGTCCCTCTTCCACTCCAAGAAGTTGTTATTTACATTAAAATGTGTAAACAATGAAGCACTTTAACAAAGAGGGCTTGGAAGTGATTGGTGAGAAAGGCTAAAGAGAAATAGATCTTATTTATTGTGTTATTGAAACCTGAGTTGCATTATACCATCTTACATTTAAGAGGCAGCCTGCTCATGCAAGCAAGGGTGTCTCCTGCAACGAGACAAAGATTAATGCCATGTGTACTGATGACGCTCCACCACAATTCAGAATTCTGTGGCGCCATGACGCCCCTGTTTTATATGGTGGTTTGCCAAGAGAAAATTACTTAAACCAATTGTGAATGCATTCCTTTTTTACTTTTTATACAACCACATTTATGTAAGTAAATAGTATAATGAATATTTTTGAAATGATCCATCATTTTGAATTCACCTAGTTTGTATAAAATGCAACGTACAGTTTTTCTCTTGTGCGAAAGACTTTCACATGGGAATGTTCAATTTTTTTTTCCCCCATGAAAAAGATTTCTCATGGACAACCAACCACAACTGGAATAGATTCTTTTAAACATATTGTAATGTGAGAATTTTCTTCAGCTGGAGGGTGTTTTCTTCTTTAAATTGAAAGCCGTTGTTCCTCAGAACTACTATGACACTGTAATGCATGATGTGCTAGTCACTCTTTATATGCAGAAATTGATATGCTTAAAATACGTGTTAAATATTGAAATGTTATGTGATACGTGAAACTGTTTCAGTGTCTCAAGTTTGCGAACTTGATAACTGGGGTTACCTGTTGCAGATACACATGGGGATTGCAAAGAACTTAGGGGACTCCACATTGAGAAGCATACCTCTTTCTTCTAGATTCAGCCTAACTCTTTGGTTAAAGATGACGAATTTAACAACCACTAATTTGGGGCCAGTAACATGTACCATAAAACCATCACTTCTCAAATCCAACAATTAGTCCAATTTATTCATGAACAGCACAAAAAGGCAGTGAATGTTGAAACTAAAACTTATTTCATTTCTCCTTAGAGAACAGTTTCTTCCCAAACAGAACTGAGATCATTTATAGGAGGTTTTTGGTAAAATGGTTTTCTGGATTTGTTCACTATATTTTTACAAAGGTTACTTTAGTTTTATCATCCAATGGAAATGTGCATTTGTGTGCAAACATATTCATACGTTTTAAAGTAAGCATTTGCTTATTGTTCTTTTAGTAAAAGTGTTAAAATAACATGTCAACATTTTGAAGGATAATTTAATTTCTGATGTTTTATATTTCTGACTTAACAACACTGTTTCACTTTTCCCTATTTCTCTTGAACGAGTCTGCTTATTATAGTTATTACTCAGTTTTTAAAATTCTATAGAATGAATAATAGTATCTAATTTATAAGAATGTTTAAGAATGAAATAAGACCTTTTGTATAAAGGACTTAGCAAAGCGCTTAACACATAGTAAGTCCTCCATGAATTTTATTCTTTTCCCTCATTTGCTTCCCTTCATCACTCATTCTCGTTCTAGATATAGGAATAATGGCTGGGATGACCTCATATTGCTATTTTGAGCCAAACAGATCATGCAATTCCTCTCATGGGATATGGCCTAACTACCTGATATCTCAGGTCCTTTGAGCTCAGTATTTTGTCCTAGAGAGCCACTAACAATTAATTCATTAACTCACTGAATAAATATTTAAAGGGGGCCACTCTTCAAGGAGCTGGGGACTCAGTGATGTACATATAGACATAGTTCAGGATCTTTGCCTTTCTGTTTCTCAATTTTTAATCAATCTCCCCTTCATGTTCATTAAACTTCTTTTGATTTACTTTAACATTTTTTCTTGCTTTCATCTTATTAAGATGAAATTGTATTGGTGAATGTAGGTTCATGTGAGAGTCCAACACTGGAAAAGGATTTTGAGCATCCAGTATGTTTTATTTTCAGTGCTAAGCACTCTTAACCCATAAGTATATATCTCAGACTTTTGTCTTCTAAGAATTTATAATACAGTTGGGGATATAAGTCAAAGGAGAAAGAAATTCTAAATGCCATGCCATAATAGCAGTTGACAAGGTTATGTAGGTGTGTTATTTACTATAAAATTTCAGTCATATTTTACTTCCCCCAGAAATGGTATGGTTTATACCTCATAGAAATCCAAGTTGGCCCTCATTGGAATTACATTTGAATAAGGATTAAAAACTGTGCCCTCAGTAAAGGGTCAAGCATATGTGAACAATCAATAAATACAAATCAAGAGAAAAAAAGTGTTTAGCTTGTACTGTCTTCCATGAGCTCAACACAGGGGGTTTGGATATACAAATCCTTTGTTTTCACTAAGCTTTAAAACTTGGTGATTCCTTACGTGTTAATCCTAATGTTTCTCATTCACTAGGTATTAATTTATATTACTGTGACTGGCCTAGAGTCTTTATTGCATGGTGAATTTCTTATACACCTTGGTACTTCTCATCTTCTAGCAAAATGGTTTGTACATAGTAGTAAATAAAATTGAACCAGGGAACTGAGGGAAACAGCTTAAGTATCCTGCATTTCAGAGTAAAATAGGGGATAGACTGAGGCTAGATCTCAAGACTGCTGAATTCCAGACTCTTAACATAGTCATTAATTGTGCATGTATTATTTATCTTCATCAATCTAGCCTTGCAAAATGAGGTTTTTATTGACCAAGTAATAATATTTGTGACCATGCAAGATTATCTCAGAACTTCCAGAGGAGTCATACTGATAGGATGGTCTCAGCCATTCCCAACCAGACCTCCTAAATGCAGCACAGTTTATTGGGTGTGAGAGACTGGAGTGAGCTCATAATCAATGTTCACTCTCTCTGTCCTTCACGAACAGTAAACATCCCATAGCAGTCAAAAGTGGCATGGACCCTCAGAACATGAATCAAATCTCTCTTAGCTCCAGTGCTGTGCTTTATTCTCAGTGTTTGTCTTTATCTTTAAGCTGTCTGGCAGTTTGGCTACATTTGTGCAAAGAAAAGGTATGCACGGTTGATTGAGGACAAGGGTTTCTCTATAAATGAAATCTGCATATATAGCATGTTTGCTTTCAAAGTCTTTGAAACATTAACATTTTATTCATTGTGATATACAATTTAGCAGTTTGGAATATATGACTGTTTGGAGAATGCCTTTAGAAGTTTCACGATTGTGCCATGTATTTTGTAAACATGAATTTCCCAAGATTTGCAAGAAGGTCACGGATTTGATCTATGACCTTGATGTCATGATAATTTTGGCAACTTTTCCATGCCCATCCCTTGAATCTCTCCCTCTGCTCATGTATAACCGCTTCAGTGTTGGCTCATCAAATGTGCACAGCCCTGCCTCTTTTCCTGTGAGAGTAAACATTTTGTCAAATAAAAACAGTTTCATGACTAGGGTTTCCTTGGCCAGAGTTAAAATAAAAGCTTTCCCCTTATGTAATTAAGGCAGAGACAATTGTAGACATGATCTAAATCCTTAAAATGTTCAAACCTTCTACAGTCCCCATGTGCCCCATTGGAGCCAAAGTCATCTTAATTATGTATTCTAGGTGGAAGGCAAAAGACCAAATCCCTCCTCATGCAGACTTCAAAGTCTTTAAAATCTCATCCACATCTCTTTCGTTTTTCTTTCATTTAATATTGTGTTCCATCATTATCCTTAAACTTTCTATTGATGTACCACTTTTTATTTAAAGAAATAGAAATTGGCCTAATGAATCAATGATTGATACTATTTCTCCCCAGTGCCCAAGTTCCTCCTTGGGAGCAAAACACTCCATGTTAGTAATAATTTATTGCCTTGTTGCCTTAGTCAAAGATATTTCTAGGGAGATTGAAAAACCTAAGTTTAGGGCAATCTGATTGTATGCCCAGTGGCCCTGCCCCTCAACAGTTCTTATATATGTAATCCAATTAAAATAGCATCCAAAGTAGCCTGTAGAAATTAGCTATTAAAAATGACTTGTGAATAATCTTAAAGGTATGTGTGCATGGTGGAGAGAGTATGTGTGGGTGTGTGTATTTGTGTGGGTGAAGAGAAGGGAGTAGGGAGTGACTGACAAATGGGTGTACAGAATTAGTGAGAGCCTACTATGTCTGAGACAGAGTTGTGGCACTAGAGATGTGGTAATACAGCCATGATCCCTAATCTCTTGGAGCCTGTAGAAGTGGGTGATAGAAACTGTATAAAGATAGATTCAGATTTTGATAAATATTAGAAGGAAATGAAGCAGAGCAATTACAAGGAAAGAGAAGGACCTCTTTAATACAGAAAGGGACTCTCTGAAAAGGAAACTGAAATTATGAGATGGAGCCAATCGTGTAAAGAAAAATGGAAAGAGGTCTTCAGATGAGAAAACACTAAGCACAAAGACCTTGAGATGGGAACATATTAGAACGTAGTAATTTGGGGTGGGGTGTGCAGAAGCGTTGGGTGTGTGTGTGTGTGTGTGTGTGTGTGTGTGAGATGGCTCAGTTACACTTTGACTCTCACTGGCTCTTGCACCTGTCAGAGTCCTGGCCAAAAAAAAAAAAAAAAGATGTTTCACTCAAACTGATTAATTCAGGATTTTTTACAAAGCTGTGGGCAGTGTTTAGGGAAATGAGCAAGGATTGGGCAGTACCCAGTCACTAGAAAGAAAAGGGAGCCTTCACAACCTATGCCTAAAGAGACATGTAGAAAGAGAGGTTACCAGAGCTCAGAGAGGGTATTTATTTATTTATTTAACATCTTTATTGGAGTATAATTGCTCTACAATGGTGTGTTAGTTTCTGCTTTATAACGAAGTGAATCAGCCATATGTATACATATATCCCCATATCTCCTCCCTCTTGCGTCTCCCTCCCACCCTCCCTATCCCACCCCTCTAGGTGGTCACAAAGCACCAAGCTGATCTCCCTGTACTATGCGGCTGCTTCCCACTAGCTATCTATTTTACATTTGGTAGTGTATGTATGTCCATTCCACTTTCTCACTTCATCCCATCTTACCCTTCCCCCTCCCCAGGTCCTCAAGTCCATTCTCTACGTCTGCGTCTTTATTTCTGTCCTGCCCCTAGGTTCTTCAGAACCTTTTTTTTTTTTTTTCTTGGCTGCTGACTGGAACTGTGATCTGCAATAGAGTAACAAAATCAATCCTCAGGGATCTGAAGGGAAGGGAAGGCAAAGAGGGCAGCCGGGGGAATAAATACCTTAGCCCCAGTCTCCTCTAGTCCTTGGATACTCTGCTGGTAAACCCATACAGAAGCTGCAGAGCAAGCGTAATTTGTTGATGCCACCCATTCTGGTCACTTCCCAAAGTACAGAGCAGGATTGAAAAGGAAGGAGGATAAGTATGGAAAGACTAAGAAGAAACAGTACAGATCTATTTCCACGTTCCTCTGCAGTGCTAGGCGCTGCGTCAGTTGGGGGTCTTCCAGAGTGCAGAGTCTAAGGGGACATCACAGGAACTCATCATGCATTTGGATGACTCTGATATTGGTAGACCACATGATAACCTAGTGGTCAAGAAGTGTTCATGTTTCCTCCTAAATAACTGTGTTGCTGGGTGACTTAAGTGAAGAATTATGCCCCATGAGCAGAATAGGTAGCCTCTTTTAGGGTCACTGTCTACCAGTAACTAAATATCTCTCTAATTTGTTTCTAATTTTAGGAGTGAAGCCTTTTAGAAGCCCAAAACCATAGGGTAGTAAAGTATTATATGTAACTTTTTTCTTACTCATTTCTTATTTGAAATATACTTGAAGTTTTAGAAAAACAAACTGGCATTATTTTCTTCTCAGATTCCATTTTGAATTTAGCCTCACAGGTAACTACATCATTTAATAATGCAGCAGTTAAACATACAAAGGAAGATACTAATGCAGAGATACCAGGGTACTATGATTCTTATACAAAGTGTATCAATCTGCTTAGGCTGCCATAACAAAATATCACACACTGGGTGGTTTAAATAACAGAAATTTATGTTGTTACATCTCTGGAGGCTGGAAGGACAACTTCTCCTTGCTGTGTCCTCACATAGCTTTTCCTCTGTGGGAAAAGAGAAATTTCTGGTGTTTATTTATCTTCTTATGATACCAGTTCTTTCAGATTAGGACCTTATCCTTAGGACTTCATTTAAACTTAATTATCTCTGTAAAGGTCCTATGTCCAAATATAGTCACATTGGGGGTTAAAGCTTCAACATATGAATTTGGGGGCAGTGCAAAATTCAGTTCATAATAATGAGGAATGCTGTATTAGATTGCTAGGGCTACCATAACAAAGTACCACAGACTGGGTGGCTTAAACTACAAAAACATTTTCTCACAGTTATAGAGGCTACAAGTCGAAGATCAAGGTGTCAGCAAGGTTGTTTATTCTGAGGCCTGTCTCCTTGGCTTGCAAATGGCTGTCTTCTTCTGTTGTCTTTCACATGGTGCCTCTGTGTGTTGTTGTCTGTATCTTAATCCCCTGTTCTTATAAGGAGACCAGTCATATTGGATTAGGGTTCACACTAACAACGCATTTTAACCTAATGATCTCATCAAAGGTCTTCTTTTCAAATAGTCACATTCTGAGGTGCTACTGGTGGCTAAGCCTCCACGTAAGAATTTTAGGGGGGATGCAATTCATCCCACAACAAATGCTATAGGACATCTGTTGAAAGAAGATTTCAAATTGTCTGGCATCTGGGAGGAAAAGTGTTTTGGGCCATGCCACCACCATATTTGCTGAAAATCATATTTGCTGTAAGCAGAGAAAGGAAGTAAGGTATGGGAAAAAATAGAATCCTTTTTGTACCAACGTTCCCCCTATACTGTTGCCCCAAAGCAATGGTTCCTAATTCATGACTTGATCACTGAACAGCAGCTGTCCCTCCCCTCCATCTCCCCATCTTCCACACTCTAAATCTTGCAACTTATTTGAATTTTTGGTTTGCTGCAAATAGTGGAGCATGGAAAATATTCACACTATGATACCTTCTTATAGCTGGCTGAACTCATTCAGCCTATTGAATTCAGCCTCAGTAAGTTGCCACTGAACCCTGGTGATCTTAGTGCAATGGGAGAAGTAAAAAACAAGCAAACAAACAAACAAAAATACTCACTACAAAAAAGACTGGAATCAGTTTGTACCAGCAAGAAATATGAATGCCTTTCAAGAATAGGTTCCCAGTAGTGCCATAAAGTGATTATATATTTAACAGCTCAAGGTTCTGCTTCTGGGGGATGTCAAATGGTTTTATACCTGGCTCAATATGACTTCTGTATTTTGGTATCAGTAGGCACTCATTTTCAGTTTTTATTGCAGGTAGGATGCAAATCATCCTATCAAAATATTTAAGGTTCCTCTTTTATATACTGGTTAGAGAACAGTGCTCCCCAGGAGCACTGTGATAGTTGGGTATGCTGGAAAAATGACTGACGACTGACTTTCTTGAGTGGGGGGAGTTGGCTTTTAGTTTTTACCAATTTCCATGGTGTAAATATCTGTGCCATGGCCAACTTCAAGCTACCACCATGATGTCAGTCGTTTCAGGGCTGGGAAGAGATGGACATTATCAGCTCTGGCAAGTGGTGCAAGCTGACTCCAGCATACCCCTGGCAGTAGGTGGAACCAAGAGGCAGAACCCTCAGGTTAGAGCTACACCTAATCATTCTAGGTGGAAATAGGCATGAACAGTCTATAAAGCACAGTCAGGGAAGTTTAGTCCCATATAGAATTTTGCTGACGATTACTCAAATAATGCAATTGATAAAAGCCATCCTTTGGGCAAATAAATAAACACTGGAGAAGAATTTTCAAAAATTAGTTATGTGGACCTTAGAGAAAAGAGCAAATTCTGTGGTATGAAAACTGAGCAACATAATGAAAAGATTTAGACTAGTTTGGTGAAAAAATTTTTCTTGATCACAAAAGATTTTCTTTTTTGGGAGGGGCGGTGGGTAGGAGAAGGGAAGTGCTTGCTTTTTATTTTTTATTTATTTTGTTCTTGAGAACAGACAATGGGATCAGAAGACAATATCTGTCATTTAAGCGTGGAAGTATATAGAGTAAACTATATACATTTTTCATCTCAGATGGTGGGACTAATCATTCTCAGCAAGTCATTTTCTTTTTCAGAAATAAAGAGCCCACCTGGATATTGTTACGTAGGGCTTCCTGGATTGAATTGGCCCTGCCTGCCTATTTAGAGTTAAGATTCCAGATCAAAACCAAAGCCACTCCCTCTTCCCAGTATCCTTATTTGAAAATGTTTTTTTTTTCTTGTCAGGATGCAACACACATAGTGTCTATGAGAGTTTCATCCTCTATGTTACTAAAACCCAGAGGGGAAAAGAGGCCATCATTTTCTGTTTTGCCATTAGCATGACCCTTTGCAAGCTTTTGATGGAGAGACTTGGACACAGGGGTGGCAGTTCAGAATGAATAGAAAGATGGCTGCCTTCTTTGCTTCTTCTGTAGCTCAGGTGCTCCCACAAAGACTCTCTATTGTGTGCCCCCCTATGTGAACTGGCTTCAGTGATGGGCAACAGGGAAATGCCTCTGCTTCAATACCTCATGGTACCTGCTGCCGCTTCTATCCATCGACATGCCATTTGGAATAATGATTTGTCTACATATTCATCCAGTTTAATTTTAAATAATAATGTTCAAATCAATAAAGTGGAGTTTCATAGACAGTAATAAACTTGCTTTAACTTCTACTCTGTAAACCCCAAGACTGCTAGGATGCTGTACAGAGTATCTTCATATGCTTAATCTGAATTTCTTATATTAAAATAAATATATATCTGTTGTGCTTAGATATATAACATATTAAGTAACAATGAACATTTATATAGTTTTTACATATTATGGAGTAGGTTTTATAGACTACGGAGTATTCTCAGATTAGATTATTTGATCAAAACAATAACTTGCTGACTTTGACAAGAATTATCCCATTAATTTCATTTGTTAATTAGAAAACTAAATGTCAGAAAAATTAAGAAATTTCCCTAAGGTTACATGGTTGGTAAGAGAAGGAACTCAAACCTGTGTCTTCTGACTATAAATCACTATAATCCATGTTCTTTTTAAAAATATACAAGGGCTTAACATACTTAACTTGAAAGATTGCTCAGAATTTTAAAAAAATTTTTGTATTTCAACCAGAGACCCTTTAAAATCCCATTCCCTCTCTGTGTTTATAGTCCTCTGATATTCTCATACATATCTTTTTGCTTTAAAGAAAAGAGATTATTCAGTTTTTTCTCAAAAACCTCTGCTTGAGGTTTGACACAGGCTGTTATTTTATTATCCAAGAAAAAAATTTCGCAAGGTTTTGGAATTACACAGAACATATAAAAATACTAAAATGTATATTTGCCTGATAGTTAGAAGTTTGCCCCATCTCAAGGTTCACCTAGGGCTTTAGTCCTCCTTCCCTCCCTCCCCTCCTTCATTCCTCCCTTCCTTCCTTTCTCTCTTTTCTTTTCTTTCTTCCTTGCTTCTCTCTCTCTCTTAACGTTGGTTCATTTGGAATTTACCCGGTGCTTGGAATGTATGTAGTATGGATCCCACATTTCGTTTTAGATGATTATCCAGGTGTCCCAGCAGCATTAATGGAGTAGTTCACCTTTACCCATTGATTTGAGATGCATCTTTATCATAAACTAAATTTCTGTATATATTGAATATTTTGGGATTTATTATAATTTTTTACTGGTCTGTTAATATTCATGTGATCCTAATGTACTAATTTAATTATTGAGGATTTACAATATACTTTAACATATTGTAGAGCTAATTTACCTTTATTCTTCTGAATCAGGTTTTTCCTGGTTATTCTTATGTATTTGTTTTTCTATTTGGATTTTATAATTATCTTGCCTAGTTTTTAAAACAAAACAAGAAAAACAAAACAAACAAACATAAACACACACAGGAAAACCCAGTAAGTTATTTTTGGAGGACTGTACATAAAATGTATGAGTTAACCTGTGGCAAATTGGTGTTTTATGATGTCTTCTAGTCCAAGGTAATGGTGTGTCTTTTCATTAGTTCAAGAATTCTTTTTTGTCCTTCAGTAGCATTTATAAGATTTCTTTATATGGGTCCTGCAAATTTTGGGGGTTATGTCTAGGTATGTTTTTGCCTCAATTTTTATTCTCTTTTTCATTTCTGTGTGTCAGTACCATTCATTGAACCTTAATCATACTGTTGATATTAAACATTCTTGTGTTGTTCCTACATCTGGTATATTCCAATAAGTATGATGCTAAATTGGGGAAAGTGAGATATATTTTAAAATGTTGAGGTACTCATGTGTTTTATTTTATTGATTTTCTAGAAGCCAAATACAGATCAGTAAATTGACACATAAAAATTTAAAAATCTTTCATGGCCAAAAACAATATTTAAAAGTCAAAAGATAAACAAAACTCGGGACAAGTACTCACAAACTCACATTGTAGAAAAGGGACTGGTGTCATAAAGGTATTCTAGATATCAATGATTAAAAAATACCAACAATTTAAAAGAAATATAGACAAAGATTATGAAAAGAAAATACATCTTTGGCTCTTTAAATATATGACAAGATGCTTGATAACACCCACAACCAGAGAAAAATTAATTAAACTATATAGAGAACCATAGTTTTTCACTTAGGGTTTTCAAAAGTCTAACAGTTTGTTAAAAGTACCTGCTGGTGAGGCTGTAGGAAAGTGGATATTTGTATGACACTGCAGAAGGCTGTTTTGCTGTATCCATTAAAATCATTAATGCAAATATCTCCTAATTCATCAGGTTCACTTCTGGTAATTTTTCCTACGGATGTTCTTGCATATATTCAAAATGATGTATAAACAGATTATTCATCGCTATATAGTAATAGTAAAAGAACGAGCTAAGTGTCTATGTAAATTGTCTCGAATAAAAGACTGGTTAAATAAACTAAGGGACACCTATACAATAGAATACGTACAATAGAATACTTTGCAACTCAAAAAAGAAATGAGAAATCTCTGCACATACTTACATGGAAAAAAAGCAAGGTTCAGAGCAATAGGGTGCTATGTTTTGCTTAGAAGGGGGAGAAATGAGAACATATACCTGTTTGTACTTTTACAAAGCTCTGAAGGGATAGCAAGAAATTCATGACAACTGTTACCTTTGTGGGCAGTGGTGTGCAACGAAATGCAGGAGGGACTGATCTGGGAAGGAAAACTTCACTGTATATTTTTTAAATGTACTTTTAAAATTGTTGAGCCATATGAATGTATTATCGATTCAAAATTGTATTTAAAAAGACAATACAAATGTATTTGTATTTTTCAATGTATTTCCTAAATTTCTAAGAATACACATTTATAAAAGTTTAGTTTTTTTTTTTTTTAACCTGGGTAGATCTTAGTGTCTTTTGGTTCCATCAAAACTGAAAAAGAGAAAAGAAAATAATCTAAGGATTATGACTGAAGTTCCATAAAAGAGGGTGAATGAAGGAAGACCTATCATAGGATGTCATAGGAAAGTATTCCAAGTAGAAATAGGGATTTTCTGTTTTTAAGATTCTTTGAAAGAAATCCAGTTGAATTTGGAATCATTGCATTTTTTTCTTATTGATTTTAATTTAATGTAAAAAATGATTGTTTATATTCAGGGGTTTTAATAAATTCATAAATAATACTCAAAGTTTATCTTTAAAAAATCACCTTACCTGTCTTAAAAGAAAGTGCAGACTGTGCCTAAGATGCTTTAGGTAGTGAGTGTGCTCTCCAAAGCAAAGTTCCTGTAAAGGCAGAGGAAATCCTCAGTTGCTCTATTCCCACCTCTTGGATTGCTTACCTCTGAGAGTGCCATTCTGTGGAGAGAGAATGCCTCCAAAGGACACAGGGCCTAAGGGAGGACCATGGGTTCAACGGCAGTTCTGGGGCTTGTTCTGATGTGCTAATCCTGTGACTGCTTCTTGGCTCTGCCCATGGCCTTGGCTCTGACTCTTGGCTTGGATATTGGGCCTTGGCTTGGTTAACTCTGTGACTTCTGGTTCTGAACACTGGCTGTGACCCCAGAATAAATACTTGCAGCAACCTCATTAGAACTCCTGGTCTGTGGTTCTGTCCTAGTTTCCTGGCCCCAGGCTGCTTCTCCAATGCCAGCTCACAGACTTGAGACTTTGTCCAGAGCTGTATGGGAAAGAACTGTAGTAAACTGTGAAGGACTCTACAAATGTAAGAGATTAACAAAATTATTTTGATTCAACCTTTTGACAATGACACTAATAAGGAATTAAGTGTATGGTGATAAGACAAAAATGCCCAAAGCCTTTGAAGATGCATATCAAGGACTGGACAAGAGGTTCTTTACTTCTCAATCTATATTGGAAGGAATTAGCTTAATATATGCACAATGTATTTATCCATTAAGAAAAAAAATCTCATCTCCAAAGTTTATCTACTGTACCTGATTTCTTTGTTGTGTTTCAGGCTATGTAGCCAACTTCCCCTTGGGTGCCTCCATGAAGAAGTCTGTTAGGTAACTCAAATAGAATGTGGTCTAAACTGAACTCATCCTATTCTTTTTCCCGCTTCTGCCCCTCAGCCTTCTGTGTTCCTGCTTCTCCTCTGCTCTCTAGCTCAAGGAATGGTACCATCATCTACTAATTGACCAAGTCAGAGACCGTGGAATCAGCCTTAGCTCTCCCATCCTCATCTCCAACTAACAATATACTTTCAGTTTCTTCTGTCTCTCTTCTATTGCAAGCCAACTTCACCTCTTCAAGGGACAATTGCAACAGTCTCCTGGCTGGTCTCTTTGCTTCTAATCCTGCCTCCACTGTAGTATTGTATGGAAAAGAGAGTGATATTTTTCTTTTAATACATCTTTATTGGAGTATAATTGCTTCACAATGCTGTGTTGGTTTCTGTTGCACAACAAAGTGAATCAGCCGTATGCATACACATGTCCCCATATTCCCTCCCTCTTGAGCCTCCCTCCCACCCTCCCTATCCCACCCCTCTAGGTCGTCACAAAGAACTGGGCTGATCACCCTGTGCTATGCTGCTGCTTCCACTAGCTATTTTAAAAATACACATCTGATCATGTCACTGTTTGGCTGCTGTTTCCACCACTCGGCATAGCCATTATTCTTCCATTGCCCAGAAAGGTAATTTAGGTTAATTCCTCATATTTAAGTCTAGATTTCAAAACCTCTGGCATGTTTCCTCAAGTCTCAACCCCTTTAGGACTGACTTAGTTGCCTCTTCTACATGTTCTCATGGAACTCCACTTCTGCTGTCAAAGAGCTTATCACACTGAAATATCATTGCCAGGTTACTTGTCTATCTTCTCCAAAGACTATAATACACAGTGAGGGTATGGAAAATCTAGTTTTTATTAATTGTCATATTCCTAATTCCAACATAAACCAGGAATACAATAGGTATTCAATAATTATATGTTAAATGATTAAGTGAATGAATGCATAAACATTTTAAATGAAATATAAAATAATTCAATTATGAAAATAAGGAAAACATCTGTTTAGTTTTTAAGAGTGGTCAATTGAGTGAAAGAGAAATATAGCTACACAACAAAAAAAGACTCAGGGTAAAATGTAATAACAGATTAACAAATACAAAGACAGAGAGATGAGGAGTTTGCTAATTCAACCCTAGGTGAGGTAGAAAATAAAAAAATACAAAGAGAAGGATGTGCCCTGTGTCTGTATTCTCCAAGAAACACACACACACACACACACACACACACACACACACACACACAGACATGCAAAGGAGAGAGGGGGGAGAAAGAGAGAGACAGAAACAGAAACAACACACAAAGATTACTAGGTTTCTTAGACTTAGCAGCTTTCATGTAGGAAATAGGTGTGATGGATATACTTAAACTTTTTACTACTGTAATTATTTGAGGGCCTGATGGACATAGAGAGTTAACACTTTATTGAAGTTTTGCAGTAATAGAAATGAAGGGGCATTGCTTTTTGGCAGTTGCCCAATAAGGTTAGATACAATTAGGTTGTGCCCAGGAGGTTCCCCAACTCTAGGCTACCCCTCTAATAGTGAAGATTTTACTGTTAAACAAATGCAAATTTGCATTAAATTACTGAGCACAGCTTTTTAAATCTGACCTTTGGAGTACTAGCAAGAAAGTTTGCAAAATTCCAATGGTTCTGCCCTATTATGATTCATCTTTACCTGCTTAAAAAAAATCCTTGCACATAAACTGGATATTTCTTATTTATTTGAAGTATTATTATTGTATTACATATTTATTATTACATAAGAAATTATTGGACATTATTTTTCTACTCAAGACCCTTGAGTAAAAAGAAGTTGAGCCTTAGCCAATCTTAACTAGATCTCAAGTTGTGGAGTAGCCCTGGCAGTTACCGGGGTATCAGAAATACAATTGGAGTATAAATATAGCTTTTCTAAACTTAACCTTATCTATTATTATCTTCTTTATTTCTGTTAATGAGGAAATGCTACTTCTAGTCTAAGAAAGTAATGGAAACAACTGTTTATATCTCCATCCTCAAAAGTCTTCTCAATAACAAAAGTCTTCTTAGTAACTCCTTTATATAGTTTTTGTCATGTGTCTGCATCTGAATTTATCATTATCAATGTTACATTGTTTAATGAGATACAAATATTGACCTCACTGCCTTTGAGAATAGTGGCGAAAGAAGACATCATTATTAGTCAGTTTGTATTAAAATTGTTTTTCATTCTCTGAAAAACATTACACTATACATTACCCATTAAACTATAGGGCAGGATCTCAACTTGGGCAAATTGACATTTGGGGTTTGATAATTCTTTCTCGTGGGGGGCTGTCCTTTGCATCGCAAGATGTTTAGCAGCATTCTTCGCCTCTACCGGCTAGATGCCAGCAGCACCCCGGCCTCAACTGTGAAAACCAAAACGATATCCAGACATTGCCAAATATCCCCTAGGAGGCAAAACTGACCCTGATTGAGAGCTACTGCTCTGAGGTTTGTAGCTTGTTTTCAGTTGTTTACCAAAACTTTATACAGTCCAGGCTATGTGGCAGCTGCTTAAAAAAAATTGTTTTTTGAATGAAGAAATATAAGTCCTCTGTCCTCCCTGCATTTTAAATAGATGTCACCAGGACAAGGAAGTTCCGAGGGACTCGCTATGTACTCAGTACTACATTAGGTATGGTAGTTGATGCAAAGAAGTGCACAGCTTGGTCTCTGGGCTAAAGAGGTTTTTAATCAAGTTGGAGTGAGACGATCAATATTCAATGAATACGAGACTAACAGAAGGCAGAATATATTGGCAGTGAACCAAAAGGCAGAGTGGTCATACTCCAAAATGTATGGCGCAAACTATGGTGATATTACTGACCTTTTGATTTGATGGTCCCTTGAAGGTTCTGTGACCTATTTTGACATGTGGGCAGTGGTGAAATGCTGGTTTATTAACTCGAAGCTCTCTGCTATGATATATAATAACAAAGAGAACAGTAAGAAAATATTCTGTTTAAACAAACCAGATCACTTTTACATGGGACAGCCAAGCCATGCTGCGGAGGAGGCACTGAGCCTGGTTATGTTAGTAACTGAGTGGTAACTGAAGAAGACAAATCTAACCAGGCATGGCAAGTCCATGGCTGACATGTGAGCTTGCACATTTAGAATGAGGGCATGGTAATGGAGATCATACAGTGTTTTTCCGCTAACATCAGACCTTAGCTATTTAATGATTATAAAACTTTCCTAGCATTTACAAGTTTCTAAACATATTTCTTTTCTTTTATCCTGCACAATTCCTGCGACCACTGAAATAATTTAGGTCATGTGTTTTTGTGTTATCTAAATAGCATTCAACACCAAAACAAAAAATCTTTTCTTCACTTTTAACCATTAAAATCCTGGTTGGATAGTTTGTGTCAGGTTTTAATCTCCTGAAATTTTTACCGTGATTAATAATGGATCTTTGAAGGATAAGATATGGTCCATTTCTTTAATATCAATTTCATATTAGAAAATTTTCCAAACTAAATCATCCAACTAATTTCAAAAATCTCATATATTACCTGCAAAGTGCCCTTTTTTAAAAATAACCATAGAATTTAATAAAGACAAAGGACTTTAGTGAAAATTAAGTTTATGAATGTTACTATGACTTTGCACAAATAATTTAGCATTCTCACCTTCACAGTCCCCAGCAGAAGAGTAAATTCCCTCCCAACTTGGAACTAGGGGTGGCCACATGACATGTTTCCACCAATGAAATGTGAGCAGAGAAGTGTTATTCCTGGGCAAAAACTTTAAGAGGCGTGACGTGATTTTGCTTTGTCATTGTGACCAGCTATATTCCAGACAGTGGTAGCTCTATTATTTTCAGTCTTGGAGTGAGGATAATGACAAAGCAGAAAAGCGACCCCAGCTGACTGGCACAGAACTTGTGGAGGAAAGAAAAAATAAATTTGTTGTTTAAGCAACAGCTACAAATACAGCCAACAAATATCAATACAGGAAGTGAGATTTGATTTGTTAATTAACTAAATGATTAACCGAAATAGGTAATACAAAAGGAGCAGCAGATTTTGAAACAATATACTGAGTATGGTTTTGAACAGTGACTCACGTATTGGTGGTATTCAATAAACAGTTAATTCTTGTGCAATCCACTGCTGATCTATCCTTAAAGAGTCAAAATAACCAGTGAAACTGTATATCAAAGAAATCTATATATCCGTTTAACTTATAGCCAGCAGAGAAGCCAAAATATTGGGCTAAATTACTCAATTTTCAAGAGAACCTCAAAATTATGATTTAGTAAATTTCAATATTATGTAGGATCATAGAAATTTAACATCACCTATTTTTTATTGGATGAGTAGCTGTGGTGTAATTTACTAGATGCATATGTGAGCATATCAATTTTGAGCTCTCAAATGCCAAACTCCATTTAAAACCACAATGACCTTACATTGTGTTTTTCTTATACTATAATTTCTACACTTTATCTCTGCTACCTGAGCAGTTAAAGACTACATACTTGGAGTGGTATATTGCAATGGTTCTTCTGGCTTTTTCACCAAACAATATTTCTTGAATCCTATTATATTAAAAGCAGTTGGAGAAAGAACTCCTGGATATGCTATTAAGTATCTGTTGCTCTTAAGAAGTTTAAAATGTAGATAAAACAAATTTTATTTAGGGCGTAAAAGTCAAATGCAAACTGTGCTAGCATGGTCCTCTGTTGATTGGGCTGAGATTTATGTTATAGTTTCTCTTTCATTCTGTTGGAAGATGATAGAGGGATTTCTGCTATAACACTCTTTTTGGAAACATGAATTTGTTCCAACATGATTAATATATTAGAGAACAATTTGCATAATGCATATTTTGAACTTACTTATGCACAATTTTGTCTACAAGAAATACAAGGTGAATGAACATTGAAAACTGCACACAGTAGAATTGAACTGCGTGGAGATACACAAAATACACACATGCACATACCTCAAATATTCACCAGCTACCTTGTTCATCTCATGAGTTATGAGCCACACCTTTCCACACCTAGTATTACAACTTTCTGTCTAATTTCATGTAGCTCTCCTCTCCCCCCTTCACAGTAAGACATGAGCTAAACCCTTCTGAGGCCACCAGCATAAGTAACCTTCAGGTCTTTTTCAAGATAAAGTGACATTTACTGTAGTTTTTATGTATTTCTTAAACATATATCATATGTAAAACTCTGCTACCATTTTTATTAGGTTTCTTTTTTCTTAATGACTCACTGACAAAAGTTTTTGAGTGTTGTACCCCCAAATCATTTCCCCCATAAGTCCTGTTGTTTTTATTGCATGATTTTTGCATATAACCCATTACAGCAAAACTGATTGTACATATGTCTGCTTATGTTGGTTCAATATCAATAGCAGTAATACTGATAGTGCTAAATCTGTAGGGGGATTTAACACTGGAGGCTGTATGAAAGCTTAAGAATGCAGCACTATTCAGTATTTCACTCCAGTACAGAAATATTTAGAATTTTTGGAACATTGCACTTATCTCTTATAAAAAGAATTCAGACATGTCTGTAATGATAGTATCTTTTGCAAGGAGCAATTGTTTCCCAAATATATAGTCAACTATCTCATCTGGGAAGGATAAGGTCTTCTTGGACAATCAGCAAGTTCTCAGTTTAACTGGGCCAATTATTGTCACTTTGTATATTTCCTTTTTAGCAATAAAGTGAACAGAGAATGAGGTCCATTTTCCCTACTCATTCATTTATTCATATTTTTGGCAAATATTTATTGAGTAACTGCTGTGTATCATGCCCTGTTCTAGATACGCTAAACACTGTGATAAGAGAGACCAAATTCTTGCCCTTATAGTGCTTATATTAACCATAAAAATTATAAATACACAATAACATGAGTAATCAAAGAGAGTTAGCAGTAGATTTCTTCTATGTCTTTGGTTTTGGACTGAGTTTGTGGGTGGCAGTCCTTCAGGATTAACTTTTAGTTTCATTTGTCCCTGACACAACTAGATTTAAGTAGTTGTTCTCTTATAAGGGAATGCCAAAGACAAGTCTTCTGAAGAAAATGTTCTCAAAAAATTGTTTGCTACTGGAATAATAAACAGGTCAGCTAGGCCAGGTTGTAGATGTGTGGCCTGGTGCTGTGTACCCTGGGTGTGTGGTAGAAAACTGCAAGAAAGACTTGTCTGGCTACTAGTGGTTTCTAAATTGAATTAATCGAGCAAACATTTCAACTATTCACCACCAGTAGGAAATGTTAACTATTCACATTAAACTATTAAAAAGTTTGATGATGTTGTTCCTGATACAAATTTAGTCAAACTCATTTAGTCTTAGAGAAAGAGGGTTAACTTCTTTTGTTTCCTCTAAATATAAACTTGCTTTCTTAGTTGAGTTATCCAAGATCTTTCCCAGTCCTCCTGGCTCCCCTTTTTCTTCCTGATTTCCTTTTGTTCTGCAGAGGGCTCCATGCCTTGGGTGAGGTTCTGAACTACAATAGAGGAATAGGGGGCCTTTGTGGTCTGTTTTGAGCACTACGAAAATGTACTGAACAAGTTTTACTTTCTTAGAGTGCTATATAGTTGGATTTTTTTTTATGTGTCTAAGAAATGGAAACATTTTGTCTCATATAAAAAAGAAATATTTTTATACTGTGCTCCACTCACAGACCACATCAGAGGTATTCTAAGAATAGAATAGATCAAATATATTTTATGGAAATATAATGAGAAAAGGATGTGTTCCCAAAACTCACTCTGAACAAAGGAATGCAGCATAGTCAGAAATACTTTAATGCTTCTAACAATTTTCTCATGTGAAAGGCTGAGGAACAGCCCTGGTTTGAAGAAATCTCCCACTTCTCCCCAGGCTCCCTGAACTTGAGATCAGAACTAGGAAATCTATACATTGTGAAAAAGAAAATGTATGGAAAAAGTGACTTGGGGCATTAACCAAAAAGGCATTTTTTGAAAGAAGAAAACATCAATATGAAACATTTTGTCATATTTCATTTCATTGATCATATATTTATTTTATGTATTCCAGAATACTGAAACTTAGAAGCAACTGAATTTCTGGGGATTCATATTAGATTTGTCATTCTGTGTTTGAGGGAACTTACTGGGAAACCAAATATATTATAATCATTTGCTTTTATCATCCTGTTCTATCACGTATACAAAGAATATTAAGACTAAGTACATTGAACATATATCTTCTCTGAAAAACAAAATACATCATGGGCTGAATTTATACTCAAATGATAACATTCTTTTCATAATAATAACCTACAGGTGTTCAAGTAACTAAACTTACTGGCTTTATTAAAGTCACCTGACCAGCAGTTATATTTTTCTAATCATGCTACATAATGCATTTTAACAATATGTTAGTTTGCTTTAAAATTTTTTCTAGCTGTTACACTAATGCAAAAGTGTGATTTTCTTGCTTTTTTGAGATTCTTTGTTCCAGTTTATATATTCATATTGATTCTTCTGCTGGAGTCAGTGTTACCGCCAAATGTCTGTATTGTCTTGCTGAGTTTATTTTGCTTCATAATTTTTCACTTCTGAGCTATTCTAAATTGAGCAATAAGATTCAGCCCTTTTTCACCCCTACCTTGTGTTTTCTCAAAAAATATATGCATTCTCAATGGATTACTGTTTATTTACTGTACATACTATAGTACAGTCTGAAGGGACTACAGAGTCCCATGAAAGAAAAGTCATCATAATATTTATGCATTAAACACACATATTCATGTACATATATCTATTTTTTTAAACCCAAAATGCATATGCTATCATGGCCCCCAAGGTAGCAATAACATATGCAGAGAAAATTTATGCGGTTCCAGGCTGTGAACAGGATTTCTAAGAGCTACTTCCAGAAAACATTACCCCCCTCCTCGTTCTCCAATCTGTCCACTTACTTCACTCTGTAGACCTCCTTTCTCTTCCTAAATTGACTAGTGAGCTGGATGAGTTAGTCTAATCATTTAGGTTTGCCGTTTGGTGACTTCTGAGGAGTAATGGAAACATTTTTAGGAAGGGGTGTATGTGTGTGTGTGTGTGTGTCTGTGTGTGTTTCTTTGTATATTGTTTCCCTTATAAAGTATTTGCAGGATGGATGCACTGCTTAAATAAACAGAGTAGCTTTATTTTTAAAAAGTAGAATAGTGTATTGAGGTGCATTTTTGTCAACTTAAATTCCTCTAGTTATTTTCAGCTAAAAAAAGCAACAAAAATTATGGAACACTGAAAAATAATTTAACAAATTTTTAAAGGATAATTTTTAAAATCTCGCTTTTTAAAATCTCCTGAATGAGGAAGGAATATGTGCCCCAGAAATCTTACTGTTTTCATTATATAACAGGAAATGCTACAGGATGATAAAAATGGTAAGAAGTAAATTGTGTTGTTTTGAAAGATATACATTCACAATGTTTGTGATATAATGTTTAAAGTATTACATTATATACTAATAGTTCTTTACAGAATTGAATATTTATATAATATATTTATATTTTATATGTACATATATACTTTATATATGCTTGTGTTATAAGCATATGATATATATTTTAATATGATATTTTAAAACATTGTTGTATATTATTTAAAACATGCTAACTGCACTAAAATTCTTTTATTTGGGGACTTTTCCCTAAGTTCTGATGGACCATGAGAGACCATCTGCATTGGAATGTGATAAAATGAAAATGGAAATAAGATTTATGAGGTCTTACGGGGAGGGGGAAGGGGAAGGTGGGACGAAGTGAGAGAGTGGCATGCACTTATATATACTACCAAAGGTGCTTTGTGGCCACCTAGAGGGGTGGGGTAGGGAGGGTGGGAGGGAGACGCAAGAGGGAAGAGATATGGGGATATATGTATACATATAGCTGATTCACTTTGTTATACAGCAGAAACTAAAACAGCATTGTAAAGCAATTATACTCCAATAAAGATGTTTAAAAAATTAAAATAAAATAAAACAAAGCAAAACAAACAAAAAGATTTATGAGGTCTTGAACTCTCATATCACTTGTATTTCTTGTCTTCTGTCTCCATTTTTCTATCAATAGAATGGACATGAATTAAAGCATGTACCTTCAAGATCCATTTTAATAAAGTGATGAATTAAAAAAATAATTTTGTCCATGATGAGATCGCCCATTCTATTTTTTATGTTGTTAATTCTTAGTAATAATATTCAAATAGAGTTAAATTTTGTCATTTTATAATTTCTGCAGTTTGGTTCATTTTCATATGCAGAATTTTATCCAGTCTCATTTGGCTACTCATGTTCGAGTAAACACCAGTACCCATGCCATGTCTTTGAAGGCCTTGACCTGGCCTCCTCTGCTTCTCAGGTCGCCTCTCCTGCACTCTTCCACTGACTCCCTCTGCCTCAGCCACACTGGCTTGTTACTGTCCCTCCAACATGCCAGGCAATATCCATCTTGAAGTAGGGCATTCACTTGAGTGGTTTCTCTGCCTCAGACATTTTCCCCCAGACATTCATTTGGGGGGAATATCTTATATCCCTTACTTCCTTCCATTCTTTGATCAAATATCACCACTCAATAAGTCCAACCCTCATTACAGTATTAATGTTTCTGTTAGCTCATTCTCTTTCCACCCTAGTGCCTAGATCCGCTTTAATCATTCAACATTTTTCCCCATAGTGCTTATCACCTTCTAATATACTAGATGATTTACTTCTTTATTATATTTATTGTCTATCATTCCTTAAAGAATGTAAGCTACACGAGGCAGGGATCATTGTCTATTTTGCTTGTGCATTCAACTGCCCAGATTTCCTCTTGGTATGATATACTCAATCGTATTCATTGAATGAATTAAATGAGTGAATGAATGAATAAGCAGATACAAAATAGCTCTTTTCAGTCATTGTAATGGCTTCCCAATCTCATCATGGCAATTTCTTTTCTCTGAATATGCTCCAATTTATTTGCATTCCTATAAAAATAGTATTCCACAATTTTCTTGATACAGTTTGATCAATTTGAAGTATAAAGGGAAAATCTATTCTATGATTTTGGGCACTATCTTCCTAGTGATTCTGTTTTGAGGTAAACATGTCATATTGTTGATTCATAGGGAAATTGTAATTAAGTAGAATACTGAAATATACATTTGTATGATCTGTTCTTAAGTTTCATGCACCTCATTCCGTACTTTTGTGGTTGATTTTATGTATATAAATGTTGGAATTTGCATTTATTCACTTTACATTAGATTTTGTTACAGTAGACACAATTATTACAGGTTATCAAGATGTTCACCTCCTTCATTCATTCAGTCACTGAGTAAATATTAATTAAATATCTACCTTGTCCTAGGCATAGATACACAACAGAAAGTAAGAAAACTGAGAAGTTAGCAGCTCTCTTGGAACTTACAATCTTGGGGGGGTGGGGGTAGGCATTAAAGTATAATCACAGTGCAAAATAGAAACTGCAACAGGAGGTCCTCCCACCATAAAAACATGAAATAGGCGGTTGGATCTGACTCTAGGAAACGACAGTTGGTTTAAGATCTGAAAGATGAGTTAACTAATGAAAGGAGAAGGAAGACGTTTTCTTGCGGAGGTGATAAAGTGGAGAAAGGTTTTGTAGCATAAAGCAGCACGATGTGTATAAAGGCCTGAATGAAGACCAAAGTACCTGAAGTCAAGGCTGTGCAGGGGGGTGGAGTGAAATGGGGTGCAGGTGGGACCAGATCCTGCAGGGTCATGAAATCTGGGTTAAAGAGTTTATCTTAGATGGTCTTACCTGTCTGACATTTAGAGGTTCTCGGAAGCAAACGTTTTGTCCACTCTATCTAAAAGTGGTGTGGTTGTGTTTAAGCTTCCTTATTGAACTTAGATATTCCATATAAGCTTTATTTCGGTTAAGACACAATCACAACCTTCAATTACATGGACCCAACGGAATAAGAAGATGGAGGTTAGGAAAAGTCTAGTAATAAACAGCTCTCTTTTATCACCTCTGAGGATAGCACAGTGGGGAGTAATTGTAAAATGCAACAGAAAGTTGAGTACAGCCTGAAAGAAGCACATATTTTTTTTGTTTTTGCTTTTTTTTTTCGTCTTGATTTATATTTATAGGGTCAGGAAGAAGAGTTGTTATAAACCTCCTTCCCTTTAAAATCAGATGTTTCCTTGCAAAATTTAGAATTGAAGCATTTTTGTTGTTGTTGTTGTTTAAATTTTCTCATCCTGAATGTTAAGGGCAAATATAAAGAATGTAAAAAAAAAATGACAAATATGATTAGATATTAATTTAATTCAACCTGAGTGTACTATTTCAATATCCCAGATATTGTCTGGTAATAATTTTCTTTTTCAGTACATCACTCCACCTCCACACGTCCTTATTAGCAGGAAGTCTACTGTCGGGAGAGGTCTCTTCCTACCTCCCGAATTGTTCAAGAAGCTCAGGGTCTTGGCTGATATAGAAGTGATGTGGTTTGGATATCTTGCTTCCCAAAGTTTGATGCTGAGAAAACTGCAAAGTCTGAGGCTACTACCTGCCATTTGGTTAGGCCCCATTTGTCAAGGCCCCTGCACAGCTCACAGTGGTGATATGTGCTGAGGTTCCAGAGCTATAGTTGTCTTACTTCACATCCCTATAGATACTCAGTAATTGTTTCCCAAGGTAAATCTCCATGCTTTAGGGGCCAGAACATGATGAGCTTTCAGTCTTCTCTCCACACTGTTAGAACCAGTCCTTCCTGATATCTCCGAGGCCATCTCATAGAGCTAGAACAACCAACCCATACTTCTGCTTTGTTCCTGGAGACATCTCCCTTGTGGTTATTGGCATCAATTTCTCTCTATAATCTTTGGTTCCAGTCACCTTGTTCTCTGCTGCCAAATTTCTTTAACTCTGGGTCTTCAGTAATGGGTCAGGATCCTTGAGTCCCTTTTACCATTCTTCATTCTTATGCCAGGAGCCTACTGTCTCTAAGCCACCCAAACAAAGCAAATGTTTTCTTAAACCCTTCCCATATATTTTCAAGATTAATAGAAGCCCTTCAAATGACCGTGAAGAGCTGAAAATCTACTTTATGTTGACACACTTAGGTCCAGCCTGGTTACTGGGAATGAGGATTCAGGTTTGGCTTGCTTATTTTACCAACTCAAAGGAAACAATTGCAATTAGAGATCAGGATGCATGAGAACAAAGATTTTTATGTTTGGTACACTGCTCTATCTCCAGAATTTGGAACAGAATCTGATATAAAGCAGGTATACCTTTATCTGTGGAGTTAATAACTAAAAAGATGATCATTCTGGATAAACTGATTAGTTATAACAGAATTGTGGTTACAAAGTGCCTTACCAAGAAGTACACAGTTGTGATCGGCTCAAAGATTTCATTTAAAGCTATTTGATGCAGTTTTGGAACAAGAAATAAATGGAGAAGGTATGATGATGAGAATAGGGTAGGAGCCTGAGACAAAAACTAGACTGTTTCTCAGAAGTAGATCACAATAAGAATTTCACTTGTAAAATATCTAATTCTCTTTCAAATAAATGATGAAAAACAATTTTCATGTTAACATAAAGCAAACCATTTGTTTTCAATTCTTCATACCCATAAAATAATCTCAAAATATCCTGATATCCCCCGAGGGGGGATATCTCTCTCTCACATGCATATATAATGTGCATGTCTTCCACATAAAAGTGTATATTTTTAAAATAAATTAGATTAAAATTAAGGATAAAAAGCAGAATTTGATAGAATAACAGTCAAATGGTTACTTAATTGTTCTTTCTATAAAAAACAAAGCAATGGAATATTCAGGATAACTATGTACTGCATTGATTTCATATATTTGATTTTATTACATGGAATGTAACACTTAATTAGGTAATTTGTATCTTAACCTCCAAAGAAGGCATACTGGCCTAATGGGTACATAAAAAAAGGATTAAAAAAACCCCTACCTAATCATGTAACTAATGATATACTAAACCAACATATTGGGAACCTAATATAAACCACTAAGATTTCTCATTTAAAAGATAGCATCCTTCAGTATTATGTTCTAGTACTTTTATTTCCTTCAGATGAAAAACATTTTCGCTTATGGAACAAAATGGAAAGGCACAAAAATGTGAATTTACTTACATCTGTCACATAAATTTAAATTTCATCATGCAATTAACGTTGGTACAGATTGAAGAAGAGGGCATTATTTGTTTTAAAATTCAATATACAATGACATCTCTTTATCTCAGATCATTGGCTTTTATTTTAATCCTGAAGTAATATTTAATGTTTACCTTAACTTTGAATTTCTTATTTGTTCTCATAGAAATCTGATATTTATTTAAATTAATTTTTATTTATATAATTTATAAGTCTGTCCAGAGAGCAATTCTTGTTTTAATTCCCAATCAAAATTTCTGGTTTTCCCTTGTTTGAACAACATCAGTGTTAATGTCACTTCTGCATAATTCCTAGAGATTTCCTTTCATCTAAATAATTCCCAAGAATAAACTGTGATGTTTCTTAGTAGGAAAAGAAACACAATTATGATGTTTGTCTTAAGAGTTTCATCATGTAGAAACACAACAATTTACTGGCTCACAATTTAGGACTACCTAAAAATGAAATTCTGAAAACATCGTAGTCATTTAACCCAGAACAGCAGAGGGAATTAAAAATTATATTAGACTATGTACAGTATTTGCTTGTGGGCATTTGGGAAAAAAGGTATTCTAAATCTAGTGAGAGATTTATTAAAAGGCCAAGAAAATAAGGTAGAGATTCTTTTAAAGACCCAGAGAATGTTTTTTTAGAAGTATTTTTGGATACTTTTTTGGATTGCCCATACATGGTTCACCAAGGCAACCAATCTACTTGGTTTACTTAGTACTACTCGTCACAGTGTTAACTTGGAGTTCCTCTTGTCTCAAGATGGTCAGACCCATCACACTTGGTTGAAAATACTTGCTGAATTTGGACTTTGAGTCAATCAAAATGTTTAAGTCTCCAGTATCTTTCTATTTTCCATTTTGGAAAATGAAATTTGAAACTCAAATCTGAACCATTTTGGGTTATCTTTTAAGGAATATTTGCTTAATCTGCCCAAATAAGTTGTAAGCATTTTGGTGGTGGAGAGGTTTTATACATTGTACACCTTTGGATCCCTTAATAGCAGTGAATACTTTGGTTGAGAACATCTGTATTAAAGTAGATGCAAACAGACTTAACCTCTGACCTTGTTTCTTACTAGCCGTGGGACTATGGGCAAGTTACTCAACCTCTCTAAGCCTCTAAGCCTGTAAAATGGGAATACTCATAATATTGGGCTATAGGTAGGATTAAGTGAGATATTAAACTTAGAACAGTGCTTGGCATATGGCCAGTAGGAGATATTATTGGTAAAAATAGTAGGTATTGTTATCACTACTATTTTTTTTTTCCACTGGTACTATACAATACTATCTGTTGCTGGTTCTTCATAAATGTGTAGTTATGTCATAATGATACCTAGGCAAATACAGGATTTGGGGCATAAAGTGAGAAAAGGCCGAGATCACGGTCATAATTATACTAAATTATTATGTCTCCATACTCTGGAAACACGGGATTTTACAGAAGTGTAATATTATATAAATATAATCCAGATATGGTTGACCTATTCAGTTCTTGCCCTGTGTCCATTTTGAAGGAGGTCTCAGTCCACTAACTCATCCCTCCCAAACCCGTTTGAACTTCACAGTGCTTTGGAGGCAATATGGAATTTTACTGAAAATTTCATATGGGGGGGGGGCTGTTGAAAAGGTATATTGACAGCACCAAGCAACATGGGAAAAAATGCCCATCAGACATCTCTGTTCTTCCCAGAAAGATAGCTCATCTCCTCATTTCCTCTCAGTATGGAATTCTCTTTCTCTCAAATCCACTTTCTTGCCATAAGAAATTCAGCTCTTTTTTCAAGTTCATATGCCCCAATCACTCACAAAGCCTGCAACTGACTGATCCAACCCCCTTTAGAAAATATTTATAGATCACCTGTTGTTTTTTCAAATAAGTTCCCTGTGGATGGGTGCCTCATCCTGATGAGTGCAGCAAAGTATTCCTTAGACAAAGACTAGCTCTTCTTGGGAGGATATTCTGATATTAAGAAAGTTGAAATTTCCTCCATGTCATTACTTATAGAGAATATTGTCTGAAAATATTTTATTTAAATTTATGTAATATGTATTGAGCATTTATTCTGTACAAACCACTGGATAAAGTGAGAGGACAGAAAGGAAACTAACAATGTCTGTCTTCTTATCTGAGGAGAGACAGACATGTAACTAAAAAGTACCAAAAAGGGGGCAGATTTCAACAAATAGAGTTTTAGGCTGGGATATGGACACAACAGAAGGAAATTAATCTTAACTGGGATGATTCTAGGAAATAATAGTTTTGATTGTTTGAAAGTTTCTCTATCCTAAACGAGTGAGTTGAATTTTGATTTGTGAATGTTGGGGTCAAAATGTATTAAAGAGAGAGAATTATTTAAGAAAAGGCAGGGAGAATTATTTAAGGGAAGTCATGTAGATGAACTGCAGAGACTTTAGGGAATGGAGGAATGGGAGACAGAAAGAAAGTCTGTAGAAGGCTTGGGATAAAATCATGGAAGCTTAAGGGAACTGAGTCATAAAAAGAAACTGTGCAAAGTTTTTGAATTACTTTATGACAAGCAGGTTAGAGAAAAATCTGCAGTCAGAAATTCAGGTTAATATAATAGAAGCTTTTTTTCTGAATTGTTATTATGTTATTGATCTATGCCTATGATTTTATTTAATCCTCACACACTGTATTATTTCCATTTTACCAAGGGGAAAACTGAGACATAGAAAGGCAATTTGTTCAAGAGCACACAGTAAATGCCCAAGATGTGGTTTGTTCAAATTTAGGAATTTCTGATTCAAAATTTTTGGTTTATATTTTTTCCCTTATCAGAAAAGAATTACAAATAATCACAGAAGTAATGTGATTCTTCACTTGGACAACTGGAAGTGAAAAGAGGGGAAACTGATTTTAAGAATAATGTAAAGGGAGATGCTATGGATTTGTAAGATAGACTAGATGAAAAGGGTAAGAGAAAGCAAGAGGCTTGTGGGCAGGAAGAGAGAAAAAGAAGGGCACTATTGCCACATGTGCCCCAAGTCAGGAGGAATGCCTTGGCCAGAAACCTAAACCTGGAATTCATTCTTAGAAGGAGATGATCAAAATGGTATGAAGGGATAACGTGTTGGAGAGGGTGAGGATGCACGGAAGAGGGACTTAAGAGAAGGAAAATGAGGCAGCATCTCCTAGAGCCAGAAGGGAGGTCAGATAGGACAGGGCAAGAGATGAAAGCACATCAAGAAAGAAATGATGGGTTATTAATAAGCATGGAAAATATACAAAATGCTGCAAAGTGACCAAGTGCTTATGAACTGGGCAACTGGGGGAAAACCAAGTCAGTTCTTGAAGCTGAGATTTCTCCAAGTAGCTGTTAAAGAACTTGTTAAAGAAAAGGTTGCTGTGAGGATGAATGTGTAATACACACATGCAAAATGCTTAGCACAGTGCCAGGCACATAGTTTGTGATCAATGAAGTCAGCTACCAGTATCATCATCATCATCATCACCACCATTAATAAGAGTTAAAAGAGGCACTTAAATTTGATGACTCAAAGGTTTTTGGTGACATTTTAAGTAAGTACTTTCCATACTTTGTGGGGCAGAAACAGATTACAAGAGGATGAGAGGAGTAGAAGAAGTAGAGAAAGAAACCCTACGCTATTTTAAAAAAACTTGGCAGTACATGTGAGGGTAGAGAGCAGTGACTCAATGGGGGTTTTAACTGAGGATGTGTTTTTCTAGGATTTGAGTATGTTTTTACTCTGAGAGGAAGGAGGCAATAGAAAGGGAGGAGATGAGAATAACTGAGAAGAATAAGCTTTCAAATAGATGTGCAGGAAGTGGTCCATTTGAAGGGATGTCAGCTTTAGCAACCTCGTAAAATTATTTGACAATACATGTTTTACATGTACAGGTGGGATGAGTTACAGAGTATTATGATGGGGTGTAGCCTTATTCAGTGATTCATTTGTACAGCTTAATTTCCGATGTGGAAATTATTTGGGAGTAAATTTCATAACTAAAGCATTGACTGAGTTTTAAAAAATTCTTTAAATATCAGTGATGCTAAGGAGAGGTCTCGAAGAATTCAAGATAGACTCCTGATGGATCTTGCAAGAACATCACTGATCTGACTGTCGAGAGAGAGAAAAAGAGAGAGAGAGAGATTGAAAGAGAGAGAAATATCTCATTTCTCCCCTTGTGCCAAAGGACATGAGAGTGAGTAAATCTTCACAGGGTATGAGATTGCAATAAAGATGTGTGCAAATTTAGATGGAAATTAGGCACGTTCCCAGGGCTCCTGGAAAATTGCCAGCATAACGCTCAAGACATTGCCTTTATAGACTATGTATATATTTATTTCTTTGTAAATCCAGTCTATAGTGTTTTCTGTTTATGATTGTTCCCAAGGACATTCTTTCTCCAAGCATTCCTCTAAGCAGATATTCACTCAAAGCCAGTTTTCAAACCATATCAAATGTAATCAGTATTTTCTGTGAATTTCTCTCTCACTGATATTACTGTTTTGTTTCTTATAATTTCTGTTGTGCAATAATCATAGTAAAGACCTATCAAAGATGCATAGGCATGTGTATGTGTATGGGGGTAATTTCAAATATGGGAAATTAACAATATTAATTGTTATTTCATCTGTCCATCAAACACACTTCAAATGTACTGTTGAAATATTTTCTGTTTTACATTACAGTTTAATTCCTCAATGTTCTTTGCATTCTAAGTATTTAGAGCTTGAATTGTTTCTGGAGAGCACAGTATGATAGTATAAGTTGAAATGTAGGCTATTAATTGCTGAAAAGATCAATGTTATTACTTTCAAAATATATCAGTCTATTTTTCTTATGTTTTCATTTTACAAATTTCAAAATCATGCTAAAGTAAAGAATCTTATACAATTCTGAGTTAAAGAAGGTTGCAATGAATTATAGTTTCCCTGAAAGACACAAATATGCTTAAATCAGTGACTTACATGATTTTTTCTTTTGGTGATTTTCTATCTTTACACATAATTCTAAGTTTCTTTAAAGTAATGCAAGTTCTGAATATAAAGATTTATTATCCAGAAAAAAATAATTCATTTTGAGACTCAGTAATTATAAAACTGGAGAATATTTAGTTTTGGACGTATTTAAACTCTCATGACTTTACTAAATACATGAAGTAAAATATTGGGCCCACTTAATCTATGTTTTTTGTCTTCTTTGTAATTCTACGATATTCCTCAGAATGGAATCACTGGATAGAACAGTTATTTATTAATTTATATTTTATGTTGATGTTATTAAATATTTATACTACTCCATTAATATTGTAATAGCTTTTCATAAAATAAAATGGGTACCCTCCACGTGCATTTTATATTCCTGTTTTCTGAATTTATAGCATATTTTAGAGAATAAAGAAAGCATGTTGGTTAGAGATCTGGATAAAGGGCCATTTTTTAACCAGAGAATCAGCTCTGGGCTGGAAGTCAGACCACTGGTTCTTCTGGCTCCCATAACCAACAAAGGACCTCATACAAGGGTGGGAACCCATTTCTAAGTGGGCAGAGGAACATCTGTCTTGCATCCTGTATCTCAGAGGATTGTTTTCAGAATCCAGCAGGAGTTTGTAAAAGTATTTGGAGTAATATTAAGAACATGCATTTTTTTTAACTCAAATAAATAACATTTTATTATATCTTTCTAATTGCTCTGTTGAAATAATGTTGTTACTCTAAATTTCCTAGAATGTTTTAAAATAAAGATTAAGTACTCATATTATACCAGTTCTAGTTTCTGAGATATTGGAGCTATTTTGAACCCTCAAAATTTTGGTTTAAGACTTATATAAATTGAAATGGTAATAAACTGGGCTTATATTTTCATTTATTGGTGCTATTCGTTTAGCACAAGCAATTAGTTATCCGTCTTATCCAGTTGTAATGCAGAAATTTAATGAGGAGTTTAAAAATAGAGTTTTTAAATGGGTGCGTTAGAATTCATTCTCAGTTCCCGTTTTAGCACAAGGTGGTACACTGAGATGACTTCTGGTGGTAAAGTTACATTGTTAAGTGATTTGGAAGGTGAGCTGGCAATAAATTTGGGTCAGGTAAAAGTCTAAAACTGAGAAAAATAAGGATCACTGAAAACAGCAACAACAACAACAAACTAAAAGACGAGATATCAGCAAAGTACTTAGATTAGCATTTTGGCAGTTGGATAGGTGCCCTTCTGCTAGACTGGCCTTCTTTCTTTCATTCCTCAGATCTCATCTATCGTTCCTCAGATCTCATCTCAGATCTCATTCCTCTCATCTCATCTGATGTTGAACATCCAAATCAACATCATTCTTCCTGAGAGAGGCTTTCCATTTCTAGGTCTCTTCCTCTCCAGTTTTTATTGCTTTTAGTGATAGATAGGTGTATATAGTTAAAGCATCAAATAGTTCAAGTTCGTTAAGGTTGCTCTTCACTTTCCCACTTTCTTTTCCTAGAAATAATGAATTTCAACTCTATTATCTCTGTATTCTAAACTATATCTAGTTATTTATTTCTCAAATGTTCAGCTCTAGGTACTTGTTTCCCAATTACCCCTGAAAAATGAGATTTAGCTGTCTTTCTTCCCCATCATTCTTCTCCTCCCATATGAAAATCTTGGTTCTTCTTATCCTCCTATTCTCAAATTTTATAATATTTTAAGTCAGATCACTATATAGTGTTTATATTATTATGGTTATGTAAATGCTACCCACATCTGAGCCATAAATACATAATATTTACATATATATGATAATTCTTCCTCCCTTCCTTTTTTTTCTTCTGCTTAGTTTTTCTACTAAAAAATTCTTACCACTATTTCTATTCCAAACTCATCTCCAGTTGATGAAGTCTCTTCCTAGTATGTTGAGAGTATCAAGAATGTTCTTTTTTTTTTTTTTTTAATGTCTTTTTTTTTTTTAACATCTTTTTTGGAGTATAATTGTTTTACAATGTTGTGTTAGTTTCTGCTGTATAACAAAGGGAATCAGCTATATGTATACATATATCCCCATATCCCCTCTGTCTTGCGTCTCCCTCCCCCCCTTCCAATCCCACCCCTCTAGGTGGTGACAAAGCACGGAGCTGATCTCCCTGTGCTATGTGGCTGCTTCCCACTAGCTATCTATTTTACATTTGGTAGCGTATATATGTCAATGTTACTCTCTCACTTCGTCCCAGCTTACCCTTCCCCCTCCCCATCTCCTCAAGTCCATTCTCTACATCTGCATCTTTATTCCTGTCCTGCCCCTAGTTTCTTCAGAACCTTTTGTTTTTTATATTCCATATATGCGTGTTAGCATATGGTATTTCTTTTTCTCTTTCTGACTTATTCACTCTGTATGACAGACTCTAGGTCCATCCACCTCACTACAAATATTTCAATTTCATTCCTTTTTATGGTTGAGTAATATTCCATTGTGTATATGTGCCATATCTTCTTTATCCATTCATCTGTTGATGGACACTTAGGTTGCTTCCATGTCCTGGCTATTGTAAATAGTGCTGCAATGAACATTATGGTATGTGACTCTTTTTGAATTATGGTTTGCTCAGAGTATATGCCCAATAGTGGGATTTCTGGGTCATATGGTAGTTCTATTTTTAGTTTCTCAAGGGACCTCCATACTGTTCTCCATAGTGGATGTATCAATTTACATTCCCACCAAGAGTACAGGAGGGTTCTCTTTTCTCCACACCCTCTCCAGCATTTTTTGTTTGTAGATTTTTGGATCATGGCCATTCTGACTGGTGTGAGGTGATACCTCATTGTAGTTTTGATTTGCATTTCTCTAATGATTAGTGATGTTGAGCATTCTTCCATGTGTTTGTTGGCAATCTGTATATCTTCTTTGGAGAAATGTCTATTTAGGACTTCTGCCCATTTTTGGATTGGGTTGTTTGATTTTTGATATTGAGCTTCATGAGCTGCTTGTATGTTTTGGAGATTAATCCTTTGTCAGTTGCTTCGTTTGCAAATATTTTCTCCCATTCTGAGGGTTGTCTTTTCATCTTGTTTATGATTTCCTTTGCTGTGCAAAAGACTTTAAGTTTCATTAGGTCCTATTTGTTTATTTTTGTTTTTATTTCCATTTCTCTAGGAGGTGGATCAAAAAGGATCTTGCTGTGATTTATGTCATAGAGTGTTCTGCCTATGTTTTCCTCTAAGAATTTATAGTGTCTGGCCGTACATTTAGGTCTTTAATCCATTTTGAGTTCATTTTTGTATATGCTGTTAGGGAGTGTTCTAAATTCATTCTTTTACATGTAGCTGTCCAGTTTTCCCAGCATCATTTATTGAAGAGGCTGTCTTTTCTCCACTGTATATTCTTGCCTCTTCTATCAAAGGTAAGGTGACCATATGTGTGTGGTTTTATCTCTGGGCTTTCTATCCTGTTCCATCAATCTATATTTCTGTTTTTGTGCCAGTACCATACTGTCTTGATTACTGTAGCCTTGTAGTATAGTCTGAAATCTGGGAGCCTGATTCCTCCATTTCCGTTTTCTTTCTCAAGATTGCTTTGAATATTCGGGGTCTTTTGTGTTTCCATACAAATTATGAAATTTTTTGTTCTATTTCTGTGAAAAATGCCATTGGTAGTTTGATAGGGATTGCATTGAATCTGTAGATTGCTTTGGTAGTATAGTCATTTTCATGATGTTGATTCTTCCAATCCAAGAACATGGTATATCTCTCCATCTGTTTGTATCATCTTTAATTTCTTTCATCAGTGTCTTATAGTTTTCTGCATACAGGTCTTTTGTCTCCTTAGACAGATTTATTCCTAGGTATTTTATTCTATTTGTTGCAATGGTAAATGGGAGTGCTTCCTAATTTCTCTTTCAGATTTTTCATCATTAGTGTATAGGAATGCAAGAGATTTCTGTGCATTGATTTTGTATCCTGCTACTTTACCAAATTCATTGATTAGCTCTAGTAGTTTTCTGGTAGCATCTTTAGGATTCTTTATGTATAATATCATGTCATATGCAATCAGTGACAGTTTTACTTCTTTTCCAATTTGGATTCCTTTTCTTTCTTTTTCTTCTCTGATGGCTGTGGCTAAAACTTCCAAAATTCTGTTGAATAATAGTGGTGAGAGTGGGCAACCTTGTCTTGTTCCCGATCTTAATGGAAATGGTTTCAGTTTTTCACCATTGAGAACGATGTTGTCTGTGGGTTTGTCATATATGGCCTTTACTATGTTGAGGTGGGTTCCCTCTATACCTACATTCTGGAGAGTTTTTATCATAAATGGGTGTTGAATTTTGTCAAAAGCTTTTTCTGCATCTATTGAGATGATCATATGGTTTTTCTCCTTCAGTTTCTTATATGGTGTATCACATTGATTGATTTGCATATATTGAAGAATTCTTACATTCCTGGGATAAACCCCACTTGATCATGATGTATGATCCTTTTAATGTGCTGTTGGATTCTGTTTGCTAGTATTTTGTTGAGGAATTTTACAACTATGTTCATCGGTGTTATTGGCCTGTAGTTTTCTTTTTTGTGATATCTTTGTCTGGTTTTGGTATCAGGGTGATGGTGGCCTCATAGAATTAGTTTAGGAGTGTTCCTCTCTCTGCTATATTTTGGAAGAGTTTGAGAAGGATAGGTGTTAGCTCTTCTCTAAATATTTGGTAGAATTCGCCTGTGAAGCCATCTGGTCCTGGGCTTCTGTTTGTTGGCAGATTTTTAATCACAGTCTCAATTTCAGTGCTTGTGATTGGTCTGTTTATATTTTCTATTTCTTCCTGGTTCAGTCTCGGAAGGTTGTGCTTTTCTAAGAATTTGTCCATTTCTTCCAGGTTGTCCATTTTATTGGCATATAGTTGCTTGTAGTAATCTCTCATGATCCGTTGTATTTCTGCAGTGTCAGTTGTTCCTTCTCCTTTTTCGTTTCTAATTCTATTGATTTGAGTCTTCTCCCTTTTTTTCTTGATGAGTCTGGCTAATGGTTTATCAATTTTGTTTATCTTCTCAAAGAACCAGCTTTTAGTTTTATTGATCTTTGCTATTGTTTCCTTCATTTCTTTTTCATTTATTTCTGATGTGATCTTTAGATTCCTTTCCTTCTGCTAACTTTGGGTTTTTTTTGGTTCTTCTTTCTCTAATTGCTTTATGTGTAAGGTTAGGTTGTTTATTTGAGATGTTTCTTGTTTCTTGAGGTAGGATTGTATTGCTCTGAACTTCCCTCTTAGAACTGCTTTTGCTGCATCCCATAGGTTTTGCGTCATTGTGTTCTCATTGTCCTTTGTTTCTAGGTATTTTTTGATTTCCTCTTTGATTTCTTCAGTGATCTCTTGGTTATTTAGTAGTGTATTGTTTAACCTCCGTGTGTTTGTATTTTTTTACAGTTGTTTTCCTCTAATTGATATCTAGTCTCATAGCGTTGTGGTCCGAAAAGATACTTGCTACGATTTCAGTTTTCTTAAATTTACCAAGGCTTGATTTGTGACCCAAGTTATGATCTATCCTGGAGAATGTTCCATGAGCACTTGAGAAGAAAGTATATTCTGTTGTTTTTGGATGGAATGTCCTGTACATATCAATTAAGTGCATCTTGTTTACTGTGTCATTTAAAGCTTGTGTTTCCTTATTTATTTTCATTTGGGATGATCTGTCCATTGGTGAAAGTGTGGTGTTAAAGTCCCCTACTATGATTGTGTTGCTGTCGATTTCCCCTTTTATGGCTGTTAGCGTTTGCCTTATGTATTGAGGTGCTCCTATGTTGGATGCATAAATATTTACAATTGTTATATCTTCTTCTTGGATTGATCCCTTGATCATTATGCAGTGTCCTTGTTTGTGTCTTGTAATAGTCTTTATTTTAAAGTCTATTTTGTCTGATATGAGAATTTCTCCTCCAGCTTTTTTAAAGTTTCCATTTGCATGGAATATCTTTTTCCATCCCCTCACTTTCAGTCTGTATGTGTCCCTAGGTCTGAAGTGGGTCTCTTGTAGATCGCATATATACGGGTCTTGTTCTTCTATCCATCCAGCCAGTCTATGTCTTTTGGTTGGAGCATTTAATCCATGTACATTTAAGGTAATTATCAATATGTATGTTCCTCTTACCATGTTCTTAATTGTTTTGAGTTTGTTATTGTAGGTCTTTTCCTTCTCTTGTGTTTCCTACCTAGAGAAGTTCCTTTAGCATTTGTTGTAAAGCTGGTTTGGTGGTGCTGAATTCTCTTAGCTTTTGCTTGTCTGTAAAGGTTTTAATATCTCTGTCGAATCTGAACGAGATCCTTGCTGGGTAGGGTAATCTTGGTTGTAGGTTTTTCCCTTTCATCACTTTAAATATGTCCTGCCACTCCCTTCAGGCTTGCTGAGTTTCTGCTGAAAGATCAGCTATTAACCTTATGAGGATTCCCTGGTATGTTATTTGTTTCTTTTCCCTTGCTGCTTTTAATATTTTTTCTTTATATTTAATTTTTGATAGTTTGGTGAATATGTGTTTTGGCCTATTTCTCCTTGGATTTATCCTGTATGGGAATCTCTGTGCTTCCTGGACTTGATTATTTCCTTTCCCTTGTTAGAGAAGTTTTCAACTATAATCTCTTCAAATATTTTCTCAGTCCCTTTCTTTTTCTCTTCTTATTTTGGGACCTCTATAATTCAGATGTTGTTGCGTTTAATGTTGTCCCAGAGGTCTCTGAGCCTGTCCTCAATTCTTTTCATTCTTTTTTTTTTATTCTGCTCTGTGAGTGTTATTTCCACTATTTTATTTTCCAGGTCACTTTTCCATTCTTCTCTCTCAGTTATTCTGCTATTGATTCCTTCTTGAGTATTTTAAATTTCATTTATTGTGTTGTTCCTTATTGTTTCTTTGCCCGCTCATTCTTCTAGGTCCTTGTTAAACGTTTCTTGTATTTTCTCCATTCTATTTCTAAGATTCTGAATCATCTTTACTATCATTACTCTAAATTCTTTTTAAGGTAAACTGCCTATTTCCTCTTCATTTGTTTGGTCTTGTGGGTTTTTAACCTTGCTCCTTCATCTGATGCATATTTCTCTCTCTTCTCATTTTGTGTTAATTCACTGTGTTTGGGGTCTCCTTTTCGCAGGCTGCAGGTTCATAGTTCCCATTGTTTTTGGTGTCTGCCCCCAGTGGCTATGGTTGGTTCATTGAGTTTTGTAGGCTTCCTGGTGGAGAGGCCTGGTGCCTTTGTTCTGGTGGATGAGGCTGGATCTTGCCTTCTGGTGGGCAGGGCTGTGTCCAGTGTTGTGTTTTGGGATGTCCCTGAACTTAGTATGATTTTAGGCAGCCTCTCTGCTAATGGGTCATGTTGTGTTCCTGTCTTGCTAGTTGATTAGCATGGGGCATCCAGCACTGGAGCTTGCTGGCCTTTGGGTGGAGCTGGGTCTTTGCGTTGAGATGGAGATCTCTGGGAGAGCTCTCTCCAGTTGATATTATGAGGGGCCGGGAGGTCTCTGGTGGTCCAATGTCCTGAACTTGGCTCTCCCACCTCTGAGGCTCAGGCCTGACACCAGGCCAGAGCACCAAGACCTGTCAGCCACATGGCCACAGATAGGGTTAAAGTACCTCCCTCATAGGGCTGCTGGGCAGATGAAGTGAAATCATCTATGTCATGTTCCCAAATCAGGTCTGGTAGCTGGTGGCTACGCAATCCAATCCACCTGTTACTAGGATGTGCTTGCCAATTCCCCATCGTATGAAGATGATGCAATCATAGTATTACCCTGTAAATCTCATGAGGCTGACCCCAGATGATTGTTCCCATTCCAGTTGAGCTGAGACTGCTAAGTTTTCATTGCAAACTTTATGCTGTTGTACCTCCTATCCCAGCTCCCCAGCCATACATGCACAGAGGAACCATCCTGCTCTCTACAGCCGGGCTACTCACACTCCAGGAATGTTCTTAGTGTCACCTCTCTCTCTTAGTGGCTTCTGACCTCTTCCAGTTTAGGCAGGTTACCTCTGTGCTTGATGCATAGGAGATACCCTTTGCCCATATCATTGTTTTGCCCATCTCAGATGTGTTTTGAGTTCCTTTTTCTCAGCCAATATATTCCCGCATTTTGGTTAAGGACATCTTCTAAGAGCTTTCTAAGAAGAAATACATGAAGGAAAATGGTGTTTGAGAGTATTCATGAAAATGTTTTTATTTATGTGAGCAGTATGTTGGAATAAAATTCTAGGTTGGATAAATCACTTTATTTTTGAATTTTGACAGTTTCTTTCTGCTTTCTTTTATTTTTCAGTGTTGCTGTTGATCCAAAGTTATTTAAGTTTCTTCTTTGTTTTTTTCTTCCTAGAAGCTTGTAAGAGTTTCCCTTTGCTCTCTATATTCTGATATTTCATGGTGGTTTACTTGCTGTGTATTTAATGACATCTTTTATCATGAGCATTTAGCATTCTTTCAATCTGGAAGCTCATGTCTTCCATTGATGAATATTTTCTTGAATTACTTTTTGGATGCTTTCTTCCCCTTTGTTCTCCCTCCCTCTCTGTCTGTCTGTCTGTCTGTCTCTCTTTTAAACTCCAATTATTTGGTCAAGTCCATTGTGGACCACCTGGACTGACTCTCTAGGTTTCTTATTTTTCTCCCTTATTTTCTGTCCTTTTCTTTATTTTCTGAGAGGTTTCCTTAACCTTGTCTTTGATACTTCTTTGAGTTTCAATTTTGGCTTTCATATTTTTAATTTTTAAGAGTACTTTTTCTCTGAATATTCCTTTGTAATAGCTACTTATTCTTGTTTCATAAATGCAATACCTCCTTTTACCTCTTTGAGAATATTAATTCAAGCTCTTTGGGGAGGATTTTTTTTCCTCTTGCATAAAATATGTTTTCTCAAATGGTGGTGTCTCCCTTCTTTTTGGTTACTTCAGTCTTTCTTACTCTTGTTTGCACATTTCTTTAGATGCTGAGATATTCTTAATTATCTGAGAATACTTAAGAATGGGACAGTAAAAATTTTCTAGGAGGCCTTGAGTATGTGAATGGGTTGGTTGACTGTGGTTCCCTCTGTAAGGTTATCTGGCTGGGGCATTTCATTGGGGAACATTTGTTGTCAGAATCTTTGGGTCTTCTTCTCTTGGGTTGGTATATTTCCCAGAAAGATAACTCCTAGTCTCGTGGCTAGAGAATAGACGAGTGACTGCCAGAATTTGGGGAAGCAGAGGGCCAGCCCTTAATGACACTATAATTCTCCCAGTCATCCAGCCTTAAAACCTTAAAACTCTTCTAAACTATTATTCTTCCTTTATTCATAAATACAAATTAATAGCCGTATACTATCTTCCCACTATATTGCAAGGTATTTGTTAGCAGGACCCAAAAGTTAGAGCAACGTGGTAGAGTGTTTAAGAGCATGTAATGCAGAGCAGGGCTTGAATCTTTGTTCTGTCATTTGTTAGCTGTGTGACGTCTTTAATAACTTTATCATTTCTAAGTCTCAGTTTTCAGCATCTTGGGATTTCTTCCAACCTAAAAATTAAAATGACAGTTTTTTTTTCTGAACAAGGAAACTTTCTTTGTATATTTTACAATTTTAAGGCTTTAGATTCCTATATTTTAAAAATTAGACAATATTGGGAATTCCCTGGTAGCCCAGCGGCTAGGACTTGGCACTTTCAATGCCAAGGGCACAGGGTCAGTCTCTGGTCAGGGAACTAAGATCCTGCAAGCTGCAAGGCTTAAAAAAAAAAAAAAAAAAAAAATTAGACTATTTAAAAATTCATCTTCCATTTTGATGTACCACAAATCACTTTTCCCTTAACACTTGTGTTAACCATATACAATTTTTAATTTAGAACTGATAGTTTTTCTCACTCCATGAATGACTCAGCCTTTGCTTCTAAATATCCTAGTCATTTATGGATATGTCTTTGAGTTTTTAAGGTTTTTATGAACTACTTATCTTTGCTTTCACTTAGGAAGTAGTTTTCTTTGGGTTAAATTTATCTCCTAGAACTTTTCTTTTACTAGTGACCTGCATAATGGAGTTTTTTACATGGTCAATAGTTATTCATTTTACTCTTCCTTAACAACTCTGTAAACCTTTCTGATGAATGAAATTATAGGAAGTGGTGTTTAGTACGCATATAAACTTTAGCTGTTCCATTCATCAGCAGTGTGAAGTAACAGTAATTAGAGCGAAATTGCAGTCTATGGGAAAGTGTTAGGTGTGGCCCATCATCAATGGAGGCAGTATAGTGCAGTGTCAAGTGTAAGGGAAGCTGTGCAGAGTGTTTTGTCTTTGAGAAGGATTCAGGAATTGGTTACCATACTCTGTTTCTTTTGTAAACAGGCCATATTGAAAGAAGGTAGTGTGATGTAAAAGCATTTAAGATTGTTCAAGAATGAATTGAGGCTGAGGGATTGCTTCCACAATAGCACCAGTAAAAAGGCCCTTTTCATTTGAGTCAATGGGAGTTTGAAATATGTGAAGACAGAACTCTTCTTTTTTACTGGCAAGTAGGATACTAAAATATTGTTTGTTTCTTGGTGTTTCACAGCATTGTGAGAATTGTTGGTTTAAAAAACCTCTCTCCAAAGATAGATAAGATGATCTGAATTTGACTGTGGTCAGGGAAAGTTTTCTGAGGTTAGATTGCTATTTAGAAATAGTCTTTCACCTTTATTTATTTTTAAAACTCCCACATGCTTTGTAAATAAACTTTTTTGAAATTATACCTTAAGTGCCGCAAAATTCATTCGCTAATTGATACTATCTATGGAAGCACAAGACTTTAGCTCTTATTTTATTTGTGGTTAGAATGTGAAGATCTGTGCTTTGCAGTGCAGATAATCTTGGTTTCTCTTACCTGCGATTTAAATGCACTTTACTTTTCTGGAGACAAAGCAACAATTACATATTTGAAAGACCTTCCTTTTGTGTTATCTTTCTTATTTACCTAACAGAGTAGTACACTTTCCAACTCTAATAATTTTCCTGTATATTAAGCGTGGTTTACTCTAAAAATCATAGAGACATAAAATGACAAATGCTATCAGCTCATAAGCCAAACACATTGGAGTGATTTAGCATAAATGAATGTACGAAATTGTGGGTAACAATTGTCTGGTAAAAGGGTAGTGTGCTCAGATCTATGCCTGTGTGCCACAGGTCTCTCACCCATATTACTTGGAGGTGATTCTCCCACTCAGTATGTACTAGCTCTGATGGCATGTCTATGTCTGTCCATGTGTGATTTATAGTTTGAACTCTCCTGCTTAAGACGGTTGCTCACAAGGAAGAGCCACCTTAAAGACAGTGTGGTAGAAACAGCAACTTTTTTGTTTGTTTCTTTTTAGCTTCTAAGGATCTTGTAAGAGTGAAACATTCTTGATTTATTTTTGTCCTTTCATCTATTTCTATATGTATATGTGTACATTCACACAAATATATGTATAGATAGATACATAGATGCATAGATGTCTGTCTATCCATGCATTTAGGTATCTATGTATCTACGTATGTATCCATCTTATTGACATATATATGTATATATATATTTAATAGCTATTTCTCTATCTATCATGCAGATTTTTTATTTTTTATTTTTTTGACTTATAAACAACCTGGTATTTACTTCTTAATATATTTCTCTTTTTCTCCATATGTTTTTCCCTTCTGATAAAATTACATATATAAGGTATATATATAATTATATAATTGATCAATCAATAGATACTATTTTTATTTTATAACAATGAAATCACATTATGTTTATTTCTTTGCATAGCATTTTGCCAAAATCCCGCCAAGACAACTGGTACAGCTCTAACTAGTTATTTTTAAAAGTTACATATTACTCCATGGTAAAGATGAACCACAATTTATTAATAGGAGCCATTGTTCCTATTAATAGTCATTCATCCCACTCCCAACCAACCTCAGTTGCAGCTATTACAAATAATGCCTTGTCACACATACTTCTAAATACTCTTGATTTTATTTCTACAGGATAGATTAGAAGAAGTGGAATTCCTGGTTGAAGTATATATGTATATTTTAATTTTAATCATAAAAATTAAAATTTCTAGAGGAATTACACTTACTTTTTTAAGAGTTTGCCATTCTGATGGATGCAAAGTGATATCTCATTACTAAATACTTTAATATGCATTTCCATAATTGGCAGTTTGAAAAATAAAATGTATATATATATATTTCCATTTGGATTCATTCTTGTGTAAACTGCCTACTAATCCTTTACGTGTGTTTTCATAATAGGGGTGGGAGTATCCTTTAAGATGTCTTCAATAATCCCTGCCTCATGACATTCATGCCCTTGTGTAAACTTTTCACTTTGTGCACTGGATTTAGTTATCAGCTTCTAACTGGTAGAATACAGAAGAAACAATGGGACATCACTTCTGAGATAAGGTTAAAAAAAGGCTGCATTCTTTCTTGTTGAGTACTCTCTTGCTCACTTTGAGTTGTTTACCCTATGGGAAGTCATCTGCAAAGTCATGAGGCAGCGCTATGGAGAGGCCCATGTGACCAGGGAAGGAAGCCTGCTGAAAACCATGTAAGTAAACTTGAAAGCAGCTCTCTTCTTCCTAATTGAGACTTCATGAGTTCATAGTGACCAACAGCTTAACTGCAACTTTATGAGAGATTTAGAATGAAAGAACCTAGCTAAGGCACTCCTTGCTCCCTGACCCACAGAAACTCTGAGGAAATGGATGTTTGTTATTTTAAGTTCCTAAATTTGGGAGACAATTTGTTTTGCAGCAATAGATAACTACTATACATAAGGTTCTTATACTTTTCTCATCAGTTTATAGCTGCTACATTCTGGTCATTTCCCTACAACTTTTCATAATCTTTGCAGATATTTTTTTCCAGGTCTAACATGTGCATGTTGGCTTTATTTATGCTACCTTTTGCTGTATTACTTAAGATAAGTTTGCATAGTCAAATATTTTCTCTTTCCCCCCTTCTAATCTTTTGGCCTAACAAACACTAGGTAAAATGCATGACGTTCTGAATTTTTTCCTATGATTTTTATTGTTTTATATTTTACTCAAATCTTTAATTCATATGGAGTTTATTTTATAAAGCATTACTGGTATGTTATATCTCCTGGGGAAGTCCTGTAAGTTTGTTAGCTCTTTCTTTATGGTTTTTAGGTTTTTGTATTTTTGTTCTGTATTTTGGGGTATTTCCTCTACTTAATTTTTCAGGAAAATTAGTCAAGTCTCATCAGTAACATATTCATCTTCAATGTATATATTGTACCTCAAAATTTGATAACCATGTTTTCTATTTGGGTTGTTTTTTCTTAATTTTGTAATTGAATCATTTCATGTACACTTAGAGTTGGTTTTGTGGCAGGTAAATTCATCAATCTCCATCCTCAGTCCTGTTTTACCAGGGACTGCCTAGTCTAAGTGTTCTACTTTTTTCCCTCTAGCTGCTAGTCCCTGAGGACCAGCTTATTGTTCTCCACACCCTGTGGTGCCAGCTTAATTTTTAGTAGCCCTGTGCAGTGGCAATCCCCCACATGATGGAAGGCTTTGTAGTCCACATTTGCAAGCTTGTGGTGTTCTGCTGGTGAATGCTGTTCTCCTTTAGGGCAGCAAATCCAAGCCTCTTCGTTCCTAGTCTTCTCAGAAGTTTGGACTTGTAGTCTCAGTGGTAGGGAGAACTCAGTTTAGCAACTCTTGGCTTCTCTTTATTCTGGGCAACCAGCCTTCTCTAACCACTTTTTCTCCCTGAGGTACACAGATCTTTTATACCTGCAGAAGTGACATGCCTGCTGGGCCCAGCAGCTGCTCAGTTCTGGAATACTAGTTGATATTGTGATAAGAGTTGGGGAGATTACAACAATAATGCATGTCAGATGTCTTCTTCCCGGCTTTTCTCCTCACTCCAATCCTAACTCACCATGATATGATTTTCATGTAGTCTATATTACTGTTCAAGGTTATAAAATTGACATTGTTCAAGATAAGCATAAGAACAAATCAATATATGTCATTTGCGACCCCTGAACCTGGTAAATTATAAATGTCAAGTGTATATTCCACTGAAAGGGAGAAGGGAATCCAGACATTTGGGAATTAGAACTGAAAAACTTAGGCTTCCTTTTTCAAATTTAAATTATAGTATTTTCTAAAGGAATGTGACGTGGGGGGTTGTGGATTTTATTCTTCTTTTAGTCATGTACAAGAGCTTTTAATGGGTATGCTTAAAGAAAAGAAATAATGAAAAAATATAAGGTAACCTGTCCAAGAAGTTTGAGGAAATTGTGATATAATTTCCATGAATCTATTACAAAATGACAAGGAACAATGAAGCAAACTTCAAACTTTAAGTGAAGGTGAACTTCACTGCAAGTAATTTTTACTCAGTAATTCTTTAAATTGACAATTCAATTGAGGTGGAGTATTTCATCAACAACTTAATTATATCCTCTAATTTACATATATATTTGTTTCAGATTAATTCACTTGTGAGTATTCTACTAATAAATATAAAATACTTGCTAAATGAATAATACTAAAAATGTGTGTAGGTTAGTTCTATGGTTATCAAAGCAATATAAGTGTACAAAGATCACAATTAGTAAATGTGACAAGTATTGTGGTGTATTTCCCAATTAAAGTAATTTTAAAACAATCACAAAATCATGAATTAAGGAAAACCCAGATTGTCAAAGTCAATCTATTCTTTTAGGTGGATTACCAATCTAGTAGGTAATCCTCTAGGCTAGAGGATTATGTGGGGCAAGGTGATGCTTCTAAAGTGAAGGTGAAGCAAATTAAGACTTGAGAAACAAAACAAGACAAAACAAAGAAATGCTGCTTCTATAAACGGTCTTCCTCTTGGAAATCTACACAAACAGAAAATATTTTAAAGTGATTTAAGCTGGCAATTTAGGGGCTAACATCAGGGAAATGATAGCTAATGTTGTGTTTTCAATAGAGAAATGTGGGTCTTATACATTCTGCTATATTGTAGCAATGCCCAGAGTTGTTTTATCTTCTTGATATACTGGCTTTTTTTATAAATATGTAAAGTGCTTCTTTGTCTCTTGTATCAATCTTTGACTTAAAGTCTACTTTTTCTGATATTAGTATAGATACTCCTGCTCTCTTTTGGTGACGACTTGTATATAATGTGTTTTTCTATCATTTTACTTTCAACATATTTGTGTCTTTGGATTTAAAGTGAGTCTTTTGTAAGTAGCAAATAGGTGGATCATGGTTTTTTTCTAATTAATTCATTATGCCAATTCCTGTCATTTAATTAGTGAGTTAATTTCATGTACATTTAAAGTGAATACTTATAAGGAAGTACATGCTTCTGATATTCTTAATTTATCTTTTACATGCCTTATATGTTTTTGTTTCTCAGTACCTCTATTCTGCCTTCTTCTCTGTTTAGCTGTTTTTTTCTAGTATTCTAATTCCCTCCTCACTTCCTTTTCTGTATTTCCTTTTGTCATTTTCTTAGTGGCTACTCTTGAGAATACAATTAATCTTCTAAATATCTAACAATTTAGTTTGAATTGATGGCAATTTAGCTTCAATAGTATAAAAAAACTCTTCTTCTTTACAGTTCTATCTCCCACCACCATTTTAGGTTGTTATTGTCACAATATATCTTTTTACGTCATATACCCATTAACTTAGAGTTATAATTATTATTTTATGCATTTATCTTTTACATCATATAAAAAAAGAAGTTGTAAACCAAAAACAAAATAATGCTGGCTTTTATATTTTCCTATGAAGTTACATTTACTGATGTTATTTCTTTGTATGGCTTTGAGTTGCTGTCTAATGTCTTTTAATTTCAGCCTGAAAAGACCACTTTGACATTTCTTGTAGCTTCTGTTCCCCTCAGCTTCTGTTTATCTAGAAACGTCTCAATTCTGCTTCATTTTTCAAGAATAGTTTTGCCAGACATAGGATTCTTGGTTGACATGGTTTTCTTTTTCCTTTTAATCACTTTAATATGTCATTCTCCTGCCTTGTGGCCTCCATGGTTTCTGATGAGAAATTGGCTGTTAAACTTATTGAAGATCAATTATACAAGACCAGCCATATCTCTGTCTTGATGCTTTCAAGAGTTTTTCTTTGTCTTTCAACAGTTTGATTATAATGTGTCTCTGTGTGGATCTCTTTGTGTTTCTCCTAGTTAGAGTTAGTAGAGTTTCTTGGATGTGTAGATTAATTTCTTTCACCAAATTCAGGGTTCTTTTTTAACCATTATTTCTTTAAATATTCTCTCTGTCCCTTTCTCTCTCCCTCTCTTCTTCTTCTGGGACTACCATATTGTGTATATTGATGTACTTGATGGTAGCCCACTGGTATTTTAGGATCTGATCATTGTCCCTTCATTCTGTTCTCTCTCTGTTCATCAGGCTAGGTAAATTCAATTGGCATATCTTCAAGTTTAGTGATTCTTCTGCCTGCTCAAATCTGTGTTGAACCCCTCTAGTGAATATTACATTTCACAATTACATTTTATAGCCTCAGAATTTCTATTTGAATCCTATTTATGTTCATCTCTTTGTTGATTTTCTCTATTTGTTGATCCATCGTTTCCTCTTTAATTATTTGACCATGGGTTTCTTTAACGCTTTGAGCATATTGAAGACAGTTGATTTAAAGTCTCTCTGTCTAGTACGTTTAATCTCTGGGGTGTCCCAGGTATGGCGTCTGCCAAATTCTTTTCATCCTGTGACTAATTCATACTTTCCTATTTCTTTGCATATCTCATAATGTTTTCTTGTAAACTGGGCATTTTGCATATTATAAGGTGGTAACTCTGGAAATTAGATTTTTTTAAAAAAGTTTATTTATTTATTTTGGCTGTGCCAAGTCTTAGTTGCAGCACATGGGATCTTTTAGTTGTGGCATGTGGGTTTCTTAGTTGTGGCATGCGGACTCTTAGTTGTCGCATGTGAACTCTTAGTTGTGGCATGCATGCAGGATCTAGTTCCCCAACCAGGGATTGAACCTGGGCCCCCTTGGGAGCATGGAGTTTTACCCACTGGACCACCAGGGAAGTCCCTGGAAATCAGATTTTAATCCTTCCCCAGAGTTTGCTGTTGTGACTTCTTGCGGACTACAGTTGTTCATTTGTTTAGTAATGTTTCCAAACTACTCTTGCAAAGACTGTATCCTTTGTTATGTGTGGTTACTGAAGTCTCTGTTCCATTATCTCAGTAGTCAGCAGTGACCTGATTGGAATTTCCTTAAATGCTAAAATGTAGTAGCTTCTTTGTACATTAATCACTTCTCTGATTGTTGTAAGGTTTTCTGTTAGCATCCAGAGTTTCAAAACAGTTAATTCTGTAAGTTTTTGCCAGCTTAATGGTTGCTTCCACAGGGGAAAGGATCCATGGAGCTTCTTTCTTCACCATTTTTGGTGATGTTACTCCTTGCCAACATTATTTTATTCACTTTGGGGGAAAATGAATTAGGTGCTACAATTTCATTTTCTCATATTCTTTGTTTATTACTATATAAGTTTTTAGAAACTTTTCTCTTATGATTTCCAAGAACATAGGCTCAAGATGAACATGTAGATGTGAAATGAAAGTCCGTGTTTTGGACTCTGTAAAACTATTATTCTTTCCATAGATGTAATATTTAATCTAATTAAAAATAATTTAAAGGAAATTGTCATGTTAAAATTAAGTTTAATAATTTCCTGTCTTATACTAACAAAAACACAATTTGGAATCATCATGGGAATAGCCTTCTGGGTAATTCTTTTTCCTGTTTGTTTTGGGAATTTTATAGTCTTAAGTTTTAGACTAACTTTATTCAACTCTTCATTCATCTATCAAATGTATTTGTTTCCAATAATTGATTCTAGTAATATGAATTATTTTATTTGTTGCTGATGTTCTGGTAGTCTTATGGAATTAAAAACTACTTTCTATAAACTGTAGTTTTATAGTGCTATCTATGTAACTAAAGAAATAGACTAGCACGTTTGTCAAAATTAAAGAAAGCGTTTTGCAAAATATCTCACAGAAGTTAGGAATCTTATGATATGAAAATTCTGTTTCTAAAGAAAAATGTTCAAATACAATCCATGATATATATTGCTATCATACTGCTTGACAAAAATTGTATAATATTTACAGAAAGTGAGATAAATCTGTATAAGAATATAATTAAATCTTTGTTTATCTCTACCATAAAAATGCCTTAGGGGGAGCTAATTTAATTTCAAAAAGTTGAACTTTTAAAATTTTTATACGCATCAATTTTACTATATTTAAAGATGAAATATGATAACGATGAATAAACTGGCATGAAATATTCTGCTGGTGCTTTTGAATAGTGTATCTTTAATGTGGCAACTCTTAACAGTTAAAGGAACTTTGACAGTTAAATAATCCCTTCACCACTTAAGTAAAACAGGATTTTATTATTAAGTACATTGCCTGGAAATGGTGTGCTTTTTTCATTCACACTATAAACAGTTTTGTTAGATTGGTAATCCTGCTTGTCAGATTTGTTCACTGTTTGATATTAATCAGTAGGTTTATAAAAGGTACAGCACTGGACTGAAATGAGCAGAAAATACATTATAAATAATGTTACCATAAATCATGGAGAGTCAGACACCTCTAACTCTGAGGTGTATAGACTATTTTGACATTTCGTGGGTGGTTTGATAGTTTGCTACTAAACCAAAAGTTTAATAGCAAAACTACTGTCCATTTCATTACACGGCTATTAGAATTGGATCTCCCACTATAAATTTGTTAAAATTTCATGGGATATCATTTTTTTTTGAGTATTTAATGCTTAACTTTTAAAAGTTTGTATTCTTCTAAAATATGCACAATAAAAATGCTGTAATTATATCATAAATTACATAACTTTAAGTCATAAACAGTTATATCACATATGTCTTTATCTTCTTTAAATTTCTTTCTCTAGTTCAGAAAACGTTCAGACCTCATTTTACCTGAATATGCAACTGTGTAGTCGAAAGTTTTATTCACCAAAATGTAATTTGTTTAACTTTCAAATGTTGGAATTGATTTGGAAGTGGTTTTATAATTTTTTAGGAACTTCAGGCTTTAGAATATGTACTATCCAGGGGGTTGTTATGAGGAGTCATTAAATTAACAACTAGTTAGCATAAATGATGGAAAATGACTCATGATAATTGTGTATAATCCCTGGATGAACATATAGGTACCTTTGCTGGTTTGGCAAATAGGTCTTCATTTCCAAAATATGTAGATTACAGAAATGAATATATACATATTGACCAAAAGCTATTTGGCCTAAAATGTTCTTTGACTTCTCAGTGTTCACTGGTTCTTTCCAAGCCTTCCAGCTTTCCCATGGCTATCTGTTCCTCATGCTCACAGTTTCAAGGGGCTGGCAAATTTGAAATGTTTTCCATGCTAAGCTGGTGTTTCCAAGTTGCACAAGAATATTGTTTGATTCTGAATTCTTCTCTCCTCGTCACTCTCTCCTTTCCTTCTTTAGCCCCTAAATCTTGATATTTTCCTCCTAGATGAGACTTTGCTCTGCCATGGCATTGGCCAGATTTCACCAAATGCTGGAGGGCAGTGGGGAACCCAGAGTGGCAAGAAGAAGAAATTATGTCCATTTTTAACAGGAGTCAAAACTAGTTAGTCCTGAGTCTACAGTAGGAATGAAGTCCTTAATTTGTTGTTTAATGTCTGTTATAATCCTTTAATTACTAGCATATACATATAAATGAGATGTAGGCTTTTAAGGCTTCTACACCACTAACCCTTTCACTATCCAGTGACAGAGAACTGAAGAAGTCTTCTTAACAGACCTGATTTACAGTATATTTTCTTTGGTTTTTCTTTTTATGAGCGTGTGATTGCCGGTAAAATTGCAGCCAAGCAACAGGTATTTCAGAATCTGTTTAGGTATGGCAGCTGCATGAACATGTGAACTCAGAGCCAGGAGTTGGAGGCCTGCATTGCAGTGTGCATTTGGAACGTGGCAGTAAAATATATTCTCAGATACATTAGGGAGTTGATCATATGTATGATGAGTTGTGAGCCAGAAAACCTGGCTTCAGGTCAAGGATTCACCATTACCTCTATGTTCTCCATGAGTCTCTAAAACTTGTGGGCCACAATTTCTTTATAATTAAAAAAGGATTGCACTCTATGGTTTCTCAAGTTCCTTAATACTTTAATAGCTATATGATAATACTGAATATGATATGTCATCACAGAAAATGCCAATAAAAGCAGAAGCTAAACTATGAAATGGGGAGAGGAGGCAGGAAGCAACTATTCTTTAATTGAAAAAAAACATATTACATATTATGCATAATGATAGAATGGGGAATAAAGGGAATAATAGACCAATTACTTTTCTTAGTGAGTAAATGTTTACAGTTTTTAAGTTTATTCCTAAGTTACAGGACTTCCTTTATAGGATTTATGCATGACATGAAACTTCTAGAAATACACTAATTTAGTTTCCCTTTCTTTGCTATTATTTTTATAAGATCAAGAATATTTATTATTAATATTAATCCATTAGTGGAGATTTTTATTCAAAGGTGTAAAAAGTACACCGAAGTATTATCTGGGCTAGATTCATTTTAGGAGAAATCATAAACACGGAGAAACCATAATCCTGGTGTAATGTAGGAATCTAATTAAGACTAACGAGGCAACATTAAATTTAATGTATGATGCCTTTTATATGTCTCACCATTAGAGCTGCAGCAAGCTGTTCATCAGAGTCGATCTGTGGTGACTCTTCCCCTACAGGCATTCTTCAGAAATCTAGGTTTAGGCTGGCAGTGCTGGGTTTGCAAAGAAGTCAACACAAAAGTAACCATGAAAAGTCAGTGGACAGTTGGAATCATCTGCTGGTGGACTCAGCTGGCCAATAAATCCAGATATGTTTACGCTGTCGAAAAAGTTCTCTTAGGTTTCAAGGCCTCACTATTGAATTTAGGAACACTGAGATTCGCAGTCAATGATCAAAGAACTTAGTGCTATAGAGAAGAGAAGCAGGACAGAGCAGGTAGCAGAGAGGAAGAAGAAGTGATGGTTGAACTGGATTCCTAAGATTTAGGGTCATTACTGGTGTGGAGGAATTGAGGAGGGCCTGAGGAGAAGAATCTTTCATGCTAGAATTTGTACAGAGGTTAGCTGATGAGCATATAGGCACAAGAGAAGGGGAACTGGTTCCCAGGAATCTGGAATTAAAAGAGTTTCACATAATATGATACACATCTACAATAATATCTAGCACAACAAATTACAATAACTGATGTTTATTGGGGTTGCTTTGTGTGTACCAGGCAGTGTGTTAAGTGCTTAATATGTATTTTCTCATTTCGTTCTTACAATAACCCCATGAGGTAGCCATGATTATTGTCCCAATTTTACATGAAGGAACATTGAGGCAAGAGAGATTTAGTACAGACTTACACAATCAGTCAGTGGCCAAGCAGAATTAGAACACAGGAATCTGAATCGTGGCTCAAACCCCTAAGGCTAGGGAAATGGGCTTATATTTTCTTATATTTTTATATAAGCCCGCATGTGCTAAGATCTGGCCTATACCCCCTGTTGCAAAATGACAATCCCTTCACTTATTTTAAATTTTAAAATCAAAATATCTATTGTAATTTGGCTCTTTAAAGAGAAACCTGAAGTTCTCTGAGCTTGGGTCATGTTGCCCTGAAACTTTTATAAATGGCTTATAAAATTGCAACCTTTCTAGATGTGGGATGATTCTGCTTTATAGAGCAATGGCTTATCCTTCCTAATTGTTTCTGTGTGTTGACATACAGGCTTTGTACAAAGTTTCTGAAAGTTTGAATTCCTAGCCTTTTGGATCCTGCTGGTCCCCAGGGGATAGTGATTCAGCTTCGTTGTTTGATGGTTCAGGCAGAGGCAAGCCATGTATATCCACAGAAGACCACGGCCCAAATTCACTAACTGACTGACTAACAATATTAAGTTTGGCATTGTGGGAATTATAAGATTGATGCTCAAAAGGGAAGAAAAACCACTTTTTTGCTGCTTTCAGTCATTCCTTGTCTATCTTAACTCTTTATAGTCTTTCTTTCTCTTCTGACCCAACATTGCTGCGAAAATTACCACTTTAGAATTAGTAAGTAGCAGAGCTGAGAGTTAAACCCAGGCCTTGGGGCTCCTGCACCCACATGCTTTACTACTCACTGCACTGCCTCTTACCCTGAGAGTTACATTCCTTTGGTAAACTTGAAGATTTTCCCTTTTAATTGCTTTGGTAACTATTAAGCTAGAACCTTTTAAACATGCAAGGCAAACTGAAAAACTTGGTTAGCGTGAAGGTGAACGAAACCTCTCTGGACAGAACTACATTGTTGATAGAGTTCTAGGTCACACTTTTCAATGAAGTGCATTATACAGAATAAGACCAATGCTTGAGTGGGTGTGAATTACAGATTAGCTTAAACATGTATACTTTGATTTAGAAACCATAACAAAAGATCTTTTCTTTATGACGAATGTAGCTTTCAGGCATTGGCACACTATGGTGACAAAGCGGAAAACTCTGAATCAGTTGGTTAATTCATTTTCTACATACTAATGCAAAACTAGAAAGATGAAAAGCACAAATAATTTCTAAAATATCTCCTCATAATTAGGGACGGGTTACCTGCCTGTCCTTTAAAACAAATGCTTAAGTAAGTGACTGTCCAGTGGTCCCACTAAGGTTTCTCAAATGACATATATCCCCCCTCCTTTTTTGGACTGATGATTTCTTTAAAAGCCATTCTCCAATTGTTGTTTTGCTTTCTCTGCTTTAATGTGGTCTATGGAGTTCATTAGATCCGGCGTGTTAATGGCATCAGCTGGGTTTAGGTTTCATTGCAGCTGAACCTCACCATTGCTAATCACTTAGCTAACATATGCCGATATCATGGTACCTAATGACTCCTTCTACAGTGACTACTTTATATTCCCATATCTCCCCTTCTGGAAGACCAAAGTAGCATTGATTATCAGTGTGAGCTGAAGAGGGTGGGAACACTGATGGCTTCCTCTCTCTTAGACAACAACATATGTACTTGGTTCAGGATCTTTCAGCTTTGCTGGGCATTTTCAGTGATCCGTTTTCATCCCCTCCTCATTCCTATCCAGGTCATATGGTTGTCATATGAGGCAAAAATCAGGGGCTTCCATTTCCAAAACAGTATAGAATTTTTCCATTTGCTGCTCAGTTTTTGCATCCAACATTGTCTAGGCTTTGAAGTGGCATAGCTCAGAGTCATCTTAGTTTGCTTTCTGCAATCTCATTGCTCCCTGGGGACACTGAGTGAGTGGGAAAACATTGCAGATGTATAAGGACAGTATATTGCTCTTCAGAATTTTTGGTGTTCTGAGATAATTTTGATCTGTTTATCTTATTTTTGGTTTTCTTTGATATTTGAGACCTGAATAAAAGGCACTGTCCAATCTTTTTCTCTGTTCCCTTTCTCCTAATGTCATTACAAAGGGAAAGATGAGGGCCTAACATTGAGGGGCTGCTGGCTTTCAGGGGCGGGGGGTGGTGGGCAGCAGCACAGTGTGATGGCAGAGAGAAATTCTGCTTCAAGGAAGATACTGCCCAATTTTTTAAACTTAATAGGATTAGTCATGGGAACTATTTTTAGCAGAAGTTCAACTTTATCCATGTATTTTAATGTGGGAAAATTGTGTCCTTTTCCCTCTGCTAATGTTTGATGTATTCCAGCCCTCCTGTGAGCGTGTTTGAGTATCTTAGGGGATCTGGAGTGGAGGAGAACTTCCTCTCGGATTCTCTCTGTTTTCTTTCGTGAAAATGACATTCCAAAGCTGTTTCACTTTCTGACAGGAAATGGAGCCTTGCCAAAAATGATTAAAGTCCGAGAAAGCATAACAGTTCCAAAGCTGCAGCCGTGCTTTAGGAGTCCTGAGTTTGACATGGTGTCAAACAAATGTGAAATATTGTTTAATAAATTTGAATAATTCAGAGATAGGAAAAAATCATTCTTGGCTTATAGCAGTAGTGGTTTGAATCAAGTATGTAAAAGACTATCTACATCTAATAAATTGAAATAAATACCTAAATACACTTATGTAAGGTTAGCCTAGCCTATGACTTTATTCCATTATACTAGTTATATGTGTGAGATGAAAGTCTTATTTAAAATACATGTAAGTTTTAAAGGGTATACATTTCTGCAGTGTGTAAGGGAAACGACTTCGGCTTATGTGACCAAACCTGTGCATAATGGATAATTTTTTAAAGTTATAATTAATTCAAATAAATTCATCAATAAAATCACTTAGACTAAAATAGTTTTGTTTAAATAGACTAAATAAAGATTGAAAACTTTAGTCAATATTTGGAATCATAAGCCCAAAGGCTTTCTGTATAATAGCGGCCTCAATCATTTCACTGACAATCCTAGTTAAATTATTTTCCCTTTCCACCAGAGAGTTATGCATTTATGTAGTTAACTGTGTGCTCCCCCTTCTCACAAATAAAACTGACCAAGAAAAAAAGCATCTCTCTCAAATCAATAAAAAAATACTACTTAAAAAAACTCCTTGAGTAAAAAGCTTATAAAACATGGTATTTTTTTTAGCTCCTTTGAAAGATAATTATTAAAATAAACTAATTTTATTATTTATTCTTTTCACTCTTTTGGGTATATATTTGGAATATATGTTTTTAGTGCAGAAAGTTGAAAGTTTTCTGTATCTACTCACATTCGACGGACACTACAATTCATGACCACTTTTTAGACAAGTTAAATTGATTAGAGAAGTCATTCAATGTCATTGAGTACCATTTGTCACTTCATAAACAGCTACAATCTGCTGCCTACAAATGCAGAAGGACTGCCAAATAAATCACATCAAATGGTGGGAGTAGACAGTATCCCTTCATCTATAATTGGTACAGCCTCTCCTGTCACGTTTGTTCATTCTTGTGATTCTGGTGTGGATTGACACTGACATGGAAAGGGCAGCCGCTGTCAAAGACGTTAGAGAGTCCGTGTTTCGGTGATGTACGTGCTAATAGATATCCATCATAATATTACATTAATGTCACCCATGTATCAAACGTACAACTTAACCATCTAGATATCAGATGATATGCCCATGTGGTTCTGTACTAACAGGAGATAAACTCTTTGACTTCGAAGGGAAATTGATAGATGCCAGAGGAAATAACATGGTTAACAGATCTATAAGAAAACAGTACAAATGTAGCTTGCATGTGCTGTTTCACTGGACATAATTGTAAAGCTCTATCGTTTACTTTCAGTCACATTTTCATAAAATATGATCAGTAAATATATTATGTTTTTGCTAATTTCCAAACAGCTTCACTTTAAGAATTCTTTTTCTTTCCTTGTCAAGCAAAAAAAAATGGCCCCTATTACAATTAATGCTTTATATTATGTCCCAGGTTTAGGCTTTAATGAAAATCTGCTTTCTTAGGATCAAAACCCTTTCTCCCTGCAGTATCTGTGTGTGTGCAATGTGCACCTGTGTATATAAGCACACAGACACATACACGCAGGCTTTTGTATATATTATACCATACTGCCACACTAACATTAAAAATTAACATAAATTAATGAAGACAATATACTTCCATAGTATCAAGTCTTTAAACACTGTAGACTCCAGGGAGATGGAAATGGACTTCAGTTGTTGCTGAAACATCTCTAATATATTGAATTCCACTCTGCAGAGATAATGGCCATGTCCACATGACAAACTGGAAAATTCAGTATTACATTAGAACAGCTTTGTCTTATTGGACTTTTACTATTTGCCAGTAGCTTTACAGATGTTATCTCTTCCCATTTCACAGTAAGTGGGAGAGGTGGGTATTTTTATTCCCATTTCCTAGGTGAGGAAATGGAGGCACCAAGAAAATAAATACGGTGCACAGTATCATCCAGAAAGAAAAGGAACTAAGATCCTGGGGTTCAGGACGGTCTGGATCCAAACCCTTTTACACAATGATATGCCCTCAATCAAACTTTGAGAACTCAAAAAAATCTTTGAGACATGAACATACAGTAATAATGCCAACAGAGAAAGGAGGCCAATTCGGATTCTCTGAAAAATTTCCCCTGTCTGAAGTACCACATTACTTGATCTTGGGAGCAGAGGTGTCTGCAGAAATGGAACATTCTTGTGAAAACTCAGGCTTGGGCTTGCAGTACTCTTAGCCTCCCTCACTGTGGCATCCAAGATGAAAAGCCTGTCCAGAAGAAAGTGGATAGGTGTGGGACTGCTGGGGCTCACAAAGATGCTATTTACTATGTGTATTAAGAAGCCAGTCATTCCAACAAAAGATTCTAATTTTACTGTTTAATTAGCCAGAATCTTCCACAATTTTTTTTTTTTTTTTTACCTTCTCTGAAGAATATAGCCCTTGAAAACATGCAGGAACATTTTCCTCAGTAATGAAGGGAATTTACAAATAACTATTGGAAGGGTCTGCTTCATTTTCCTGAAGGAGCTTATTCCCTAGAAAAAGTTGGATTCAACTGGAGACCTGGAGAGGAGTACATCATAAGAAAAAAGTTGCTGCAGCTTTTTTCAAAAGATCCATTAGTAGAAAACATGATTTTTCTGTAGGTTGATTCAATTAAATTCTATCAGCCATACTTCTTGACATGGAATTTGTTTCAAAAAGGTATACTAAACCTATTGTTCTTTTCTAATAGATAGTCAAAAGGAAACAGACATGAATTCATTTGAAAATAGGTTTGGACAAATAAATGGCAGAAGTAATTCTGGTTACTTGATCTGAGTTACAAAAAATGGCGTTCTCCTATTGATAAACAGAAAATGCAGAATTGACCAATATCCAAAGCAGACAGCTTTCATGGGACTATGCTCATTGTCAACAAATGTTGGGAAAAGGTCAATGGTTAATTAAATAATCCATCACCTCAGGATAGAGAGTAGTTCTCAACTCTGACAATCAGTGACAGGAATATTAAAAGGTCAAGAAATGAGTTACAATATATTCTGTTTTGTTATTATGTATTATAAAGATGTGATTCTATTAAAGAAGTAGAGGGTAGAAAAGGTTCATATCCTACTAGAAACATGCTTCCTAAACAAATACATTTTGGATCATTTACTGATATGAATACTGTGAATTCTCCTGGAGCCAGAGGCTTCTTTGAATTTTTGTACTTTTTGAAAAAAAATGTTTTTTATAGAGAGTGTTTTGTCTCAATACTTGAAAAAGTACGTGAGGTGTAGTGGGGGTCGGGAGAAAAGCTTCTTTTTTGAGAATTACTTTCACTGGGGCTTGGTAATTTCAAACCGTTATTTGCTTTGTAAAAGAACATCTTTGCAAACGTGGTAGCTTTTAACTGCGGACTGCACTTTCTTCCGATGCTGGATAACTCAGTCACTCTCAGAGACTAGTAACATCTCCAATTTCTTTACATCAAGTCCAGAAAAACCCTTTTGTAAGTTAAAAGTGCTACACAAACCTGATATATCGATTTGACCTAATTTTCTTTTGCCAGGATTGACTTCCTCATTATCCTTTCCAGACATTCGTTGTTCTTGTTGTTTTACAATGGGAATTATTATTTAATTTGGGCTGCCTTATCTAGCAAAATTTCTTTCTCCATTATCCTCCCTTATTCCTTCTTCCTGCCCCAGAGTGCCATTGATTCATTCCGAGTTTTCAAGCTTCAAGTGTAAGCATTTCTTTTTTCTGTGCTGTAGGTTGACTGAACGAGAGCCTACTCATTTTCGTCTTTCCACCAGCCTTTCTCCTTTACCTCTTGTGGCCAAAATGTGGAACACAGACAACTAAAAGAGGTACCCCAGAATAACTACTTTCCAGGAAGCCATAAATCATGTGTGATTAAAGTAATTGGCAACAATAGAAAGAAAACATGTTCCTGTGCTTTGGCTCTTTAGTTTTGCATGTGAGAGGAAACTGGTCACCAGTTGAGATCACCGCAGGTTGAGGAGAGATAATGCTTTATTTGAATGAAAAATGAAGCCTCTTACTTGTCCCTTGAGAAAGTGGGTCTTGTCGAGTAATGGTCTGTGGCCATGTCACTCTGCTGAAATGTTCATTTATATGGCTTCTACATGAGGGGTGCTTCGCCAGGGACTTTGACCCATGACTGTGCATGGCTTTACCCCCTTGCTGTCTGGGTGAGTGCTGCTGTTTCAAATATGGGCAAGTGTTATAAGATTATTTTATCTCTTACTGTAAAGCATTTTGAGAGACTTTGTATGAGAGGCAATATAAAAATAAATTGAATTGAACTATGGCTTCACCTCCCCAATTTTTAGTGCTGAAACCTTTAGAGCAAAAAGTGCAGTGCTGGGACAAAGGACAAGATTAAGACGATGTCAGGAAAATGGTCAGCTCTGGAGAGCCCTGGCCCTCCAGGAGGGGTGTGTGTGTGTGTGTGGTGTGTGTTAGTTGTTGTCACATTTGCCTATGTGTTAGTTTAAACCCTTTCCACAACTGTGATAAATCATATTTGTGTCCTTAAGTTAGTTATTCGGAGTCATAAGATATCCAGAATCTACTTCCAGTTAATGCATTTCTATGAAGACAAGAAGACTTCTTAATTACACAAATATCTCTTTTACATAACATATCACTGTGCATTAAAAGCCCCCTGGTTAGTCTCCGAAAGGCGGAGGTCTGAACCATATCATATTACTTTCAGAATCCACAACTGCAATAATTTTTCTTTTAAAATAAAATAATCTTGGCTTAGGGTAATAGGTTTTTCCTGTAGAAATGTGATTTTGTGTTTTATGACACTGCATCAATACATTATTTTAATAAATGGCTCTTGGTTCACCAGAAGTGCTGTATTTTGACAATATCAGCCAACCTTTTCATTTGTTTAAGCAGGAAAAGTAGGGTGCCAAAATAAAGCTACTCCAGAAGAACATCTCAAGAATGTTTATGAAAACTTGGTTACAGCTACATTTATTAGAGTTAAAGCATAGTACTAATTTGTCATGCAGAATTCCAGGGAAGTGAGTAAATTCTGTATTTCTCTAAATGCCAGTGTTTCATATTTTGAGGTAACAATTTGCTTGTAAATACGAAACTAGCAACATAGACTATAATGTGACAAAAGGTATCAGAGATTTGTCATTATCTGGCAATAGTTATTGGATATATTTGCTGCCACGCTATGGCATTTCTCATAAAAGTAAGTTGGGGAATGAAAAGATTTATCACACCAGGCTCTCTGACAATGGGCCAGAATTTTTAATGAATTAGATGATTTACTAGAGGTTAGAAACGGCCACCCACTCCCTGTCTTCACAACACGGAGATTTCCTTAGCACACCTCATTCTTATCTCCATCAAGGCTCTCTGAGACTGTTTATGGATAAGCAGTTCAGTCCATGGAAGATCAGACTTTTTTCAGAGTTGTGACCACACTATTAAGTTATCAAAATACAGAGAGCAAATCTCTTCCAGGACCCAGAATCTTTCTTGCTTATAAGGTTGCAGAGAGCTCTCCTCTGTAGATTTGTTGTTTATGACTCCTTTTTATCTCAAGCTCTCAACAATATTTTTGCATAGTGAGTAGATTATCCCAGGTATCCTGGGGATAAGTAGAAATATTATTGTCTCCTGGCAGTACATGGTGCCTCTGGGGCCTGAAAAAATGAATACCCCTTCAAAGGTGCTTATTATCTTAGGATGGCACAGAGACACTCATGGTCACTCATTTTTGTGTTTATTCTTTGTGGGACAGTGTGCTCTGGTTCAGAAGGGCCACTTTCCTAATCCAGAGTTAAGATAACAGAAATATATATATAATATATGCACACAAGAATGCATATATTGGCATTTCTCTTTCAAATGTTTCATTTCATAGAAAATACAGTTGTACCTAGTAATTTATATGCAGAAGTAGGAACAGATCTCAGGAACAAGACAGGAGGGAGAGATGTATTTTGCAATTTATCAAGTTACAGGTCCTAATACCATATTTTTACTTCTGCCCTGCAGTAGACTGAATGTTTGTATCTCCCCCAGAATTCGTATGTCAAAACCCTAATCTCCAGTGTGATGGTATTAGGAGGTGGGGCCTTTGGAAAGTAATTAGGTCATGAGGGTGGAGCCCTCATGAACAGGATTAGTGGCCTTATAAGAAGAGGCATGAGAGAGATGATGTCTCTCTCCACCCTGTGAAGACATAGTGAGAAGGCAATCATTTACAAATCAGGAAGAGGGCTCTCACCAGAACCTGACTGTGCTGGCACTCTGATGTTGGACTTCCAGCTTCCATACACTCAGAAATAAATTTTTGTTATTTAAACAACCCAGTTTATGGTATGTCATAGTAGTTGAACTGACTGCTTCCCTCCACCTCCACAATTGTACATATTTTCCATTTAGACCATGGCTCCATTTCTTTTTTTTAAATTTTAATTTTTAAAAAAAATTAAGTATAGTTGATTTACAATGTTGTGTTAGTTTCAGGTGTACAGCAAAGTAATTCAGTTACATATATACATATATATGCATACATACACACACACACCTATATATTCTTTTTCAGATTCTTTTCCATTATAGGTTATTACAAGATATTAAACATAGTTCCCTGTGCCATACAGTAGGTCCTTGTTGTTTATCTGTTTTATATATAGTATTGTGTATATGTTAATCCTAAAGTCCTAATTTATCCCTCCCACCCCTTTCCCCTTCAGTAACTAAGTTTGTTTTTCATGTCTGTGAGTCTGTTTTGTAAATAAGTTCATTGGTATTATATTTTTAGATTCAACATATAAGTGGAACTTCATGATATTTGTCTTTGTCTGACTTACTTTACTTAGTATGATAATCTCTAGGTCCATCCATGTTGCTGCAAATGGCATTATTCCATTCTTTTTTATGGCTGAGTAATATTCCATTATATTTATATATATACGACATCTTCTTTATCTATTCATCTGTTGACGGGCATTTAGTTTGCTTCCATGTCTTGGCTTTGGTAAATAGTGCTGCTATGAACATTGGGGTGCATGTATCTGTTTGAATTAGAGTTTTCGTCTTTTCTGGGTATATACGCAGGAGTGGGATTGCTAGATCATATGGTAACTATACATTTAGTTTTTTAAGGACGATTACTCCATTTCTAAATGGATTAATCAGCAGCTAACATTACAGCCTGGGGCTTTACTGTATCACCTTTGTTCTCTTTTTCCCTCTGCTATACTTATGCAATGTCTCTGCAGCTACTGTGCATACATTCGCTGTGTACCAGGACACAAGATCATTTACTTTTGTTCAAATATGCCTAGTGTTTTCATGACTGTAGGCCTCCATTCATGCTGATCTCTAAGACTAAAATCACTTTCACCATCTCTGAGTATTGAAAACCCACTCATCTTCAGTCCTTCCATAATCCAAGTGGCAGAGATTAGCCTCAGTTTTCCATCTGCAAAATGAGGAATATATAGCATTCCCTTTTATCATGATTTTGGCAATCAAGTGAAAATGTTTGATACTCTAGTAAAATGCCCTGGTGTTCTTCAATTAATCACTTCTCTGAGAACCAGGAATATGTTGTACTTAAAACACTCACCATCTTATTATGCATGCATATGGAAATATCTTTTTCTATGCCTGTAGGCCTTGAGGAAATGCTGAACATTATTTATGTCTATATAAATACCTAATACTTATAATACACTGGGGGCTCTAGACTTAATGGGAATTTAATAAATATTTTTTAAAATGGCCTGTCCCATATGTTCAATGTCCCAAATGTTCCAACATACATCTTAGACTATTTAGACCAGTACCAAATTGAACTTGGTATTAGTCCAATTCACCAAGTTTATTCTTGCTGCAATGCACCCATTACAATAAGTGCTCCTAGTTGCTACCTTTGGACATACTCTGTCAAAGAGACATGATATATGAAATACACCAACGTCACTTTTTAGTTCTGCATGACTTTCTTACAGTAACACCGTCCAACTGGCAAGTTGATGAAAGCCTAGAAATGGAACTTCATTTACAGGCTCTCCTGGTGCTTATAGATCATACATTTACTGCTTCATTTGTAGCAGTGTTTGTGCTGGTTTGTCTGTATTTCAGATAGCAATGCCATGAGCAAAATATTCATACTCCGTGGTGTGAGGGATACTTTACTTCAAGTGGCTTCTCCGATGCCAAAGGTACCATTTATGGCACAGAGAATGAAGGAGGCAATTAAAATATGTCACTTTGGTATTGCCACGTGCCACCTGACATAGCATAATGTGACAGGCACACAAAAGAACTGTAAAACGCAAGACTTCTGAAGATGTGGTGGGCTCCTTTATCAGAATTTTAAGACTGGTTAAGATAAACTGTCTTTGCTTATTAATGGAGAGATTTGACACATTCCAGAAGCTGAGCTGTAGAGTCTCACTTTTTTCTCCATATCATTTAAGCATCATCTTTGATATCAACTGACCAGCTAGTGGACTAGGAACAACTTTGCCTTTTCAAAAATCTATATAAAAATGCCTCAAAGTTTTTTGGGTATATTTATATATCCACAACCTATTTTTCCCCCTCAGAGGAAGCTGGCCTCTTCAAAATGTGTACGGAGACACAACTTTTGTATTGGCAGCTTAGTGTCCAGCTCAAAACCACATCCTGCAAGGCGTTGAGCGAGAGACCAGAGAATCCTCATGACGCCATCTTTAGATTGAGATCACATGGCTCTGAATAAGCCTGCTCTAGAGCTAGTAATTTTAGGTTTAAACATTTGCCAAATTGAGTTTCTCCAAACTGCATGTACCTTTCACCTCTGCCAATCAAACACAGAAGTTTAAACTATATGGAAGGAAAAGAGCAGCAAATCCCTCCAAATATCCATTATGCTTATGTTTTGAAGAAAGAAATGGAAAAAAAAAATTTTTTTTTTTAAAGAACGAGGTAAAGTTCACCTCTCAGGCAGGGGCTTTCAAGTTCTCATATGTCTCAATGAAAGCCAACCTAATTAGTATAAATCAGAATTTTGTATTATAGACATTCGAGTATAATGAGTTCTATTATGACAGATTGCAGTAGGTAAGATATATGCTATTCAATGGAAAAAAAATAAATATGATTCATTTCTTCATTAGAGGATGCTTATTTATAGTGCAATATATATCTACCTCCACTTTGACATTAAAGTTTTGATGGTTTTTTAACTATAAAATTTGATATTGTTGTGGCAGCTGCACTATTCAAATGATAGCTGCAGTACAGCTGCTATCAGTGAGGGAGATTTATTGCTTCCCTACATGGATAAGGATATGTGCATATTTACTTTTAGTTTTATTGCCGATGTCCTGTATTTTAATGACACAAGGTGAGATAAAAGAACATTATAATCAAGAAGCCCTGCAAATACAAATGGCATACTTCTTATGAAACTTTGTTTTAACTGTATACAAATTCCCTGTCTTTTCTTTTAGTGAAACAGCCTGAATTGGTAGAGATCTTATACTCCTGCAAGTTCCCTTATGCTTGTTTTTGGCATTTCTTTCACCAAAGACCCTGGATAGGAGAAGAAAGGAAGGGAGGGGAGTAGACAAGATAGGACAAACGAGAAAAGAGAAGAGAGATGAGTGAGTAACGTAAAGTAGTTCAGATAATTTTGTGTGTGTGTGTGTGTGGTAACTAATTCCTGACGGAGGGTGGTTGATTTGAAACTTGGGATTCAACTTCAAACCAGTTTGGAAGCACATAACTTGCTGCTCAATAGACAATAAAGAAAAGGGATTGAAAGTTGAAAAACTTTTTTTCCAACTGATTTTGCCTCTTGTTCTTTTTCTTAATATTGTCTTGAACCAATAACCTAGTGACAGATGGGTAGAATTCAGAGTTCTTGGCAGTTTTGATTAGATCGGATAAGCATTCAGGTCTATTTGGTATTGAAACAGAGTTGGAAATCACATGAAGACAGCCTTTCTCAGAAAAGTCCCATTACTTGGTAGTTTCTGATGGGTTGAAAGTACTGCTAGGAGGGTCTTTGGAGTATTTGGGGATTTCATGATTGATATCAGGCAACACAGAAGTGCCTGATGTGCTTTCAATGGTATTAATGACATTCTTTAAGATAGAGAAAAGTTTTGATGTGTTCTTTCATTATCCCAAATCCTTGAACTTTCCCATATACTCATTTCCTCCTCTCAATTTTTTTTGTTTAGATTTAGAATGCTATTTTAATTATTTAATTAATGCTATTTTAATTATTCCTATTTAAACACTAATAAATCTGTGAAATTAGCAAATTTATGCACCCTACAGCATATGAGATTTAAGGAGACCTGTATTGATCTTTCAGTTACCAGAGAAGTATTTAATAGCTCTCAAAATTTCATCACATACCTATTAGAAAATAAATTGGCAATTCAAAAGTTGTTGAGTAAGTAGACCAGGTTATTTTACCTGTGCTTATAGAAAATGAAAAGATAGATTCCTGCTGTCTCTTTCCTCTTTTTCTCAGTCATCTGGTAGCATTGTTGGTATTTTAAGCTAATTTGATGTTTTAGGTACTCACTTTTGCACTAGAGTCCTACGTGGGGATTGTTCTTTACTCTTTAGCCATATGTAAACCACATTTCCTTTATATATTTATCAGACTGCAACTCCTAAAAAGTTCATAGGTGTCTTTTTAACAAAGTCCAAATTGCTGCCCTTCTGAATTAAACAGACAGTTTTGGTACATGAATTATTGTTCCTGTAATAATTGCTTGCAACTGAATAACACATGGAGACCATCTTCGATAAATATAGAAATAACTGAGTTTGCTAAATAGTCTTTGCATTATTTCATTATAAAGTTATGCCAGTCAATTAACTCCAGCATGTGAACACATTATGCACCAAATACTGAAATGAAAACATGAGGATCTTACGGCCTTGAATGATTTGATACCTGTTTTGTGGGGGATAGTGGGAGGGAGGTACTCACTTACCTCCTTATTTCCTCAGGCATAAATGTCTTGGTTTAAAAATACTTATTAAAAATATGAGTAAAGCTCCAAGATAACTATTTTTTAGTACCAGTCGCCCTACCCTGCATCACTAGCCCCACTTCCCACCATATAACCTGGCAACCAATGACAGATTTTACTCCTAATGGATATTTTACCCAGATCCATTTTAAAGATTATAGACATATGGGTTCTAATTTTCAGGTGTTTTCTAAATATACCTTTAGTGTGTATGTGTGCTTATGGTTATTCAGTTTTCTCGTTGATGTGAAAAAACCTATAAAAATGTAGAATTTCACACATTCCCATTAAGATTTTAATATTAAACATCATAAGTGACAGCACTTATCAGAAGTATGAAATTTTACTTTGAGTTATACAGATGAGAAAACTTCTGGTGAAGAGAAAATCACATGAATAAGATTACAAATAAATTTAAATTATTTTTGTCAAGTGCTTAACCATATTTTATCCTAAAATTAGTCCTGTCACTTGATTAAAAGTAATGACATCTTTGCTTCAGTAAACTTAACATAATAATAATTATTATTATAATAATTTTAAAGTGATAATTTGCTTTTCATTTATTTATTTTAAATTCCCTAGCCTAAAGATGCTGCAGGAACTTAACTGATTGATGGATTGATTTCAGTTTAATTTATGCTTCCTCAGCACACTTGGATTGATCATTTTTGATAGGATCACCTGATCACCAGTTATTTAGTAACTGGAAATTTGAGTAAACTGGCATATATCCAATTTTAAACTTTGAATAAGTTTGTAAATGGTCCCTCTCTAAAGTGGGCAGGTAAAGTTGAAGGATTAAAATTTTTCAAATGCATTTTCATTGAGGATGTGTTGTCCCTTTTCTCATGGAGAAGAATGGCTGCATCATCCTTTGCTTCCAAGTAGTGACTGCATTTGGGGTTGGATGGGTGAGAGGGTGGTGGTATGAAGAAGTAATTAAGAAACCTGGTCCTGTATCGGGAATTCGAAAGCATCCTAGCATGTCATTCCTACAGCAAACCTAGAAAATAGTATGATTGGACATGTTAAGTAACTGAGGAATAGAGAAATTAGGTAAGTTGTATAAGGTCACCCAGCTATATGAGGCACAGTCAAAATGCAGGAGCTGCCAGAATAATCATTGAGACTGTAGACAAACGTTCTCCAATAGATATATGCGAGCCACAGATGCAAGCCTCATATATAATTTTAAGTTTTCTAGTTGCATGCAGAGTAAAAGGAAACAGGTGGAATTAATTACAATAATATATTTTACCAAATGTACCTTTTTTTATTTCAAGATATGATAAAGTTACTATTAATACGTTACATTTTTCTCATACTGTACAAAATTCAGTGTGTATTTTCACTTACAACATGTCTCATTTTGAGCTAGTCACATGTCAAGGGCTCAGTAACTCTGTATGGCTGGGGGTACCATACTGGACAACATAGCATTAGAGTCCTTGAGAAACCAAAAGTGGCACACACAGTATTGTAATTGATTGGCTAGTAATCGTTGTAATGAAAATGGCCAGAAATTCCAGAGAAAATGATCCTCCTGACATAAACATTAATTTAGGGCCATGCAGGGGTGGTTTCGTTAGGGAAGAATATATGTCCTAAGGGAACATGCTACCTTGATAAATAAATTAGAGCACAGAATAGCACAGAGATGTTCAAGTCTGCTAGTTGGTGAAGCTCAAGAGACATGGTTTCCTGGCTTCATAATCTTATTAATTCAATCAACAAAGATTGTTAAGTGCTACTGTTAGGAAGGGATCACTACCCGAGGTGCACAGAAGCCAATACTATGGCACTGGCTTTTGAGAAAAGAAAGACCTTTATTGTGAGGTCCACTGGCAAGGAGACAGGAGGCAGGGCTCAAATTTCTCTCCTATCCAGGGTTCAGGGTGAAATTTAAGGAGTTAGGAGTATTTCATACTTGGAAGCTGACTGGCTGGTCTTCAATCAGTAATTAAGCTACTTGGGCTCCTGAAAGCCAGATTTTTCTTATTGAAGGACTTGCTTTGTAAAGAGCTCTGGTGTCAACATTTCTATTCTTTGAGTTCTGTAGACTGAAGATTCTTGTTCTGAGGTCATCCTGGAGACACATATTCCTATCTTGCTTATGTGTAGTGATGTCTCTGTAAAATAACTCCAGGTTTGATTAATCAACAACCTGTTTTAAAGAAGCAAAACCAGTTTAAAGTGGTCAGTGTTTTACGTGTTATTTCACTACTGTCTCTGAACTGCACTAGGTGTTAGAAAATAAAAACATAAATATGATGTTTGTCTAGCCCATTGTTCCAAGAGGTCTGCCTCCTAGCCTGTGATATGCCAACATATACATTCAAAGAGAGAGAACAAGTTTTTTTAAAACTGGACATCAACAAATATTCAAAGGGACTGAAGGACCATACCAGCTATACCAGCTAGCTCAATGCCAGAGACATTATCTGTGTGTACAAAAGGCAACCAATCTAGCAAAGAAAAGCAGTAAAAAAGTTCATCTAGAAAATGGCCAGCTCCAACTGTTAACATTTGGCCTTCATGGCTGGGAAGATTTTAGAGTCTGCAAAAAGGGATTGGCAGTGAAATAAGTTCACCTAAAAAGAGGATAGAGGATACAGGTGTTTAATGGCAAGTATAATTAATCAGTAGCTCTGCTTATAATTTAACTATATTGGCTTTTAAGTTCTTTTTAAATAATTGCTTTCTTCCATGTGAATTTCCTCACCCAATAAGATGAGAATAATGTGCATCTGCCTCATAAGGCTGCTGTAAAAAATTAATTAAGAACAGGTCTCTGGTATATCATGGCCTGGGTTCAAACCTTGGATCTGCCTCTTACTCTCTGTGTGGTGTGGGATGAGTTACTTACCTTCTCCGTTCCTCAGTTTTATCACTGTGAAAGGAGGTCGATGACCCTTTCACTCACTGGTTTTATTGAAGATTAAATTAATCAATATATGCAAAAAGATTAGAATATTGCCTAGCACCTAATTGCTTAGTGGATATTAGTAATTATTATCGTTATTATTAAAATTACCTGGGGAATTTTAAATAATACACTTTCCAAGACTGTATGTCATAGCTGCTGATTTGGCTTCTTGGGAATCTCTAGTGTTGTGAAGTTCCTCAGTGGGTCTGAGGACCACGGAGTTTGGAAACCACCCTGATGGATGGAGGAAAAGTACGCCAGAGAAGTCAGTCATCCTCAAGGTGAGTTGTCAATCACAACAGCAGTGATTTTGTCTGGGCCCCGCCCTAGCATCACCAGGAAATTTTAAACACCTGGACAGCCCCCAGACCAATTAAATCAGAATCTGGAGGTGGGTTCCAAGCATCAGTATTTCAAAAGCTTCTGAAATGGTAGCAGTGCATAAAGAGGGCCGAGCATCCATGAACTAAGGTATGTTTAACTTCCACATTCTAAATTTTTTTTTTTGGAAAAATGCTTCTAAGGTTTAAGATGATGGCAAATTGACATAAAAAATAGCACATTAAGAAGGGCATTGTGAAAAGGGTACTTAACTGACCCAGTGTTATCTTTCACTGCCCTTTTTTATATGGATGAATAAAGACAGATAGGAGTTAATTGCTCTTCAGTTAGATCCAGGTCAGTCTTTTGTACTGAAGTCTTAGAAGTAGGTTAAACAGGAAGGTATTACTTGCACTACTGTACTTAACCTTGACTTAGGTCATTTAATGCAGTGTTTCCTAAACTTATTTGAGCATCAGAATCACCTAGGAAGCAATTTCAAACATAGATATCTCAGCCTCACCTCAAAAGATTTTTATTTGATGGGTTTAAGATAGGACCCAGGAATTTGAGTTCCTTGAAAGCTTCCCAGATAATCCTTATGATATTATTGTCATTTGCTGTATGTAGTGAATCAAGGTACTAATGGTGGCAAAATAGATGCTGTTAGTAATCAGAAAATGTTGGCTTAATAAAAGAAAACCAGTAGTTAATTGTTTCCCCTCTGGCATACAGTTAGCTAAATAGACCTGCCCAGGCCATGACTTATCTAGAAAATGACTGTTTCCTATCTCCTGTTTGGTAATTGGTATCCAATAGGATCAAATATTATGAACAACTTATTAATGACAGAGAGCCATTTCTAGGCACTTTGTTATATAATTAATTCTCTCCACAGTCTTTCGGGTAAGAAATATTGCCTCCATTTTACAAATTGGGAAACCAAAGCCTCAAATGGTTAAATAATTTAGTTGCAATCATATAACAGGTAAAAGTAATGGGACCTGAATTAGAAGCCAGGTCTATGTAACTTCAAACCTATGCTGATAAAATTAGTGAGCATCAATATCCAACAAATGCCACTCCTAACAAGAAACAGTGGCAGACAAAAATAACCAACCCCTAATGTAAATATTTTGATATGTATTCATTTTAAGACATAAATTAAAAAATAATTTTCCTGTTATGTATGAAGTCCAAGTGGTGAGAAAATAAAGGTTTTTTTAAAAAAAAATTTCTCTAAGCAGTTGGGTTTAAGAGGCTCTGTATACGCATGCTCCTAATTTCATGTGTTTACAATGAATGTGATCATCACAGTCAACCAAGACAGACCTCAGGGATGAAGAATGGCTGACTTCTTTAATAAGGTGTTTCGAATGACTATTAAGTAAGTCCTTAAGGAGCAGCAATTTACACCCTCAAATAAGCTTTGGCGTCAAATTTAGGAAAAAATAGGAGAGAGTTTTCTAAAAGACCCATAATATTTCCATAACCTTAAGGCAATATAGACTGACCTTGCTCTAACAATGAAATCAAGGGGCAAAAGATGCTCCAAGTGATAATGAGAAGGAATGATATTTCAAGTTTTGTTATCTGAAAATACATTTTTTAACTTACTATCTATCATTGCCAGCCTAATATTCAATAGTTCATCTGCTATCTAGGCTTGATCACTTTTGCCAGTGTCTAGCTCACAGTCAGACATCTGGCTGGCTCTCAGTAAATGTCTGTTGGAAGAATGAGTTGATGGGATTTGTGGAATGAAGAGCTTGGAAGTTTGGAACTGAGCCATGAGTTTTCTAATCAGATTCTTTACTCAGCGTAGAGTTTTTTGAGCCTTGCTTCCAAACATCTAGTAGCTCATGGAATGACTACATGCTATTGAAAATTGTTTTAATCCCTCAAAGGAGCAGTTGGTTGGATTCAGGTGTCTATAACTTATGGGTAGGCCTGAAAACACTTTCAATTTAAAAAAGAAAAGTATCTATTATTCTGACTTTTGATAAGAAGTTAAAACATACCTGAAAAAGACACTGCAGTTGGAGCTACTATAAGGAGTTTAAATAGGTATATACATGGCTTTGCATTAGAGCATAGCACTACTGTTTGACAGGCTAAAAAATGAAGAGCAAGTAGCAACAGTGGCATATGATATATTCAAAAAGACTGAAAAATGTATTCTTTGACCAAATGGTGTAAATTAAAGTAAGCTGTCAAATTGACAGCTCAATCATGCCATCTTCACAGTAGCACATACTGTACCACGGTGGAAATTGTTTCAATTTTATAGAGAAATTAAAGATGAGATCTGAGGAAAAATAGCCTGACATGCTTTTTTTGCAATTTTAGAATCATCATTAGTTTCTAGAATCCACTCCAAACATAGCCAGAAGAATAACCATAATAAATCATGATAATTTATATCATAGCTTATTTTGGGGAAGTAGCATCAGATATACTTCATACTACTTAAACTATAATTATTTTCATTAAACTATAAAATTGCTTACAGCAGATTTACTCTAAACACATAAAATCATATCCTTAACAATGAGTGCTACTAGACCACAAGTGTTCACAATAACTGAAGTCAAGTGTAAAATAGCAGTCCTTGATTTATACTTTTTAATTATATATCTTTGTAGACATAATCAATGTACTTTTGTGGGTGTATAATATATTCCTTTTTATTTTGTTGAAACATCCGACAGGCTTATTCGGTCTCCATCCTGTTAATTAAAAAGTAGTATCAAAAGAAACTTATGAAAATGATGTCAGGTGCCTATTAACACAAACTCCCAAATAGTTTGTGTCTGTCAAGAGTACAGATTAATCCAGAAATGAGGGATCTGGGGAAAAAGCGGATGGGTTTTGTGCTTTGCAAAATGGGGAGGTGATAAGAAAGGTGGCTGAATAATTGAAAATTGAGGAGATCTAAATATTGCTCTGCTATGAGTGATATATTCATATAAGATAAGGGAAAAACTAGGATATCGAAAGCAGTACATCTGACATTGTATACCTTCCAATATTCTTGTTGTTACCAAAATATATATTTACCAGTTACCTCTATGGCTTTTTTTTTTTTAACTGCTATCTTTGCCAACCCAAGAAATGTTTGTCTTTGGAAACTTTGTTCCACCCTATGATATCCGGGAATTTCACTTAATAACTGTGGTATGTTTTTTGAGTAGAAGAGAATATGACATTTAATGGTAGGGAAAATGATATTTCTTAGAGAAAAGCTTATCAGTTGGTTCTTTTTGCTGAGAGACCCACTCACTGCCATCTCTCTCTATATATACATATATATATACATACATATATATGCCTTTATGTATATATATATAAATATATATAATTTGGAATCATTCATAATAAATCAGTTCCTTGGTCAAATTGTGTTTCTATTTGAAAACTACTGTCTTGAACACATTTTTTTTGAAGGAATAGAAACAAAATTCAGGAAAAAAATCTGTGTTAATATAACTCAAGTGAATGTGTGAAAATTAAATTTAATGTAGCTTAAATATCACAGGGCAGTGCAACTTTCATCACTAGAGGTGGTGATGAAGAAATCTACAAAAGTTTGAATAAGAAACAACAGTATATTTAAGTAAATTTGGTACTTTTTGGGTAGCAATTGGATGATAGACCTAGCCTTGAAGAGATATTGGCTATTTTGACGTTATAGATTATATTTCACATAATATAATAATAATTCTAGTTTATTGTGTATTATTTTATCTGCCTTATTTAATTTGGATTTGTATCACTTTAAAATGACTGGTTGTATATAATTTAGTCTTGCAAGATACAAAGGATCAGCCTCAATTATGAGTGACTTTCAGATCATATCCATAAAATCAGTTAAAATGCTTAACCCTGTCCCAGATTCTCCAGATAAATTGACTTTCAAAATCAACAATTTAGCGATATTTGAGTATTTTAGTTATAGCTCTCACTTGTAAATTTAAAGATAATTTTTAAAAGGCATTGGTATTGTATCCTTGTATGTAAGATTAATTTATTGTGTATAATTTATAAAATATATGAATAAAATGTTTTCTGCTCTTTCCCTACCCCTCTGGTCTCACCCTCATAGAATAAAGATAATGCTAAATGACTATGACTCTGAGATTAAACTCATGCAAGTCAGACATTTTCAGGCATTTGAGTAAAAACAGAATGCTTTGGTCTAAAATATTTCCAGAAGTACATGGTAATAGACTTATACTAAATCCCTACTATGCATACAAATAATACTGTAGTCACTAGGGGTGAATGATTCACAGCTAGTGAATGGTATCTTTTTATACAGTCACCTCAAAATATATATTAGTTAAAACTTTCTGCAAGTGACAGAAAATGGAATCTAGTCCTGAGGTGCAGTTGGTTTCAAGCTTAGTTTGATACAGGGATTCAAACTAAGTTCTAAGGACTTAGTCTCTCTTAATCCCTTAGCTGGACCCTGCTTCTCTCCATGTTTTGGTTTCATATTCAGGTTCAGTGTCTGTGAGCAAGCTGGCTCTCCAGCCACAGTCTCCCCGCCTCACAACTCCATGTTGGGAGTGGTTGCAAGAGTGCTGAGACTGAGTCCCTCTGACTAGACAAGCTTCAGCCATGTGTTCACCTCTGAACCAATCATGAGGCCATTGAATGGGTGCTTACCTTGCTTAATGCTAGGTCACGTGCCCATTGCTGGATTCCAGCAAAGCGCATCACCAACATCACATGAAGTGCAGTGTCTCCAAATAAATTAGGGAATATTGCTGGAAGAAGAGGAAGCGAATGCTAAGAAAGCACACACGTTAGCATCTGTTTAGGCATTTATGGAATGCTAGCCTTACTCAAGATGTTTCTGGAACTCTTAGTATGGAAAGCGTATGAATCATTCCTTCAAAAATGTCTTATTATTCTATATTTCTAGTACATTTTCTATTGAACAAGATTTTATAAAGTTTAATTAGCCATCTCACTTGCTAGCCCTGCTGTGACTGACTATTGATTAGTTCCAAATAGAAATTGTCTACATAGGAAAAGAGTTTGCTCTTGTTGAGAATATTCAAAAGAATGCACCAGATATTCTCATGTTAATTCCAGAAGCTCAAGTCTGAAAATATTCTGGTAGAATATCAGTATCATTGGCATAAGTGTGTAATATTCCAAGTTGACTGCCTTGAAAGAGTCCACACTAATTTGGAGATAGATAGATAGATAGTCTGGTTTATCTGGGTACAAAATATCCCTCTAGAGAGGTGTGGTTATAAGCGTAAGCTTTGGAGCTTGATTACCTGGGCTTAAATCCCAGGTTAGCCACTGTGTGATCTTGGAAAAGTTATTTAGGCCCCCTCTATCTCAAAATTTTCATATGTAAAATAATAAAAATAAAAATTACAATAATACGTATCTCATTGGATTGTTGGGGATAACTTTGGTCTTGGGCAAACCTCTGCTCATTTCTAGGCTTTAGTTTCTTCACCTGTAACATGTTTTCTTGTAGCAATGAAATTGAATTATTTTATAGGTAATGATGCAATCCATAATAAAACAGGGACCAGAATTGGCTTGGAGTTAATTAAGCAAGACATTCCAGTAGATAAATGTTTGGAACATGGTTTTGAAGTATATCAGGGAAAAAGATTAGTGGAAGAAAAAGAAAATAATAAGAGGGTTTTCCCAGGTGACACTAAGTGAAGGACAGCAGCAGTTGAGGCATAGAGGTAGAATTCATTAAATAACTTGTTTGGGATGGCTACCTTTGTTTTGGTCAGTGTATTGAAACATATTGTGAAATTATAATACAGTTGACCCTTGAACAACATGGGTCCACTTATACGCAGATCTTTTCAATGGCAAACGCTACAGTAGTATGTGATCGGTGATTGGTTGGATCTGAAACGTGGAACCGAGGATATGGAAGAAGCTTGGCTACTGAGGGTGGACTCTAAGTTACGGTGGGATTTCTGACTTCGTGGGGAATGGGCAACCCTAATCCCCGTGTTGTTCACAGGCCAACTGTAGCTGAATAGAGAGAGGCATGAAGGATTCTTTTACTACACAGTATTGAAGGCCTGGCTTAAGATTTTTTAAGCAATAAGTTTCTCTAAATCTGTGAGTAGGGGAATATGTGGTATTTGAGATGATGACAAACATTTTGAAACAATGTACACATAGCAGCTTTTCAAGAAATGTGTGTTGCTTTGAAATTCACTGAACTTAAAAATAGGTACTCCTGGTGGTGGTGGTGGTGTGATGAATTGGGAGATTGGGATTGACATATATACACTAAGATGTATAAAATAGATAATTTATAAGCTGCTGTATAAAAAAATGAATAAATAAATAAAATTCAAACAAACAAACAAAATTGAGCACTGCACCCAGTCCTTTCCAATCTTTTGAGTGACTGGACTTTATCATTAAGCAATCTGGTTTTATTTTTTCCCCAAGAGTTCACAAGTATAGTATCTCTGGGGTTTTTTTCTGTTTGAGAATGTCTCTGTTGTCTTTACACTTGTAGGTCAACTTGGTCTATGACCTATCCCACTCCCGGGGGTACAGTTCCTTGGTGTCCTTGAAACTGCTCCCCCAGTTCACCCCAGAGGCCCAGATAATGGCAAGCCCCGATTCCCCCTGCCTCCTTGAGAACAGGAGGAAGGAGGGAAGGGTTTCTGTTCCTAGGAATGTTTCCTTGACTTTTCCCTGAGTTTGCCTAATCACCACTTAATCAATTCTCTCCGAATTGGAGAGCGAGCTGAAAATATGTTCACTAAAATGTGAACACGAGTCCAAAGGCAGGCAGAATGGCAGAATTGTCACAAGCCTGAGCCCTAGCTCTGGAGTCAGACCACCTGGGTGTGCATTTCAGCTCACTCCCTACCAAGGGGCCCCTACCATTTTTGTGCCATGTGTCCCTTTGGCAGTCTGGTGAAGCCTGAAGACCCCTTTTTCAATGTTTCTAAATGTCTAAAATAAAATACGTAGCATTACAAGGCAGGCCAATTGTATTAAAATTAAGTTATCAAAATATTTTTAAATGTGATGATATAGTAATATACAAACCATGAGATCTAGAAGCACATCTAATAACTATTGTCATTTCAAAGCAGTGATGAGTGTAAGCAATATTTGGAGAAATCTGTGCAGCAATTGTAATGTGATATGAATATACATGTGATTTCTGTTGGTGAAAAAGTCTATGGTACAACAATAATAATGTAGCTCATTGCTTACATTTATGACGAAGAAAGACTAAATGTCAGCTAGAGGTCAATGAAATTAAAAAATCTGGGTTTCTTGTCAGGTTTGAAGATGCCCTGAATTCTATACAGGAACCCATAATGCTACCAGTTCCACAGCCTTGGGCAAAAATTACTTAACTTCTCTCAACCTTAGTTCCCTATCAGCAAAATGGGGGTCACAAGACTGGATAGTATAACTGGTAGCATTAGGGGTCCTTATATAAAGGAAATAGTTCATGTAAATCACCTACTGTAGCTGGCACAGAGAACACTCAATAAATAGCGCCATTATTAAGGATGGTAGACTTTTGAGTACTTACATTTCCTGTTCTTCACTTAAAAGTAATGGATAAATTACGTATTGCTGAAACACTATATGAACATTTGTTATTTTTATAATCATAAAAAAGTTACTTTCAGTTCAGAAATACATAAAGCTAGCAATAAAAAAAAAAAAAAAATAGGTACTCCTGGTTGGATTACTAAGACATCTTGCTTCTCATGTCATTCTCTTGATAAAATGTCATTTTAATCATGTAGACTGGCCTTTACTTTTTTTTTTTTTTTAACATCTTTAGTGGAGTATAATTGCTTTACAATGGTGTGTTAGTTTCTGCTTTATAACAAAGTGAATCAGCTATACATATACATATATCCCCATATCTCCTCTCTTTTGCATCTCCCTCCCACCCTCCCTATCCCACCCCTCTAGGTGGTCACAAAGCACCGAGCTGATCTCCCTGTGCTATGCAGCTGCTTCCCACCAGCTATCGATTTTACATTTGGTAGTGTATATAAGTCCATGGCACTCTCTCACTTCGTGCCAGCTTACCCTTCCCTCTCCCCGTGTCCTCAAGGCCATTCTCTGCGTCTGGATCTTTATTACTGTCCTGCCCCTAGGTTTTTCAGAACCATTTTTTTTTTTAGATTCCATATATATGTGTTGGCATATGGTATTTGTTTTTCTCTTTCTGACTTAATTCACTCTGTATGACAGACTCTAGGTCCATCCACCTCACTACAAATAACTCAATTTCGTTTCTTTTTATGGCTGAGTAATATTCCATTGTATATATGTGCCACATCTTCTTTATCCATTCATCTGTTGATGGACACTTAGGCTGCTTCCATGTCCTGGATATTTTAATTAGAGTTGCAATGAACATTGTGGTACATGACTCTTTTTGAATTATGGTTTTCTCAGGGTATATGCCCAGTAGTGGGATTGCTGGGTTGTATGGTAGTTCTATTTTTAGTTTTTTAAGGAACCTCCACACTGTTCTCCATAGTGGCTGTATCAATTTACATTCCCACCACCAGTGCAAGAGGGTTCCCTTTTCTCCACACCCTCTCCAGCATTTTTTGTTTGTAGATTTTTGATGATGGCCATTCTGAATGGTATGAGGTGATACCTCATTGTAGTTTTGATTTGCATTTCTCTAATGATAAGTGATGTTGAGCATCCTTTCATGTGTTTGTTGGCAATATGTATATCTTCTTTGGAGAAATGTGTTCTTAGGTCTTTGGCCCAGTTTTGGAATGGGTTTGTTTTTTTCATATTGAGCTGCATGAGCTGCTTGTAAATTTCAGAGATTAATCCTATGTCTGTTGCTTCATATGCAAATATTTTCTCTCATTCTGAGGGCTGTCTTGTCGTCTTGTTTCTGTTTTCCTTTGTTGTGCAAAAGCTTTTAAGTTTCATTAGGTCCCATTTGTTTATTTTTGTTTTTATTTCCTTTCTCTAGGAGGTGGGTCAAAAGGGATCTTGCTGTGATTTATGTCATAGAGTGTTCTGCCTATGTTTTCCTCTAAGAGTTTTAGAGTGTCTGGCCTTACATTTAGGTCTTTAATCCATTTTGAGTTTATTTTTGTGTATGGAGTTAGGGAATGTTCTAATTTCATTCTTTTACATGTGGCTGTCCAGTTTTCCCAGTGCCACTTATTGAAGAGGCTGTCTTTTCTCCATTGTATATTCTTGCCTCCTTTATCAAAAATAAGGTGACCATCTGTGCGTGGGTTTACCTCTGCACTTTCTATCCTGTTCCATTGATCTATATTTCTGTTTTTGTGCCAGTACCATCCTGTCTTGATTACTGTAGCTTTGTAGTGTATTCTGAAGTCTGGGAGCTTGATTCCTCCAGCTCCATTTTTCGTTCTCAAGATGGCTTTGGCTATTAGGGGTCTTTTGTGTTTCCATACAAATTGTGAAAGTTTTTGTTCTAGTTCTGTGAAAAATGCCATTGGTAGTTTGATAGGGATTGCACTGAATCTGTAGATTGAGTTGGGTAGTATAGTCATTTTCGCAATGTTGATTTTTCCAATTCAAGAACATGGTATATCTCTCCATCTGTTTGTATCATCTTTAATTTCTTTCATCAGTGTCTTTCAGATTTTTCATCATTAGTGTATAGGAATGCAAGAGATTACTATGCATTAATTTTGTATCCTGCTACTTTACTGAACTCACTGATTAGCTCTAGTAGTTTTCTGGTAGCATCTTTAGGATTTTCTATATATAGTATCATGTCATCTGCAAACAGTGACAGCTTTATTTCTTCTTTTCCTATTTGGATTCCTTTTATTTCTTTTTCCTCTCTGATTGCTGAGGGTAAAAACTCCAAAACTCTGTTGAATAATAGTGGTGAGAGTGGGCAACCTTGTCTTGTTCCTGATCTTAGAGGAAATGGTTTCAGTTTTTCACCATTGAGAACGATGTTGGCTGTGGGTTTGTCACATATGGCCTTTATTATGTTCAGATAAGTTCCCTCTATGCCTACATTCTGGAGGGTTTTTATCATAAATGGGTGTTGGATTTTGTCAAAAGCTTGTTCTGCATCTATTGAGATGATCATATGGTTTTTCTCCTTCAGTTTCTTATATGGTGTATCACATTGATTAATTTGCATATATTGAAGAATTCTTGCATTCCTGGGATAAACCCCACTTGATCATGATGTATGATCCTTTTAATGTGCTGGTGGATTCTGTTTGCTAGTATTTTGTTGAGGAATTTTGCAACTATGTTCATCAGTGTTATTGGCCTGTAGTTCTCTTTTTTGTGATATCTTTGTCTGGTTTTGGTATCAGGGTGATGGTGGCCTCATAGAATGAGTTTGGGAGTGTTCCTCCCTCTGCTATATTTTGGAAGAGTTTGAGAAGGATAGGTGTTAGCTCTTCTCTAAATATTTGGTAGAATTCGCCTGTGAAGCCATCTGGTCCTGGGCTTCTGTTTGTTGGCAGATTTTTAATCACAGTCTCAATTTCAGTGCTTGTGATTGGTCTGTTTATATTTTCTATTTCTTCCTGGTTCAGTCTCGGAAGGTTGTGCTTTTCTAAGAATTTGTCCATTTCTTCCAGGTTGTCCATTTTATTGGCATATAGTTGCTTGTAGTAATCTCTCATGATCCGTTGTATTTCTGCAGTGTCAGTTGTTCCTTCTCCTTTTTCGTTTCTAATTCTATTGATTTGAGTCTTCTCCCTTTTTTTCTTGATGAGTCTGGCTAATGGTTTATCAATTTTTTTTTCTCTTCTCAAAGAACCAGCTTTTAGTTTTATTGATCTTTGCTATTGTTTCCTTCATTTCTTTTTCATTTATTTCTGATGTGATCTTTAGATTCCTTTCCTTCAGCTAACTTTGGGTTTTTTTTGGTTCTTCTTTCTCTAATTGCTTTATGTGTAAGGTTAGGTTGTTTATTTGAGATGTTTCTTGTTTCTTGAGGTAGGATTGTATTGCTCTAAACTTCCCTCTTAGAACTGCTTTTGCTGCATCCCATAGGTTTTGCATCGTCGTGTTCTCATTGTCATTTGTTTCTAGGTATTTTTTGATCTCCTCTTTGATTTCTTCAGTGATCTCTTGATTATTAGTAGTGTATTGTTTAGCCTCCATGTGTTTGTATATTTTTACAGTTGTTTTCCTCTAATTGATATCTAGTCTCATAGCGTTGTGGTCCGAAAAGATACTTGCTACGATTTCAGTCTTCTTAAATTTACCAAGGATTGATTTGTGACCCAAGTTTTGATCTATCCTGGAGAATGTTCCATGAGCACTTGAGAAGAAAGTATATTCTGTTGTTTTTGGATGGAATGTCCTGTACATATCAATTAAGTGCATCTTGTTTACTGTGTCATTTAAAGCTTGTGTTTCCTTATTTATTTTCATTTGGGATGATCTGTCCATTGGTGAAAGTGAGGTGTTAAAGTCCCCTACTATGATTGTGTTGCTGTCGATTTCCCCTTTTATGGCTGTTAGCATTTGCCTTATGTATTGATGTGCTCCTATGTTGGGTGCATAAATATTTACAGTTGTTATATCTTCTTCTTGGATTGATCCCTTGATCATTATGCAGTGTCCTTGTTTGTGTCTTGTAATAGTCTTTATTTTAAAGTGTATTTTTTCTGATATGAGAATTTCTCCTCCAGCTTTTTTAAAATTTCCATTTGCATGGAATATCTTTTTCCATCCCCTTTCAGTCTGTATGTGTCCCTAGGTCTGAAGTGGGTCTCTTGTAGATAGCATTTATACGGGTCTTGTTTTTGTATCCATTCAGCCAGTCTATGTCTTTTGGTTGGAGCATTTAATCCATGTACATTTAAGGTAATTATCGATATGTGTGTTCCTCTTACCATGTTCTTAATTGTTTTGAGTTTGTTATTGTAGGTCTTTTCCTTCTCTTGTGTTTCCTACCTAGAGAAGTTCCTTTAGCATTTGTTGTAAAGCTGGTTTGGTGGTGCTGAATTCTCTTAGCTTTTGCTTGTCTGTAAAGGTTTTAATATCTCTGTCAAATCTGAATGAGATCCTTGCTGGGTAGAGTAATCTTGGTTGTAGGTTTTTCCCTTTCATCACTTTAAATATGTTCTGCCACTCCCTTCTGTCTTGCCGAGTTTCTGCTGAAAGATCAGCTGTTAACCTATGGGGATTCCCTTGTATGTTATTTGTTGCTTTTCCCTTGCTGCTTTTTTTTTTTTTTTTAAAGTAAGTGGTACCTTATTTTGTTTTATTTATTTATTTATTTATTTATTTATTTATTTATTTTTGGCTGTGTTGGGTCTTCGTTTCTGTGCGAGGGCTTTCTCTAGTTGTGGCAAGCGCGGGCCACTCTTCATCGTGGTGTGCGGGCCTCCCACTATCGCGGCCTCTCTTGTTGTGGAGCACAGGCTCTAGACGCGCAGGCTCAGTAGTTGTGGCTCATGGGCCTAGTTGCTTCATGGCACGTGGGATCCTCCCAGATCAGGGCTCGAACCCGTGTCCCCTGCATTGGCAGGCAGATTCTCAACCACTGCGCCGCCAGGGAAGCCCCTCCCTTGCTGCTTTTAATACTTCTTCTTTGTATTTAATTTTTGATAGTTTGATTAATATGTGTCTTGGTGTGTTTCTCCTTGGATTTATCCTGTATGGGACTCTCTGTGCTTCCTGGAGTTGATTGACTATTTCTTTTCCCATGTTAGAGTAGTTTTCAACTATAATCTCTTCAAATATTTCCTTAGTCCCTTTCTTTTTCTCTTCTTCTTTTGGGTCCCCTATAATTCAAATGTTGGTGCATTTAATGTTGTCCCAGAGGTCTCTGAGACTGTCCTCAATTCTTTTCATTCTTTTTTCTTTATTCTGCTCTGCAGTAGTTATTTCCACTATTTTATCTTCCAGGTCACTTATCCATTCTTCTGCCTCAGTTATCCTGCTATTGGTTCCTTCTAGAGAATTTTTATTTCATTGATTGTGTTGTTCATCATTGTTTGCTTTTTAGTTCTTCTACGTCCTTGTTAAATGTTTCTTGTATTTTCTCCATTCTATTTCCAAGATTTTGGATCATCTTTACTGTCATTACTCTGAATTCTTTTTCAGGTAGACTGCCTATTTCTTCTTCATTTGTTTGGTCTGGTGGGTTTTTACCTTGATCCTTCATCTGCTGTGTGTGTCTCTGTCTTCTCATTTTGTTTAACTTACTGTGTTTGGGATCTCCTTTTTGCAGGGTGCAAGTTCGTAGTTCCCGTTGTTTTTGGTGTCTGCCCCCAGTGGGTAAGGTTGGCTCAGTGGGTTGTATAGGCTTCCTGGTGGAGGTGACTGGTGCCTCTGTTCTGGTGGATGAGGCTGGATCTTGTATTTCTGGTTGGCAGGACCACGTCTGGTTGTGTGTTTTGGGGTGTCTGTAACCTTATTATGATTTTAGGCAGCCTCTCTGCTAATGGGTGGAGTTGTGTTCCTGTCTTGCTAGTTGTTTGTCATAGGGTGTCCAGCACTGTAGCTTGCTGGTCCTTGAGTGAAGCTGGGTATTAGCATTGAGATGGAGATCTCTGGGAGAGCTTTTGCCGTTTGATATTACAGGCAGCCGGGAAGTCTCTGGTGGACCAATGTCCTGAACTCATTTTTCCCACCTCAGAGGCACAGGCCTGACCTCTGGCTGGAACACCAAGACCCTGTCAGCCACATGGCTCAGAAGAAAAGAGAGGAAAAAAGAAAGAAAGAAAATAAATAAATAAAATAAAATAACTTAAATAAAAAATTTAAAAAATTATTAAAATTATAAAGTAATAAAAAAGAGGAGAAAAAAAACCAAAGGAAGAAAGAAAGAAGAGAGCAACAAAACAAAACAAAAGATCCACCAATGATAACCAGCAGTAAGAACTATACTAAAAACAAAAAACAAAGAAAAAACGGACAGACAGAGCCCTAGGACAAATGGTAAAAGCAAAGCTAAACAGACAAAATCACACAAAGACGCATACACCTACACACTCACAAAAAGAGAAATAGGAAAAGAGTGTATATATATATATATATATATATATATATATATATATATATATATATATATAAAAGGAAGAGAGAAACCAAATCAATAGACATCTACCAATGATAATAAACTCTAAATACTAAACTAAGATAAACATATAACCAAAAACAAATTAGATGCAGAAAGCAAACCCCAAGTCTAAAGTTGCTCCCAAAGTGCACCGCCTCAATTTTGGGATGATTCGTTGTCTATTCAGGTATTCCAAAGGTGCAGGGTACATCAAGTTGATCGTGGAGATTTAATCTGCTGCTCCTGGGGCTGCTGGGAGAAATTTCCCTTTCTCTTCTGTGTTCGCACAGCTCCTGGTGTTCATCTTTGGATTTGGACCCGCCTCTGCGTGTATGTCACCTGAAGGCATGTGTTCTTCGTTCAGACAGGACGGGGTTAAAGGAGCAGCTGATTCGGGGGCTCTGGCTCACTCAGGTCCAGGGGAGGGAGGGGTATGGATTGTGGGCTGAGCCTGCGGCAGCAGAGGCTAGCATGATGTTGCACCAGCCTTAGGCGCGCTGTGTTTTCTCCCGGGGGAGTTGTCCCTGGATCACGGGACCCTGGCAGTGGCAGGCTGCACAGGTTCCTGGGAGGGGAGGTGTGGATAGTGACCTGTGCTTGCACACTGGCTTCTTGGTGGCTGTAGCAGCAGCCTTAGCATCTCATGCCCGTGTCTGGGGTCCGCGCTGATAGCCACGGCTCGTGCCCATCTCTGGAGCTCATTTAGGCGGTGCTCTGAATCCCCTCTCCTCGTGCACCCCGAAACAATGGTCTCTTGCCTCTTTGGCAGTTCCAGACGTTTCCCTGGACTCCCTCCCAGCTATCTGTGGTGCACTAACCCCCTTCAGGCTGTGTTCATGCAGCCAACCCCAGTCCTCTCCCTGGGATCTGTCCTCCGAAACCCGAGCCTCAGCTCCCAGCCCCCGCCCATCCCAGCGGGTGAGCAGACAAGCTTCTCAGTCTGGTGAGTGTTGGTTGGCACCGATCCTCTGGGCGGGAATCTCTCTGCTTTGCCCTCTGCACCACTATTGCTGTGCTCTCCTCCGTGTCTCTGAAGCTTTCTCCCCACCACCCCCCATCCCCACCAGTGAAGGGGCTTCCTAGTGTGTGGAAACTTTTCCTCTTTCACAGCTCCCTCCCAGAGGTGCAGGTCCTGTCCCTATTCTTTTGTCTCTGTTTTTTCTTTTTTCTTTTGCCCTACCCAGGTACATGGGGAGTTTCTTGCCTTTTGGGAAGTCTGAGGTCTTCTGCCAGCGTTCAATAGGTGTTCTGTAGGAGTTGTTCCACATGTAGACGTATTTCTGATGTATTTATGGAGAGGAAGGTGATCTCCACATCTTACTTCTCCGCCATCTTGAAGGTCTCTCCTGCCTTTACTTTTTAAAAGTTGTCTATCTTCCATACTGAAGCAGAATTTTAGGAGGCACGTGTACTTCTTTTGCAGTTTTTATTATACTGTTATTCTCTTTACTGTATTCCCTTTTAGAGGAAGTTTCCTATTAGAGAGGAGCTAACTTAGACATAATTTACTTCTCAATAAGCCTTGGTATAATAACTGCTCAGTAAATATCTGTATAATTAAGGATACCTCTTATTATACTTTGCCCCCATCTAGGACTCTCAAGAGATGAAGTTACTTCTAATTTAACTGAGGTTATTCCTTGAATACTAACTTTCCTATAGTGCACATATATTTTTCAGACCCCTTTTGTTTGTTTTTTTTCATCCTTTCTCAAAAAAGTAGGTGAACATTACTCCTTCTTATGTTAATTTCCCTATTAGTCTTGTTCCCTGTTCATATCATATGATATCTATGAATTTGGAGTCCACCTTCTGCTTTCTTTACCATCACCTGTTAAAGATCACCACTCCTAAGGAAAACCAAACATTTATATATGGCATTAATGGTAAGTACAGTTAAGACCATAATTGTATGAGACAGATAACTGAAAATAGAGACTAATTTACAGCATAATTTTAAGCAATTGATAGGATATAAAATGGAAAAGCTATTTCCTTTGAGCATAGGGCTGAAGATAATGTAGAGAAGTTTAAGAGGTTTGGAGAATTTAGCCATAGTATACTACTGGGTCTGTCGTGTAAAATATTTATGTACTCATTACATGAACAGGGAGAGGTAGATGATACTACAATAACAAATAGCCCCCACATGTCAGGAGCTTAAAACAACAAGGTTTCTTACTCTTTTGTGCTGAATATGAATTACAAGGTGGTTAGAATCTCTCCTTTGTGGCCCTCACTCTCTTTTTAGTCAGTTTGGGCTGCTATAACAAAAATACCATAGACTGGGTGGCTTAAACAGCAAACATTTGTTTCTCACAGTTCTGGAGGCTGGGAAGTCTAAGATCAAGATATTGATAGACTCAGTGCCCTGTGAGAACCTGCCTCCTTTTTCATAGACTGCAGTCTTATTGCTGTGCCCTAACATGGCAAGGGAGCTCTCTGGGGTCTCTTTTATAAGGGCACTAATCCCATTCATGAGGGCTCTACTTTCATGACCTAATCATCACCCTAGAAACCCACTGCCAGATACCATGACATTGGGGATTAGGTTTCAAAATACGAATTTTAGAGGCATACACACTTTCAGTCTATAGCACCAGGATAAGAAAGCACTGCGGAACACTCCAGTTATTGTGGCAGAAACACAGAGAGCACATCGTATATTATGCACTGGCTTTTAAAGCTTCCACATGTCACTTCCATCCACACTTTTTACTTTATTATTTTCTTTAAGGCTATTTTTAGGTTCACAGAAAAATTGAAAGGAAGGTACAGAGATTTACCGTATAGTCCCTGCTCCATACATGAATAACCTCCCCCATTACCAGCATCCTCCACCAGAGTGGTACATATGTTACAACTGATCAACTTATATTGATACATCATAATCACCCAAAGTCCATGTTTACATTATAGTTCACTCTTGGTGTTGTACATTCTATGAGTTTGAACAAATGCTTAATGAAAAATATCCATCATTATAGTATCTCACAGAATATTTTCACTTCCGTAAAAATCTTCTGTACTCCACCTGTTCATCCTTCCTCCTCTAGCCCCTGGCAGCCACTGATCTTTTTACTGTCTCCATAGTTTTGCCTTTTTCAGAATGTCATATAGTTGGAAGCATACAGTGTGTATCCTTTTCAGACTGGCTTCTCTCACTTAACAGTGTGCATTTAAGATTCCTCCATGTCTTTTCATGGCTTGATAGCTCATTTTTTATGGTACTGCATAATATTCCATTGTCTGGATGTACCATAGTTTATAAATCCATTCACCTACTGAAGGACATCTTGGTTTCTTCCAAGCTTTGACAATTATGGGTAATACTTCTATAAACATCCGTGTGCATGTTTTTTTATGGACATAAGTTTTCAGCTCCTTTGGGTAACCACCAAAGAGTGCACTTGCTGGACCATAAGGTAAGAGTATGTTTAGTTTTATAAGAAACTGCCAAACTGTCTTCCAAAGTGGCTGTACCATTTTGCATTCCCAATAAAAATGAAAGTTCCTCTAGCTCCATGTCCTTGACAGCATTTGGTGTCCTCAGTATTCTAGATTTAGGCCATTCTAATAGGTTTGTAGTTGAATCTTATTGATGTTTTAACGTTTCTTTCTCTGATGACATATGATGTGGTATCTCTTACTCGCCACATACTTTTTTTCACGTGATTGTTTTCCATCTGCAAATCTTCTTTGGTGAGGTGTCTGCTATAGTTTTTGGCCAATTTTATAACTGGGAGGTTGTTTTCTTATTGTTGACTTCTAGGAGTTCTTTGTATATTTCAGATAACAGTCATTTATCAGATGAGTCCTTTGTAAATATTTTCTCTCAGTCTGCAACTTGTCTTCTCATTCTCTTGATATTCTCTTTCACAGAACAAAAGTTTTACATTTTAAGGAAGTTCAGTTTCCAGCTCATTAATTATTTCTCTTATGGATTGTGCCTTTGATGTCATATCTAAAACATCATCACCATACCCAATGTCATTTAAGTTTTCTTCTATGTTATCTTTTAGGAGTTTTATAGTTTTGTGCTTTACATTTAGGTGTGTGATTCATTTTGAGTTAATTTTTGTGAAGGGTGTAAACTCTGAGTCTAAGTTTTCATTTTTGTTTTCACATGTGGATGTTCAGTTTTCCTCTCACCATTTGTTGAAAAGACTATCTTTGCTTCATTTTATTGCCTTTGTTCTTTTCCCAAAGATTAATTGACTATATTTATATGGGTCTATTTCTAGGCTCTGTATTCTGTTTCACTGACCTATTTATCTATTCTTTCATCAATACCACATTGTCTTGATTACTCTAGCTTTATAGTAAGTCTTAAAATCCTGTAGTGAGAGACTCCAACTTTGTTCCTTCAATATTGTGTTGGCTTTTCTGTGTCCTTTGCCTCTCCATATAAACTTTAAAATGAGGTTATCAACATCCACAAAATAATTTGGTGGGATTTTGTTTGGGGTTGCATTGAATCTATAGAACAATTTTAGAAGAACTGATACATTGATAATATTGAGTCTTATCCATGAACATGAAATATCTCTCCATTTATTGAGTTTTTTAAAAATTTTGTTCTTCTGAGTTTTGTAGATTTCCTCATATAGATCTTGCACATATTTTGTTAGATTTATACTTAAATATTTAAGTTTTTTGAGTGCTAATATAAATGGTATTTTTGTTTTAATTTCAGATTCTATTTGTTCATTGTGTATATAGGAATGTGATCAACTTTTGTGTATTAATCTTATATCCTTCAACCTTGCTATAACCACTTATTAGTTCCAGGAAGGTTTTTTGCTGCTGTTGATTCTTTTAGATTTTCTACATAGATGAGCACATCATCTGTGAACAAAGACATTTTTATTTCTTCCTTTTCAATCTGAATACCATTTATTTTATTTTCTTGTCCTATTACATTAGCTAGAACTTCCAGTACAATGTTGAGAAGGAGTGGTGAGAGGAGACATCCTTGCCTTGTACCTAATCTTAAAGGAAAAACTTTTGAGTTTCTCACCATTAAGTATGATATTAGTTGCTGTACATTTCATAGTACAAAGTAAGTTGTGTGTTTACATCAGTTCCAAGGTGGCAGCAAAGTGCAGTCTTACCTTCTGCCAAGTAAGAGACTGGACATATTTGGTGAAAAGCAAAAATTACTTGTGCATTCATAAGAGAGCAAAATAATTTTTAAACCATTAAAATTATGATTTTTCAACTTTAAGGATCTACATATTTAAGTGAAGCGTGGAAGCCTCAATTTTGTAATGCAAATGTTTGCATTACCTTGATCCAAAAATTTTGTTTCTGTTCCATATCATCTTGAATACAATTCCATCTCCATAGAAACTGGCACCTCCCTGCAGACTTTTTATCACTACCCTCTTACATGAGTATTATTTCAAACAGTGTTAAATGGAATGTCTCCTGCTGCTTCAGAATTTTGTATGAGGAACCAAAGCTGAGAGGAATAGGTGGCAATAAGTGGCCTGCCTCATAATCCAAAAAGGACATAGGCAGCCCACCCTACCCATCCAGCCCATGTAAGCAGATGACTAGGTATTGAAATGTATTGAATGAGTGGTAAGCTGTAGGCACAGAGGGAGAGTGTTTTGGTTTATCTTCTTCTTTTCAGTCTAAACCTGCTGAGAAAGACTATAAGAAAATTGCTCATAGACACTGGAGTATCTATCAAAAAAGGAGACTGACATTTTTCTCTCCTCATGAAAGCTTGCTGAGACCTAGAAGTTCATGAGGCTGATGCTTAGAGTAAAGGAACATTCTTAAGAGAACCTCACATGTATATCATGGAATTTGCTTAACGTTATGCAAACACAGAATTCTGAGTGAGAAATACCCGGAGCATCCGCAACACAGAGCAAGAAGAGATAGCAGCAGCAAGGCAGCCTGCACCATCAGTGTTTTACATGACAAGGATGTGCAAATATTCCATGGATCAAGTGGAGGCCTCAGAGGCCTCCTGTGTCATGGGAACTGCACCCATAAAGAAAGTGTTGGGCAGACAGCCAGGAGCAAGAGGAGAGAGAAAAATGTCAGCCATAGAATGCTTGTCTGTCTTAGGAAACCTCTGGGCAATGGGGGCTCTGCAGAATCCACAAAAAGTGCAAGGATCGGCATTTGAGCAGCTGTCCCTCACACTTTCACCTCACCCCTATTCCCTTGGAGAGACAAACAATGTTGAGATGCAAGGGGAACCCAAAATAGCAAAATAGCAGAGAGAAAAGCAGAGGGGCAGTGAAAGTGCCAAGCAAAGTAAAAAAGAGCTAACTAGCTGTCTTTCCCTATTGTGGGACCCAAGCCACAAACCAAGATTCAGGTAGGTGGAAAGAAATACTTTAATTTGGATATGAAATTAATATTTTGATCTAGACTAGATTTTAAATACTGAGAGGGATCAGGTGTCTGTGGGATTGGTCTTCAAAGGACAGAGAAGGGAAAGGTTATAGACTATGGTGAGATGGAGTGGTCGATGGGAAAAATAAAGAACTTTCTCACTGAGACAGTTCCTGAATACATGTATCTATTTCTTATGTCATTCTCTCTTCCACAATATTTGAAGAACATGGTGCTAGGCTGAGGGACTGAAGGATTTGGGCTTGGCATAAATAGGGACTGGACTGGCCTACAGGAAGAGGAACCCAGATGCAAGGTGATCTGACAGACAATGTCCATGTGTGCCATGTGTGGAACTAAAATTGAAAGCCTGGCAGGCAGTGCAGGTGAGGTGTCAAACCAAAGGGGAGAAAGACAGAGCCTAAACAGAGAGCAATAAGATGAGAAATGGGAGCACCAGATCTGGCAGAGGTTTCAAAGTGAAGATGGGAAATGAGACATCGAGAAGATTTTGGTTACTGGCACATTGTGTAGGCACATTTTACACTGAGTTCAGTAGCCTTACCCGTCAAGATTGGGCAAGCAGCTTGGATACCACCAGGAAAATCCTCTGTTTCTGGCATTGAAATTCTACCCATTCCTCTGGGACAGCTATAAAGCTGCCACCTCCACAAATACGTTTGCCTGCCTCGTCCCATATTTCCTGGCTGGAAATTATCTCTTTTCCCTTGGCCTCCAATAACATGTTGATATTTATACTTACATAATCATGTCCCTATGTTTCCCATGTTCCATGGACAGTCAGGAGGGTTAGCAGTTATTTATACACAGGAAGTATTTAGGAAGTATTTGCTGGGTTAATATTACTGTGAAAATAGAATTCACAATTTAGAATAATTTTGAGCCTCATTTTTTAAACTGCAAAGAAGTTGCAGACGAAGTCAACATCAATAAGTCGTATTTATTAAGCAATCACATTTACATATTGATGTGATAAGCAGCATGCCAAATAAGTTAAATAAATTGTTCCCAATTCTCTGAGAGCAACTTGTAACCTTACGATTTTGTGAGGTCCAGAAATGGATTGACTAGAAATACATGTGGAATGCTGTGAAGTCAAGAAAATAATTTACAAGAGGAGAAAGAATGTTCGACAGTGTCCAACAATTAGCAAAAGATAAGATGATAGGTAGTAATACAATTTAGTTGTGGGGTAACAGAATAAGAAATTATCATTTTTTCCTTTGAGCTACCACAAAACAGGCAGCACTGAACTTGCAGGCAGAAGACATACTAATCTTTTTCATATTCTAAATTTGTTCTTGCAAGTCACTTACATTGTTAAGTTTTCTTTTTTTTTTTCCTCCTGTAAAATGAGACTATTGAACTAGATGAGTTCAAATCTTTTAGCAGTAAACATCTTTTTTCTGAATAAATTCATGTTCAGAATTGCAATGTAAAAAATAGATAAAACTGGATCTGCTATGGCTGAATGGAGTTTTGAGTCTAGCGGATACTGGGCTGCAGTTTCTGCTTCCCTGCAGCACCTGTAACTGACTCTAGACCTTTACAGATCCACATAATACAAGTAGACCTCTGGTGTGGACCGCCTGTTCCATTTGTCTCTGCATTCAGATTCTATATTTTGCAATGAACATTTCCTTATCTGAATAGAGTAAAATGTACTTTCCAATCAATTTTCTCAGTTAATATTAAGAAAGCAAGAATGAGATTAAGGAAAGTTTAATTCCTGAGCTAAAGATATAGAACCTGAAGCACAGAAAGGTCACGGACACGAGTTGGCACACTCACCATCCTGGATCTGTAAATGTATTTGCTCTTTAGGGCTCACTTTACTTGCTGGAACTTCCTGAAAATTTTGTGAACTTTTCTTTTCCATTTAGTTATATATTTATATAATGGGGAAATCTTGGGACTTTATTGATGTTCTAAAATGGAAACATACCTTATGAGTATATTTGCATACTCAAGGGTTCATATAAGATGTAAGTAGAACAACCAGCATCTATTGGTAGATCTACACTATAGAGGAGAATATGAGTTCTTGTACCAAATATTCTTTAATATTAATATGCTGAATTTGATAATTAATATTTCAAAACATGTCTGGTTATCTGAAAGAAAGAAAAAGAGATAGGTGAAGAAGTCTCATTTGAAAATATGGTCTTATACCTGCATTTGCTCAGGCTCTCAGCCTGGACAATTTTAGAGTAGAAGAGGGATCATGGGTATTAATGTGCTTCCCCCAAAACAACATTTGAAAACTCTTCACTTTTGGTTGACTATCACCAAAAACCATGCTCCTTCCTGCACATTCTTTTTGAAATGGGACATACCCCAACATTATGAAACCAAACACAGAAGAATACTGCTTGTTCTCAAACCAATTGGAGGAGGACAATGTTTAAGTCATCGCAAATATTGTTATAAACAGAACAATGACATTGACAATATCATTTGATCTTTGGGCCAAGGGTGAAATTAATGTTGTATGCTTACTCCAATGGCTGACTGGACGTAAGTTTCCACCACGTGCACTTAAAAGCAGTGGTGTCCTCTCTCACTTCCATTTTACCTTCTGATAAGTGAAAGGACTCTCACAAACAATACTGGCTTCTTGAGGACTAGAAATAGCAGAGGATGTTCAGAAGTTAAAAAATTAGCTTAATTTAGAGATATTTTGTTCTTCCTTGAAAACAAAGAGACAAATACATAAAACCTTCCAACGGTGTCAACATTTTCGGTGGGCAAACATTGCCTTCATTCTCTCCTAATGTCATGCTCCTTCCATGATCGAATAAGTTCTTTCGCATGCCGGGAAAATATATTACAATATGGGTTCTTGGAGATTGGCCAGATACAGCTCTGGCAAATAGTTACTGTTCCCAGTCTGGGTTACTCTGCATTCATTATTTTCTTCATGAAATTTCTCTACTTGTGGCTTGTTACTTTGATAAAGAGGGTAGTACAAAATAAATGTGGATGCTTTCCTAGGTTATACATTTTCACTTTTAACTTGTACCTCCCCAGATCACCCCATGACAAATACATGAGATGTAGCATACTCTCAGGTTGGATTGACAAAGGCACGCATATATGTGTGCATTGTTTGCACATGCAAGCTTTTGATTTTGTGTTTGCTTCCTGGCCAGGCAGAAGCCAGATTTTGGTGAGGAATCACTCATATTTGTACTCAAGAAAGCATGAGAAAGAGAGGTGCTACTCTGGTATTTCCACCCTCCTGTCTCAAGCTAGGAACTTTCAAACTGAAGGTACATACCTGGAAATTTGTAAGAACCAATGCTGATCAATAAGCAAGTTTTGCTGGTGATTATTATTGAGTTGGGTAGAAGTAGTGCTCTTCTGAGAGGCTTTAGATGGATATTTGTTTATTAGAAAACCAGTTCAATCTGAATTTCAGAAATCAGCATCACTTTTATTTTTAACTATAGTGACTGTAGATGGAATAAATAACATGACTGAGGCTGCATTTTACTTAAAATATGCATTAAGATGAGATTTTTCCTTCCTTTATTGAGGTAGTTTGGTATATTATTCTAAAGTTGGAATAAAATATTGATTCATAAATTTTGTCATTTTTATAGTTTAATTGTTCACATTATTACAAAGGTAGTCTTGGGGGAAAAAAACCCCACCTCATACCACCTTGGCAGTCAGTAACAGCCAGAACTGATAACCAAGCTTCTTTAACATGGCTCTTCACAAACATTGGTAGAGATTAGGAAGTTGTTGGAGTTGGAGAAATATCACTGGAAGCTCTGGGAGTTTCTTCTGAAGTCCTTCTGAATTAGCAGCTAATGGAGAGCTTTCTTTGATAGCAGTATTATAATTAAATTCAGCCGGATGGAAATCAACCACAAAGGAAGCTCTTTTGTTTATCATTACTTCTGACTTTGTTAGCAGATGTTTTCGAAGTACCATAGTAGCCAGCTTAATTTGTCTCTGTGTAATGTGAAGCAGGTAAACTTTGATTAATAAACTGTCAAGTACATTCCTTAATTTCTTTTCCGAAGTTTTCTTCTGTGACTCTTATATAGCACATATGTCAAATCCGGAAAACGCACAGATAAACATTCGGTTTCTTTTTATATATGTCAGGCCAGCTGAAATGGAGGTGTCAGTCAGCGGTGAGCTGGCTTGTCAAATGTTCATCTTGAAAGCTGCTGTAGTATTATCGCATGTAAGTAGGCTAGTGAAAAAGATAAACACATATGGCATATATGTACCAGGCTATAGAATGACAGCTCTCTCAGTTGTAATCACTACTGGCTTTCCATAAGGGACTCAATAATTTTCAGTAAATTGGATCTTTTATGGGTTTAAGCATTAATTCATCTATTTAAAAAGGGTAATTTTGACATATCCTTTGCTTATAATAAATGTCTCCTCCACTTCTTAACAGGCAGACTTCCTCACCACCCACTTTGTCTGTTCAACACAGTCGAACTCCAGCATCTTTACTCAGAATGTACTTTCTACTTGTCTCCCATACCAATTTTCCACAGTGCCACTGTCCCATCGTTTAAAGAACTCTTGAAAATTACATCCTTCCTTCTAAATCTTTCCCACATACCTGGAAAGAATGTGTTGTGGTTTTTTAATTGGCTCAACAAAGTTTAAATATACAGCATTCGTGATTTACATTGCATTCATTACTAATACAACAAAATTCATGTGTCCTGTGATTTTGCACTTTCTTTAAAATTAGTAGGTGCTCAAGATAAAGTTCCAATATGTGTCTGCATGTCCTTTGATTTTTGTGTCCATGTCAGTGTTTTCAGTCTCACATTGTGATATCTACATCTGTTTTTAATTGCCATAATACCTAGCACACTACTGAGTATTTCATATGTACTTGAAAATCACATTTTTTAAAATGCTGGTGCTACACCACTAGCTATTTATTCAGTTATTTATTACTCCTGAAAGTTTATTTCTAGGGATATGTGTGTGAGTGTGCATATCTATGTATATGATTGTGCTCTCACCTATTTGCTGCAAAGAATTCATGAGGGCTCAAGTTGGCAAACGAGCTGAAAAAAACTATATCTAACTCTGAAGTTCTCTGTAGATAAGGATAGGGAAATGTAATCGTTGGCACCATCCTACTTCCCTCTCTTTAAAGCCGTGGTTGAGTTTAAAAAATGTAGGCAGAGGGGAATAGGAGGAGGAGCATGAGACTTGTGACTCTACAGGGCTGAGATTGAACACAGACCCTGGACCCTACTAGTCCTCTGAGCCTCAACTTCCTCGTCTGTAAAGCTCAGAACAATAATATCACCTAGTAAAAAGTAAAGGTAATTTATCGAAAGATCCTGGCACATACTAGACCCTCAGTATATACTAGCCAGTGCTGTTAGAAATTAGAAATGAGTAATATACTATTTCAGTAGAAGAGAAAAAAAAGTTAAAAATGGTCACTTTTATATGGAACAGTCTGAGTGGTCCTCTGTTCTGGTCTTCACTAATGATGTTCCAAACATGTGTTAGCACACCAATTTAGATGTTATTTCATGCAAAGCTAACTTAAATGTTAAGTTATAACTAAAAAGAAACTGAAATTCATTAATATGCATGGAGTATTTCGTGTGAAAAAATAACATCTTTCCATGACCGTGCTGACTGTACGTTCAGCTCCCAACCACCAATTGTCATTTGATTAAAAATAATCCATCTCTAGCAGGTGCTCTTCTAACTGAGGGGCTTTTCGTGAAAACTTCATTAAATTCCCACTCTCTGCAGAAATTTTTGAAATAATTGTCAATATTAGAAATGTCAGGATAATTAGTTAAATCACAATCTTAGGTTGGTATGTAGTGAGGACCAAATGTGTGTCAGTACCTTTATGTCAGTTTAGAACACTTGAGAATTTTGTCTGGATTTTTTTAGCCTTTTAAGCATTTTCTCTAATGGGATTCTGTCTTTAATTTCCTTCTTTTGGGGTGAGGAGAGCAGGGCTAGAGTCACCGTGTTTTAATAGAACTGCAGATTAGCTAATTTTGAAAAAAATTCTCGTTAAGATGATTGCCCTTGAGGAAAATCCTTCATATGTGAGTAACTAGCTTTATTTTTTCATTTACTCTGCTAGAGAGTAGAATTACCTGACAGCATTTTGAAGGAGGATCATGTGCTAGCTGTGAAGAAGTGTGGCTTCCAAACAGTGTGACACATGCTTTCTGGAAAAGTCTGCATGATGACGGGTCAGAGAATTAAATATGGGGGCCATTCCACGTGTTTCTGATTCTTGGCTCTGTACTTTGAGTTATCTCTTAAGATGACAAAATTCATACACCAGATTTAAAAATATCTAGCATAATTTTTGCATCCTTTAGGATGGGGAGTGGGGGTGTCTATGGGGTCCTATCCTTCACTTGAAAATAGGTGAAATTAAATCACATGTGTCTTTCTCAAAGCTGGAGTCATGGACATCTACTGTGCCAGGGTGTGGATTTACTCTGAGATCTAGAGAAATTATGGTGCGTCTTGAAAATCATTCCCAGTGGTTTTAGTGTTCATTAAGATGATGTGAATGAATGTTAGTATTAGGTTATCAGAAAATTTGTGGGTACAACTGGTGAAATAATGCTCTTTGAGCAGTTGACAATAAAATAACATTATTTAAGCAGGATGACTGTATCACCATCACTGGATTGTGCAACTTGATGGGTTGAGAGAGTCAGAATAGATATTGCAGTTTCAGAGACCATGTCATTTTTGTGGTATTCGTTGAGTCCTTTAGAGTAATGCTACTTGGAATGTGCTCAGGGAGGCATTTGTAAGTGAAAGAAGAGGAATATCTAAAACTCTTGGTATAAGGAGAACTGAGGCCAGGTATACAGTAGATCTCAAGGATCCTGGGGAAAGTTGCACTCTTTTTGCAATTAGGAAGGTCTTCTACCAGGTGCTACTGAAAATGGATGCCTGATGTCCATGATTTTTATTGTGATGTCTGGAATATGAGGGGTTTGTTGGGTGTGACTCAGGGAGAGCCAGGGGAAGATGGGAGTCGGAGCTAGAAGCCAGGGGTCTGCAAAGGTGATAGGGATTCTATAAAAGGTATCTGTATAAATCAGGCAAATCTGGCTAAAGGAAACTGCTGGAATGTGTGCAACTTGTTCCTTGTGTTCAAGAGAAAAAATGTGTCCAGATGTAAGGAGACCAATACGAGAACATAAGTGAGTCAAGTCATGCTAATGGTAATACTTCTGGTGATATGTGTCTGCTTTTAAGTTTCCAGAAGCCCTGACGCTGACTTCGGTCCTGGTAGCTTATCTCTTAAACTGTTTCTGAGCCTTCATCCTTTTGCTCTCAGCCTGTAGCACTCCAGGAGACTGGGATGAACATGGCAGTGACCTTGTTGATGCCTAAGATTCCAAAGTCTCTGCTTCTGAATGATCTGTCAAAGGACGAACACTTCTAAGAAATGTACCCCTTCTTGAAATTAAAGGGAGAGGGGGAGCTAATTTGAAGAATTGCTTCCTAGACTTTTATCTATTTCTAATTTTCACCCAGCATCTTTTTGAAAAGTTCCCTCGCAAATGTCTGCAAAAGAAAAATAGAACAGATGATGGAAACTGATGACTAGAGTCAGCTGTTCCCTAAAAGCAGCAATAATGTCAGAGTGGTAACTAGATAATCCATTCTGTTTTGGGCTTTGTCTATTTTTCTTGTATCTGAATTGTCACTTGGTTGTCTCTTATTTATACTTCAGTGAATGGTTCACAATGGGTGTATGTGTGTGTGGAGACATATGTTAAAAGTAGCTGTACTGTAATATTTATCATTAAAGAGCTGCCTTTGTTTCATTTTACAAGCATCACATTGATGATTTGAATAATAAAGCTGACTGGCTTACTCACTGAAGGTTACTTCTGTAATGGAGCAAATGTATGTACCGAGGTTCTCGTTTTCTTTATTAGATAATTGGACAAAATACTGAGAAACTGCTACTAATTGAGCACTCATTCCAGCTTTTGTCTATATTGAGACTAGACAGGTTTTCTGATGTTTGCAAAAGAATTAAATATCCAACCCCTGCAACAGCTTGTCTCATCCCAATATGTTTTCATTAACTTTAACTGAGTCCCTGGGCTTAAATGTGGTTTATCCCAGAATTTTAACACTCACCTTTTATAAGAATCACATATTGGAGGATGTTTTCATTTTAGGAAAAAAGTGTGATCAAAGCCAGGTCATGTGTTTCCTTCTTTGAGGCAGCAGGGGCAAATGGGCAAGGTTCAGATCAAATGTTTTTGCTAGAATGACATTCAATAGGTAACAGTTGCCCTGAAGCAGGGCATGAAAGAGTTAGGGGGAAGAATAATAGAAACTGGAAAACCTTTGAAAATCCATATAATATTAGATATTTTGAGAATCAGCAGTTGAAAAAATTCATTTATAGGAAATGCACAGTAAAGCATAGGTATGCTATTTTAATAGAAGCCCTACTTCCCCTCCCACTGCTGCTATTCAAATTTGGGTCCTAACAGTTGCTCTGTCTTTGTCTTTTAGAGTAGCTACCTCAAAGTACTCTTTGCCTCCACACAATGCCTTACACTTCAAGTACATCTTTCACAGGACACCCAGGTTAATTTTCTTGAGGCACATCTGATCTTGTTACTGTTATGTTAAAAAAACAAACAAAACAATTCCCAAAATTTAAAATAATAAAGCTCTAACTCGTAGCATAACATTATTTAACCCCGACCTACTCTGAAGACTTATTTTCTAACACCCCTCATGCATTCAGGTTTCCCACAAACTGGATTCACTACCTGTTCTTCTCAAACAAACCCCTATGTGATCTCACCTTGGCAAATAGGCTCATTCTCTTCCTGCAATCTGTAGTCCTCACCTCTTTGCATTTCTACCAGTTGAAATTCTACCTATCCTTCAAGGTGTACATACTCTGGCATACAGCCTCCAAGATGGCCCCAGTGATCTTGCCTTTTAATATTCTTGCCTGTGTGATTCCCTCCCCTTGAGTGTGGGCTGGACCTAGTGACTCATTTCTGATAAATATAGCATGGCAAATGGATGTCACTCCTGAGATTAGATTACACAAACACTGTGATTTAGTTCTTGCTCATTCTGCACTTTTGTTCATTTACTACGAGGGTAGCTGTCATCTTGAGAGCCATCCAGTGGAAAGGCCCAGATGGCAAGGATCTGAGGGAGGCCTTCAGCCAATGACCAATGAGAACTTGAGGCCCCCAATCCAATAGCTAGAGAGGAACTGAATCCTGCCGGCCACCATGTGAATGAGTTAGAGGCAGATCCCCATTAGAGCCTCCAGAAGAAACTGCATCCCAAATGGCACTTTGATGACAAGCTTGTGAGAGATCTTGAGGCATGGGCATCCAGCTAAGCTGCACCAGGATGTGTGACAGAAACTGTTGAGATGACGAATGTTGTGGAAGCCATGAAATTCAGGGGGTTATTTGATATATAGTAATACATAACTAATACAGATTTTGGTACCAGCAGTTGGGTTTAAACTCCTGTAACCTTCTATAATTCTTCCAATAAGCACTGCTATCTCTAGTTATATGTTCCTAGAGTGCATTGTGTGTACTGGTATTTCAGCACATTTCAAATTCTTCCTTCTTTTGCTTTCACACATATATGGCTTTTCTCCTGCATAAAACTATAAAGTTGCTTGAGGTCAGGGGCTATGACATATTCATCTTTGAACTCCTTTCCCCCAGGGTTTTGGCAACAGATTTTATGTAGTAAGTGCTCAATAAATATTGTTGAATTGAATCGAGTGAATATATTTACTTATACTTCAATGCCAAGGTTAGTAGAAAAGGACAATTGACCAATTCATGTCTAAAGATTTTACAGCTCTTGAGTTTTGTCAAGAATTAGTGGGTGTGAACTCTAGTGGTTTATTTAGGGACATTTTCCCAAATATTCATTTCATTGAATTACAAGAAAAACATGATTTTGATGAACTTCCTACAAATTTCATTACTATTTTTCTAGGTTAAAATATAAAGAATCAAAAAATATATATATATATAAAGAATCAGATTATGTTATATGACAGCCTCTACTGGACTATCAGGATTGTGAGGATGTTTTAGACAAAAATGGTAGCCACCTGGATAACTTCATAGCATCAGTTTCTCTTTAGGAGTTCTGTATTCTTTACAAAGTAGTTCATTGTAGACATTGGTTTGCTACCCTATGTACTGATTGAGAACTCACAAATTACTTTTGAGATTTGGTACTGCCATACAGTAGAAACAATGTTGGTTTTGGAGCAAGACAGTTCTGGTTTGAAGTTTAGCTGAACAACTTATTTGCTGTTTGACCTTGGGAAAGTTACTTAGTCTCTCTGAGTGTTTCACATATGTTGATATTGATAGCACAATATACTACAAGCCATGACTTTGGGGGAATAATTGAGACTATATATATATATATATATATATATATATATATATATATATAGAGAGAGAGAGAGAGAGAGAGAGAGAGAGAGAGAGAGAGAGAGGGTCTATATATTGAGATACTAAAATATATATAAAATAATTGAGACTATGGATAGAGAGACTATATAAATCTTTAAAGAATTTACTACAGTATATGACAACTAGAAACTATCTAAAGAATTTACTACAGTATATGACAACTAGAAATTATCAAGTAAATAGTAGTTGAATACCAGACAATCTAGACTATCTTGTTCACAATATCAAATCATTCCTTTCACTTCTGCTTTATATTCTCATAGAGCCCATGGCTCTACTTCCCTTTGTTTAAGCTGACCCTTAGACTGAGGAATATCTCCCTCATCCCATCTGTGATTTTACTGACTTACAATTGCTATGTGTGCATTTAGTCCTTCCCTTCATTTGGTCATCCATTCAACAAGTAAAACTGGGACCACAACAGAAATAAGAGACTCAGTATTATGACTTCTTTGAATTCTTGGTGCATTTGATTATTTGAAGTAATCACTTGATATGTGCCATCTGCTAACCTATACTGTTAGATATCACTTAATGTGGAGGAAGATTTGCTATAATCAGTCACTTTGTAGTTATTCAACCTTGATTCAGTTTCCTACTGTTTCTCTTGCCAGTTGTGTGAACTTGGGTGAATCACTTAATTTGATTATCAGTTTCCTCAACTGTAAAATGGGTGGGATAATGGCACCTCATAGGGCTGCTGAATTGATTAAATATCACATTTACTGTAACATCCTGGGCACGTTGTCCGGCATAGAGTGTTCCTCAAAATTTAGTTATCATACAAGTGTAACATGCCCATATCTTGGTTCACAAGTTTCACGTATTCAAAATAATGCAAATGTGCATTATAAACTGCAAAACTCCTTACAAGTGTGGGTGGTCATTTTTAATAGTATCTAGAATTGGGACTATTTCTAACACCTCATTAAATTCACAGGACTAGGGGAAAGGCCGTGTAATCAATAGGTGGTCAAAAAAGGTTTCCTGTTGCATATGATAACGTGTTGATAAGACACCAGGCAGGCCTCATGTAGCTGTGAACAAGCTGAGTCCTTAAGGTATGGGTCAGCCAATAAAGTGCTCAATCACCCTCTTGGCCAGTGAGCACTAGCATCTCGTAGTGTTTGCTTTCCTTTGTTTATTCTTTCATGGCCTCTTATATGTCAATAACATCCTACTCTGCCACCAAAGATCTTTTGATTCCCAGCAAAGAGTTTGATTCTTTTCCAAAGGACAGACAAACACAGGGTTATTTTCATGGTTTGAACATACACTGGATATTATAACAGGTTGCAGGGGCTAGGCTCAGATGGATGAGAGGATCGTGCTCTGAGCCTGTTCACCTCTCCTCAGAGGAACTGTTGAGTGTGCTGGGAGACTAAAGACATCGTTCTGTGAACTCTGGTTGCATGTTGATTTTAGAGGTTGCAGTCATGGAGATGCACAGCTCAGACCTTCAACAGAGCCTACTGCCTGGAGCAGAGTTGAGTGGATGTCCTAGCTGTCCACTCCATGAGAACACTGAGGCCATGCTTCTCTGGCTGCTCCCACAAATGGCTGGCATGGCCAGTGTGGGCCTGTCTCCTGAGACTCAGGACTTCTCCCTTTTGGCCTGGCTGAAACTTTCTCAGAACTGTCCTGTGGTCTGAGGGCCTTACTACACAATTCTTCCTTTCCTCTCTTTCACAGGTATCAGACCAGACTTATGATCTGAAATCTCTTCCCATCTACTCCTGTTCCCTTCCCTTTTATTCACAAGAAAAGTTTAACCCACTCCCCCTTTCAAATTTTGCATATCAGATCCTGCCTTGGCTTCCTAGGAGTACTGACACAGTTGGTAATATGTTACCATATTGGAAATACAGCTCTATTCAATATGAATGCCATACTGGCCCAATATGAAGCTTTTCTATCCTGTGTGCTCATGTCTCACAATCTGTGCCCTTGCACTGAACAGAATATGCCTGTAGTGTCTGTCACGAAAGAACTTGTACATTTAGGACTCAGATTTAAAATTTGTATCTTTGTAGATGCACATTTATTTAATATGACTACATGTTTATACACATTAACCCATCAATTAGCAAGTAATCTCCTTGAAGGCAGTAGTGTATCCAATTTATATCAATTTGTGCTTTCACCTCTGACATTAAATACTTTTGATACATGACAAGAACTGTGTACAAAATGAATAGTTCCATAATGGATCCAAGAATGACCTGTGAATATTCTGACCAAGGTTCAAATCCCAGCTGTGCTGCTTCCTGTTTGTGTAACCTTGGTCATGCTACTTTTGCCCTCTTTGAGCCTCAATTTTCTCATCTGTAAAGTGAGTTTTGTGAGGATGAAATGAGAAAGTATAATGAACATACAGTCTTTGGTACAGTTAGCCATCTACATATGGTATTAAGAGTTAATAAACTTCAGAAAAAATTAATGTTAAATATTGTTGTACACTGCAAGTTTCCCAATAAGCATATTTAATAGCAACATGTACTTTAACATATACAAATGAATTTACACAACTTTTCAGGATCAAACTTTGAAGAAAATTAAGTTAACCTTTATACTGGACTCTGCCTCTTGGTGCTTACTTAATATTTGTTATCCTGCCAAAATATTATTTATTAACATTAATATAATTTTATTTAATTAAGAATTATAAAATTATATTATAGTTTTATTTAATTAAGAATTATAAAATTGTAATATAATTAAAAAGAATTAGAGTGGTCTTTAATTATTTCAAAATACAAACAGGATATAAGAAAGCTGATTTCGGCATGGACATATATACACTACCAAACGTAAAATAGATAACTGGTGGGAAGCAACCGCATAGCACAGGGAGATCAGCTCTGTGCTTTGTGACCACCTTGAGGTGTGGGATAGGGAGTGCGGGAGAGAGGGAGATGCAAGAGGGAAGAGATATGGGAACATATGTATATGTATAACTGATTCACTTTGTTATAAAGCAGAAACTAACACACCATTGTAAAGCAATTACACTCCAATAAAGATGTTAAAAAAAAAAAAAAAAGCTGATTTCCTGTCCTGCCCCTAGGTTCTTCAGAACCATTTTTTTCTTTTTCTTTTTTTAGATTCCATATATATGTGTTAGCATACGGTATTTTTCTCCTTCTGACTTACTTCACTCTGTATGACAGGAATAAAGACGCAGACGTAGGGAATGGACTTGAGGACACGGGGAGGGGGAAGGGTAAGCTGGGATGAAGTGAGAGAGTAGCATTGACATATATACACTACCAAATGTAAAATAGATAGCTAGTGGGAAGCAGCTGCATAGCACAGGGAAATCAGCTTGGTGCTTTGTGACCACCTAGAGGGGTGGGATAGGGAGGGTGGGAGAGAGACGCAAGAGGGAGAGGATATGGGGATATATGTATACATATAGCTGATTCAGTTTGTTATACAGCAGAAACTAACACAACATTGTAAAGCAATTATACTCCAATAAAGATGTTAAAAATAAATAAATAAATAAAATATATTGACCCAAGTGAAGAAATTTACTCCATAAAAATAAAAGCACCAAAATATATATATATAAAAAAAGAAAGCTGATTTCTCAAGTGAGTTTCTACTCTACAAACACGCATCTTCATATAGTCTTGCTAATCTTATAGTTTTTGTAGGCTTAGAATATTCCAAGTGAAGAGCTTGCAGTAATTTGCCCAAGGCCTGTTCTGGTGACTGTTATGAAATGAGAGGCAAAGGTTTTCCTTAGCTTACCTATCCCCCATATCTTATCTTCTCAAGGCTGGGCTCCTATGTCTGCCAAGGTTACAACTGGCTGATCAGAATGAGTTGCCATGTTGATATGTTAAGGGATAAGACTGAGGACAGTTCTCAAGGCCTTTCTTCTCTTTCAGGGTAAAGTACAGTTTAACAGTGACCTCCAGAAGACGAGGGCCTTGGTTTTGTTTTCTAACCTAAATATACTAAGTCTCGAAAATTTTTTCACTGTGTAAGAGCAAACCACTGGGGAATGTATTTTGGGTGTGTGACTACTTTTGTTAGCCCTGAATCATAGCAGAGGCCGCCACATCTACTAATCACATCAGGGTGAGCCTGTGGTTTTCACTCTGATGATATCGGAGCGTTTAATATTGCTTGGAAACACATCCTAATTCCTACAGAAACTGGAGTTTTTGATAACTGGATCAAAAGACATGTGTGATTTCTGCAAAATGTCTAGTCCTCTATTCTGTAGTAGTGAAAACATGTTCTTCCTAAGTATGCATAATCTTTTACTTCTTATGGTATAGAAGCCTGAATTATCAAAGAATTAATTAAGATGTCCATGAGTGATAAGCTGCAGTAAGGAAGATTCTGATTGAGGGGGTATTAACCTACCATGTAAACTTCTTGACAGCTGAGAAAAACACTGAACCAAGAGAAGATGTTTTGGTGTGTTCTCTGCATGGACACAGGATGAACCTTTAAAGCATAGCAAATAGAAGTGATAACTTTCTGTGTTCACACATAGTTTTTTAACAGTGACTACTGCCAAAGTTCTCCCTGTTAGCTAACCCAAATATTTTATGCTGCAGTTCAGGAGTATTTTTCTTGTTTCCATATTTTTTAAAGTACTTTTTGATTTATAGCAGAAAGAATTTTCACATAGTCTTTCGCCATCTGGTTTTAATTTGCTACTAGAATACCTCTGCCTTCCACTGATCTACTTCCTCTTTTATGGAGCTGCTTTACTCTGCCTCACCTCGTAACCCTAAATTCAATTCTAGCTTTGCTCTCTGACTAGCATACAGGAATGTTCATATGAATATACTTGATAACTCTAACCATTATGTGCAAACAGCCATCCAACCCTGATGATATTAGCTTCTGAACTTGCACAATTCTATTTGTATTTCTCCATCAGCAAAATCACCAGCTTAGAACACACTTTTATCATGCTTATCCAGAACACTGGGGTCTCTGAATTTCTGTTTTCCTGCCCCCCCCACTGATAAACACTTTTGAGCCTTTGCCTCCAGTTTATTTCTTTTAAAAATGAACTGTTGTATTAATACGTACATTATAAAACGCATGCCAAAAGTTGACAATTTTTGAAGGAGAAAATAAAAATAATTAGATATATATTTCAATCCCTTTTCTCTCCAAATGAATTGCCTTGTATTCTCCTTGAGAGAAATACATCCCATGCACTCCTTTTTGGAGACTATTTTCCTCAGATATGGCAGGAGTATTTTAACTTGTGTCCCTCCCTTTTAATTTGTTCCCTTAAATTCATCTCTGCTTAGCTGTCAAGGTGATTCATATGAAATGTGTACTTGGCCCTGTCACTCCACTGTGTAAAGTGGTTCAGGGGCAATCTCTCCTAGGATGAAGTCTAAACCCTCTTGAATGATGCTTTTTACATCCCTTTCCCTGGCTGCCTTCCCATCTTAATCTTTCACTCTTCTTTACTGAAGACTTCCCATTTTAGTAACTTGAAATTGCTTGTACTTTAGGTGTATACATCTTACTTTACATCACTCAGCGCCTTTGCTCATTCTGTTCCTTTTGCCTAGAATAAGACTCCTATTCTTCTTGACTCATCATTCAGACTCATTCTTTAAAATTCATCCCAAACACATCTGTTTCTAAGAATCCTTCTCAGGGTTATTTTAACCACTGAATATTAGAGGCATAGGCAAATGTCCTATTGGCTTAACAAAGGCCTATTCTAAATGTTAGCAACCAGAGGGAGAACCAAAAAAAAGCTGAAAAATTGAAATGAATAAATGTTTAATTAAATACTTAAGAACATAACATGTCATTATATCAACCAATCAACTGCTACTGCAACCCAACTAAATATTTTATAGTGTATAAAAATTATATTCATTGTGATGTGTGGCAGCATTTTAATAGGTTTGCTATGACATAGACTGGGACCTCAAAAACTAGTAGTGCATTGAGACTACTAATATAATAAAATGTCCTTGCCTTTTTTGTGTTAGCATATGGTATGAGCAAACCTCTCTTAGATCACTTAGACTTTATATTGAAATGTTCTCCTATGTCTGTCTCTTTCATTTTTTCCAGGATATGGTAATCATCATTTTAGCGTAAAAAGACCATATATCAGGATTTTTTTTGCTCCTTAGTATTTTATAAAACAAAATGCTGAGCGTTCAAAATTTTAAATAAGAAAATAAATAAAATTAAATATTTCATTCATCTCAAGTATAAACATTTATAGACGTATCATAAAACACTAAGTAAAATTGAAATTTATAAAACTATACATACATTTTTATTCCAATATAGCAAATTAAAGTGATAGCTAAAAGATTATTTAAAATAACAAAATATACAAAAGAAGACATATGTATTAAATAAAATTGTGAAAAAATTTTTGATCTTTTAAAAATAATCAGTCTTATAGGGTAAGGAATGTCAATGCTTGAGTTGAAAATGTGTTCATAAAAACGTTTTTTCAGTGGGTGAATTAATTATTTCTAGATCTACACCACTTGGAGGAATATCAAGGAGATAAATATAAAGCCAAATATATTCCTTTAATTACTTCATCTATAAATAAAATCATTTTTGTTTGATAATTTTAGAAGAGCACTGTAGGGAATTCCCTGTTGGTCCAGTAGTTAGGACTTGGTGCTTTTACTGCCATGGCTGGGGTTCAATCCCTGCCTTGGTCAGGGAACTGAGATCCCATAAGCTGCATGGCACAGCCAAAAGAAAAAAGAAAAAAAAGAAAAGAAAGAAGAACATTGTAAACTTTTCTGCAACTTCATCCAACCCTTTCATTAATAGCCATATGTAGCTTTGTTTCAAAGAAAGCATTTCTAGTGCATCTTTATTTCCTTTGTTTTCATTGCATGTAGGTGGAAAATTCAATGCAGGGTCACTTTATCAATATCAATACTGGCATGTTTGAGTTCCATTTGCTCAGAAATTCTTAGTGCCAGAGTAAGAATTATTTTTGCAGTAGCAACTTTGCTTTGTCAACTCTTATTTTCTAAGTCCTATAGAGTGCTATAGAGTGTAATGAAATTTTAGAATAATAATTTTAAGTGAGAGTGCCTTTATAGCATTTGTGATTTTAATGCTGTATATACCTCCTGGGTAGAGAGGATGTTCATTCAGCAAGTGATTTCATCATAAATTGATAAATTTTCATTGATGCTGATCTCGAGAGTTTCTTATATTTGTTCATATATTTACCTTTACCAAAGAACTTGATGTTTTCAAATGGATTTGAATTACTGTCTAGCATCCTTTCATTCCAATTTGAATGACTCCCTTTAGTACTTCCTGCAGGGCAATTCTAGTAGTAATGAATTCACTCAGCTTTTGTTTATCTGGCACTGTCTTAATTTCTCCATCATTTTTTCAAGGAAAGTTTTGCTAGATATAGAATTCTTGGTTGACATTTTTTTTCTTTCAGTATTTTAAATATGTCATCCCACAGCCTCTGGCCTGCAAATTTTCTGCTAAGAAATCTGACAATCTTATTGAGGATCCCTTGTACATGATGAGTCACCTTCTTCTTTCTGCTTTCAGAATTATTTCTTTGTCTTTTGAAAGTTTGATTAGACTGTCTTCATGTGGTCTTTATGAATTTATCTTACTTGAAGTTTATTAAGCTTCTTATATTTGTAAATATATCCATGTCTTTTGTCAAATTTGGGAAATTTGGGCCAGTTACTTCTTTAAATAAGTTCACTGCATGTTTTTCCTCTCTATTCTCCTTCTAGGACTCCTGTAATGTGTATACTGGTCTGTTTGACAGGTCCCATAAGTCCTTTAGACTCTGTTCACTTTTATTCTTTTTTCTCCTCAGATTCAGTAATTTCAAATGACTTGTCTTCGTGTTCACTGCTTTTTTTATTCTGCTTGATGGACTTAATATTGAGCTCCTCTTGTGTATCTTTCAATTCAGTTATTACAGGCATACTAGAAGATATGGGTTTGGTTTCAGACCACAGCAATAAAGCGAATATTGCAATAAAGTAAGTCACACAATTTTTTTGGTTTCCCAGTGCATATAAAATCTATGCTTATGCTATACTGTAGTCTATTTAGTGTGCAATAGCATTATGTCTAAAAAGACAATGTAATACCTTAATTAGAAAATACTTCATTACTAAAAAATACTAACCATAATCTGAGCCTTCAGCAAGTCATAATCTTTTTGCTGGTGCAGGGTCTTGCCTTAATGTTAATGACTGATGGCTGATCAGGGTGGTGGTTCCTGAAGGTTGAGGTGGCTGTGACAATTTCTTAAAATAAGACAACAATGAAGTTTGCAGCATAGATTGACTTTTCCTTTTACAAATGATTATTCTGTAGCATGCAATGCTGTTTGATAGTATTTTATCCACAGTAGAATGTCTGTAAAAATTAGAGTCAATACTCTCAAACTCTGTCTCTGATTTATCAACTAAGTTAATGTAATAGTCTAAATCTTTTGTTGTTATTTCAACAATCTTAACAGCATCTTTACAAGGAGTAGATTCTATCTCAAGAAACCACTTTCTTTGCTCATTCATAAGAAGCAATTCTTCATTCATCCAAGATTTACCATGAGATTGCAGCAATTCAGTCATATCTTCAGGTTCCACTTCTAATTCTGTGAAAATTATCAAAATGCGACACAGAGACAAAAAGTGAGCAAATGCTGCTGGGAAAAAAATGGCACTTATAGACTTGCTTAAGGCAGGGTTGCCACAAACCTTCAATATGTAAAAATGCAATATCTTCTAAGTGCAATATTGTGGAGCACAATAAAATGAAGTATGCTTGTATATTTTTCAGATTCAGAATTTTTGCTTCCTTTGCTCTTAATCTCTTACCCTCAAGTGTCAGTGGGTCGGTAGTCCCCTTATGGTTTTCACAAGTTATGCCTGTTGCTTCCTACAGATTTTTCTAGCCTTAGATCTGTGCCACTTCTGTCCTTCTGTGCTCCAAATTGGGCAAAACGTAGACCAGTCCTTCAGGCAGCTTGGAGATAAGTTAGAAAGTTGCAAGTTTGGCCCACTCTGTTCTTTCCAGGTCACTGAATGGGACTGGAGACTGACTAGACTGCTGCTTCCCCCAAACTGGGTGGGGCAAGGGTGAGTTAAAAGTCCATGAATTTCCTACCATTTTGTATATGGCCTTTTCTTGACTGGGCGTTTGCTTGGTTGCTGTACAACTTTGATTTCCAGAGTGTCTATAAAATTATTTTAGTCAGGTTCAAGTTTTTTATTTAGTGTTTTCATAAGAGAATGAGGGCCAGGACCTTCATGGTCCACCATCTTGCTGATGTCACCAATTTTAGAATTTTTAAAATACCATAATAGAGATTTCATTTGGAATAGCCCTGGTCTGAATTATTTGGCGTTTACTAGTATAGTTGCTTCCTTGGACTCCAGTTTTCTCCTCTGTGGCTGATTTTTTTATACGGCCTTTGATGTAGTTGGTCCAGTGGGGCTTCAGTATCTTCCTGCCATGTTTGATTCCTCTAAAAGAAAGTTTCAGAACCGTTAACTCTGGGCAGGAGCTCTCCTCTGGCCAGAGACTATTTTGAAGAATTTTTGTTTCTTTCTGCCAACTGAAGAATAAAGAACCTGTTTAGGCAGAGACAGCCACCTGCTTCAGAGGATTCTTCTCATCAGTTTGCTTTTTTGTTGGGGGAGGTATGGTCAAGTGGAGATAGGATGGGGTAGATGGGGGAGCTACAAGAACAGATTAGGAAAAGGGCCTAAGTGGACTTTAGGTGAAGGTTTCAGGGATGCGGGTTGGGAAGGTCAGAGAAAGGAGAATAGTGAGCAATGTTATTGACCTATGTCCAAAATAATGTTATCTTCTCCATTCCCCCCTCACGTTCTTAATATTACAAAATAACGTGATCTACCAAAAATATTGTATGACAATCTGATTCATCTTTATATTCCCAGTATCGAATAGGTTTATCTAGCGCTTAATTGGTGCTCAATATATGTTGAACTGAAATGGCAATTATCTAGTTTTAAAAATGGTTCTGAATGGTTCTTTAATGTATACCTTTCCCACAAGAAAGTTTTTTATTCCCAAATAGCGTTATGTGAGCCAGCCTGTCCATAAAAATACGACAAATACTTAAGGTTAAAATACATATAAGATATTTAAAAATGCATGTTACTTTCATCTCTGTGAAGTATGAAGGAGATTATGGGGATGAGAAACACTATTTTTTCTTTGACATAAAAATTTCTAATTCTTCTCTTTATTTTCTCTCTTAACAAACCAATCAGTCAATCAGTTAAGTAGTTGTATTGAGGATGTGTTTGCAAAGGATTTTACAGGGTGCTATCGGACATATTAAAAATGTTATAACTCTGGTCCTAGGAGAACAATACATTATGCCTATTCTCATCTCATTAGGCAATGCATTTATTTTTTCTAAATGGGACTCTATTATCTTAAACTTATTTTAGCTTTTGGTGAGTGAAATATGGAAGAAGGTGGAAGAATAACCACATTTAATTTTCTTTTGAAAGGTAGCCTTGTGTATAGCAATGAGCCTTGCACTTGACAGCAGAAGATCTAAGTTCTAGTCTTAGGTCTTATACCCTCCACTGTTGTGTCATTATTCAAGGAAATTTGACTCCCCATTTCCTTATCTATAAAATAAGGATAACCACAGTTCCCTTATATACCTAACAGAATTTTTAGGGGGTCCAAATGAGAAGATGTGTGAGAAGATACTATAAAATGTGAATTCTTGCAGTGGTCTTTCCTTTGACCCTCCCTTTTGTTCTACTCTCTCTGTTGGAAGAAACAGACACTCAATAGATTGGGGGGCAGAAATTGGCAGCAATGAGTGCCCAAGGTTGTAGCCCATGGAGGGCATGGGTTGCCAACAAATTTTTATGCATTGGAAACAGGAATGTTTGGAGCGCTTGTGTGTGTGTGTGTGCGTGTGTGTGTGTGTGTGTGTGTGTGTGTGTGTGTGATATTACGTCATATCCTTACTCTGCTCATAATTGTCCAAGGGTTTTTCAACCTACTTAGCATAAAATCCAGTGTCCTTCCTATGGCCTTCAAGATCCTTTCTTGTGCTTCAAACTTATTTTCCCCTCACTCCTCTCCATTCCTATATCTTTGTTGTTTCACAAACATTCCAAGCCCATTTCTGCTCAGGGGCTCTGTATTCTACTCCTCTTTCTGTAAGGCTCTCAATCCTGAGAGTTGCATGACTTAGACTCTCTCTTTATCCAGGTTTCTACTCAAAGGTAACCTCTTCCAAGAGACCTTCCCTGATCATCTGTCTAAAATAGTATCCCCTGTCTCTCAAGTCCCATGACCCTACTTTATTTCTTTTTATAGTACTTAATGCTACCTCTCTTTGTTTTATATATACACTTTTTATTACTTGTATCGCCTACTAGAATGTAAACTCCAGGAAGGCAGGGGCTTGCCTCTTATTTTTCCAGATCTATATTCAGTGCCCAGCACATTGTAGATGCTCAATGAATAATTATTGAATGAATAAATGACTGGCTGAATTAATGAACAAGTAGGAGTGTACATCCCATGAACCCTACATAAGATTTGTAGCCAAGTCTATATTTTTAGAAATGTTAACTCTTATTGTAAATTAAACACCTGATCACAGTTAATAGCACTTAGCTTTTCCCACTTTTTATAACAGTCCACTCTTTTGCTCTTAACTCAAAAGCCTGGTTGAATTCTTTTAAGCCATTGCTCTGAAGGCATTTGTATATTTTTCTAAAGTCATTTAAGGGGTCAGAAATAACCATGCCTGAAGCACTTTTAGCATAGCCTTTACAAAGTTAGCTTTTGCAATTTAGAATTCTTGTTAGATAACTCAATGTAGAAAAATGTATTCATTTATATCAGATTGTTTCTATCACAGATGATTTTTGAAGATACTTTTCAAGCAAGTTAAAATATGAGGTTATAGAAAAATGACAAGACACAGATCTCTGAAAAACAGAAATCCAAACTGGGCTCATGTTGAACTCAGTGGACAGTTTGGCTGGCAACATCACCTTGTAGGCAGTTAGTGGCAACTCTATGTATGAGGCAGTGGTCTGGTTGCTGGCACAGCTGCCGAGGTTGAGGAAAACAAAACTAATAGTAATTAGTGAGATTCCAGATTTTGGTGGCCTAAACACTTATGAGAGTAACTGCCCTATAAGCAGAGGAAAAATTAGAGAAAATGAGAAATTATAGAGACCTTAGCACAGTTGTGTTGGCTCTGACTTGGCTATCACAGTACTGAGTTTTGTATTACTGCAGTAATTTTTAAGCTATAGGATATGGTAAAGTGTGCTGAGATACAAGGGCAAGGATCAAAGGAGAGAAGTCTATAATTCTCTATTAGGTAGACACTGAATGTTCATAAAATATGTAGTTAAACAGATGCAACTGTGTTTATTCCTTAGTTAAAAGTAATACTTATAGCAATGGCATCTGGAGATTTTACAAAGGGAGGAAGTCACCTTCAAAACTTATTTAAAAAGTTTGTAGACGGAAAGGAGAGATATCATGAAAATATATTTCTTTTGTAGTCTGGGTTACTATCTTCTTAAATTTGAGAACAATTTAATCCCAGGTTTGGCTAGGAAAATATTTACCCTAATTTTCTTTGTTTGATTCCTTCTTTTAACAAAGATAAACAACTTTGAAAGAAACATTAACCTGATATGCTAGGAAGTTACTTGCTGAGCTCTGATATAACAATGGAGAGCATTGCTGTGAGCCAATCAGGTGCTGCCTGTGGAGATGTTTTTGTTTGTAGCATTTCACACATACTTATTCAATAAAGTTTTTGTTTTACTGACATTGGAAAATAGTGTACTGCATTATGCTGTGATTTTGAAGTGACAGTGTCAGTGGGACTAGGGTAAAAGATTTGAAGTGGATTGAGGCTGAAAAATAAAGCTTTGTTTTTGCTTATTCAGAAGGGAAAGTTAAATTTAAGATTTTTTTACACTTCTGCTCCAACCACTGGAAAAACAAAAACAACCAGAACAACAAGAGAACCACAGCAAAACCAAACTTGTGTCTTCCTTGCACTATTTTTAGTGAGAGAATGTCATTCCAAGTATATTTCTATATTTCTTGGGGAAATAAAATTGTCACAACTTCTTATGCCACAACTTATGACAGGCAATACATATTTAATACTCAATAAATAATATAGCTCAGTTTAGTTACAACTTGACATTCTGAAAAATGTAGTATCTATTGAAACCGGATAAAGTGATACCTACCACCCAAAACAGTGTCTGTTATCAAGGTTATTGTGATAAATCCAAACCACAAAAAAATTTCTTATTCACAGATGAATTTTGTACTTAAAGCTTAGACTTTGAAAGGGTAAGGCAACAGACATGATAATAAACCTACTACAGTACAAACTGGCTCTAAGTCTGCCCCTGGTGTTCTGATTTGGTGTGCTAGGGAATATCTGTGGGGCTTCATCTTCTTCATCTAATAGAATGAGGGGATTAACTGCAAAATTTCTAATGTCTTCTGTTCTAACACTCTGTGAATCACATTGTTTCAGAAAATAGGTACAGTAAGTCCCTGATGTACAAATGAGTTCTGTTCTGAGAGCGCATTCATAAGTCCAATTTGTTTGGAAGTCCAGCAAAGTTAGCCTAGGTACTGAAGTAACACAATCGGCTATATATACTGTACTGTAATAGGTTTATAATATTTTTCACACAAACAATACATAAAAAACCCCACAAAAAATAAAACATATTTAGTCTTATAGTACAATACCTTGAAAAATACAGTAGTACAGTACAACAGCTTGCATATAGGGGCTGGCATCGAGTGAACAGGCAAGAAGAGTTACTGACTGGAGGAGGGAGAGGAGGTGGGAGAGGGTAGACCTGAAGGATCATCAGCAATAGGAGACAGAGGGCAGGCTGCAATTTCACTCACGCCTGACGTGGATGGCACAGGTTCTGGTTCCTTGCTGGATTCAATTCTATCTACCCTTTTGAAAAAATCATCCAGTGGTGTCTGGGTAGTAGCTCTTTTTTTCTCATTGTAGATGACACGGTAGCACTGGATTGCATTCTGAATGGCTGCGGCAACCTTCGTGTACCGTTCTAGGTTTGGGGCCTGTGCCTCAAAAACTAACAGTGCCTCCTCGAATAAAGAAAATCCACTTGCTGTTTCCTGCGTCATGCATCTCTTTGGTTCTTCAGTTACTTCTTCTTCCTCTTGTCTCTCTTTGTCCTTTCTCTGGGCCTCTAATTCCATCAGGTCTTCAATAGTAAGCGCCTTGTGTTGCACAGCAAGGAGTTCAGTGAAGTCGTCCTCTTGCAGATCTAGCTCCACCTTCTTGCTGAGGGTCACTAAGTTGCTGAAGATCTCTTTGGACTCCTCATCCACATCCTCAAATCCATGGAAATCGTGAACAACCTGCAGGTAAAGGTTCTTCCAAACCCCATTCATGGTGACGGCCGTATCCTCATGCTGAGCAAAGTCAATGTTTTTTATGGCCTTGTAGATGTTACAGTCCTTCCAAAATTGTCACAAGGTGTTCCTGATTCGTCACTCACCTTTACTGTCTGATGAAAAGTGTGATGTAAATAATATTTCTTGAAAATCACTATAACTCCCTGGTCCATAGGTTGGATGAGTAATGTAGTATTTGGTGGCAGATGCACTATTTTGATGTTGGGATGAAAGTCATCCATGAATGGGGGGTGGCCTGGAGCATTGTCGAGCAGCAGAAGAATGTTGAATGGGACATCCTTCTCCAAGCAATATGTCTCTACCTCTGGGATAAAGTGGTGGAAAGACCAGTCCTAGAAAATGGCCTGTGTAACCCAGGTTTGGGGTTACTCTTCCACACAACAGGAAGAGAGCCCTTGGCTATGTTTTTAAGGGCCCTTGGGTTCTCCGAATGATAAACTAAGAGAGGCTTCAGCTTCATATCGCCGGAAACATTGCCATCAAACAGCAGAGTTAGCCTATCCTTTGTTGCTTTATAGCCTGCATCAACATTTCCTCCTTACTGATATAACTTTGGTCTGGCATTCTCTTCCAGTACTGTCCTGTCTCATCCACATTAAAAACCTACTCAGGTAAATATGCGCTCTCATCAATAATTTCTTGAAGTGTTTCAGGGAATTCCTGGGCAGCTACCGTATCTGCATTTGCTACCTCGCCACTTACTTTCGCGTTGTGAATGTTGGCTCTCGCCTTGAACTGATGAAACCAGCCATGGCTGCCATTAAAAGATGCGCCCACTGATTCTTTGCTGTGATTCTTCTTCAAGTTTTCATAAAGGCTTTTAGTATTCTCTTGAATCAGCATTAAGCTGAGTGGGACTCGACTCTGATGCTGATCCTGTGTCCACACATTGAGAAGTTTCTGCATCTCCTCCATCACTTTTCCACGCTTCTTCAATATTATTGTTGACATCATTGGCACAGCAGACTTCACATGTTCCATGATCTTGTCCTTATTCTTTAGAATTGTGTCGATGATTGAACTATTCATATTATAAGAATGAGCGACGCCTACCATCTTTTTGCCTTGCTCCACTCTCTCAATTATTTTCACTTTTGTTTCCATCGTTATCGCTTGGTGCTTCTTAGCAGTACCAGCTACATCACCACTGCCTTTACGCTTGCTTCCAGACATCCTGGGCTTGAAATAAAGATACTGTACTACTGTACTCTATACAGTACTGTACAGTAAAGTACACAAAAGCACAACCACTTTTAGAGGATGCACACACCTGACAACGTAAGCCAGACAGGTGAACTAACTTAGGTAACTAACGCACGTTCACGTCTTTGAAATTTTGCAACTTAAATGTTTGTATGTAGGGGACTTACTGTAATTCAAACCCCATGGCAGGTCTTTTAATAATATGTCAATAGAATTTTGTTCTTTGTGTGTGTGTGTGTGTGTGTGTGTGTGTGTGTGTGTGCGCGCACACGCTCATGCATGTGCAAACAGCTTGTAGCCTGAAAGTTATTATTCAGTAAATTTAGAGTTAAGATAGTATTGACTTTTGCACTCATGGAAGGGTGGATGAATGTAGTTCTTCTAACAATGCTCCCCCAGTTCTGTTTTTTCTTCTATCATAGCACTCATGTTATTTGGTAGTTATTTTATATGTTCTTGTCCTCCATTAAATTTGGCTGATTCCTTCCATTCATGATATGTTACAATTTCTCCTGTTAAAAAACAAAATTCAACCAAGTAAATTTAAAGATCAGTTGGGTTTATTCAATGATTCATTAATCAAACAGCATCGTATCTAGCAAACGGAAGGGAGCTCCAAAGTGCTACAGAAAGAGAATGGTTTGTAAAGGCAGAAAGTGAGTGGAATAAGGAAAAAGAGTATTTCAGGCAAAGTCACCTTCCTTTGGGAGATGAAAGGGAGCTATCTGGCAGATTACCTCAGTTGTGCTGACCAGGACACTTCAGACTGACTGGTTAAGATTACATTCCTGGGGAAGTTTGAAATTGCGATTAGGTCAGGTATTAAGTCTTGATGTGGGATGTGGACTTAGCACAAGTGACTCAATTTTGGGCCTGTTGTCTCTTTTTGAACACTCCCACATTAAAAAACAATTGACCCATGGTAATCCTCATCTTTTATCATTCTTTCTCTTCAAATCCAAGAGTAATATTTCATACTGCTTCACTACTTACCTTCCTTATTTTTCTCATTGCTAATTGAGTCACTAGTCATTTAAAAACAAAAGCAAAAATACAAACCAAAAAACCCTTCTCACTGGTATTTGTCCCTGTCAATTACACCCTACCTTGTTGAACTTAGTTCCAAGGCATTCTCAATATTCTTTGCAGGCTTCCCATCTTGCAGCGAACATGAGACTTTGTTGTTTTCTGGGAGATGAGTCTTAGCCTCTTCTCTAACATTTTCTCCCAGGCTTCTAATTCCTACTTGAGTTCCATAACCATTAGCTAACCTCTATGTTCCAAATTATTCCCTGTAGTCAGGTCATTGATCCTAAACTATACCTGCCTTCTAGTTAGCTCTCCTCAGATACCTCACTGTCACTTGTCTCAACATGTTCAAATAGAACCAATGGTTTTTCTTCCCCAGCATGCCAAGTCAGATATCTATAAGCTTACCAGGTTCTTTTCTCCAAACCCATTGATAGTGCTTTAGTTTAGACTTTTATCACTTCACACTAGAGCTAGTATATTTGTGTTTTATTAGTATTCTCTGTTCAATTTTTTCCCTTCCCATTCAACCACCACAGTGAAGTCATAGAAATTACTTAAAACTAGAGATATGATCATTATTTTTCCATATTTTACCTATTTAAAACCTTTCACTATTTGCTTTTGCCTTACAGACAAGTCCAAATATCAGGGCATGAAAGGCTCTTTCTTTTCTGTACCTACTTCTCCAAATTCATCTATTGGACATTCCGCACCGGCTCTTAGAAGCTGCCCCATAGGCGTACATACTACATATAATTCTCCAGACATGGCGTGCTATTTTATATCTCTATCCTTACACTGTTTATTTTACCTGGAGTGTCCTTTACCCATGATGATCAACCTGGTGAACTCCTCTTTATCCTACAAGACCCAATTACGTGAACCTTTTTGTGATACTCCCCATAAGCACAATTGATGGTTATCTCCTTGAGTTTCCTGTGCCTGTTCCCCCATACCTTGTCCAGACCTCATTTATCTTCTGTCTTTAACCATTTTTAATTTATATCCAAATCCCCTGTACATAACACTCTTCCTGATAAATAATAGTTACTCAATACATGTTGGGTTAAACAATGAACCAAATAAGCATCCCAGCAAATAGTAGAGAAGTGTGATTAATAATGCAACAATATTTGCTGAGGATTTTGTGATCTTTTCTTGAGGCCCTTTTCTCCCCATAAAAATAATCTGTGAATAAAAGAATAAAGCAGGGGATAGTTGGTATTAAAATCTTGAGGAATAATGTGGCTGTCGATTGGAAAAGATCAAGAGGAGGAAGCTGGAGTATTTGGGGCACTTCTGAAGGGGAGATGGAGACCATCTGGAGAGGAGGATGCTGCAGGAACGAGTGCCAGGACATAGATAAAAGTGAATGGAAAGGAAATGGTGGCTGAACAACATCAAAGAGGCAACTCTGGTGCAGAACTGAACAAGTAACTGTGTATTCACTCTGGCAGAGATACAAGTAAGTGGCGTTGGACAGTGTATCCTGATGGTTATGACAAGGACTGAAAAATGGGGACATAATTTGGCTTATGACAGCTTCCTTCAGTGTGGCTGGGCTTATGTGCTTAGGACAAAATAATACAAAACAACAGGTTATGTTCTGATGTTTTCAATTTCTCTTTATGTGAAAATGTATCTAAATGTGTGTTTTCTACTTTAAATAACACTAACTTAAACTACTAATTTAAAGTAGCCCCTAGTAACATGTTTAACACTTTTTCCTTTTTAGAGAAATTCATCCAACTATTATAAGTACATTAAGAGTATTATTTAAGATGATATCTCTCTTTTCTGAAAGCAATCATTTGCATGTTTTGCTATGCATTTTTCTTAGCAGAGCTCAGGTAGACCTGTGTGTGGACAGGAAATTCATTCATGACTAAAACAAGATACTGTGTTTGTTTGACTTACGAGAAAAGTCATAAATGCAAACATCTTCTTCAACCATTTGTTTACAATTAATTGCTTATGATAGATAGAAAGCTTTGAGAGCACCAGGAAGTAAAAATAATATAGGAAGAAAAAAGAGAGAAGAATAGTGTTAATAATAACAGTTGCAGATGGTTAGCGTTTTCCCAGGAAAGCATTGTTTTAAATTTCTGTTAAATCTTGCCAGATTTCGGGAGATTGTTTGATCTTAAGTAGAACATGTTGCCACTACTTCAGTGATAGTAAATGCTGCTGAAACATTTGCAAAATAAAGATCAATACGGTGGAAATGCATGAACTTATATGTTTAGGTGATAAATCCTTAAGTGCCATAAATAAATTACTTTTTGTGTGGTTACATTTCCAGAAAATCATGTTAGATCCTTCAAAGTATTCACACAACATCCATGATCTGAGATGTGACATGTCTTGGATGGAATAAGAATTACCAAAAACCCTTTCAAAATGCGTATGTACATATGTATTTTCCTTTATATACTTGCAATTAAGTCCTTCCTTGTTTTATAAACAATGAAAACAAAACCAAGTAATAAAAGTCAGTAATTAATATTGCTGGTGATCTAGGTACTGAGAGACTTTAATCGTGTAGTTGAAAGGAAATATTTCAATATGTTCTGGAGATGCTTGGCTGACTCAGTACGTCATTTCACATAGTGGTAAAATGGTGATCGGTTTACTGTCGTGTTACAGTCAGACATATTTGGCTTTTTATTTAAAGAATTTTAGAAAAAGATGTGATAATTCTCCATCTCCAACTTGAGGAGCTGTAAATCAATGAGAGTATGGTACCAAAACTAATTAGTGTTCATGTGTGAGTAGTAACAAATAGCAAAAATGGAAAACAAAAACACAAACTCAGCAACAAAAAAACACTGCCCAGTAATGTTTTGGCTATTAGTATAGTGCTTTCTATTGATAGGAGTAGAGGGTGGGTATTTTGTCACCTTTCACTTTAAGACAATTTCTACTTTGGTCTATTTGCAAATCCAAATAAAAACAATAGGTTAGTACTGTGTATGGTTTTGGACACTGATTTATTAAAGAGTCTGAGGAAGAATCTAAAACAACTTTAAAAGCTGTTCTAGAGTGAGAGGGGTTATTCTACAGAAATTCTTTGGAAGTTGTCCCTCTTGAATTTACAGTCACAAATTTATATTCCCTTTGTGATCTAAGTGGAAATGATCCATCTTCTGTTCAAATTACTGGTCAATATGTCAGTCAGATCAAATGCCACTTCTAAAATGCTAAAAAGTGCTTCTGAGGAACGGGAGATTTCTTTAACAAGACATAAAGTGCTTTTTAATCCATTTCTTACTTGTTAAAAGCATTGTGATTCTTACAGATTGTTCTATCATGATGTGATGATGTGGTTTTAATCCTTTATGAGAAGGGAAAACACACTGTGGAATTCTGAAATAAGTTACGAACTGAGTCCGGGTAGCCTCCTTAATAGCAGCCCTACCCCAAATCTGGGGTAATAACATAGTCCTTCTGGAAATACTGTGACCAATGAAATGGGGAAGATTTTTAAGGAAGACTATAAAAATAATTGAGAAATTCTTTTTTTTTTAATGAATTAAGTTTGTAAAACTTGCTTTTGACTTCGAAAGAATTTGGTTTCTCATGTTCTAAATCAAGTCTACCAACTCCAAAATACCAAACCAATGACAGCCATGGGAACACCGTGAAAAAGCAAAGGTAATATTGCCTCGTGGAAAAGAATGTTTTATTTTTCATGTGAAAGTTAGTTACCTCTGAGAGTAAGAGTGAAATTACCAATCTTTCCATGTTTCCAGTTACCTCATTTATTCCAGTATTTGTTTACCAGTCTTTCTTCCCATTTGAGTATAGTGACCACATCTTTGATTAAATTGAATTCAATTCCACTCATAGCTAAATGTTAGAGGTACTACAATGAGCAAAATCCTAATAGTAATGGGAAGGGATAGAGACTGGGATTTGAGGTAGTGCCAAGGTCATATGGATCTGCCTGCTGCATGGGGAATGAATTGGAGAAGGGCAAGTAGATTACATACCATACTATTGTAGTCATCTACATATGGCATGATGGTGGCTTGGATGAATGTGGTCGTATTGGTGATGGAATTGGAATTGAAAAAGATTTCATGCGTGAAGTTGTAAGACACGTTGAGTCGGATATGGGGGAGGAGGGGAGGGTGTGATCATGAGTGGTGCTTTGTATTGCTCAGTAGTTGGGAGAGAATATTGAAAGTGGATGAGGTTGAGGGTGGAGAAAATGGGGATAAGAATAGTAATTTAGCTTGGGGCATTTGGGGCATGTTGAATCTTTTTTTTTTACCTTTATATTAAGACTCCATTCACATAGTCATGTCTCAGTAAAAGGTAAATAAATGAGTGAATTAGTGAGGATATGACCCACATTTATATATTTATGACATCATGATGGGAAAAAACAAAACAAAATTCTACTTTTCTCAACATGTCATCACTCCTATTTAAAGCCATAGAGGTATTTCATCATGGAGCCTTTCTCAGTTAGAATTTATATATGATTCTCTCAACAAAGTAAAAAACTGAATTCTCTTTGCTTCTTGTCTTTTAAAAAATATCTTGTTTACTGTCATTTGATTAATGGCCCATATATAGAGCTTACTTCTTACAATTGCCAATAGTCTAATAGATCATGATAAGCACTTAATTTTGATTATTTGGGTGCAAGAAGTTCCAAGCATGAGTAGAAAAACTTGTATTTTTTAGAATTTCCTTCTTTCTTCCAGGGAATGTGTGGTTTTGCTTTATGAACCTTACAAGAGCCTTCTCTCTTTTATCTCCAAGCCCAGTAACTAATCTAAGAATCAAGAAACTTGACAGCATCCTCCTATCCCCTGTCCTCACCCCCACCCATGAATTCTCTTTTAAACAAAAAATGAATCTAAAAACTACACCAAATATATTTGACCAAGGTTGGAAAAGAATGTTAATTCTTTGGTTCTGTAAATGCTGGCAAAATGACTGAAAATGTGTGGTAATTATTTGAATACTACATTAAAGAAACCGGATTCGAAGATCCAGGTTGTCGTTTCCTACTGAATTATGTACAAGTTCCTTGGCGTAGCGTTTAAAGCTTTCCACAGCATGCCACGGAGTGACTTTTCTAACCTTATCCTTGTCTAATCCTCTCTAAACCTGTGCTCCAGACAAACTAGACTTCTTGTCATTCCCTACCTTTCCTAGTACTGTTCTCTAGACCCAGAATCTTTTACCAGGTCACTTCCCTTCTTGCTTTTCATTTCCTGCCCATCTCCTATTCAAAGCTCTCAAAATTTTGATTACTTTTTTCTTTTAAGGCCTATCTCAAATGCTAGCTTCACCATATCAGTGCTTTTAAAATTTTTCTTAAAGCATTTTTAATAATTGGCAGGCTTATCTTATACTTTAACCTTGTAAAGTGCCTACTCATCCTAGCCTTTCTTATCGTGGTTATTGTAGTGACTAGTGCATATCATGTAACCAATAAATATTTTTTAGTTAAGTTGAATCATCCCAACTGATAGTCCCTTTTTACGTTAGTTAGACATTGGGAAATTATTCAAATCACGAAATCATCTTGCTTGCATAGACAAAGGTACTGCACCAGGCTCTCCCCATTATATTGCCTCATTAGGACTCATTCACCAAACATGAGTTGAACACCTACTAATTGCAGTATTCTGTGTTACTGTCCTGGAAACAGGACCAAATATAATTACATAATCATGTGTCAGGAAAAATAATTTCTTAAATAAAATAATTAGACTAATTTGATATCAATTAAATCTTGTCCAAGTAAAGAGTGAATATTCAGCTTTGTTCAATCTCGTGTATGCTGATAAAGAGAGTTAATCCTTCCACTTGAGAAAAACAGTTAACACATATCTAACCCATTTATTCAATAACTTTCTCAACCAAATTAATAAGTGAAGAAAAAATTTTCTTCTCAGCACCTTGGTTGTTTTGCAAAGACACTTCCAAGGATTTGGTTTCAGGGTCCCTGATTTTAGGTATGTTTCTCAGGATTGGTTATAAATAGGGCAGAAGTACAGCTGAAGTCTGGAGGCAGCAAACAATTGTGGAAAATCTGTGAAGTAATGTTGTCCTTGCAACATTTTCCAGCCTCCTTTTCAGGACCCATGGGCTGCAGATAAGCATTAGGTACGCGTCCAAAACAAACTAGTGTTTTTAAGACATGGTCCATCCTTGGTGTAACTTTCTCACAAATAACTAACTTAATAAAAATATGCTCCTTTTTCATCATTCAGAAAGTTAGGGGTGCGGGAACAAACTGGGTGTGTGTGATCTGACAATTCACTGTTTTAATTTAAAATTTCCACCCAGCATTGCATTTACAAAATGACCACATGATAATATGTAAGCCAAAAAAGTGTAAGAAGTGCATTATGGGTAGGAGTTTATTTCTGTTATTCTTTTGAAATATTCAGCTGGTATTAAAAACAGATCTTTTGAGCTGGAACAACAGTGGTACAGGTAGACTTCTTACTTTTGGAAAAGATCTGGTCTTTAGCTTATGGGAACCAAGCCGAAGCAGATGTGAAAAGTTCAACTAAAGGAAGAACAGATTAAACGCACTTTTGTGGTTGAAAAACCAAAACAGATGTTATTATTAAACCACAAAAACCTGGGTGCATTTAAGTAACACTAGGTGTCTGAATTTTAAATATGTATTTGAAATAATTAAAGCATTTAAAGCTACACAGACTGTTGTGTGCCACTAAACTCTTAATCTTCAAAGCAAGGAGTTTGCATATTAGGAAAAAAAACTTTTCAGGAACATTAAGTCTCTGTCATTGTGCTTGTCATCTAAAAATGAGAAAGAAAGCATCTGACAATGAAAAACAAAGCCTTTTGGTGATTTTAAAATTATTTTTTTCCAAAGCATTTTGAAAACATTTATTTACATAATTTTTTATTGTCTTTACAGAGAAACTCAAATATCTAGAATACTGTTGTTACAGTGTAAATCTTTGAGAGAGGAATCAAGTCACAGAGCAGAATTAGGATGATGCCAATATATGAATTCACAGACCATTGGTCAACTAACTGGAATACTTCCCCCACACGTGACGGCCTCTATCGTGGGATATAAAATGGTGTGAGAAAGAAAATCCAAATCGGAATTGTCCCCAATGGCATGACAACTCTTTGATATTTAATTTTGGATTTCTTAATAACTTTATATTCTAATATGCCACCTCATCCTCTTCAACTCAAAGAGGCTAAAAGTCTGAGTCCAAAGGACACAAAGACCAGGTGTTATCCTGTGAAAAATCCTGTGCTAGAGAAAACCCAGCAGAGAGAGAGGGTGGTAAAGGAGCGGTAACAGTGATTTGATTCATATTTTGATCATTAGTCAAATTTCATAGCCTTTGATCATTAATCTAGATATGTTTCACACATTAGGCCAAAAGGGATGTATTTAGCTAAAATAGACGTTAAGGATATAATCTTTCACCTCTATTTGGAAAAATGAGTGTTACATGATGTGGGATGATTTAGGAGAGAGCTGGGAGAATGCCAAGCTTCTGTATCATGTAATCTTCAAGTGCTGGAAGTGGAAGAGTCTCTATTAATTATCCGTTCCCATTGGAAGACCTCTCTTTTCCACTTTGGGTCTCAAGCTGAGAGAAGAAATGAGGTGACTTCTAAATTGTCTGGGGCATTTTTTCAAACCACATATGCTTTTTCTCTCTATTCTCTCTGCGTGAACATTTCAAAATGTCTTCGAGATGATTCTAACTCCCACCACTCATTCCCTCACTCTGCACCAACGACCTGACCTGAGCCCCTGTACCCTGCTTGACACCCCACTTCCACCCCGGCACCTTGAGAATCATGCATAGTTTTTTTAACATTCTATGTGGGAATGACCACTGCTTTAGTTTAATGCCCGGAAAGATTCATGATATGGCCAGACTGTTACATCCCCTGCATAGTTTGTGCAAGAACTTGTACCATCATATTGACTGCATATTGGGCTCATAATGTTCAGATCTACTGGGTTAAATAAAATATATTATCACAATTAATTTCTTTTCTATTTTTAAATGTGGCTACTAGAAAATTTTAAATGACTTATGTGGCTTGCATTTGTGGCTTATATTTCTGTTGGACAGCTCCGTTCTATCTGGTGATGAAAGAGAGATAGAGAGAGGGAGAGAGAGAGAAATACATGACTGCTTAGGGAAAATAACGTAATGCATTTCCTTACTTCCAGCAGTACTCTGTCCTTAGCAGCAACAGTTTTGACTATGTGTGAATTTCACTTAAAAACAGGCTAAGCAGTTAGCAATCAAGAGGGTAAGTAATCAAGAAAGATCCCAGAGCAAGCATCTCTCGGGTGGCTGGGCCAGTAATAATGGAGAGGAGAGATGGCAGCTCAGCAGGATGCATATGACAGGATGTCTCTGCCTGGCCTCTGAGGACCATGTATAAGGAATAGTCAGCTGTGAATGATGTGACAATCTCCAGGAAGGTGTATTCCAGGTGAGACCTGGATGTGGATAATCCAATATAAGGAGTTCTTTTGAAAAATTGTGAAAGAACATGAATAGAGAAATGAGAATACATGGGAGGGATGTAACTATCTAACAATTAGAAATCATTGATTAATTCATTACTTAATTTCATAAATATCCATCGAGCTTCTATTGAGCCCTATTCGAGCCTTTTTTAAGATAGTGGGGAGGAAACCAAAGAAACAAAATATCTCCATGATTTTTGCATATAAAGGGAAATAGAAAGATGATAAACAAGTAGACAAATGGTGAGTGCATCAGGCTTTTCTATGAACAGAAAGAAAATAGAGCAAGAGGATAAAGAGGGAGGGCGTGTTGATTTAGAAAAGGTATTTAAAGAATCCCTTTTTGAGGAGGTGGCATTTGAGCAGAGATCTGACTGAAGTGAGAGAACAAATCATGTGGGTAACTGTGGGAAGATTGTTCCAGGCCAAGATAGTAGACATTCAAAGGCTCTGAGGCAGGGGCTGTGTGGGTCGTATCTGAGGAATAATAAGGGCACCAGTGAGGGTTAGAGAGGAGAGACAGAGAACCTCGTAGGAGGTGAGGCTACAGAGGAGATTGGGATCAGATTGTGCTGGACCTCAAAGGATAAGGTAAGGATTCAGAAGTTTATTCTAAGTGAGATGGCCAGCTTCTGTAGAGTTGTGAGCATAGTACTGATATCATATGGCTTCTATTTGGAAGAATTCCTCTGACAGTAAGTGGAACACAGATTCTAGTGAAGCAAGAGGAGAGGTGACTGGTGAGGAAGCTGTCTGCATAGGCTAGATAAAAGCTGGTATTAGTTTATACTTAGATGGCTAGGAGTGGAGGTAGCTAGGAATGGTTGAATTTTGAACATATTTTGAAGTTGAATCAAAGGACTTCCTAGTGTGTTGTATATGTGGGGGAAAGAAGAGAATCAAAGTTAACTCCAAGGTTTGGGCCTGTGTAGTTATAAAAATGAAATCACCATTTATGAAGACAAGGAAATGTGTAATAGACAGTAATAGGCAACGAATGCATGTTATAATTTATAAGGTATCCACTGAAGGGAAAGCTAGAAATGTACAGCTAGCAAAATAATAGAAGAGAGAAATAAAATGATTAGAACATTTGATTAATCAAAACGAAACTTCAAGAAAAATGTATAACACAGGTAAATCAACTAGAAAGCAAATAACATGAGGGCAGACATAAACCCAAATATCAGCGATTTCTTTATATGAAACTAAGATGACAGTATGGTTAACAATATAAATTGAGAAGAAAACCCTGGAGGAGGAACAGATAGGAAAGAATGAAAATTAGAATTCAGTTTTAGATATGGTAAGTAGAGATGATTAGTTACCACTTGAATATTGAAGTCTGGAGTTCAAGAGAGAGGTTGAGACTGAAAATGTCAATTTGAATCACCAAAATTTTCCAACAGTTAAGAGTCTGCATCTCAAAGTCATGTTTTAATAGTGAGTAAGTGACCCATTAAATGTGTATGTAGAAGATATGATTTAAAAGAGATTCAAACACCTTACTGATACTTGTATTTAATAAACTTATAAGATTCCTTTCCTTCTGGGATTCCATGTACTATCAAGAAAGTATTTCAGTAAGAGGGATTTCAGACTAGACGGTTGCTACAGTCCCTTCCAAATCTACAGTTCTACCTTTATAATGATCATGAATCCATGGTCATCCCAGGTGAACCATTTTATTTCTCCACAATAAAAGTTCTTTGTTTTATTTCATTTAAATCATATGAAACAACTATGAAAACTACTAACTCTTAAACTCCTTTTAAGCAACTCCAGTTGCCTTAAGACTCATTCATTTACCTTGATAAATGCCACTGAGGCAATCACTGATAAAATTTATTTTGCTAAAATTTTATTATGTTAAAAATATTTGGAGACTTGGAAAAATTATATATGTATTTGAAATTAGAACATGGGGATTCAGATTTATTTTTTATCTGTAACTTTGATTATCACCTATCACTACCTTTCTAAATGTATCCTTAAAAATTAAATTTAAAAGTGCATTCCTACTGCATAGTTGTTTTTGATTAGCCTATAGATTATCATTATTCTAACAGAGTTCTTACCACTGTAGTTCTTGATTTTGAGTTCATCTTCAACAGGTAGTCTTTTTCATGTAAATGTATGTGTCACACTGAAATTAACTGACTGATATTTGGAACTGAAATCCACAAGTTTATATTTTGATCTGTCGTTATAGTTCTTTGCAATTCTAGATTGTTGAGATCTGTTTGTATATTGACTCTATGTTCCAAGATGTTAGTTCTCTTTCAAACTTTATGTTATTATTAAAAAACTGAATTCATTTCTTTCTGCATCTCTTAATCTAAACCATACCCAAAAACTTGAGCAGAGATAAGAGAACAGAAGCCCATATCATAACATGTCAACTATGCTTCTTAGCTTGATAATGATAAAGTGACTTCAGTTGCATTTCACTAGAGATGAATTTAACTTACATTAATTCAATTGTATTCTCTACACAATACAAATAAGAATGGGGAGGATCCAGAGAGGTAGAGAGAAAGAGACCGCTGTACATAATAGAGACTCTGCTTCCCTTCATTCTGCTCAATTGATGTATGCCTGGTAGTTTCAGTTCTCATAGGATTCCTTGTTTTCATGAAGTTCTGTGTTTGATCATTTTGTCAGTCGATTGTGATTCTAGTATTCAAAGATTTCAGGGAGATATACAATATGGTTTGTAAACATGAGCCAACTACTTCATCTAATGCTCAATCATAGAAAAAATTATTAGTTCCATAGCTAGAGGAAAAACTGGCTGTGTTGTTTTACTAAGACACATTAAAAACTATTTCAATTTTGACTACACAGTGTTATTATCCTACAAATAATATATGAAAACTTCAACAAGATACAACTCCCCTTAACTGTACCATGATTTAATTCAAAATCTCCATCTTATCAATGAAGATATGATGTATAAGTTTTGATGGGAGTAAAGATATAATATTATTTTGCTTTTTCCTACTCTCCCAAACTGAAAACATTCCTGTAACATGAAGTTAAGTTATTGAAATGTTATTTATTACCTGTAGATATTTGCTAGCATCTAGCTTTCCCTTTTTTTGTGAATGTGAATTATTTTTTGTGTACATTTAACTTTCAATATTTTCTAGAATTCCTTTAAAACTGGGTAGATTTTTTTTCACAGATTCAGATATTCTGGCATAAGCATAGACGGTGGTACTAGATACTTCTTAAGTGGAATTTTTAGTTCTCTCATCCTGCAAAATGCTTAACACTAGCCTTTTCTATCTCCACTCATGCAGTTCTTCTTCTCCACAAGCCACGGTTCATTCTGCCTTCAAGACCCTGGCAAAGATTCATTATTTTCATAAAGCTTTCTCTGAACAATAATACCCTATGCTAAAAATTTCCTCTCATAACGTTTTCATCACGTAAAATAATCATTCACTATTAAAAAAAAAAGTCGCCTTATAATTATCCATTCAATTATTATTACTATTTGTAAATATGCATTAAACTTACTTTTAATTCAGGTGTCATTTTAGGTATTGTGAATACAGCAGTAGCAAGGTAAACATTCTTATAGTCTAATATAGTTATAAAGATCCTACATTCAAAAATGTATCCACAATCAAGTGGACTGAGGTTTAAGACAGAGAAGTCTTTGATGCCATAACAACATGCAAGTGGGTCCCTTCCCTGGCCACACATTGGAACCACCCATAGACCTTATAGAAAAACAACTATGTTTTGGTCTTGTGCCCATGGTCAAATTTACCTGGTGTAGAGTAGACCTGAGGCATGAGTAGTCTGACAGTTCCCCAGGTGATTCTAATTTACAGCCAGGGTTGCGAACCATTGGTTCCCTAGCTGAATGCCTGCTGGGAAGCCTTAGTTTATAGGGTACTGACACATGTCCCTCTGGTCAACCATCAGTACCTCACTGGACTCTTCAGCTTTCCACAAAAGATAGTAATAGTGAAAGAAGTTTGAAAAAAGATCTGGTTCATTTCAGCCTCCATTTTCTTGTGGGATCTTTGGTGTCAGTAAGTGATAAACCTGTGGATTCTCTGCTATGCAGCTGCTGGGAAGAGCAGACTCTGACATTTTTTATCTATAACTCAGTTAATAAACTGAAGACCAGGCATCAGTGATCTTCATCCTCACGGAAACTGAATAGCATTAATTTTATTTCCTTCACCCACCCCACGTAGAAATGTGATGCTCTTTAGGCTCTATCTCCAGCCTTCCTTCAATTTTAAGGATGTTTTTCTGGGCCCAGGTGCTTTAATTTTTTAAATAAAAAATGAATAAGTTCTGTGTCTACTCTGGATAAAAAAGACAAATAATCTTACTAGTTAGCCAAATCTACACTTCTAAAAAAGAAAATAGAGGCATTTGCTGTCTTAAGTCAGGCTAAAAATATTATTTAAGGTACACAGGTAACTGACAAAAACAAGTTTTCCCTCCATCCACCTTTTATCTGGATAATTGCCTAATTTTCCCACCCTTCATCATCCTGTCCTGCTAATTTTGCTGCATACACAACCTGGCCTTACTTTTTGTGGTATTAGCTTTTTTTTAAATTTTATTTTAACTAGGTATCCTTCAAGTGTTAAAAAAGAGAGAGACTATACAATTTGCATCAAGACTTAAAACTATTAGAAAATAGCAATTCAGTAGTTGGGACAATGCATTTCAAAACACCAAAAGATAACAGGTTTAGAGAAATTGGCATATGTTAGTGATTATGCAATCACTCATTTCCCACAGATTTCTTTTTATAGGAAACTTTGGAAAATCCCAGAAGAACTGACCGAGTCATTTAAACCACAACAGGTTCCTTTCAACATCAAAATCATGGGTAGGAGTGGGAGAGGAATAGTTTTCTTTCTTTTTTTTTTTAAGGCATGGGCAGCCTGGTTTTGAGTGTGCAAAGCTGTGGCTTCCCCTCCTATAGACGCCTTCTGAAGAGCAAATCTGACTTCCTCTTCAAACCAAGGCATCCTGAAAACATCCAAGCAGAGGAAGCATTTTTTCACCATGACATGGGAAAGGGCCACAGAGATCCAAGTGGAAACGGACATTTCATGTGAGTGACTGTTTCTATCCCAGCTTGGCTTCCTGCCTAATTCAACAGACACTTAGGTGGCTGAAGAGGGAAATTTTTGTTAAAGTTAATCCAGCTCTGAATTGGACACAGAGCCTTTTGACTGGTGGCCGAGTTCCTTGTGCTAGCTGGCAAAATTAGCAAATTTTTCTTTTAGTTGTTGTTGTTGGGTTTTGAAAATACTTCATTTCCTGGCAACAGTTTTCTTTCTCTAGTATATAAAGGGAAAGATCTCTTCCATCTACACTTCTATCACCTTAGAAGCTATATTCTCAACCAGGCAGGATCCCCTGAAGACTCACTCTCACTCTCCATGGCCTCATGACAGCTGGCTTATAACCAAGTGGTCTCAGAAAAGTCCTCCCTTCCCTGATTGTGTATGTCAGTGGGGGTCTGTTTGCTGTCATTGGAAGGTTCATCTTACATGTATGACCATGACAGCCATGTGTGTGTGTGTGTGTGTGTGTGTGTGTGTGTGTGTGTGTGTGTAAGAGGTAGGCACAGTGCCTAGTTTTAAACTTTTAAGAATACTCAAAGACTGTGATTAAGAAAATTAGAGATTAAGGTGGCACTCCTTCCCCTGTTGCTCTACAGGAAGCCATAAAAAATCTCATGTTATGGGCCACATATCATATTGATGTAACACACATCACTGTGTTGATCAAAAATAGACAGTCTTCTACACTGGTGGCAGAGTGAATTGACACAATCTTTTTGGATGGCATTTTAGTACAAGTCAAGAGCTTTAAAAATGGTACATCTATACTTAAGAATTGATCTCAAGGAAATGTTCATAAATGTACAATAAGATTTATTAGCAATGACTTTTATTGTAAGATAAAAAGTGAAAACAACTTAAGTGTGTAACATTTGGGGAAGGTTAATCAACAATAATATGTCTGTCTAATGGAAGATTTTGTAGTTATGTTTTTAAAGAATATCCACTGATATGGAGTAAGATTTTTGATATAATGTAGAATAAAAGAAGGATAAGAAATTAATACAGTTCAGTGACAACTTTATAGAAATATGTATGTATAATAGCATAGAGTAAACAACTATCAGGAAGTATGCCAAATTGTAAAAGTGGTTTTCTTTGTAGCTTGGCATTTTAGGTAGAATGGTTGGATGGATGGATGGATAGATAGATAGATAGACAGATAGATAGATAGGTAGAAAAATCATTTTATTATATATTAAAAATGTTTACCCAATCTGTAAATATTACAAATTATTAACATATCCACATCCAACTGCATTTAGGAAAACATCATCTTTGTTTCATAAGTCTAATCTCCACAGAATAGAAATAGCTTTAAAAAATATAAGAAATTCTAGCCAGAGAGGTAAGAGACCACTTTCCTCTCTCTACTTTCTCAAGGAGAAAAGATAAGTACAGAGAGGTGATCTTTTTTTTAATAAATTTATTTATTTATTTGGCTGTGTTGGGTCTTCGTTTCTGTGCGAGGACTCTCTCCAGTTGCGGCAAGCGACGGACGGCCACTCTTCATCGCGGTGCACGGGCCTCTCACTGTCGCGGCATCTCCCGTCGCGGAGCACAGGCTCCAGACACGCAGGCTCAGTAGTTGTGGCTCACGGGCCTAGTTGTTCCGTGGCATGTGGGATCCTCCCAGACCAGGTCTCGAACCCGCGTCCCCTGCATTGGCAGGCAGACTCCCAACCACTGCGCCACCAGGGAAGCCCGAGGTGATCTCTTTTATCAAGGTTGAAGTTACTTTGTGATAAAGTCCAAATAAGTCCTAGCCCAAAACTCTTTCTGATATGCAACAGATTGATTTTATTGTTAATGTTGTTCTTTCTTTGTTTACATGTAGGTCATTGATTTTGATTAGCATTTGAATTATTTGGTTGGAATATTTACCTCCCAAATGTTCAGCTGTTTCTTGATATCACAAGTGTTTGATGCTCTAAATTCAAAAGGGTTGTCAACGATATTAACAGCAACTTACGCATTGTGTAGATGATGTCTGATAAGTGTTGGTATGCAGCAAGACCTTCTGTCTTAGAACCTGTTGCTATTTATGCATCTGACTTTTAACATGGATAATTTTGAGTTAGAGACTGTCTAATGAAAAACGCAAGGAATATAAACCAAAGTTAATGATTTCCAATTCAGTAACTTTAAGTAAGATATATATTTTTTCTGCACCAGGAATAGAACCCTGTAAGAATTCAATAAATACTCATTGATGGAATTAGTAAATGCATGTTTTCAGAAACATTTACCTGATAGTATAGAATTATATGTAGTTAGAATTGGCAGCAATATTTAATAATTCACACAGGTTCTAACTTAAATGGTATGGTAAAATAATATTTCCTGAAGCACAAGAGTAGATTTATTTTGGTTTAAACTTTTCCTTTCCCCAATGTATAGCTCTTATGCTGCAGAAATTAACTGTGAAAACATCACATAATACCTATCTGGTATTATAAACTTTCTCACAATTCAGTCAGTGAGTATTCACACTTTCTAAGTAGGGAATGTTTAAGGTAATGAGTTCTGAATAATATTTGTTAACTATATTTAAATGACCGATCCTTTTTATTGAAAATGTTAAAATCTTTTAGAAATCACTTTATAAATGTAGTTTTAATTCTTTTACCATATTCATAGGCCACTGGTTTCTAAAGAAAGAAGATTAAATGATTCAGGTTTGGGGAAACAAATCACTGTGCTAGTCTTCAGTTTCTCTTCTTGACGTGGCCACTAATGTCTAATCATAGAAGCACAGGCCCCATCACAGTACTGTTTTCATTAGTGTGCCACTGAATTATTTGTCAGTGATTGGAAATCTGGTGTAAGAAACACACCAAGCTTCAGCACTTTCAGAAATGGACTGGCTCTTCTAAAATAGCTCACAGAATTGGCTTCATGAAGAGCTACAGAATGCCATCATATAGAAGGAATTCAAATGTGAAACAGGAGCCTTGGGAAGCATGTATAGCCTTATTTTCAGAATTCCTAGAATTAAAGATTCAGGATTCTCTATGACATGGATGATTGAAAAACCCGGAGCAGGATTGGTAGACCTGTCCCAAGTGGTGGAAGGGGTTTAGTTTGACCATAAAGTCTCTTTAACATTTTAGGAAGTATTACTTAAAAGCCAGGTTTTCAGCTTCCTTTGATAAATTGAAGGATCTGGTAAGATTGAGTTTTCTTCCTCTCAAGGCACTAGTCAGCTTGTCCTGGGTAGACGCTGCCTGTTTCCATGAGGCAGGTGCCCTTCACTGGCTGCACTCCTCCTCTGACCTTCTGCTTCACTTGTATAATAATATATTTCCTGCTTGATCAGTATGGAAATTTCATTTTTTTTAATTACTGTCAAAGGAATAAAGCATTACTAGTGCTTCTTTCTGCCCCAGATATGTTTTGTAACTTGACTCAACATTGAATCCCATGTTGCATTGGAAAGGACACTGAAATTTCAATAGGTATCTTTTATATCCTTTTAAGTGTGAATTATAGACTGTCTTTATTCATTTTATCTCTTCTTTTTATTTTTAAGAAAATGATGCAAGACTTCTTAACCAGTTTTTCATAGCTACTGCAGTTTTTACTTTTCTCCCTTTTTTCCTAAACTCTTGAAACATTTTTTACCTCTAAGAATTTATCTCTTAAGTTTGGCACTATTACATTGCTCTAGAATTCAATTTAATTCAATGTTAGATATTTCTTCCATGAAGGGCAAGGATAATGCCTTTTACTAATATTACATATATTACTGATATTTTTACTAACATAACTAATGGTATATGTAGTAATATTAATTTGCTGATATTCCTAATATTACAGAACCTACCGAATCTGCTGAGTGCATAGCAGATCTGCAAGTGTGTTCATTGACTGAATCAGTATTTCCACTTTACTATTTAACCTAAAACATTCATTTTCTTCAGCATGAAAACAATATATTGAACTGTAACATATCACCCGTAATACCTAGCAAGTCAAATAATACAAATTCCTCTTTCATGTACTCAGGAAGGAGTATTTCTAACAAATGCATAGTACAAAATATAAGTTCCTGCCCTGAATATCTATTGCCGTATACACTTCTTCTTACTACTACCAAGCCAATGTTTTCCTCTTCTAATTTCTCTATTAACTTTAATTAGGCTCATGAGTTTGCTGGCCAGGTGGGTTTTCCCTAAACACTCGCAACTCTGTTTTCCAGGCTAGCAGTAGAATTAAGTTAAGCTGCAGATTTGAGGCCGATTCTAACATTATAAGCTGTGGAAGTTTCCAATGCCACAACTCATTTCATCCACTGAGGATTTCAGCAGGCAGCACTTTTAATAAGCCAGGCTCAACATTTTTCAAGGAATACTTTGGGATCCATTTTTGAAAGCAATATTGGTTATAATTCCACAGCTGGAAGATTTCCGAGGAAATAATGTTTGTCCTCTTGAAAACATGCTTGGTCCATACGGCATAAAGAACATAACAATTCTGAGCCACCGATTCTAAATTTTACTGTAACATATTTCTAATGTGTAATTTTCTGACAGCATCGTCATGGGCACATGATAGAAGAATAGTAGGATTAATTCCAATTCAGTCTTTTATTTTCTTTCATTTTATTTTGTCTTCTAGGAAAGATAAACTTGCCTATGGTATTTATGTATTTTAGTGAATTAAAATAGATTTCAGTTGTAATTTTCTCATGAAAAATCTTAAAAACGGAACAGAACAGAGCTGAAAATCTTCCTGCGATCCTATAGGGCATTAGATCCACTCAGGTATGGGCTGCTGGTTTAATAAAAGGATAGGATTTCCATTTACTCCAGGCAGGCTTAATGTATTGATCTTAGAGTGAGACAGTCAGAATGAGTCAGGAGCCAAAGAATACACTTTATAGACACAAATAATCGTAAATTCAGAATGTCACCTTTAGGCAGAGGCATTTTTATTATTGTTAGTGGAGCTGCTGAGTAGGTTTGATGTTTTATTCTCTTGAGGACTCAATGTTCCCGAGTCCTGGAGCCCTGTCTTTATCAGGCTCACAAGGAGGGAGCCCAGCCAAACTTGCTTCCTATACTTCTCTATGATTGATAGCAGATGGCATGCTTTAAAATAAACCTATCCATTAGCAGTCCTCAGTGTTTTTACTCAAGGCATTTACAACTGTCTCAAGCAGAAAACACATTCACTCCATGAGTTACTTTCAGTCCACAACAGCTGTACAGGTGCAAATCTCTCATTAACTCTTAAATAGTGGTGAAATAAACAATGGCTTTTTCTCTGACTTTATTTAAGGGAGGATACTTCAAAGCTGCTGTGGAATTACTCTCCTCCACAACAGAGCTTCAAAGGATAGTTTTATTAAAACTGAACAATATTATGCAATGATATGCTAGTCCAAGGAATGTACATATCATGTGGTGAATGTTACAGTTTAAAAGTTTGTTTGTTTCTATGCACACAGATTTAGTGGTAAATTACCAGGCTCTCAGGAGTGTTTGTGAACAGGGAGAAAAGAATGAAGATCTCATCAGGGGTCCCTGGCAGTGCTCAGGTTCTGCTTACACACACCTCAACTCAGGCACAAAGTGTCCCATCCTCCTCCTCTCCCCCTCCCATTGCAGAGGGAGGGTAGGGCTGAGCTTTCACCAGTAAGCTAAGTTAATGGTTTGTTTTTAGGCAGCCATTTGAATTTCCTTGCCTATTGGTAGTTAGACAATAGCAACATCATTTTTAAAGTTACCCATATTGAACACTTGTGAGATGGTTGGCCCCAGGATTTCGATCTGTGCTCAAGAGAAGAAAAAAAGCTTTGTAGTTTAAAAAGTCTTGTTGTTAACACTGGCAAACACCTAATGGCACTTATTTTGTTCCAGGTATGGGTTTCAAATCTTACAAAAATGAATTTCTTAAACCTTATCAACAACTTGAGAAAACTACTATCACTATCCCTAATTTTACAGGTAAGGAAGCCACCCTGCTCTGTTATCTTTGTTACAATTAAAAATGAGACCTTAACCATAGTATTTCCTGAAGGAAGGAATTGAGAGAATGTGTTCTAAACCACACTGCCTGGGTTCAAATTTTTGCTTCAGCCTTTACTATCTGTATGACTGTGGGCATGTCATTTGATGGTCCTCTGTCTCCCTTTTCTCACTTCTTATAACTCTACTTTGGGCTAATAATACCTACCTAATATGGTTGTTATGATGATTGAATAAATAAATGTATGTATAATGCTTAGAACAGCTCCTTGCACTTAGGAAATGTCATGTAAGTTTTAGCTATTGCGCTGTCAGCACCATCATTACTAAAGTTATTAAATTGACATTGAGCCCTTAATATAAATGAGTCTTCTCTGATTATCTTCTACATCTGAGACTCTGTGTTTTGAAAAATTTTAATATCCAAACAAAACAATTCATTTGTTTTTATTGAACACTTTATTAATCAAACACATACATAGTTGCCAGTCAGAGACTCTTATCAGCATGAAGTAATAAGAGTTTTCATACGAAGTTGATAAGATTTTGCCCCAAAGTAATTTGACACTCTAGCTTTAGCAGCCTTATTATTGGTGAGTGTGTTATTCCCTTAGGCCTTCTGAAATAATGAAACTGGTTAATGGAGCCCATCATTACCTTCCATGGGTCCCCATGGGCCTATGCTACCATGATAGGTAAACCTGAGCCAAAATATCTCTTCAGTGGGCAGCTAGAGAGGCGAAGCAGTAAAAGTCATAAGATATACCCTATGACTACCCCATCCCTTGCTATTTTTTAAAAAGTGTTGTCTGCATTAAAGGATTTTCAGAGAAGGCTCACATAATAGAGACTTGCCATCGATTTTCCAATGCACACATAGTACAGAGAGTTCTGACAAATATGGTGGAAGAATCCAAGTGCGCACGAGGCATACATTACAACCCATCCTCTTGGTTTCTGCATGTTTCTTCACCAGGAACCTTCTGTAGACATTGTTTTCTCGACCTTGTTGAGTGCACTCAAGTAAGTTTTAAAATAAGTATATCTGTATACGAGGTGAAAAAAAACCTAGATTATGTGGGGAAATTTAAGTGAAGAGCAACACCTGTTAGTACTGCATTATTTTATGTTTGTATGGATATTAGATGTTCAGTTATTACAATGGCAACAACTATTTGCTTACCTGAAATATTTCATTTGAATTTCTAAAACGTAATTCTATATAGGGTGTGGTTATAGAAGGTAAATGCTGTGCCAATGGATATTCCATACTGCTTGCTGTAAGCTTCGAGGGACTATGGCTAATAGTTTGAGATTACTCAAGGGCACCGTGGTGTGCATTTTCGAGGAATTTGGAATATTAATGGTTCCTCTACACTTCATTGCTAGTTTTAGTATCACACTGAATGGGATTAAGTCAGTTAGATTTATAAACTCTCTAAACAGAGAGAAAGAAGGCTAAAGAATTTGAAGCCTAGGAAAAACAGTACACTTATCGGATTTAATGTCTAAGAGAAATTAAGTTTTAGTAAGAAATTATTTTTTTTCCAGAAAGATGGATATTAGGAGCTTGAAAAGATTTAAGAATATATTTAAGTATTATGATTTTTTTGGTAGAACAAACTAAGACTATATTATTATAGTGTAACTGGGTATTAGTCATATCTATTGTTGAATTCCAAACAGTCAGGATTTAGAATGCAATTGGTAGAAAGAAAGGGCAGGGAACTTGACATCAGGATTCTACAAAGAAGACCAACCCAATATCAGTCTACCCTTAGGCCAATCACTCCAGCTCTTTATTCGTAAATGTAACCCCGCACCCCACCAATGCCTCAGATTCCTCAGCTGTAAGTGAAGAGGGTTATACTGGATCAGAAAATCAAATAAATGGCAAGTGGGCTTGGATTTTCCTCTCCCACAGCCATGACAGGCAGCAATAATTGATTATAGACTCTTCCCACTGAGCCAGGTGAGGCCTCCAAATTCTTAAAGCAGTGATCCAGGCAGCCTTCCTAAGGTCTTCATCACTCAAAGTGAACTTGAAATGAGACTTGTTGGCAATGTTAGCCCCTAAAATGCAAAAATTCTAGATTAATAGTGTTTTTCACCATGAGGTGGTGTCTATGTTTAAATGGGCAGATGTGTTAAATGGAGAAATAGGTATCTTGGTGAGTATGGCATAAATGCTGGTGTTTTTATATTGCCTTCAATTGCTGCATTTCTATGCAGAATGCTTTCTTTTAAGGAAATTTTGACGTCCTCCCACACTGATTCATTCATTTATCATTAAGGTTTTAAAACTGCTGAACCTGTTGTATTCCTTTTGTTTTTCACTTGGCCCCGTATTCAATATAACCTTAAAATACTTTCTGTTAGTTTATACCCATTCTATGTCCTCCTAATCTGATCCAAAAATTGTGTTCCTAATACTCTCTTCAATAGCTATTTATCCTTTGAGCCCCTTTTTTTGTTATTTTGAAAACTTGTTCTAGTTTTGCTGAAAACTTGACATTTGAAATCTTGCAGTGGTGTATATCTGTCTCTATCCCTCTCTGGGGTTTGTTTCACTGGAAAGTTTTGGAAGTTGAGGTTTATTCCAACTATGGCCCACAATTGGGTTCTTCTGCATTATTATTCCTGTGTCAGATAGACAGCAATTATCCAGAGCTTTCCAATGTGAATAGCAGCTTTTGTAAATTCAGGAAATTATCTTTAGTTTATGAAACATTGATAAATATGGAACCTATTATATTATCTTAAATAACAGCAATTTCTTAATAATATGTTTCTAGTACCACTCCTTATAATAATTCTTCTTTTTAATATAGTTTCAGATGGAGAAAACAAACTATCCCAGTTCAGAACTTTATGCCTATTATACATTTTAATAGCATTTTACATTTTGTGGAGTGCTTTGTAGCTCCTATTACTAGTGATTCATTAAGAAAATGTGGTCATTTGGATATGAAGATGCATTAGCACTTAGGAGACAGATTTTGGGGCTTTTCTGACTCCACTATGATTTGGGTAACAATGACCAGTGGCCCCATTTCTCTACAATCAAGCTTTCATCTCTGTAAAATGGGTACAGTAATGTGAATTTTGTTTGTGTGTATGGTAAAAAGAAATATTATCCTAGGCTATTTGCCTTAAGCTCTTCAAGAGAAGAAAGCCTTAAGTAGAGAATGCGGAGTCCTACTTACTGTGTTATCTAGGACAGTTTCCCACCCTCATGTTCCCTTTCTAACAGGGAAATAATGAAATTGTCTGTGAGCCAGAGGAGTGGCTGGATAGTAGCCAAGGATTTGGGTTGAATCCCCAGTGGTGTTTGACATTTGTGTTCATCAGCTGGCTTTCTTGTCACCTGGAGTAATAAGTTGGATTTGTATGTTCAGCACAATGAAACAGGCAAACATTTTAAAAATGCTGAACGTTTAGCAAATTAACAGTTATAAGACTTCATATCCAAAGGCAATAAAGCATTGTTATACGATTAAAAATAAACAGAATTTACATTGATGATAAATATATAATTTAACTTGAGGAAAATGTGAGCAAATATATTAGCAATAATTAACACGTATACTTTAAGTAATATTTTAATTGTTTTCCAAACTATTTTTTTATTGCACATTTACAACAGGGCAATCAGGGCTTTAATCAGCTAGGTTCTTAATGGCTGGCTATCAGATTTGATAAAAATCAGGTCAAAGGCTTGCTGGTACAATTTCTTCTTTGAGAAATCTTCTTGTGACTATTCCCAGGAAGATTAACAAACAACAACAACAAAACCACTTTATAATAAACAAAATAGTAAGATAACTTTATATGGAACCTTTATTTTCAAAGGATCCCAGAATGCTTATAAACTGTTATTCAAACCATATCCAGGAATCACTAAAGCATGGCCACATTTTGGAGCCAGAAGGAGAGCTGAAATGTTAGTTGGGAGAGGATGTTCCTCCTCTAGAAGGGGTGTGGCTTGCATGACCTACTGGGGGTTTTCTGGCTCTAATTTCTGCAGTGCTGCGTGGGTGGAATTTTTGTGCTTTGGAGATGCATGAGGCGAGTCTGGATTGCTGCGGAAGGTGGGAAGTGAAAGAGAATATGGTAGTGGAAAGAGGCGGCATGGGAAATGGACTGTTTATGTTCCTGTCACCAAGTGGCAGTGACTACAGCACAGTCACCAGTTGTTAGGGCTCCCTGACCCTGGGGTAAAATAACTGTCCCAGGTGCCATTTGAACCAAGTTACTTTGGTTGCAAAATGAAAAACTATTCTATGGGAATTTTTGCAGAATAAAAAAGTAATAACAAGAGTCAGGTGGCTCACATATAGAATCATAGAATATTAGAATAGGACGGACCCTAGAGATGATCTAGTCAAAAACCTTTATTTTATCTTTGAGAAAACTAGGACCCAAAGAGGGGAAGTGGTGAGAGCACAACCTTAGATCAATATCAGCATCTTCCACTTGGAAGAGATCTTAGTGATTAGCTACATCTCCCACACTATTATGGAATGACTTCTAAAATCTTTCTAAAAGTTCTTTCAGCAATTTTGTTGACTGACAGGTATCTATGACCTCAAAGAGCAACAGCTCCCATTGTTGGAATTTTCCCCTTAGGAACATTCTTCAGAATATCCATTCTTTCATATCTTTAATACACATTTATTGAGTGCCGATCATGTACCAGGCATTAAACTAGGCTTTGAAACACAAAGGAAAATAATACTAAAACAATAGCTCCTGATATTTATTGGGAGCACACTACATGTTAGTTACCATGGGCTTTACAAGTTTTCACTCCTTCACTCCTTGCGACAAGCCTGTGAAGTGGAAACTCTTATTTTCCCCAGTTACGGGTAAGGGAGAGAGTACAAGTAGCTTGCCAAAGAGAAGCAGCTAATAGGTGGCAGAGCAGGAATTTAAGCCAGGGGTGATGGTTTTAGAGCCCATGCCCTTAACTCGAACACCATGCAACTCCTTAGGGAGCTGGCTAAACCATAAATGAACAATGCAATAATTGATTCTTATTAGAGTTAAATAAGGAGGGTTCTGTAAGAGGCTTAATGGGGGATCCCCAATAGCCAGAGTGGTCAGAGAGGACATCTTTGAAGGGAAGGAGTATTCCTAGGAAACAGTCATGAGAAGAGCCTTTGTCAAGGGAGGAAAAACTCAACGGCTTCTCCAGCAAGGATGGGAAGAACCTGATGGGTTTTGGAGCCCAAGCTTTCTTCCTCTAAAGTTCTCTAATTTAGTTGTACTCTAAGTTACACAGAGTAAAGTGAACCCCTCAATCATATACATTTGTTTTGGGATAAGTTAGGTTCTTTTTCTTGAAGAGTATTATATAAACCACTGATCAAATTAAAGGTAACTGGTAGTACCCACAATCACAAACCCTATAAAGGGTCCATACTGCAGACTCTTGATTAATAAACTACCCTGCCTCCTAGTAGAGCAGTGAGAAATCATTCTTATCTACCACACATATCAAAGATGGTCCAGCTTATTAAACATATTCAAATGAAAATATATCCTGCATTACACCTCAAAAATACTGAATAACTTAGAACATGCTATAAGAAAAAAATACACATTCTATCAGTATTGATTATGATCCTAGCACAAAATCGTATGCTTTCAAATAGTAATATTGATTTGATCTCCTACGGATAGCCTTCAAGGCCAATGGATTAAGATGGTAGTCACTTAAGAACACACAATGTGTTCATTCTTCCTGCTAGGTTTCCCTCACACTGTATTTCTTTTCCTGAGGGATGAGACTGGTAGTGTCTCAGCTAAGGGTACCTAGGCTGGCACATCAAAAGTAAACCAAAACACTCCGTTACCTTAGGATAAGAACGAAGGAGAAAAAAAAAACAAAGCTACTTAAGGAAGAGCTAAAGAATTTCCCAGTGGAGGAGTATTTTTGAAATTAAATATTTCCCTATGCAAGTTGACATTTAAAATGCGTGACTTAAGAGAGATCCGAAGAAAATTGTGAGAAACATAACCTTAAATATTTTGGATCCCATTTTCGCAAATTATGCAGCATTTGGGCACAACTCTGAGGAAACAGAAACACTCTGGGGTAATGATGAGTAGTCGTGTGCACTTGATGTGAGCATGCATGCCCACTAACACAGTTGTATTTGTGGTATTATGTACTCGATATATAGACTATGTCTATGTACAGTTTTTTCCATGTCACATTTCCATCCCTGGGACTAAACGTTGGCTGTTTAGAATTTGTTTTTATGAATGCTTCCGTGCTGAACTTATGGATCATAGTTATTGGAAAGCACAAATGTTGTCTTAATTCTTATGGGCAGTCAAATGTCCTTTGAAGAGTCACCCTGGGCCCATCCATAGAAATGGCATGTTGTAGACTGGACAGAACAAAGCCCCAAAAGAAATAAAGTGAAACCATGTTATCATTGGCTTCCCTTTAAACATATTAAAAACTCTCAGAAGAGATAATCTACAGTAGGGAATAGCGCTGTGCTGGCCCAGGGTGTACAGGATGACCTAATGGGTCTTTTCCATCTCTAATTCCTGTGATACTGCAGATCTAAGAGATGGAGCCAGTAATTGCTTACAACATAACAGATTGCTCTCTCTCGCCCTCCCTTTTTCCCCCCTTCCCTGGAGTTCAGCAGAGAATCTCTTAAAATAAACAAAAACTGTGAGAAACTAAGAGAAGTCAGGGACTGGCCCACTTTTTAGAGGCCGAATGTGGAAAGTATGAAGCGCTGATTTGACTATGAAGGCTGGAAAGCAGAGGGGCCTGAGCCGTTTATACTACAGGCAGTAGTTTAAAAAGGGGAAAAAAAAAAAAAAAACTTGAAAAACATGGGTGTAACCCTGGGCTTTGATAAAACTGGCCTTTCAGCCCCCTCTTGAGATTTGCACATCCCCAAGGGAAGCTGTGGTTTGGAATAAGATCGTGCATTTAATTTCACTCAGAGAACTTATTGGACTTGGCACCAAAAGAAAGCATTTGCAGTATATTTTTTGTCATGATTAGTGGCCCCCTCACCACAACATTTGATTATTTTGGAAAGGGAAAAGTTAAATCCTTGTAAAGTTGTGATTTACAATTTTCGAGCATCCAGGTAGGGAGCATGACTTCTGCCAGCTTGATCATGGGATCCACATTTTATTCTAGCTCATTGATGTGAGAAAACAAAACAGTTCTGTGGGGGAAATAGACTTGGAAGTATATCCCTTGATTATCCTGGGAGATTTTCTCTCCAAACTACATCTTCTCTCAGTCACATTGACTTTGGTATCCGCTGGAACTTGTAGCAAGAAACTGGCATGCGGCTGGTTTACTTCTCATTTCTAATCTGTAGTACCTGATATTTTTTTTTATCATTTGGTTTGTTTGCCCTTACAGTTATGTAAATCTTGAGGCAAAGGAGTTTCTTATATTACACCTGAAAACAACTTTCACTGGACATTTCTTCTCAAGCTTTACAGTTAAGATTGGAGATCTTGTGGGTGTCTTTACTAAAATATGTCCAAATAGCCAAAGGCAAAGGGAATGACCAGCTGGGTAGCTGATGAATATTTTCCTGGTAGATGTACAACTTTCCCCACAACTGTGATGCTTTATCCTTTGACATTAAGAACGTTGTTTGTAGAGGTGACAATCCTTTGAACACTCAGCGTTCTGAAATCGTGTCCTGCCGCAAGGACTCAAGCAGGGTAAGTCTGAGCATCGATGCTGAATAACAGCCAGGCTAATTAGATTCTGTTCTGGTGTCCAACACTGACATACAGTCAGTCAGGTCTTGAAATAAATCTTGAAGTGGAATTAATAATAATAAATTCCACTTCTACTTTTGAATATTTTGGTCTATTTCTAGTTGGATTTGTGCTTGTTGGAAAACCGTCTCTAGCGTTTAGGCAGGGAGTTCTCACCATGCTTACTAAGTGAAAGCAATTTGCTGAATAATGTCAATGTAGCAATGTTAGTGGTATTGTTGGCAGAGGGAAAACACTTTTTCTCTCTTTCTGGACTTGGACAGGAGAGAAAGATAAATACAAGAATTCCATTGGTGTTTGGGAAGTACTATACTTGTCCCAAGTTGAGTATGGTGGTTAAGGGAACGGATGAGTAAGGGCAAAGAGCCTGGGTTGGAATCCCAGCTGGCTGTGTGACCTGGGGCAAATTGTTTAGCTTCTCTAAGCCTCAGTTTGTTCATCTGTACAATGGAGTAAGTAAAACTAAAACTACTTAATTTGGTTGTTGAGGGGATGGAAGGAGTTAATATAAATATATCATTAATAGTGTAATGATTGGCACATGATGAGAATTCAGCAAGTGTTAGCTATTATGGCTGTTTGATATTGACCTCATTAGCAGGTTATTTCCTGGTTGTGTATTGTGATAAATTTAGATTCAGCTTCCCTGTGGAAGTAAGATATGAGATCTGCTTTCTCTTTCCACTGTCACTGATTTAACCACAGTGAGTCAATAACAGTTTTCTTATTTGTCCCCACCTTTGCAAAGCTATTGTGAAATTTGAATCAAGACAATTTATTCTGTATTAATGAGGCATCTTTCAGTTGCCAATGACAGAAGACCAACTTGAACTTTCTTCTATAATTTCTCATGTTTCTAGGAATTCTGATTTCCTTTTTTCCTCTTCTCTCCTGCCCTCTCCCCTCCCCTCTCTCTCTCTCTCTCTCTCTCTCTCTCACACACACACACACACACACACACACACACTCATGCACACACTTTTTTTTTACTCTCTCCCACCACTCTCCAAGATTTACTTTCCTCTCTGATGGATTCATTCTAGGCAAGCTGTCTCCACATGATGGCAGATGCCCTGTAGCATAGGTGATCTTACAGCTAGCAATCCTAGAGGAAACATATCAAAATGATGCGGCACAGAGACAACTCCCATAGCGAAAGCTAGATTTCCCCCCAAATATCGGTAATAGATGTAAACTCACAAGTAACTACTTGTGGCCAATTTTTCTCTACATATGCTCTTTATATATGAACAATTTTGTAATGTCCTTGACTAAAATAATGCAACCTTCCTGTATATTATAAACACACTTACCCCTTCCAAAAGAGACAAAACTCAAATCTCACTCTCTTACTGCATCCCAGGTCCAAGTTCAGAATCTTTGAGGGATGTGTATTTGCTCGGAGTCTGATGCAGATGTAACAATTTCATGGTTCATTCACTGAGTGCTAAATGGTATTTTCAATTACCTTCTCTACAAACAATGGAAGAGGAAAAAGGGGATAAATCCATTAAGACTACCATTTAGAAAAGAGGAGGAGAAACAACTTACTGTACAGTGGTCAAGATTCGTTGGCCATATTCTGTTAGACTAGATCAGCAGGGTCTCTTCCTTCTGGTGGTGGAGAGGATTCCATGGTCCCCAATCTGGCTGCTCTGAGATCTGTTCTGAGAGACGTCCCTTGTCCATTGTTTATCATAACCTCATCTGAGAGGGCAAAGGTTCTCCTGCTGTGACAAAGTGATTGTAAGCAGCTCATGGCATCCTCACATGGTATCAGTGCCCTGGGGATTGACTTGGGGATGGACCATTCCCCCAGAACTTTATTTGCCTAACTTTGAGTTTCTTTGATAAACACCATTAAAACCTCAGGAGGCTATTTGTCTGTTGTTTTACTTTTTTTTAATCTAAGAGTTTTACATATTATTGATTCTAAGATGCACATTTTTTTTTCACCTTTTAACATTGCGGAAATTGGGAAGTGTGGCACAATCAGTAGTAGCTTAGATTAGATAAAATAAAGGAGTTTCTGAAACCAGTGAATGACCGGAGTCAAGGGCTGGATTGTAGAACCTGTTCTGGGGGTTTCTTCTTTTAGTAAGAGTCTTGGTGTGTGTTGCCCACAGCTCCCCTGCTGCCTCTGCTGCTAAGAAACACACTAAAGAAGCCAAACATTTCTACACAATTCACGGGTTAGAGTGGTGGAATGTGGAGGGGCATAATGGACAAAGTCAAACACATTATCATACCCATTTACTATCTTTATGATTTTTAAAGTTTGACTGTTTACTGTTACAATACCTCTGATGTTCATCAGTGCTGTTTACCTTAGTACTGTCATCTCGGATATCCACTCCATTCTCTTCCAAAACATCTCTTGGTATCACTTGCAGAGACACAGTCGAAGTTGGATTTGACTCACATGGTTGTGATCAAATCTGGCGTTTAAGCTTTTTACTATGTGCTAGTGAATTATGTCTCTATTCATAATTTCTGCTGAAGTATTAAGTTGTCATTTGCATTTTTAAAAAAAAATTAACATCAGCACAATCCTCATAGTCTTTTGCAGATTAAGTCTGTTCTCAGACAACTATTAGATTTAGTATATTTCCAAGGAACAGAACTCAGTCTCGTTTGTGACCTAGGTAATTTATCAGTTTTCTCTCCATCCAGCCCTCTCAGTTCTTTGTCAATTTATTGTGCCCATATCCTTTTCAATCTGCACTTGAGTAACTCAGACCTCCCTGTTCCTTAAAACACACCTCTATCAAAACCTCCATCAAGAAATAGTGCTGGTATTAATTAGTTTTACTTTGGTATGACTTAAAGTCAATCCTAGTTGTGCTTTCCTTTTACACTGAAATAGGAACAGTGAGGATATTTCTCACTGAGCAGGCTGGAGAGTAGACTTCCCCCTTTCCTCCTCAAGTATGGCTAGTGAAAATATTGCCCACACTGATTAAAAATAAAATTGAGTTTAGGGGACGGGTTAGATGAAGGTCTAGAACCATGTTTGCCAAACTTAATCATAAAATTATCTGGAGCATTAAAAAAAAAAAGTTTCCTGGGCCCTATTCCAGACTCATTGGGTCAGACTCTCTGGAATAAGGTCTTGAGAATCATTTTTAATGAATTCCCCAGGCAGTTCCTGTGTTCAGACAAGTTTGCCTAAAATAAGCCAATAATGGGAGGGGGTATAAACAGAAGAGAGCACAGTGGATGCCACAAGACACTACATGACATGCAAAAGCTTGAAACTTTGATGAATCTTCTTCAAGTACACTCATAGTTGGTATAACCACTGAAACTGTTTTGTTCCTCTTAGAGTTCATTTTTCCTATGTTGTAATCTTTAATATATCCAAAAGGTAGGAGGTTGTATGCAGTTTGAAACCAGAGAGAACAAATGAGACTAAATCTCACAATACATGAATGTGAGGATTCTATGGAAGCAGGACACATAAACAATCTGTGCACATAAACAATCCCTTGGTCTCATCTCATTTATCTCCCACTGAGTAACTTTACTCCAGATTTAGCATTTTTTTGCTTTCATTTCTTCATATACGTTAATCTTTTCAATTTTTACTTATGTACATATTTATTTATAATTTTCTCCAAATTTATTGAGGACTGACTGACATAAAATTGTCTATATTAAAAGTGTACAAAGTGATGATTTGCTATACACTGTAGAATGATTACCAAGATCAAGATAATTAATACATCCATTCCTTTACATAGTTATTCTTTTTGTGTATGTGTAATGAGAATGCTTAAATCTACTCCCAGCAACTTTTAAGTATACAATACTGTATTACTAACTATAGTCACCATGCTGTTCCTTAGATCCTCAGAACTTATTCTTCTAACTGAAAGTTACACTTTTACCTACATCTCCCCCTTTTCCATGCCCCCCAACTCCTGGCAACCATTCTGAGAGCATTATTCTAAGTGAAATAAGACAGAGAAAGACAAATACTATATGTTATCACTTATATGTAGAATCTTAAAAAAAAAAGCCAATTTCATAGAAACAGAGAATAGAATGATGGGTACTTTAATATGAGATGATTTTGCAAGTATTTTTATTACTTTAGTGAATGGCAAATTTACAGGTAAAAATGATGAATACCATGATATACATGATCTTTTATAACTTTGTACTATTTAATATTTTTATACAAATATAAGCTTTGTATATTCTGTACAATTAAAAGTATTCTAACATAACTGCTGAATGAAATCACCATCTACATAGGTGACATTGAAATGGTTAAAATGAATTCCTTTACATAATTTAAATAATGCTATGTTGCAAATATCTTGGCAGAGGGATAAAACTACAATAATAAAAGATTTTGACAAGAGATATATTCTAAAGTATGATGGTCCCTTATTTAACTAGACCTTTCTATAAGAAGTATTCAAACCACTAGTGATTCATCGAAAATTTCTAATGTGAACTATTTAATGCATATCTTTTAGATGGGCTGTAAACTGGCTTAGGTACGTAAATTCTATATTCCATTTAGTCTCTGCTTTGTAAATCTGTGGCCAGTTACTAGTGGCATTTCTGTTGGCCTGAAAAAAGAGACCAAACTGCTCCAGGTCTGAGATCATCAGTCCTATGTCTTTCCAGATCTCCTTGTGTAAGTATTTGTGAACCCAGCAAAGAGAAAGAGTTAAGCCTATTCTCCTAGTTGGCAGAAACTTGGTAGTTTAAAATTACATACTGACTCTGGTGTAGAGACACAAGAAATTATAGAGCAGACATTGTCCAGGACAACGTATAATTTAAAATGTACTAAAGAATGTATACCGCATGGCAAAGTAAGTGAAGTGCTTCTTCAAATATAAGTGTTTTGCATAGAAAGGCAGTAATTATCCACTCCTAGGGAAATGTTTGCATTCACTCTAAATCAATATTTACTATTCATTTCTTGTGTTCAACAAAACAGGGATTTAACTTTTTTTTAATTTTAATGAAGCACTAAGGCTATAATAATTCTACAATGCAATTGTCTTGATATGAAATATCGCTAAATGGTGTTGCTATTTCGAGAAAGAGCAGTGTGAAATGGAAGGGTATCCCTATTTGTGAAATGTTACTTTGGGAACATTCAATTGATACTCGGCCAAGCAGGGCGACTCACCAGTTTTCAAAGATAACTTAAGCTGTCTCCTTGGTAAGGCCCTAAACTAGGATCATTCAGATGAGTCTTTGCCCTTATATTTTTCCCTCTTTATCCTAACACAGACTTCATGATAATGATTCTGTTTCAGCTCAACTATTTCCTTTTTGAGGTATGTGTGAGTGTGTGTATGTGCGCGTGTGTATGTAAAAAACTCTTCTATACAACCATCTTTTTCTGCAGGAGGAAAAGGTTTCTTTCCCCCTTTCCCCTCCCAATTCCTCCTGATTATTTAGTTCAAAAAAACCTCAAGGAAAATGCTAGAGGGAAAAAATAAGAAAATGGGACACATGAATACTGTATTCTGAGACAAGACTGAAAGTCTCTGGCATATTTTTATTTATAGAGCTGTGATCTGATCATTCTATGACTTTTCTTTGGAAAATGACTACAATTTTTTATTACAGAGTCTAAAAAAGAACTGGACAATATACTGATATGTTACATTACAACATGAATACCCTTTATCTAGGCAACAGAAACAATAATGGCTTTGCCCCTTACTTTCAGGTCAAAGCAGAGTCCTTTAGTGCCCACCATTACCTTTCCAAATGCTACATAAATGCCCAAGTTTCCTTATATTTCTGTCTTCTACTTCTGTGTACAGTTTAAAACCCAGTGTATTCTGTTCTTCATTTGCTTTTGTTTTTGTTATTATTTGGGGGCCAAGGGGACATCTTTTTGAAAATCCCACCATTCCCATGAGGTTTTTCAGATTTTATCCTGATTAGCTTATTTGCTATTAAAATGTAATTAATAACATATTTTCAGCTACACAGCTTCTGTAGCGTCCCTATATTATTTAAAATGAGATTTAGAGCAGGACGGGAATTAAACATAAAATATATACCTTTGCCATCTCATCACATAGTTCATGTGGCTTCTCTGCCTATAAAATATTCGTGTAACAGCAGTGTGGGGTGGGTCTGTGCTAAGTTCCTCTCTGCGCCTTCCTGCCATTCATAATTCATGCAAGCTCTTTGAGTGAGTTACAGTTTGGTATGCACTCTGGGGACAAATAATATCATTTATGTATTGTGATTGCTACTCTACTCTATCTTCCTTTTTATTGACAAGAAACAAGGGTGTTGCTTGTAGTTTTGAAACTAAATGGGGTGCAGAAATCATCCTTCTCTTTCTGAGAAGGCACCTTCTTTCTGCAGGAAATGCTATTGTAAACTGTACTGTTATAAATGGTGTGTTAGTTCTCAAGATATTCCTTTCTCAACGTCTGAAGTATCAAAGTATTCCTTTAGCATTCAGTGGAGAGAGCCATTGAAAAAGCGGGCGGTTAAGGACACGTTCCTAAAGTCTGGAAAATCAGTGGGACACTAAAAAGGGAACTGAAGTGGACCGGAAGGAACCTCTTGAGGGTGATTTAAAAAACCAGACACTGATTATGAACAGAGCTTTTACCCAAGGAACTGGAGAGGGCCAGCAAACCCATTCTACTGCACTCCAGTTAAATGTCTAATAGTTGAGATATTTTCTGCACAGCCCATAAAGGATAATGAGGAAGGCTTTGATAGCTTTAAAGAAAGTTGCTCTGTGGCCTATCACAAAAACATGATCTGAGTGTAAGTGGCAAATGCTTGCAGACCCCAAAATGAAAAGGGGCATTGTCAGTTAGGTAAGACAGTTATCTTGCTAATTGCACAGGAAAAGGATCCTGATGTGAATTTGTACCAGAGGGAAAAATAAAAGCAAGTGATGTCAGAATGTAAAATCTAAGATCTCATTTACTTAAGCTGAAGTCTTCTGGAGACCTTGAAATTATCTATGATTTTACCTCTACATGATAATTATTTAATGTAGGTCAAATTAAGGATTAACCTGCATTCTTAATTTTATTGTATTGTGTTTTTTGGGGATTATGAATTGTTCCTTATATTAGTTGGGGTTTAAAGTATTATTATATTACTTCTCTCCTGTTGCAATAATTTCTGAGATTATTCTTGTATATCACCACCCCCCAACTCTAGCAAAGATAGACTTCATGAATAATTTAAAAAAGAGAAAAGAACATTCATGTGGAAGTATTTATATTAAGTTCGGTAATGAAGAAAACAAGTTTCATTAACTGTTCTTTTCATGGTGGCTTTGCTACTCTTAGGAAAATTCTATTAAAAAGAGAAACCCTAAAATCTTCTCTCAAGGCACTGGGGACACTTGCATTGACCTTGTATTCACTCCTTCAGAATATGGGAAGGTTACATTGAATAAGAGCGAGGTTGAATACTTCTACTCATAGAAGTAAGTTGCTACATGGTTGATAGGCTAGTCCACCAAGAATGAAGTGATGCTTTCTTCTGGTTTTAGGCAAGAATTAATCAATCAGTTGATTAGCTTACAAACGTTGATTGCACACCTTCTTGCCATGATACCCAAGTAAGTGTTGAGAGTTAGCTGAAACAGCACACCTACAAACACAATGGAGAAAGATAAGTACTCAAAGATTTTCTTTAATTTACGCATACTTCAAACAAAATTTAATGCACAGTAGAGCTATGTCCAATAAAGTGGACTTCCATAGCATCAAATAACAATGCTTTTTGAATTGATGATCCGAGAGAATGGGCAATGTAGTGTCCTACAAGGAATGTCCTCAACCACTTACTGAAAGCTTACTGCTTACATTTACATGGATGTACTGGTTATGATTCTCTCTTTATCCTAGCACTGCAGTCCTGGAAGACTGACTGAGAGATGGCAAAATGGGGCACTAAGTCAAAACTGGTCATCACCACACTTGGATTTGTTTCAGCTCCAGTGCTGTTCAGTGTGGTATCATTGATGGCTAGATGCCTTCTCTTATGATTATTCCACTGTCTATGTCAGCAATTCTCAAGCTTTTTGGTCTCAATAACCTTGTTTTACTAAAACATTATTGAGGGCATTCAGTAATAGGGTGTTGTATCTATCAGTATTTACCCTAATAGAAATTTAAGCTGACATTTAAAAACATGTATTTATTAATTTATTTTAAAAAACAACCAAACCATTTCATTAAACTGTTTTTCAGGAAAAGTAACGACTTTTTCCAAAACAAAAATATTTAGTGAGAAGAGTGGTACTGTTTTATATTTTAGCAAATCTCTTTAATGTCTGGGTTCTCATATTTGCTTCTTCATTCAATTTGTTGTCATATCAAATAGTGTGTAGCCATTGGAAAACTTCACTGTATACACATGGGAGAATGAGGGTTAAAAAGGCAAAAAATATTATTATGCAAATAGTTTTGATTCTGTAGAATCCCTGAAAAGGTCTCAGGAACCCTCAAGTATCCTGATGTATCACAGTGTTGGTCTATAATGTGTTGAGGCTGTATGTCTATCTACCTACCTCATATGAGTTCATTGCAACACCTGGCACATACTAGGTACTCAATACTATTTCTCTTCCAATTATTCTTCTCCAGCTCAAAATAAATCTTTTAGATTTATGCTTTAGGGCTCAGATAGCTTCAGATCTTAATGATCTTTTATGTATACCTGAGGGAGAACATTCTCTCACCCTAGATCTCTTCTCAGGACCACTTTTCTTTACCTTTGAAGAAGGTTAAGAAAGAAAAGGATAAGGAAGTGGGAATGGAAAAAAAAATAGGTTCTTAGGATCCTTATGAAGGATGTAATTACATATCTGGGGTCCTGGATTTCTGTAATCCTTAAGTAGCCGATCCTAGTGGACTCTAAAATATTTTCAGAAACATACTAATTTCAAAGCAAATAAAGTATTGATAGTGTGTTGCGTGGTACAGCTGAGGTATGATTGGAGGGACACATCTGGAACCTGTTGCTGTTTCATCATCTGATAACTGATGCAACAGATCACAGCATATAAACTTAAGTACCCTACTTTTCAGATAGATAACTCTATCTGTCAATGGTCAGATCAATCCAGTGTATTTAAAGCTTGGACAAAAAATATCTTTTTACAGTTTGATATTGAGTTTTTGATAATGCAATGTTAAGATTCATTTGTTTAGCTAATGCTTATGGATCATCTGCCGTGTGCTATGGGTAAAGCAATGTAGAAAGAGATATGATTTCTACCTTCAAATGCCTTGCATTCTAGTGAAATCTACCCATAAAACATGGTAATTAATGATACATAGTAATGAATGTTAGGATGTGGCGAAAACAAGATGTTTTAAGAACTTGTAAAAAGGGGCATAACCCAGTCTTTTAGGAAGAGTGAGCCTTCAGAGGGAGAGATAAATTACCTAAGCAATGAGTGGAGCTGGCCTGGTTGGAATTCATATGAAACTGGGAAGATATGCCAAGTAGAAGGAGAGTTGAGAGAGAGCACAATCCATTTGCTGATGTGCGAGAACTTCAGTAGCTAGAGTGAGAAGTTTGTAGGCCAATGAGTGAGGGGTTGGAAGTGTAACAAGGAAGGGATTTGAAAAGAGTTTACATTTAATTTTGAGGTTATTATGGAGTCTTCAAAGGGTTTTAACTAAAATATCATCACAAATAGGCTTGAATTTTGTCAAGTTCACTCTGGCTGCAGTTTGGACATAAAAACCAAGACTCGTGTTGTGTTGATCCTAGAAAAAGGGAATGGAGGCCTATATAGATAAGGCAGCAGCAAAAGTGATGACAGACAGTGGACACATTCTAGAGATATTGAGACCGCTGAATGAATAGGCTTTAATAATTGGTGCAGAGGTGGGGACGGAGTGAAGAGGAAAAATTAGTGTAATGCTGAGGTTCCTGGTATAAGCAGTTGAGTACTTTCATTGAAATAGGGATCCCAGTAGGAGAAATGTTTGAGTACAGATGTCAGGGAAAGATGATGAATTCACTATTTTTGAGATATCCAAGTGGAGTTGTTGAATATTACATAGCATCTATGGAATCCACTAGACTATGACATCCATTAGGTTAAAGTTTATGGAATTATGGATTTCACAAGATTATGGAATCCACTAGACTAACCATCATTAAATGGAAAACTATATTGCTTTGTTTCTCCATTGTCTATCGTATATCTGCCTCATAGTAGAAGTTATTTATAGAATAAATGGAAAAACAAATGGCATGAATAAAGAAATATGAGGGTCAGAGGAGAGATTTGGAATAACTAGCTAGATTTAGAAGTCATTAGCATGTGGGTGATAGTTGAAGTCAGGGGAGTAGTTAAAATAACCTATGTAGGTAACAGAGGGTGAAATGAGAAGGGACGTTAAAAAGTGTCCAGAAGAATTGCAACATATAAAGAATAGACAGTGGAAAATGAATCTGCAAGAGCTATAAAGAAGAGCCAAACATTGGAAATTATATCTATTAACATTCTGTTTATAGGCAGCAGAGGCTGACTTTCTATTTTAAGCTAAATTTAAATTTACTTGAAGAATATCTGGAGATAACAGAAATGTAGAGAAAATGGAGAACTAGTTTTGGAAAACAAAATGAGATCTGGGGAACTGCATAGAATGAACTCTAACAAGTGTGATGCAGCAAGAATTGTGGGGTCTTCTGTCACTGCCAGTACATGAATATGATGTCTAACCATCCCTACACCCTGACTTGATCAGGCGTTAAAGTCCCAGGAGAAAGTGTGTAGTTGGCTGAGTCCTACCTACAGCACTATTTCCTGTGCTGGGGAAAAGAGAAGGAGGTTCTGTCCCTTCAGCTTCCTTGATGGGAAGCAACCATTATCTCCCACCAAAACTCCACACCCATGGGGCAGTCCCTGAAAGGGAAAGAGAGGTGCCCATCGCAAGGGGAGAGGAATGGATGCTGGGTAGAACAAGAAATGACAAACGTCATTATGAGACAAAAGATAGAAAACTGTATTCCTCTTCTAAATCGAGATAAATTTAGGTGAAAGAGAAAAGCATAGCCTTCTTCACTGGCAGCAGCAACAGGAGGTCATTGGTAACTTTGGCAAAAGTAGTATGAGCTGTGTAGTGCTGCTGGAAACCAGACTGGAATAGATTGGGGAGTGAGAGTAGGGTGACAGAGTGAAAATAGCTTGTGTAGAGGACCATTTCAAGAAGTTTAGTTTAAGTTAATGCAAGAGAAAATTTGCTTTTATGATTTGGAAACATTCAGTATGGCAGAGAAAACAACTTTGCCCTTAAGTAGGGATTTTCTAATTCTGATGGTCAGGGAAAGAGTTTTTAAGACCGCATGACCCTAGATGGGTAAATTTCCATATCTGGGCAATTACCATACATTGGAATTTCTTGTTCTTTTTGCAAGGCATCAGTAAGTTGCACAACTCTGTGAATTGCTTTGCTTTTGCCTCTTAAATTCTTGGCCACATGCTTTATCACTTAAATGCTTCCATGTATGTTGCTGTTATATTGATACTTAATATTACTGTCTTTGTATTTCTCTCTAACTAGAATTTCAGACACATTGTGGGCAGGGAGCTGTTTCATTTCTCACAGTACCTGTCACAATAGTGGCATGAAATAGTGCTCAGGCTCAGGGTATATTGATTGATTAGCTTATTGATTTTTAACAACATTGACTGGAATGACATTTACCCACAAATGTTCACACAGAAGAGATTTTTAAATTGTTTTCCTCCTTGAAGTGTCCTTTGATATCCACTCTGGCTTCCTTTTACCATCAAAGCTGTTATGAAAATGAATGAAAAACAACACACATTTTTGCATTTTAAGGTAGAATAAACTTTTAGATTGGAAACTTCCAAAACAAACTGAAACCAATGAAAAGTATATTTTACTGCTTTATATCTAAAAATGGCACTGCTCAATTTAAGCTATTTTTAAAACCTGTGTATTCATGCAGCTTGCATACCAAAATGAAAATTGGTGAGCTATAAACCCTTGAAAAACAGGGTTTATAATGGAAACAGTAATTGACCCTTAAGTACAACATCAAAAATACAATACTATATAATACAAAGCCCAGGGCTTGGGATCCCATCTCTGCTCTAACCTCAGACTGGCACACTAACCCAACACCACAAAGCCAACTAATAGTTATATTCTGAGATGTTTTCTTCTTACATGGCAGAAAAGTAGATATGTGATCCAATAGCCACATGCAGCTAAGCTTTGCAGGACCAGTACTCCGAATACCTTTAATGAACTCACTACGCCAGAGCTATAACACTATTAGCTAATTAGATTTGCTTGGAAAGACCATTCAATTAAAAAAAGAAAAGAAAAAAAAAAAAAACCTGCTACTACTAGCTCTGAAGTTGTACTTTGTTGTACCATAAACTTTGGGTGTGTAACTTTATACCACAGGATTCAGTGAGGGTAGAGTAACCAATTGTCAGGAAAGCTCATGGAATTACCAAAAATATTTTCAAAGTATTTAGAGTTGTCTTCAACTTTGCTCTAGTTCATAGATGGTCTAGTTTCCCATTTCCAAGCCACAGCTATCCATTTGTAATCGTGAGAAAATGCAATCTAAACTAAAGAGGAAAATAAAAGTATTAAACTTGACTAACGAGGTATGAAGGATAAATCCAGATTCCAGGTTATACCTGGATCTAGGCAAAAAGGGGAGTATGTATACTAAGGATCTTAACCTATTTTTTTTTTTTTTCTTTATGGGAGTGGGGCAAGGGGTTAAGGGAGTTTGTTGCTAAAGAAGGAAAGTTCAGAGATTCCTTTCATTTTAAAGTTGAAATGTGAGAGCATTGCCAGCTTATTCCTTTAAGAAGCTTCCAAAGAATTTGTCAGCTAAGAATAGTCAAGATTTTGCCTTTTTAAATGTCATCTATTCACACATATTTTCGATGAGTTATGTTTATCAAGGGGCAGTTAGCAGGAGTCTCTGGTGTTTTCTTGTGGGGCCTTCTGTTTCTGTTGCTACCTTAAAAACTAGTGAACTTGATAAAATGAAAATGAGTGACACATTATTGGCTCTGTTCATACTATCTCTTCATCTATACCCTGTGACTAAGTGAGCTTGGGAGAGAGGTCCCTGGGAGAAGATTAGAATTGGGACGGGGTGGGTATTTTTCTCTGTGGGAGTTTTTAGAAGATTTTAGAAGTGACAGTGCCTGTTTTGGGATTCAGCAATTTTGCTAAATGCAATTAAAATATAGGGTTTTTATTATAGTGATTTGAAAAACTGATGTGCATCTTAAAATCTCAGTGCTTAGAAGTTTATTTACCTATTATTATAATTGTTTCATTTAATAAATCTGATGTTACAACAGAGCACTTCCATGATTTTTTTCATGTCTTTCTTCAAACACTAAGATCTATCTCAAATAACATCATGGTATATACTACCAATTCTATTTACTCAATGTCATATCAAAGCATGCAGACCTCACCAACACACACTTCTTTTTTTTTCAGAAGAATATAGTTTGATATTTATTTTAGTATAAAAGGTTTGTGCACAGTGTAGCAAATACAGCTTTTACAAATCTGTTTTGAAAACGTGGTGGTTGTTTATTTGGGTTTCATACCCTTAAATACTTCATCCATCAGTGTTTTTACTTCTTTGTGTCTTATAACTGTGCTTGGCTCATGCAGTCTTGAAGTTTAGCTCCAGTCAGTCCACTTCCACCTGGTTTGTGAAGACAACATAGCTTGCCTTCCTCGTCCATTACTACTGTTAAGGTTGCAGTTGCCAGATGTTCCTCCTCTTCAGTAGGGTCAACTATAAGCAGAGTGTCATCAAACACAGCAAAGGAAATTGCAACTGATGAGTTCTAATATTCAAATAACTTTTCTTCTTTAAATGAACTTCTGCTACAGCAGTTTCTTCACTTATAGGAACTTCAGGCCACTGTACATTTTTTAAAGCTGCAAACAAAGCAAAGGTACAAGCATCCAAAATGTTTCCATCATGGTTGAGGCAAATGAGATCACAGTGTAGAACCCAAGCAAGCTTTCCTGGAGAGATACATAAGTCCTCTTTCTGAATTATCTGTGAATTTTCAATGATATCTGTAATGAACTGGCCAAGTGGCTGGCTACTTGGGCCTCTTCTCCAGGAGGTCCAGACCGAAATCTCCAGGAACACGGAGCTGATAGATCCAAATTAGAAACAACATATCCTTTATCAGCGGCATCTGTTGGTGGTGCTCCAAATTCCACTTTAATTCCACAAATTACTGTCGTATTTCCCAGCTTCACTAAAGAAGAACCATCTGCAGTACCAATTGAACCTACGTGGACAGTTGTGGTCCTCAATTCACCAAGTTCTCTTCCCTTAGGACGGCAATTCACTTTCAAACATCTCCTGTAATACTCCAGAGGTTCCACAGTTTTGAACCCAGACGCCATCTTCCACCCGCGGGTCCAACACACATATTTGAACACAAATACACACTTTCTTTATTTTCTTTTTCTGTTCCTTCTTTCATTCCTTATAATTCCTTCATATACTGAGTTTGCTTCACCGTATTTTAAACTCTCCATTAATTCTGCAGTTTTATTCATGGCTTAGTACACTATACATAAAAAATTATGAGGAGGGTTAAATTGTTAAAAAATTAACTGATACTTTCCCTTTCCTTTGAACCCTTTGGTCCTTTCCAGAAAATTCAGGGAAGAGATAACACATCAAAATGCAAAGTGAAAATAAGTAAAGTCTTAGCTTTCGGGTTTCAAGATCCTGCTCTTTGGGGAAAGTCAAAAGAACTTAAGGCTTGGGCAAAATATTTGGAAAACTACCCAATAAGTAAAGAATCAAGATGTCCTCTTGCTCATTAGATAAAACTTCCTTGGGCTGGGGGCATGAAGAAAGTTGGAAAATAAACATTGAGAGTTTAGAATGGGTGGGTCCCCAAGAAAAGAAAAAGGCCCATGTCCCAGTGTCATTGGCTGACTCTAGGTGGGTGGGGAGAAGGATGCACAAGGGGAGGGAATGTGGGGCAACAATAATCTTTAGCAGGATTGCATCTAAGTCCCAAGGGGCTTACACAGAGCCAAGGCTTCAGACAAGGGCCCTGAGGATCAAGGTCACGGCCAGGAGGAGAACCTCTGAGTTGTCTGGTGACCTGGGCTTCAATGCCCAGTTCACACAGACACCTGCCGAACTCATTCAGGTCTGGTGGCTTTCTCTGTCTTCCTTCTTTCCCAAGAACCTCTTGGATCCCTGAGCAAAAGATTTCTAGGCGCGTGGTCCACTGGGACACAAGAATCTCTGAGAGGCCCTTTGCCATCTTTTTGGCACAAGGGAACTATTCTGTCATGAGATGCAACAAGCTCTCTGAGCCAACTGAGGTCCACTTGCCTCAACTCACCTTGCAGCCTGCACTCTGCCAGCATCTCAGACTCCACGTGGAGGGGGCAATGGTCTCTCCACACTGGATTCCCAACCCAGTCTAGGATTTCTGTTCTTTCCTCATTTGGAGCCTGACCAGATGGAGGAGGAAGCAGGGAGCTGGAAGTCTTGCTTAGCTTTCAAAGTATGATCCTCCAAGAAACTGTACTCTCAGCGTAGAGTACAATCGTGGTCCTAATTCATTAATTCATACATTTTCTATTACCTGAGTTTTATTTTCCTGCTTCTTCCTGAGGACCAAGCTTGTTTGGTTGGTTGGTTGGTTGGTTGGTTGGTTGGTTGGTTGGTTTGTTTATTTATTTATTTATGTTGTGGCATCCTTTCCTAGAGGTAAAAATCATAGAAGGTGTTAATCAATTAAATCAGGAAGGTCCAAGAGCCCCGTGAAACTACATAGAAAATATATGTTAACATTTCAAAATATCATCCCACCAGAACTATTTGTGCCATATTTATTTAATACTTGTCTCTCCTGCTAAAATCTAAGCTCAGCGAAGACATCATTTTGCTCATCACTCTATCCCTAGCACCTTGTACATTGCCTGAAACACAGTAAGTACTCAATAAATATTGTTGAATAACTGAATAAATAAAATGATAAATGAACTACCTAAGCAATTCTTGTTACTATTTTGTGACATGCCCCACCATTCCCTCAGAAAGGGCCTTACTCGGTTTATTTTATCCATTACTAGCTCTGGAAACTACTGGTTGCAACCAATGTTTAGTAAGACTTTTCTTTACTCCCTGATTTTGCAAATTTATTATATTTTTAATGCAAAATTAGGTGAGATCCAGAAATGTAGAGTTCTTTTTAAACCACTTGATCTGAGTGTGCTTTGAACATATGTATTGAGAGAAAGTACTTTTCTAGATTAATGGAGAATTTCCAACAAATTGATTGGCCTACAGTAGTTAATTAATTTATTTTTTTCTTGAGTGTAACGATACAAAGTATACTGGGTTGAAATGAGAAACAGAGGACTCATGGAAACTTATTTTGTTCTGAGTATTATAAAGTAAGATTTTTTGAAAGAATACGTTAGGTTTTAGGTTATTCTTGGCTCAAAGCAAAGATTTAAGGTGAATTCACCTCTGATTCTTCTGTGAGGTGCTCTCTACACTCTGTTTCAGTAACAATCACCTGCTAAAAATTCCTACTCCCCAGGCCCTCGTACCTGCCTGTAGTTCTCATTGACCTAAATGGAGGTTAAATGTATGTTGCTGAAGGGAGAATTCCAGGCTCCAGAGAGTATCTCTCTTGTAAGTGACAGAAGTGTGTGTGGTGTGTGTGTGTGCATGCAGAAGCCACTAAACCATGTATTTTTACCCGTACAAGGAAAGTAAGTCAATTCTGGGAACTGAAAACTAGAATAAATATCTACTTCCAACTATATAGGACATGTAGATTCACAGAGGAAAATATTTCCACTCTAGTCATTGATTCCTTTAAAATAGACTGTAAGCTTCCTAAAGATTGTGTGTGTGTGTGTGACTACTAATCTGTGGAAAATCTGTGTAATTAGACTCAAAATGACATAGACAGCAGCAAAAGAGGAGAGGTGTGTTTCCTGTAGATCATGCGGCACCAATGATGCTGTTTACTCTCCTTTACTGTGGGTCTAATTTGGACTTTCATCTCAAGGTAAATATCAGTTTAGTCATCCAGGTATAGCTTCATTAAATAATGTAAAATGCAACTTTGAAAAAACATTAAATACGTATTGAACACACATTCGATAAAACTGTAGCTAGTCGACCTGTATTAAGTACTTACTAAGTACTTACTGTCATATTTTCACTTTTCTTTCTAATAGTTCCTTGATTTAGTTGAAAGCTCATGTCCTAGACAAAAATTGGGTGGAACACTGAGCAATTAGCTAATAAATTTAACTGGTAGAGGAAGTCAATCAACATGCTTTGGTATTTTTAAAATGGTTACTGAGTATCTTCACTTCAGCTTAAGCAGAAAAGGAGGAGTAACTTTCCTAGATATTTCTACTGATGTTTATATGTTAAGGATAATTCCAGAGGCTTCTTCTCAGTGTTGGGAAAAGGCCATTTGTTTGTTTTAAATTCCTGCATATTTTTTTGCACTGATCACTCAAAAGTGTACTAAATATTCATTCATATTTGGAATTCTTTAAATTGTAGAAGCAATCAGCAATAGTTTTTTAAAAGAAAAAAAGAAACAGTTACACGAGTGCCACATCAGTCTTGGGCAACAGATCAAATTATGGAAAGTTTGAGTTTGTCCTGGCATTGACATTTCTAAAGCAGCCACCATGAAGTATAACTTCAAATGCAGGTTTTAGCAAAGACCACAAAATACATATTTATATTGTAGTTTTTCTAACTCTTCCCTATTGTTACGGGCATTTGTCCTGCCTTTGAAATTTTGAAAAAGAAAAGCTAGGAAGAAAGCTATGTTTTTTGAGGTATGTATTTTAGGTGTATGTGGATTTTTTAAAAGATAAGGTGTGTTTTCCTCCTCCCTGTATTTCTTTCTTTTGATTTGATGCTTATAAGAGTATGATCATTTCAGAAGCACAACTGCAACCCTCATCATAAACTGAAAGGAAGTGTCACTTGTGGACGGGCTCTGTGAAAAATAACACATTCTCGGTGTCCTGGGGGTGCTCATATTCTTTCCCGTCCTCGGGAGATAGGTCTTAATCTTTGGAGTGGAGCCTTGTCAAATGTAATCATCAAGATGCTGCTAATGGATTAAAATCTCTTCCGTGTTGTTCATTACCATCTTTTTAAAAATTTCCCTTCTTTCCTCTTCACCTCTCTTCCCTCACTTTTCCTCCTGCAGTTCTGTAAGTGTGCAAAAGCCAGAACTTCGGTCTTCGATAATCGTGGCTTCTGGCATCTAGTGACCATTGTACTGTACATTTAAATGGAATGTAAATAATGTCGCTATATCTTGCAAACATGTGTCTACCTTTCTTGCTCTTACGAGCGGGTGAAGAATGTTGAAACCAGAAGCTGTTAGAGAGATTTGGCCCTTTCCCAAAGATACGAAGTTCAGGTATTCATATTGACATTTGTGATGGATTTCTAAGATCCATGCGTTATGTCTTCTATGTGGTGTAAGGAGAGAACATTTGTTTTGGCTGGAATATGACCAAATCTCATTAAATAAAGTTGAGTATATTCTTAGCCTCAATATGTGGTACTAGGAATATCTGCATTTATGATGGAATTTTTAAAATCTAACTTTAAAAGTATTGATTAAGACTGGGATAGAAAAACCAATTTTTGATTTATGTTAGGAAATATTCATTTATTTTTTTGGGTGAATTAAATGCATATACCACCATCTTCCGCTTATCTATATATATATACTTTGAACAAAATCTAGTTCATGTAGGTTCATATAATCTTAAGGAAAACAAACTGATATAAAATTCACATTTGAACTCAGTCTGGATACCATTTATTACTTCAACTAAATATTTGAGATTCTATTCTGGGGCTGACACTGTTCTAGAAACTAAAGCTCTAAAGGTGAGAAAAGTGCCTGTGGGGTTTGTGTGTGTGTGCGCACACACGTGTGCAAGTGTGCGTGCATGACAGTGAGAGAGACCCCTACATACAGATCCTACATTCTAGAGGGGACAGCATTCTGCAAAGGATTACAGAGATAACTATGAAAATATGAAACTGCCACAGTATAAGTGCTTTAAAGGAGAAGAAGGTGCTAGGAGACTATTGCCTAATTAGGAAGGTTAGGAACTACTTCCTGCCTGCAGTCAGGACTGAACTGAGATCTAAAAGAACAGCAGGTGTTCTTGCATGAAGGAATCTGTGGGACGGGAGAAAGGAAAATGGAGGAACACTCCACGGAACGAAGGCCCAGTGTGGGAATGAAGAAGGTGAAATACAAAAAGCAGGCAGAGATCAGGCTATGTATTGAAATTTGAGCTTTCACACTAAAGGCAATGGGAAACCACAGACATTTTAATCAGGAGAGGGGGGAAAAGGGAACAGTATGGCCAGAATTTGTATTTTGAAAGGAATATTCTGGCTGCAGTATGGAAAACCACATTGACTGTACATGGGTACCTTTCATGGGAGGTTCCTGAAATAATCCAGAAAGAAGAGATGAGAGTTTGGATTGGGATGATGGTGGGAGAGAAGAAGAGAGCAGAAAGGAGTCACTACATATTTATTTGTAACGCAATGGATATAGAAGCTTTGGAGAGAGAGCATTTTACAAAAATGTCCCTGGGTTACTGGATGTGCCATTGGTGCTCAGTGGGGAAAGGCAGAGGTGCTGAGGAAGAGGGCCAGGATTAAAGGAAAACCACATGTTTGGTTTTGAGCTATTGACTTTGAAATATCCAAGTGAAAATATCCAAAGAGCAGAGGGTACAGGCCTGAAGCTCAGAGGAGAGGTCTAGACCATTGATGTACAACCGTACAGCTTTTCTGCACTTTTGTGTGCACAACCATAATTGGCGTTCAAACCCATGGACCACGGACAGGGTTGCCTAAGGAGAGAGAAGAGGGAGAAGAAAAGAGGGACACAACCTGCCCAGGAAATTGCAATGTTTATAGTATGAGAAAAAGGTAACTTCAAAAAACCAAACCAATGGTCAGGAAGGTGGGAGGAAAAGAAGAAAGTCTCATGTTATGAAAGCTGAGGAAAGAGAATGATTCAAGATGGAGGAAAATAAAAATAAAACAAAATTGTTCTCTACGTGTCCTGAGGCGAGATTGAATTAACGTCTCTTTATCGACTCTGTTAATAGTCATGTATGCTAAAAAAAAAAAAATCTAATGACACCATTCTGACTTGAGACAGATAAACAGAAACAGGAATGCAATGTGTGGAATCAAGTAAGTGAGGCTTGATCAGTGATTATTACATTTTGGGGATACGAATAAGCACCATAGGGTTTTTTCTTCAAAGTACTTAATCTGGTTTGTAACTATAAGTTTGCCTACCCTCCTCCTCTCTCTCTCTCTCTCTCTCTCTCTTTCCTCCCCTCTCTCCCCCCACCCCCATCTCTATCTATGTCTATCTCTATGTTTGTCTTACTTTCATTTTAGGGACCATGTCTAGTTTTTAACCACTGTGCCCCAGCATCTAGCATAGTGCCTACATGTACTTAGAAGGCATGCAATATTTGTTGAGGAA